>NC_009363.1:0-670853 GCF_000092065.1 Ostreococcus lucimarinus CCE9901
CCCTAAACCCTAAACCCTAAACCCTAAACCCTAAACCCTAAACCCTAAACCCTAAACCCTAAACCCTAAACCCTAAACCCTAAACCCTAAACCCTAAACCCTAAACCCTAAACCCTAAACCCTAAACCCTAAACCCTAAACCCTAAACCCTAAACCCTAAACCCTAAACCCTAAACCCTAAACCCTAAACCCTACGCATGAGGGAGGGAGGCGCTTCGGGAGAAGTGCCGTAACCGACCGACTAGCTAATACTTATTACACCTAAAGTCCTAGGTTCTCTGGGTCGTACTAAACCCGAAAAGTCACGATCATTCGCATCCTTCCTGTGCACCTTCACGACGCCCTACGGCCATCACTCGTCGACCAGCACGGCACCGCAGACTTCCCCCTCGACGCTCCGGACGGCTCCGGACTCTTGCGTCAAAGTGCCTTCTTCAGTGTTCGTGTTGGACGACAAACGACCAGTCGTAGTTTGTCCTCTGTGAAAATAATGGGACCCGAAGCCCTCCTCTTGCGTGACACACAGTCGATTTGAGTGGAAAGCCTGCGGAGGCGCCTTTATGCCGCAAGCTTTCTCACACAAATTTCTTCGTTGCCATCTCGAGCCGTGAAGTCTTTCCAAGATGGGTCCTCTGCTTTCCATGTCGAAGCGACAGTTCTGCAAGTAAACCCCCAAAATGTTCAGGTGTCTCGTCTGAATCGCCGCCAAAATTTTCCTCACTCTCCAGGCCGCTGTGCGCTCGTCTCTCACATAATGGCCAACGATTCTTCGAATGAAACTCAACGCTTCTCCACCTATCTCACCGTACCAACCAATTGCAAAAGGCACGAATTCGCTCGTCAAGCCGTCCAAGGGAACGAAGTTCGCCCATGCGGGCGAGTTTCTCTTCTTCTCTTCCGCGCTCTCAAGGTGGTCGTCAACTGCCAGAATGTTTGTGCCCTGGCGAGTGAGTGGCGCCTGGTTGGTGAGGTCGAACACAATCTTGACGTTGTCGTCGAAAGCGTTGTCGATGACCATGTCTGGTCAAAAAAAGCTTTTACAAATACCTGAGCCTGGAATTGAGCCCCCCTACGTTCCCGACATTCCGAAATAACAGCGATCCGCAAATGTTATGGGTTCTTTCCGGCGCGTCGACGTTTGGCGTCAGGTCGTTGGCCGAGGCCGTTACAGCGCAGCGCGCTAGACGCGTGGACGCGGCGTCCATGCGGTCGACGGCGAGGCGCGAGTGTCGTGGTGAGGACAGCGCGACGACGCGCGACGACGATGCACAAGCGCGCGGACTGGCGATGCTTGCAGACACGCGAAAGACGGCCGGCAGTAGTCGCGAAGCGCTACGTTCGAGCATCGTCGCGCGCTTCAGCGAGGATGAGAGCCTCATGGAAACTTTCGGGCCCGTGCTCTCGATTGTCGACGCGCTCGAACGGATGTACGAGGAATATTCCGTCACGTCAACGAGTGGGACGCTTAGGATCAGAGCGCTCGGCGCCTCGGACGCGTTCGAGCTCGCCCGCTGGCGCACGTTCGCCGCGCTCGCTGTGCTGCTCGAGAACTGCGAACGCGTCGAAGTCGAGTTCATCGGTCCGACTTTGCGACGCCTTTATCCAGGTGTGGTGTGTGAAGCGACGTCGACAGATGGTTCCGGGCGGCTGCGCATTCAGGCAATTCGTGGCTTGTATCCCGAAGTCAGCGATGTCGCGTCAGCGTCGGCATCTGAAGCAGCAGCTTACGACGTCGTCGTCGCGTTTAACGCGGGATTGCCAGTGGGCGGCGACTGGGCGCGCGCTATTGAGCGAATCGTCAGTGAGCACGTCGATGCGTTTGCAGCTAACGCACCATCGTTAGGAAACGTCGCGCCTCCTTTTTGGGTGAGCGATTACAACGAAGAAGCGATAGACATAGCCTTTGCGTTTCTTCGGCACGTCGTCCAACGTGTTCTCGAATCTCGAAACGTTGACTCGCGCGCCGAAGCTATTTATTTGGAGCCGTACTCGAACGCTGCATACCAGTCGCGTAAACGTATAAGTTCTTGTACGGTACCGACGCACGCGAATGCTTACGCGTGCGCGTTCGTCGGCTTGTCGCGATTAGAAGAATAGAACGTAGCAAACCATGTAGCTGACGCGACTTGAGTGGAGAAATTTGACTAAACGCTAGAGCTAAGGTTTATGGTTTGCGAACTCGAGCTCCAGCTGGCGCGCCTTGAGCCAGTCGGCGACGTCGTTGAAGCCTTCCACGAGAGCTAAACCCGCCGGATCGTATCCCTCCGCGTCGGGTTGGGCGTGGTCTCGCGTTAGACCCAGACTCGGCGTATCTAAGAGCCACTCGCACACGTCTCGATTTCCACGCTGTGCGGCTTTGTGTAAACAGCTATGACCGTTGGCGTTGATCAAATTGAAACGCACGCCGAGTGAGGCGAGATATTCGCAACACTCGACGCCACCGGCGCCCATGGCGGTCCAGCACGCGACGTTACAACCGTAATCGTTGCACGACTTGTAATCGCACTCGGCGCGTTCAACGAGCTGGCGCATGACGGCGAGATGACCTTGCCAACAAGCCCACGCGAAAGCGGTGGATCCGTCTTCAGTGGTGCTGTTCGGATCGACGCCGCGCGAAAGCAGATATTCCACCACCTCGACGTGGCCGTTTCGCGCCGCCCAGTGCAAGGCGCTTCGACCGGCGTACGAGCGCCGTCCGCTCTGGACGGAGGTTTGAGGATTCATACAGCATTTTTCGACGAGAAACTCGACGCACTCGACGTGCCCGGCGCCCGCGGCCCAAAGCAACGCGTTGGAACCGTGCTTATCGACGGCGTCCTTCGAGCGTGGATCCCATCCATCGCGCGAAACGAGCGAGCGTAAGAGATTCAAATCGCCTCGCCGCGCGGCTTCAAGTCCGGGCAAAGGCAGTGCTTTGACGCGCTTCGCCGCGATCAGGGCATCCATGACAGTGGCGTCGCCGCGGCGGGCCGCCGCCATCGCCTCGCGCAAATCGTCCTCCCGCGACGCTTTTTTCGTCTTATTATCCAAATACGCCGCGTCTCCGTTCGTGAGGTCCGACCTCGATCCCGAGGTCGACATCGCCACGAGCGCGTTTCGCTCTCTCTCCACCGCGTCCATGGCTTCCTGGTGTAAATCGTTATGCCTCGTCTTTCGATGCCACCACAAACCGCGTTCGCCGCCGGAGATAAATTTTCCGCATTTATCGCACATCGCCGATCCCGCGTCACGCAGCTCGGCATATCGCTCTAACGTGCATATGGTGATCATCCCGCTGTCACCGCCGTCGTGCACGCGCACGGCGGCGAAATGCTTTGACGCGAACGCGTTTGGTATGAGCTCCGTCGCCGCCGTGGCGAGCGATTTGGCCGTGTGTTCACGTTCGACGCCCATGGGCGAGACGCACGTCACCGTGGTGGACGCATAACGACCGCTCTGCGCGCGTAGGGCGTGAAACAGCGCGTTCGCGGCTCCGCATTCGACGTCGCCGCCGGGGAGCTTCTTCGACACCCGAACGAGACGACGTTCGTCGAGACTCGCGAGAACGTCGCGCGCCGTGCTCTCGATCTCCGTGAGCGCGTCGAGTAACACATTTTTGATATCCTCAAGCGGTGGCATCGCCGCACACACACGGTGTGCGCGACGATGTGACGATGTTGTCGCGCTTGGCGCGGGGACGACGAGAAGCGCGACTCGCGATGGCTTCACACTCGGTTTTGTCGACAATCTATCTCATCTATCGCACGTCACGTCTCGACTTTAACTTTCCCGTTCCCGTGACGGCGCTGCCATGCGCAAAATGATTGTAGGTTGCAATCTTTTGGTTTACGTCGGACGTCGCCACGGGCAAAAATCTCAAACGAATCCACTCCAAACTCGCCGATACCGTAAATTTTCAACTCGGGCTCGAGTCCGACTTCAAACTCGCCAGTTTCCAATAGAAACTTCGTGGACACCTCCACGATCGTCCGCATCCTCCCGGGGAACAAGCCGAGGCGCTTGATGATTTCGAACACGTCCTGCGAATCCGCCGCGAGCGCCGCGCTCGGCGTCGGGAATTTCGCGAAAAAGTTTGATATGCATTCGTGTTTGAGAGCACCGCTCGCGACGCGCGACATCAGAGCACACGCGATCAGCAACTGCCACGCGTCATGCGCGTAATACTCTTGCAACAATTGCATGGGTGACGGCGGCGGAGGCGTTCCTAATCGAGACATCGTCCACGCCTTCCAATCGCTCACAGAACGCGCGGACGGTACGCTGTCTCCCCAACGCGCCACGGCGTCGCGGCGCCACGCCTCGTCTTTCGCTGACTTTTCGACAAAAGAATTGGCAACGTCCGCACGCGTGGCGAGTAACTTTTCTCGCGCTTCTGCGAGCCATTCTCTCGACGTCGCCACGACGTCCTTTGCCAACTCGTCGTCGTCCAACTCGGCGTCGACGCTCGCGCGCTTCCTCGCCCGACCGTTTTCGTTTTCCTCGTCCTCATCGAGCAAGGCGTCGATGGTCGATCCATCGTACTCGGCCTTCACACCGACGACCCTGGACGACCGCCTCGTCGGCTCGCTCGGCTCTTCGCGCTTCACTCTTTTCCGTGACGTAGTGCTAATCTTCCGCGACGACATCTTGTTTCGAATGTCATCCGCGAGTGCGTTCACACCCAAGCGAGCCATGTACTCGCGGTTTCGCTGAACGTGCGCTAATCGCTGGCGCTCATACTCTGTGAGGTTCTCGTCCGGCATGGTCGCGCGCGTCGCGAGTCGCGCACTGAAGACTGTTGTGGGACACCTTAACGCCGAGTGGGGCGTCGTAGCGCCGAGTGAGCGCCGATCGCTCGCCGTGGACGCGCGAGCGTAAAAGACTAATGTGTGATGTGTGCTGACAACCGATGAACAATCTAGGCATGCTGCGCGACTACACGATGCGCTCGAGTTCCTTGGCGTAGAGCAACGTTTGATTTATCAGAGCGGCCGCCGGGATGTCCCTGGCGCTCGCTGGCGCGACTTCTTCGTTGAAAACCACGCCTCCGTTGGCGTCCATCGTCCAGTCACGCGCGTTTGCGTATTTTTCAAACTCTTGAGCGTTTGCGAATCCTAACAATTTCATCGCCTCTGCGCCCGTAAGCGAGCCGTACGCGCTCTCGGCGCAACTCGCAATTTCGTCTCGCACCGTGTTCATCAACATCGACATGAAATACTCGTAGCTCGGATCTGGTAGCGCGTTTTGTCGCTGCGCAATCTTGTTATACGCCCCCTCCATCAAAAACTGTTCGAGCTCCAACACCGCTTGCACGCGTTGATCTTTCAAGACGTCGTCGTCCGTCGTCTCAAGCTCGGCGTGAAACTCGGCGATGCGGTTCTGAACCAGCAACCGCAACAGGTTTAACCCGACGATGAGCGCCTCATTTTGCGAACGCTCGATGGGTTGCTTGCAAGGCGCGCGCTTGCAGGCGTCGTAAGCAGCTTTCGCCTGCGAGGCGTGTCGCTCAAAGCTCTCCTCGTCTCGCGTCGCCGCGCTGATCATGACCCCGTGTTCCGCCGCCTCGCGCCTCAGCCGGAGCTCGTCTTCTTCGTTTCCTACGAACGTCGTCGCCGCGTGCACTTTGAAATCGTCCAAACGTTCCAGCGCCGTGGCGTGATCGTTCGTCGCGATCGCAGCCTGGATTTGCTTGATTAAATCTTTGCCGTGCGCGACGGACGTCGACGACGACGTGGACGCTCTGCGCGTGCCCACCATGACGTGTCTGAGTATTAGTTGGTTCGTCTGCGACGACGCGTGCGCGCGCGTTGCGGTGTGACCACGCCGAGTTTGTGCGAGGAGACTGGGTTGACTTTTTTACTCTACGGCGAGCCGTCCGTCGTGAGAGAAAGCGTTTACATTAAAATAGCCATCTAATCAGCAACTACTCCGCGCTCGCGGACGGAGACTGCTCTTTCTTCAATCTCTTGATCGCTTCGGCGATGTTGATGCCACCAAGCGCGGCGGTCAGCGTCTGGGCGGCGAGCGCGGCGGCGTCGACGTCCTTCTTCGACAGGAATGGAGGCGGCTCTGTCTGCCCGGCGATCGTCACGCTGGTGAAGATCTCGCCTTCGCTCAAGCCGAGACGATCGTAAACTTCTTGAAGATCGTCCACGGTCATCGCGTCGTACATGAGGGGTAAATCAGCGACGCACTGAATCTTCTTCAGCGGCGCTAAATCTGGAGTGTTGGTGCACTGCATCAAATCGGCCCAGTAGTTGTTCGTCTTCAAATCCATCTCATGACGACTCAACAGCGTTAAACGCGCGCGATCGACCTCGCGTTGGCTCACGCGCTGCATCTGAAATCCACGCAACACGCGCACGCCGGCGTTGAGAGCTTCATCAATTTTTTCCGGCGTCGACGTCACCAACAACCTGTACGTCGTCGCGTCGTTGTTTTGTAATCCAAACGACATTGTAAAGTTGCAGTCGTACGTCAGACCCAACGCGTCGCGCACCGTTGTGAACAATCTACCACCGATAACTTCTGCGAGCATCATCCCCGCGCAATACGTCGCCAAAGAATTCGCGCGTCGCGCAGACTGCTGTGCGAATGGGTTCCCCTTCGCCGACGCCACCTCGTTCACGGGATCGCGCAAGGCTGCAATCTGTTCCGGCGTGTACGCGTCTTGATTGACAAAGCTCGGAATTTCAGAGTACAGACTCGTCATCGGCGCCCACATGGATGGCCCCGGTCCGGCGGCCACCGCGCACGCTCTTTCGTCGCTGTCCTTCAACCACAACCGCTGCGCGCGCACCGGATCATCCTTTGGCACCTCTTTCAATTTCAGCGGGGGCACTTGCGGCAACGGCGGCGCGGGCTTGGTCTGAATCGATCCCATAAACGCGAGAACCATTTCGTCGACTTCTTCGGGGATGATGTCGCCGACGATGTTGAGTTCCAAAGCCCCGCTCGCGAATTGAGCTTCGATCATGTCTCGAACGCCATCCAGCGTCAGCGCCTGGAGTGCCTCCTTGTTCGGGTCCATGATTCTTCGGTCTTCGTAAATCACGGCGTTGACGGTGTCATGCGTGAGCAACTCGATGTTCTTGTTCGTGTTAATCTGAAACATGCGGTAAATGTCCTTGACGCGCTCGAGCGCTTGCTCGTCCCACGTCGGCTTCGTCAGCGTGAGGTGCATGATCTCGAGAATAGTCCTCAAGCCTCCATCCGTGGCGAACGCGGAATCCAAAAACATGTACTCGACCTCGGGCTCGACGTCGTACACGAGCAAGTGTTGCATCGTCAAGAGCTCGATTTGCTTGCGCGACCATTCGCCGACGTCGCCAGCCTCTTGCACGGTGCGCAAACCGACCGCCGACGAACCGATTCCGCCGGGCCCGATGTTCGGGCTCTCAACCGAACGACCACCCGGGACGACGAGTCGTAAGAACGCGCTCCCAGGCTCGGCGTCGAGCACCTTGTAGTTGACGCGAATACCGTTACTCAGCGTGCGCTGGTACACGCCGGTCGGCTCGTGATACGTCGCCTCGGTAAACGTCGGCGCCGTTTGCTCGATGAGGGCGTTGATTTCGTCATCCGCAATCAACACCTCCGGCACAAAGATATCCTCGGGCTCTGTGATTTCACCGTAATCCGCCGCCAAAACTTGTTCTATGCGCTCGGGCGTGATATCGAACGGCACCGTCTCGCCGTCGACGTTCGTCATCGTCGCTGGGACGCACGCGACGATGGCGGTGCACTTACCGCTGTTCGGTTTGCGATTGTTCTCCACGCCGTACTCACCGATAAAACCTAAAAGCTCATCGCACGCGCCGTTGCACGCCTCGAGCGTGATGTAATCAGACATGCGCACCAAGGCCTCGTGACCCGCGACCTGGTCCATGACGACGTGTCCGCAGGCGTCCTGCTCCATGACAAAGTCGAGATTTTCGAGGCTCGGCACGCATCCCGCCTGCTGCGCGAGCTGTTCAGAATCTCTCAACATCGCCGCCTTAAAACGATCGAGCTCGCTCGGCGTCAATCCAAACTTTTGCAATCGTCGAGATTCCTCGACGGCGACTTGCAAGGCGAATTCGTACTCTCTCGGCTCGCACGTCACGGTGACGGTGCTGACGCAACACCCCTCTCTCGCGCTGTCGCTATGATCGAGTTCAATGCGTTTGTAATCCGCATTAGTTTCCGCGTATCTCGCCTGAATGCGGCTCTGCAACACCAACAACACAATGCGCTGCAAAATCGTCCGGTGCAAGTCGCCCATCTTTTCGAGCGGCTTGACGGCCAATTTTGAAAATATGTTGAAACTCGCGTTGGACAAGTGTTCGTGCTGGAACATGGACACTTTACCCTCGGGGGCGACGAAAGGCAAGAACGGGTCGTCTTTGCCCGACGCCTTCGCCTCGTCGTTCGAGCGTTGAATTTCGTCGAGCTCGTACGACGGCGCCCCGTACGCGTGCTTCACCGGAGGACGCACCGCGTGACGTTTGAGAGGAGACTCGGCTTCTTCCGCGCCTTCCGCGGGCGCCGCTTCGTCGAACGCGGCGGAAATCATACCCTCGACTTCGTCCACGGAGGCATCGAAGTCGCCCACGACGTAGAGCGTGGCGTTGGCTGGGAAATACCAGCGCGCGTGAAAGTCTCGCACCGCCTGCGCCGGCCACGCTTCCACCTGATCGAGCTTACCGATCGGAAATCGCGTGCCCAAGAGGTTGTCCCAGTGCAAATGCTCTAGAAGCTGACAGTCCACTCTGTACTCGATCGTGTTCATCATTTGAGCCTCGGCGAGCACGGCTTTCTTCTCCTTCGCCACGCGAGTGTCCAAGAGTTGCGGCGCAAACGCGACGTCGTAGAGAATGTCCAGCACGTTGGGCGGCATGTAATGTCCATCCTTGTTCGTCGTCGGTGCGTGGATGTGGAACACGGTGTGGTGGAAATCCGTGTACGCGTTCCCTCGCGTACCGCTCCCGAGCCACTGATCTCGTTTTCGAGAACCCAAAAACGTGACGTGCTCGACGAGGTGCGCCAGCCCTTGCTCGTCTTCGCGTTCGTCCACGGACCCGACGTGCATCTCCAAGTGCGCCTCAAATCTCCCCTCGGGAACTTTGTTCGGTAAGATGACGTACTTCAACCCATTCGCGAGCGTTCCTCGACGAATCTCTTCGTGCGGCGTCAAAGGCTCGTCCAGCATCGCCGTCGTCGCCGCGGGATCGGCGACGGATGACAGCGTCTGCATCGCGCGATCCCATCGCCCCGGCCCACCGTTCGTCGACGACGCGTTCGCGCGCACGACGCGCGCGCACCGTCGCCCTCGCGTCGCCCGTTTCGTCGTCGTCGCCGTCCGTCCACGCCGACGATGCGGCGTCACGATTCCTCGCGCGTTCGCGCTCGCGCGCCCGCTCGCGGAGACGCGCGACGCCATGTCGATCCGGCCGTGCGCGCGCGCGTTCGTCGGGTCGTCCGATCGTCGGGACCGTCGTCGTCGAAGCGCGCGCGACGCCGGCGCCGGGGTCACGCCGCGCACTGCGGAAGGGCGGACGATTGATTCGACGCCGCCCCTGGACCGCTGGACCCTGGGCGGGCGCGCGCGCGGGCGCGAGGGGGCTTGGCGCGCGGTCGATCGATCGATCGATCGGTCGATCGTTCGATCGATCGATCGATCGATCGACGTCCGTCGATCGACGCGCGATGGTTCGCGAAAAAACGAAATCGCCCTCGGCGACCGCGCGCCGGCACTTCGCGACGACGCGTGCGGCGAGCGATGTTTAGCGTGACGTGCGCGCCGTCGGCGACGACGACGACGTCGTGCGCCGTGAAGGCGACGGCGCGATCGCAAAGGGTGCGAACGATCGATCGACGCGACGCCGACGCGCGCGAACGCGTTCGAACGCTTCATCTGCGCGCTCGAGGTGCGCGATTTCGTCGACGCGATGCGGCGCGCGCGGAATCATCGCGAAGGCGCGTGTCGCGGCGCGATCGACCGGGCTCGACGCGAGACTGACGACGCGCGCGCGTGCGATCGGTGATTACGAAGGTTTTACTCTGGTCCGTGGTTCTCGTGCCCGGGCGAACGTCGGGGGCGTGGAACGACGCGGCGAGAGCGTACTACACGCGCGAGACGGTGCGTCAACGTTCGACGCGTTACGACATGGTTGGATTCCAGCAAATGATGCAATCTCTCGCCGAACGCAATCGACGAATCGCGCGCGAGCGCATCGAGTCACTCGTGAACGAGTTCAGAGTCGAGTCCGAGGCCGCGAGTCGTAAGTTCATCTCTCAAGCCGAACAAGATTACGAAACGTTCGCGCGCGCCGCCGGGCGCCAAGCCGCCGAGCGTTCGCGAGAGTCCAAAACCATCGCCTCTCGCGTCGAAGCCCTCA
The DNA here is from genome assembly GCF_000092065.1 of Ostreococcus lucimarinus CCE9901. Taxonomy (NCBI): domain Eukaryota; kingdom Viridiplantae; phylum Chlorophyta; class Mamiellophyceae; order Mamiellales; family Bathycoccaceae; genus Ostreococcus; species Ostreococcus sp. 'lucimarinus'. The sequence continues at coordinate 10,359 of NC_009363.1, forward strand.
CTCGCACTTGTTGGTTCGTGTATTCGTTGATTTCCGCGGTGGGAATTTTCTTTCTCGGTGCTGGGTTTAGCGTGATGCACGGGATGCACGGGTTGATGGACCCGATGCCGTCTGAAAACATACGTATTGGGATCGCGGTGTTGGGCGCGTCGGCGTTGTTGGAAGGATTTTCGTTAAAGGTGGCGTACGAGTCGTTGCGCGACAACGCCAAGGCGCAAGGAATGACGCTGAGGGAATTTATCAAATCTGGTAAAGATCCCACCAGCGTGGCCGTGCTCGCAGAAGATGCTGCCGCGGTGTTGGGTTGTGGCATCGCGGGTACGGCGCTCATCGCGTGCGAAGTGACGGGGAGTCCGATGTACGACGCGATGGGCTCGATTGCTGTCGGTGGCCTTCTTGGGGTGACGGCAATGTACCTCATCAACAGTAACCTCGTGCGCCGTGAAGGCGACGGCGCGATCGCAAAGGGTGCGAACGATCGATCGACGCGACGCCGACGCGCGCGAACGCGTTCGAACGGCGCCCGAGGACGACGACGGGGCGGTGTCCCCATCGGCGCCCCATCGGCGCCATCGGCGCGCCATCGAACGCGACGGATCGGGATGCGCGCGACGATGGGGACCGCGAGGCGTCGATGGCGACGATGGCGTCGACACCGACGGTCGCGAGGGATCACGCGCGCGCCGACGAGGGGAGACGTCGCGTCGACCTCGACGGCGCGCGACGGCGCGATCGGGGCGTGTTATCCAAAGCGACGCGCGAGACTGACGACGCGGTTTTCTGGAATTCTTCGCGCAGGTGCACGCCGCAGCGCAGCGACGAAGCGTCGTCGTGAATGCGGGCACGGGTAAATTTATCGTCGGCGGGAACTGGAAGTGCAACGGCACGGCGGAGTCCGTCAAGTCGCTCGTGAAGGAACTAAACTCTGGGAAAATCGACGCCGACGTTGACGTCTACGTCGCGCCTCCGTTCGTCTTCATTCCTCGAGTGCAAAAGGAGCTCAACAACAAAAACTACGCCGTCGCCGCGCAGAACTGTTGGGTCTCCGCGGGTGGGGCGTTCACGGGTGAGGTGAGCGCGGATATGCTCGCCGACGCCGACATTCCGTGGGTGATTCTCGGGCACAGCGAACGCCGCGCGCTCTGCGGCGAGACGAACGAGTTCGTCGGGGAGAAGACCAAATATGCCTTGAGCAAGGGATTGAAGGTTGCTTTGTGCATCGGTGAGACGTTGGAACAGCGCGAAGCGGGCACGACTCTGGATATTTGCCGCGCGCAACTCAAGGCGGTGAACGACGTCGTGACCGCGGCGGACTGGGAAAACATCGTCATCGCGTACGAGCCCGTTTGGGCGATCGGTACCGGCAAGGTCGCGACGCCGGACCAAGCGCAAGAAGTGCACGCGGGCATTCGCAAGTGGTGCGCGGATAATATTTCTCCGGCGATTGCGTCGAAGATTCGCATTCAGTACGGCGGCAGCGTCAACGCCGGCAACTGCGACGAATTAGCTCAGAAAGAGGACATTGACGGCTTTCTCGTCGGCGGCGCGTCTTTGATCGGCGAGGCTTTCGTGACGATTTGCAACAGCGCCAAGCACTCTAAGTGAGCGAAGCGAACGAAGAGTGCGTGAACCTATCCAATCCTATTCGAATTGTCGCCGCGTGCGGCGCGCGCGCGCACCCCTGAATTAGTAGACTCAATATATATTTCTCGAACGCGAGCGTTCGCGGAGACGAGGCAAAAGTGTAATGTTAACCGTTTACGTTGCGTTCTATTCAAATCAATCTATTCAAATCAACCCACTGCGTGGACCATCATCTATAATACGCCATGTGCCTCGTTTGGAAGTGACTCGCGGCGTCGATTTTCTTCGCCGTCGGGGCGGCGAGTTCCGCCGCCTCTCGCGCGCGGCGCTCGTCGCGATCGATGCGAAGCCACTTTTCAATGGTCGACAATAAATGTTTCGTGCCTTGAATTTCCGGAATGTCCACCTTGGCGCCGCCATACTTCAACTGCCCGTTGGACGTGAACGCGAGGTGCGTCATCCAATCCGCCATGCCATCGAAGATGTGCGTGGCGTACACGATGGTGGCCCCGCGCACCTCGCACTCTTCCTTGAAAAACTCCAACAAGTCAAGCCGACCGAGGATGTCCAAATCCACCGTGATTTCGTCGCACAGCAACACCTTGTACGGCTTCAAGAGTCCGAGACAAATCTGAACTCGACGTCGTTGTCCGTCGCTCAACGCCTTCATGGACCAGTCCAAATCCACATCCAGCAGCTTCACCAATCGTTCTCGCCTCGCCGGGTCCACGTCTGCGACGCCCTCGATCATTTTCCTCGCCGAAATGTCTCCTTGCAGGGGCACGTCCGCGCCCGCGCTTCCGATGTTGCGCCGCCACTGCGCGCCCAGGTAAGAAAGCTCGCCCCCGCACGTGAGCGCGATGTCGTGAAACGGCGGTCGTCCCAGCACGCGCACGACGTCTTCGTTCACCATGGTTTTACCCGCGATGACGTGCAGCGCCGTCGTCTTCCCCGCCCCGTTCGCGCCGGAAAGCAAGCACCTCGACCCCGGCGGCAGGCGCAGGCTCCAATCGCGCAGCACCGCGTCGCATCCCGGGTACGCGTACGTCAGCGCGTCGACGGCGACGGCGCACGACGGTTCGGGGGCATCGTCCAGGACGACGTCCACGACGCCGTGCATCGCGACCGTCTCGCGTCGCGGCGTCGCGGCGCCGTGTGCGGTGACGTCACGCGACGCACACTTTTTCATCGTGCGCATCGTGGTCCGTGTGGCGCGCGTGAGACTTTTGGATCACGATGCGCCGCTCGACGACGGATGCCGACGGCACGCGACGACGCGCGACGGCCGGGATGGCGACGCGCGCGATGTCGGCGCGCGCGCAAACGGTGGTGCGATGCGACGGCGCGCGAACGAGCGGACGTCGATCGCGGAGGGCGACGACGACGACCGCGAGAGGAGAACGATCGAGCGGCGCGGCGACGCCGACGGCGACGCGGATGACGACGCGAACGCGGGCGGTGGAGCCGGAGGCTCTGTTCGAGATCGCGAAAGTTGACGATAGCGTGTACGGTCCGGTGGTGTGCGTCGCGGCCGCGTTGTGGGTGGGATGGGTGTTTTACAACGGCTCGCGCGAGGTGAAGGCGATTTCCGAAGAGCTCGAAGCCAAAGGCTACGACGTCGGCTCGATTCAGCGCCTGAAGGAACTGAAATTCTTGAAGCGATTCGTCGACGGTGGCGATAAAGCCGAGATTCAAGAGGCGTTCGATAAGATTTGGTTCTCGCGCGCGAAAACCATCGCGGCGACTGGCGACATAATGCAAGTGAGGCGCATGACTGAGTACTGGCGCAAGCGCGGCGTCAAGGTCGAGCGGCTTTCGGATTTGGACGTCTTGCAGGACTGGATGGTGAAAAAGTACAACAAACAACAAAAGTAGTCAGTTTATTTAATATTCATCGCGCGCGCGCACGATTTCGCGCGCGCTCGGCGTCGCGTTCGATCGCCCGAAACCGTCCGCGCCCACCCGCGCACGATTTCGCGAGATTTCCGCGTGGCGGTCGTTCCCCTTGAAAATCGAGTGTGAACACTGACTCGCGCGCCGCACACCGCGACGCGCGCACCGCCCCGAACGACCGCGCGCGGAAGATGCTCGGATTGGGTCTCAAGATCGCCGGATTCGGCGTCGGGTACTGCTACCCGACGTACAGCGCGTTAAAGTTGCTCGACAGAAAAGTCATCGGCCCGGAAGATGTCACGCTCTGGTTGACGTACTTCATGATCGCGTTCACGCTCGCGATCGGCGAGGCGATCGGCGTCGTGGGATGGTGCGCGTGACGGCGATCGCGTGCGATGCGCCGTGCGAGCGCGCGCGGACGCGTCTTCCGCGCGCGCGACGCGACGACGGGGAAAGATCATAATCGCCGGCTCGACCGCGCGCAAGATCTCGCCAGGCGCGCCGAGGCGAGCGAATGGGGGGACGACGGATGACTGACGCACGGTGTGACGTTTCGCGCTTTCTACGACCAGGATTCCGGCGTACCGCATCATGAAGGTTTTATTCTGCGCGTGGATGGTGAATCCGCGCTTCAAGGGTGCCATCACGCTGTACAAGAAGGGCATTCAGCCGATTTTTCACCAGCTGTCGCCGTCCATCGACAAGCACGCCGAAAACTTGAAGAAGGGTGATTTTGCGGCGATTCAACAAGAGTTGGGCCCGCAATTCGCCAAGGTTCAAGAACTCGTGAAGAAGCACGGTCCGGAGGCGATTGAGCGCGCGATGAACTTGGCTGGCAAGGGTGACAAGAAGAACGCCGCGACGGCAGCCAACGGGACGAAGGCTGAATAAACGACGAAATGACCAGGCAGTGTTAGGAACAAACCTTTTAATCAACGACGATGTACTACGTGAAAATGAACAAAAACACGGATTCATAGATATTAGATAATACGTTCTTTCAAAATCATCGCGGTGACGGCGAGGAGACGCGTCCTTTCTTCCCCGCCCGGACTTCGCTCGAGAGGATTTCATCCAGACGCTCGATGTCTCGGGCGCTGCCGCAGTGGAAGGGCATTCGCGAGTGCGCGGTGGACGGAACGAAACTCAACACGCTATCGTTGGCGCCAGATATAGCCAGACCACCCGCGCGCTCTATTATGGCAGCCATGGGAAAGCATTCGTACACGGCGCGAAGCTTTCCTTGAGCGTTTGACGAACACGCCGGGTAATGAAACGTGCCGCCGTAGAGCAACGTGCGGTGCACGTCTGCGACCATGGAACCGATGTAGCGAAGAGATTTTGAGCTCGCGCACTCATCAATGTACGCTCGCGTGGCGTCGTCCCACTTTTTATAGTTCGCCTGGTTCACGCTGTACACGTTGCCGCTCTCGGGAATCCGAATATCGCGCTTCGTCAGCACGAACGCGTCGCGATCGGCGTCGTACGTAAACGCGCACACGCCGCCGTGAGCGTCCTCCGACATGAAGCTCAAAACGAGCACCATCGACGCGCCGTACAAAACGTAACCGACGGTAGACATGTCTCGTCCGGGACGCGCGTACACGTGCTCCGGCGATGATTCCGCGCCGACGTCGACGAGCCCGAAAATCGTCCCGACGCCGACGCCGCACTCGATGTTCGAGCTTCCATCCAAAGGATCGAAAACGACGGCGATTCGTCCGTCGACGTTCGCGGTGACGATATCTTCGCTCTCCTCGCTCGCGATCCACGCGCATCGCCCTCCCTGTATTAATTCTTTCACGCACACTTCGTGCGCGGCGTCGTCCAGCGCCGCTTGCTCTTCGCCGTGCACGTTGACGGCGCCGTTCTTCCCCTCGACGAACGCCTTGACGTCCTTCAACCCAGCGCGCCGCACGAATCCTCCTATGCGCACGCACGCCTTCGCCATGGATCGCACCACGCTCGCCTCATCCTCTGCGATCGCGCTCGACGCCGCGCCTTCGCTCGACGCCGCCCTCGCGGCGAGCGCGGCGTCCAAGTATCGCTCCAGCGTCGTCTCCCCGATTTCCAACGCTCCCCGCGTCATCTCGACCGACATCGAGCGTCGACCGATCGCGCGCGCGGGTTCGGTGTCACCGATGCGCGCGCCGCGCGCGCCCTTATCGTCGTCGTCGTCGTCGCGTCGACCGCTCGACACGAATCGCTCGCCGTGCCCAGCGCTTCGCGCGCGCGAATGCGCGACGCGCGCGCGCGCGTCCGGAGCGCCTCGTCGCCGCGAGCGCGCGGTGCGGTGGTGAAGGTGAAGGTGAATGCGCGTGCGGTGTGCGTGCGATAACGTCAATCGGGCGTGCGTCGCCGTCGTGTCGGTGTCCTCGGAGTGCGGTCGTCGTCCGTCGCAAGATTAAGATTGATTTCCAGGTGTTGGCCGCGCGCGTCGAAAATCGGATTTCCCCGACCGCGCGGTCGGCGATCGACGTCGACGCGACGTCACTTTCGAGACGACGACGACGACGATGGCGAGCGCGATGACGAGCACCTCTGCGTTCACCCCGACCACGGCGGGGCTGAAGGCGCGGCGCGCGAACAAAAACTTCTCGCGATCGACCGTTCGCGTGGTGCGCGCGAGGCGAGGCGAAGCGACGACGGACGACGACGGCGCGAACGACGATGCGATCGGGGAAGGATAAAGAAGCCCGCGCGAACGGTCGAGCCGGCCGAGGATCGCGGAGGGAGGCCGCGAGGACACGGGCGAAGACTGACGATCACCGTTACCACGATTTCCGACTCGCAGCAAGCGCGCAAGCCGTTGGTCGGGTACGAAGCGCCGGACTTCAGCGCCGAAGCCGTCTTCGACCAAGAGTTCCAAGACATCAAGCTCAGCGATTACCGAGGCAAGTACGTGGTGTTGTTCTTCTACCCGCTCGATTTCACCTTTGTGTGCCCGACGGAAATCACCGCGTTCTCTGATCGTTACGAAGAGTTCGCCAAGCTCAACACCGAAGTTCTCGGCTGCAGCGTCGACTCCAAGTTTTCCCACTTGGCGTGGTTGCAAACGGACCGCAACGACGGCGGTCTCGGCGACTTGGCGTACCCGCTCGTGAGCGACCTTAAGCGCGAAATCACCGAGGCTTACGACGTCCTTTACGAAGACGGCACCGCGCTCCGTGGTTTGTACATCATCGATCGCGAAGGCGTCATTCAGCACAGCACCGTCAACAACGCTCCGTTTGGCCGCTCCGTCGACGAAACGCTGCGCGTGCTTCAAGCCATCCAGCACGTGCAAAACAACCCGGATGAAGTCTGCCCGGCGGGCTGGACCCCGGGTGCGGCGACGATGAAGCCGGATCCGAAGGGTTCCAAGGAATACTTCAAGGCCATCTAAGCTAAGCCAAGCGATACCACGAAGCACAGCGCGCTCGAGCTATTTTTTAACGGAGACGACAATAATCCGTGCATCGACACACCTCGGCCACCGTTACGTAAGATTACAACATAATCATCTAAGAAGTACGGCGCTCATCGTCCTCCCGCCGCGTCTCGCGCCCGCTTATCTTCGATTCTCTCCCGGAAATCTTCCACCATGAGCTTGAGCCCGTCCTCGAGCTTCACCTTCGGTTCCCAACCGCCTAATTTTTCCTTCGCGAGCGAAATGTCTGGCTTGCGCCGACTCGGATCGTCCGAGGTGTTCTCGCAGAACACGATTTCCGCGTTCGGGTTCACGACTTCGCGCACCTTCTCCGCGAGTTCGAGCATCGTGAATTCACCGGGGTTACCGAGATTCACCGGACCGACGAAGCCCGAGTCGTTGTCCATCAACGCGATGAGTCCGGCGACTAGGTCAGAGACGTATTGAAACGAGCGCGTCTGCGTGCCATCACCGTAGATTGTCATAGGTTTGCCCTCCAGCGCTTGCGCGACGAAGTTGGACACCACGCGCCCGTCATCCATCGCCATGCGCGGTCCGTACGTGTTGAAAATTCTCGCCACTCGAATTTCCAAACCGTGCTCGCGATGGTAATCGAACGCCAACGTTTCAGCGCACCGTTTGCCCTCATCGTAACACGCGCGTTCGCCGATCGGATTGACGTTGCCCCAGTACGATTCCGTCTGCGGGTGCTCGAGCGGATCGCCGTACACCTCAGACGTGCTCGTGAGCAAGAATTTCGCCTTGCACCGCTTCGCGAGCCCGAGCGCGTTCATAGTCCCCAAGACGTTGGTTTTGATCGTCTTCACCGGATTGAATTTGTAATGAATCGGCGACGCCGGGCACGCCAAGTGATACACTTCGTCGATCTCCACCAAGAACGGCGTCACGATGTCGTGTCGGATGATTTCAAACTTTGGATTCCCCTTCAAGTGCTCCAAGTTGCGCTGCGAGCCGGTGAAAAAGTTGTCCATGACGATGACTTCGTCGCCGCGTTTCAACAGCGCGTCGACGAGGTGCGACCCGACGAAGCCGGCACCACCGGTGACGAGCACGCGGCGGGGTTCACCGCAACGCGGGCGCGCCTTGGGCACGGTCGGAGGTGGCGAAGGCATCGAACGCAGACGAGCGCGCAATGCGGGTGTTCCGCGCGGCGAGACGCGCGCGCCGAAAGTCGCGCGCCTGTAACAATGCGAACGCGAGAAAACGCGCGAGACCCGGCGCTGATGGTTCGTAACCCGTCAAGAGTCCCTCGGGAATCGGAGACGGTATCGTATAGTGGTTAGTACCTTGCGTTGTGGAAACACATGGAATTCTGGCGCGTTAAATACGCGCACAAGTACACCTCAACAATACCGCAAAAACCGCGGCTCGAATCCGCGTACCGTCATACTTTTGCCCGACGTTGGTCTCGCTCGCGTCGTCGGACTTCGCGCTCGCGGCGCGCGGTCGCCACTGCAAACTAAGATGCGCTAGAATTACACTTTTACCTACGACGCGCCTGCGACGTCGCGAACGCTAGTCGCCCGCGACGTCTGTAGCCTCCGGTCACGAGCGAGCCTCTTCCTCCTCCTCCTCGTCGCTCGACTGCCCCGTGGCCTTGAGATACTCCGCCAACGCCTCGTCGCTCGCGCCCGAAACCCCGGCGAGGTTGCGCGGCCCCGTGCACATCTCCCAAAGCTCGCCGACGTCGAGCGCCGTGCACCACGCCGTCGGATACGTGGGAAACGACGTCTCCGTGTCCCCGCGCCCGGTGCGTTTCACCCCCGCGCGGCCGTTTCGCACGCACACGACGTATCCGTGCACCGCCCGCGTGATGAATCGACGCTTCGTCGCCGTCGAATCCGTCGTCGACGTCGACGTCGTCGCGCCGGCGTCCGACGCCGCGCCGGCGTCCGACGCGAACTTTTTCGATCGCGCCGGCAGCGGTGCCCCCACGCGCACGTCCACGCGCACGCGATCGCCGACTAGGATGCCTCTCTTCGCTAACTCTGCCGCCACGCGCTTCGCCTTCTCCGCCGCGCTCTCTCGAGGACGACCCGACTTTTCCTCACTCATGACGCCCGAGCCGTACGCGTCATCCATCGCCATCATCGCCTCGAACGCGTCGTCGGATTCCGGCGTCGCGTCCTCGCGCGCGTCCTCGCCGTCGGACGAGCGTCTTCGCCATCGCGGCGACGACGACGCGGCGTACGACGCGCTGGAGCGCTCGACGACGCCCCGGAATTCGCGCGCGACGCGAGACGCGCGCATCGAAGTGCCGTCGCGGCGTCGCGGCGCCATCGCGGCGCGCGCGGCGCGCGATCGCCGACATGGCCAAGGGGAAGCGAAGGAAAGAGCGCATTCGCGCGATGAAGCTCGCGGCGCGCGGCGCGGACGTGCGCATGGACGGCGACGCGGGGACGACGGCGCGCGGCGGCGGCGGTGGGACGGCGACGACGACGACGACGACGACGACGACGACGACGACGGGCGTCGCGACGACGACGACGACGGCGGACGACGCGACGACGACGGCGCGCTCGGCGCCCGTCGGGCGGAAACGCGCGCCGACGGTGCGCAGGGCGATCGCGAAGCGCAAGAGAGCCGCCCTGGACAAGGCGCTGTCGCACGTCGAGCGACGAGGCGTCAAGGCGGATAGGAAGAAACTCAAGCGCGGGCATCGCGTCGCGGCGAGGGACGTGTACTGAAGCAGAAATTCGCGGTCTCGCTCGCGCGCGCGCGCGCGCTCGAGGGAGCGATTGTACGTTAGACGATTTGTAAGACGACGCCGCTCGCGCGGCTCGACGCTCGCCGCGCCGCCTCGCACCACAACCCTACTTGAAGATCCGCAGTCTCGGACTCGCGCGCGACTCGATGTCCGCCGCGCTGTGCATAGGAAGAAAGTCCGCGGAAGACGTCGAGGACGCCGGGGAACTGCGACTCGGTCCCGATTTCGACGACGCCAACTGCTTGTCGCTCGCCGAGGTGAAGATCGTGTGCGAGTCGAAAGTCGCCGACGACGCCGAACAAGCGGAGGAGACGTCGACGACGCGCACGCGGGTGTTCGAGAAGACGTTAGCGTACGCGAAGCGGTTCAGCGGGAACACGAGCAGCACGGCGGCGGCGGCTATTCGGGAATTACACAACAATTCAGGGTTGCACGACTTTGAAGGCGCGGCGATCTCAAACTTGAAGCCGCAGGATTGGGACGAGGCGAAGACTTTAGTGCCGAGCTTGGAGCAGGAAGATCGCGGGTTGACCGAGGAAGGGATTCAAGCGATGTTAGACGAGATGTCGAACGTGCGGAAGTTCGAATGAAGTGGCCGTCCTCGCTTTGCTGTAAAACAATTAAATCGACTACGCACGAAAGCAGCGACTCGCCGCGCTACACCGCGTCCCCCCAACGAGCCCTGTCGCTCATCTCTACCCCGTCCTCGTCTTCGTCGTGTTTGAGCGAAAAGTACATGTTTTCTTCCTCCGGTCTGAACATGTAGCCCGTGGCGACGTAGTACGCCAGCGTCGCGAGCTCGTTGAAAAACGCCGCCGTCCAGCGCAACTCGTACTCCACCGTGGACTTGAGCAAGTAGACGATGATGCGAGTGAAGTAGATGTACGCCACGGTCATGACGTAAAAGTGACGGAACAGTAACAGCTTTTCCAAATTCCTCGCCTTCTTCTCGCTCGAATCCGAGGTGTCGCGCAAGTGCTTGATGCTCCACACAATCGGCACCAACACGGCGCAGCAGCACATGATGTCGATGACGATGAACATGTTTTGCCACGCGAACCAGCCTTGATCGGCGGGACCTTCTTCGCCTATCACGACCGCGGCTATGTTGGCCAGCACTTGGAGCGGGATCACGGCCATGAGCAAATTCTTCTCGCGCTGGTGCAAAAACGGCTTCAAGAAGCTCCACCCCATGCCCACGAGGGCGATGACGCTAAACATGAGCATCGACCGACAGACGGTGAAGACGTAGTACGCCGCCGTCCATCCACGCGATGACCCAGTGAGTCGCGTGATGTGATACCGCCCCGCCTGCGCGAGCACGGAGAGCGTCTTGAAACACACGAGCGCGAGCATGAGCCAGTGAATCTTTCGCACGCCGCGCTGCCCGTTCGCTCGACCGAGAATGAACGCCCACGCCACGGCCGCGCACGTGTCCAACAAAAAGAACAAGTAATACACGCTCGGTAACGACTTCTCGCCCGCTCCCAAGTAATCATTACGCCCCCTGGCGTCTTTATTCGCAAACGTCGTCGTGATCTCAAACGACACCACCGTGTGCGGCGCGCAGCTGGCGAAAAACAGCATGTAATCCCCCGGCACCTTTATCTCCTTCATGAACTCGTACGAACTCACCTCCCGCTCACCCTTCTTCAACTGCGCGTCCATATCCGCGAACGTGAACGCCTGATCGACGAAATCCACGTCCAACACGCACGCCCCGTCCTCGAGCGCGGCGTCGAGCGCGCCCTCGTCCTTGGCCTCGGTGATGAAAAACCCGAGCTTTGTCTTATCCAGCGGCGGCGCGTGTTCGGGCAGGTACACGCGCGATTCTTTCAGCGCGATCTCCATCGTCCCCCCCACCGCGAACCCGAACGGTTCGCGCAGTAAAATCAAGCTCCTATCGTCCTTGGACACCTCGTACGTCGCGATCCGCGCCTCCGCCGTCGCCGCCGTCATCGCCACCGCCACCACCGCGCACGCCGCGCCCAGCGCCGCCCGCGCGACGCCCGTTCGTCCTCGCCGCACCATCGCGCGCGGTGATCGCGCCGGTCGAGATCCGCGCCGTCGCTCGCGTCGATCGATCGAATCCAATCCAATCCAATCGAACGCCGCCTCGGGCGCGCGAATCGGAATTCGACGCGCGCGTCGCGCGCGCGCGCGCGATCCGCCCCCGTCGCGCGCGCGCGCGTCGTATCCGCGTCGTCGCCGTCGCCGCGATCGAATCGCGTCGCGAACTCGCGCGCCGCGCGCGCCGGACGCGACGGACGCGTCGCGCGCGCGCACACCCGGAAGCGACGACCGGCGCGCCCGACCCTAAACCCTAAATACCCGGAAGTGACGGGACGACCGACGACCGCATCCAGGGTGCCTCGTCCGCGCGCGCGCGACGGCGTCGCACATCGCGACTCGACGCGACGCGCGACCGACGCGACGGGGCGCGACGCGGCGACGACGACCCGGCATGCGACGCGCGTGGGAGGAACTCGCGCGACGCGCGACGCGCGACCGAGGACGCGACGCGCGATGGGCGATGACGACGACGACGACGACGACGACGACGGATCGCGCGGTGACGGCGCGCGCGACGCGATTCGCGACGACGGCGGCGCGTGGACCGGAAATGAAATGGCGATGCGTCGGAGCGCGCGCGATGGGAGCGCCGAGGACGCGCGCGTGCGCGTGCGCACGGTGCGCGGGCGAGCGAGGCGCGCGCGCGAGGGAGGGTGCGCGCGCGGGGGCGTCGACGGGGGGGGGGAAGGGACGGACGTTCGCGTCGTCGACGAGCGAGGCGAGCGCGCGAGCGGCGGAGGTGGTGCGAGATGAGGCGAGCGAGGCGGCGAGCGCGAAATTAGCGGCCGCGATGGCGCGGAGCGCGGACTCGTACATGCTGTTTCACCCGCAGTACGACTTGCGACAGGTGGAAAACGTGAAACCGGCGCATCGACAGCCGAGACACGTGCGCGATTACTTGGCGTACGGGTTGGTGCAATTCTCGCGATGGTCGTTCGATAAAGTCACCGGGTACACGCCGAAGAAATCGCTCACCACGGATGGATGGTTGATGAGATTCATCTTTTTGGAAACCGTCGCGGGGGTGCCCGGCATGGTGGGCGCGATGCTGCGACACATGATGTCTCTGCGCACGCTCAAGCGCGATCACGGTTGGATTCACACCTTGCTCGAGGAAGCGGAAAACGAACGCATGCACTTGCTGACGTTCCTGAAGCTTCGCGAACCAGGGCTGATGTTTCGACTCGCCGTCCTCGGCGCGCAAGGGGTGTTTTTCAACGCCTTTTTTCTGTCGTATCTGATTTCTCCGCGAACGTGCCATCGATTCGTGGGGTATCTTGAAGAGGAAGCCGTGCGCACGTACACGCACGCGTTGCACGACATCGACGGCGACGGTCCCGCGAGCGAATGGGCGACGATGCCCGCGCCCAAGCTCGCGATTAAATACTGGCGAATGCCCGACGACGCCACGGTGCGCGATTTAATCATCGCCGTGCGCGCCGACGAAGCGTCGCACTCCCACGTCAATCACACCCTGTCTTCCATGGGTATTCGACAAGCCAATCCGTTCCACGTCGGTCACACCGAGTTGCCGGAGAATTTCGTCGAGCCGCCTGCGGGCTTCGTCCCGGAACACTGCCGTTAAGAGACGCGGACGAATCCCGCGCCTCGAATTTCGCGTCGGGGCGGCTGAAACGCCCGTCGGGGCGGCTGAAACGCCCGGCGCGTCGATTACAACAAATTTCAATTCACTGTATCCATCTCCTCGCACGCGCAGCGCAGCAATAGCAATTAATCACCGTTTTTAATTTTTAAATTTTAAGAGCGCATCATTCGTTCGTTCGTTTGGCGGAGGACGAGAAGACGAGCGCCGCGGTTTTATTTTTCTTCGTCGTTGCGTAAATGTATTCACAAAGGTTCGGGGGACGAAAGAAACGGAAATCAAAACGATCGATCGACGAAACTCCGCCTAACGCCGCCTTTGTCCGCGCGTCGCGAGACGCGGCACGACGCTTATTCTGTATATAAAGTAAACTCGAGAAGACGACGTCGCGTTCCGGCGACGGCGGCGTCGGACGCCGCGTTCGTTTCCATCGACGACGCAGCGAGCCAATAACATCAGCCCTTTCGCTGCGTCGCGTCACGTACGTACGCGCACATCCTCAACCATCGCGTTGAACCTCGTCGTCTTCGTCCCGTCAAAGTCATCGCGCGCGTCTACAACGCCGCGATTTCCTTCAACATGTTGTCGATGCACGACGCCTCCGGTCGCGCGTCTCCCGCGGGATCGTCCGGCGCTTCGCTCACGTTCAGCACCTTGATCACCCCATCGTCGACGTACATCGCGAAGCGTTTGCATCGCTTCGGTCCGAGCTTCGCGCACGGTCCGGGCGCGACGAGCTCCACGTCCAGCGCCTTCGTGATCACCGAATTCGGATCCGCGAGGAACGAAATGTTTGACCCTTGAATCTTTTGATCGATCGCCCACGCCCCCATGACGGCGGCGTCGTTCACGCACATCACCAGCACCTCATCGATCCCGCTCGCGCGCAGCGCGTCCTGCCCCGCGAGGTATCCCGGGACCTGACACGTCGATCACGTCGGCGTGAACGCGCCGGGCAGGCCGACGACGAGCGATTTTTTACCGGCGAGACGCGCGCGCATCTTCACCGGCGTCGGCCAGGAGGGCTCGTGCGATTGCGCGACGACGTCGGGGAATTGGTCGCCGACGGCCACCATCGCGAGCGGCGGGAAGTCGACCGCGCGCGCGAGTGACGACCGAAGGCGAACGATCCGTGGGCGATCTCGTTGGACGGACACCCGGGCCCCGGGCAACCGACCGGGGGCGCGAGACGTCCATCGCGACGAGACGCGCGAGATCGAACGGCGATGGACGACGCAAAGGAGTGCGTGTATGATTATATATTTATCTTATTAACCGTAAATAGAGTCATTCGTAGACGCATGTCACGTCGCGCGCCGGAACGGAACGCGGCGGAACGTTGGTTTCATCAATACGGATTGATGTATCCGGGGCACTGATTCCAGTTGGGCTTCAAGTCCTTCTTGATCTCGTCCGGTGCAAACTCAGTGACGCAAACGTGCGCGAAGAGCAAGGCGAAACCGGGATCGATGCCGGGCTTGGTCGTGATCTCGTGCGGGTACTTGGAAATCCAACCGCCGCGGAGCTCGGCGGTGAAGGCGGCGCACTCCCACTTCAAGTCGGAGCCTTCGCAGCAGAAGAGATCGAATCGATCGATCGTCGTCCCATCGGCGGTCTTGATCTTGTACGAAATCTTCGTCACGTACTCCTTGTCGGTGACGTTCACATTCCGACGTTGGTGTCCTTGTTCGTCTCTGGTATAGTGCACCGACACTTGACGCGTGCAGTAGCCTTTGGCTTTGATCTTCACCGAGTACGCCCCGCCCGGGGTCTTCACCGACTTCAACTTGGCCTCGGAAAACGTGCGCCATTTCATAGAGTAAAACCTGTTCTCTCCCATCTGCATCTGTTGCATCATCTGCTTGAACATGTTCGTCACGGTTCGAACGTTGGGGTTATCGTCGCCGTCGTCCTCCGAGTCGGCTCCGAGCGACATCCCCATATCAAAGTGCGGTTTTTCGTTGTACTTCAACTTCCACAGCACTTGCCCTTTCTTCTTATCGTTCGGGTCGATTCGCGTGTAGTTTTCCAAGTCAATGTACCCAGTCGGGTCGAAGAAACCCTTCCCTTCGCGATTCAGAAACAGCCAGCGATTGTTCGGTCCCACTTCGTCTCGATAGACTTCGTAGTCCTTGTTGAACATCGAGCACGACTTGACGACGAATTTGCTCGGTCCCTGGTGGCGCGTCGCGCGTTCGTCTCGTCGTCAGTCGTTCGTCGCGTCGCGTCGCGGCGCGCGCGTTCACTCGTTCGCCACGACGCATCCATCATCGCGCGCGACGTCCGATTCGATTCGACGGCGCCTCGGCGCGACGCGCGCGCGTCCGAGCGCGCACCTCCGGGTCGGCGATGATGTTCGCCGGCACGTCCGGCGTGCTCTCGCATATGCTCGCGCACGCGCCCATGGCGACGACGACGACGCGACGATGCGATCAATGCGGCCATTTCTAGCTCGAGTTGCAATAGCGCCCAACTTCACTCTTCGACCCCATGGCGCGTCCTCGCGTCCATCTCACTCGCGTCGCGCCCGCGTCACCGCGCGCGTCGCGTCGCGCCGAGCGTCACCCGTCTCGCGCGCGACGAATCGCGTCCGCGTCCGCGTCCGCGTCCGCGTCCTCGTCCCCGTCGCTGCTCTTTGCCACCTCCGCCGCGCTGGAGCACGTGCAGTTGGGGCACCCGGAGAGCAACGCTCGCGTGCCCGCCATCTTAGACGCCCTCGAGGCGGGCGCTCTGACCCCCGCCGCGAGACCGGGTGAGGTGTTGGAGATCACAGACGTCGTGCCGGCGACGAAAAAGGCGCTCGAGCGTGTGCACGCGAAGAATTACTGCAACGGGCTCGAGTTGTTGTGCGCCACGCGAGCGCCGACGAATTTAGACACCGCACCGACGTACTGCACGCCGTCGAGCTTTCAAGACGTGATGCTAGGCGTCGGTGCGGCGACGCGATTGGTGGATGAGGTGATCGATCGCGCGAAGGAGACGAAAGAAAAGGCGCCGAGCGCGTTTGGTTTGATACGCCCACCGGGACACCACGCGGTGCCGCGAGGGGCGATGGGATTTTGTTTGGTCGGCACCGCGGCGGCGGCGGCGAGACACGCGCAGCTTAGAGGGCATAAAAAAGTGCTCATTTTCGATTACGACGTGCACCACGGTAACGGTACGAATGATATTTTCCGAGACGACGATTCCGTGCTGTTCATCTCCACGCACGAGGACGGGAGCTATCCGGGGACGGGGAAGATTACGGATATGGGCGAAGGCGATGGTCTGGGTGCGACTATTAATATACCTTTGCCTCCGGGAAGCGGTGATAAGGCGGTGTTGAGCGCTTTGGAAGAAATCGTCGTTCCGGCGGCGGCGCGGTTCCAACCCGACTTCATCATCGTCAGTGCCGGCTACGACGCGCACTGGCGAGATCCTCTCGCTGGGTTGACGTTTCGCACGGGAACGTACCATCGTCTTTGCACAAAGTTGAAAGAACTGGCGAATGAGATGTGCGGCGGGAAAATCGTGTTCTTATTAGAGGGCGGGTATGATTTGGTGGGTTTGAGCGAAGGCGTCGCGGATTCTTTCCGCGCGCTCTTGGGCGACGCCTCAACGGACGTCGGCGAGATTCCCGGGCTGAGAGACGAGCCCGATGATAAAGTGCGAAATGTTCTCACCGAAGTCAAGGCGATGCATCAAGTTTAGATCGCGATGGATTGTTTTATTTTATTTTTTAATGCTGCTGCAGCGCGACTTGATTTGCTTTTCAACGCGGTGCGGTCACGCGCGAATCGAAGACTCGGATACAATCTCGCAATCCTCACCGTTCACTGCGAGAGTCGACAAGCGTAAGGATTGCGCCGAGCGCGTGCGCACATTGAATCCGATCCGCTTCGTGGAGTACAACGCGATGTACGCGTCGTATCCGCGATCGCGCAACTCGAAGACGCGACCGTCCTCCGGCGCGTACATCGTGCGCGCGTCCGCACCGTACGCGCTACTTGAGTATAACACAACACCATCGCGCGCAAACTTGAACAAAATCTTCCACCCGCCGCTGATGCTTTCACCCGATGCGAGCACGATGTAAATGTCCATGCCAAACTCTGAAGATCCGTCTGCTTGCGGGCTCTCCCATCGAATATCCGTTCTCGCGACGCACCGCGGTTGATTCGGTGGCGGTGGCGAAAGTGGCGGTGGCGAAGGCGGCGGAGGCGAAGGCGGCGGCCGTTGTAAAGGTGGGGAAGTCGTCGACGCCGGCGCCGGCGTTGAAGTTGTCGGGTCGTTCACGGCGTTGAAGTTGTCGGGTCGTTCTCTCTGACGTTTGGCTAGAAATTCAACGACAGGATTCTCTACGATCTTACCCTCGATTTCGATGCTTTCGCGCGCCAACGCCTTCAACATCAGCGTCGACGTTGATTCCAACACTTCCATCGCCTGTCGCCTCGCTTCGTACGTTAGCTCTTCCTCGCGCGCCAGCGTCGTCGCCGCCCGCGCCGCGGCCTCCATCGAAACCTTCCCGCGCGCGCTCGCGTCGAAATCCAAGTCCGCGCACACGCCCCATTTTCCGTCCTCCTCCGCCACGCACCACAGCGCCCCGTCTCGTCCGTAGGGCACGCACTCGTTCACGAAGACGTCCTCCGCGAGCTCCAGCGGCCATTTGCACGAGCGGCCGTCCGCGGTGAACGTCGTCGCGCGCGCGCCCTCGATCGCGAGCGCCGTCGAGACGACGAGCGCCGCGCGCGCGATCGTCCGCGCGCGCTTTTTCGCGCGCGCCATCGCGCGATCGAGCGTCGTCGCGGCGTCGAGTGAGGCACGAGGATAAGAACAGTCACAAAAACAGTCACAAAAGGCGAACAGTCACACGATCGCCGCGCGACGGCGAAAAATTTCGAGTTCAAACCGCGCGCGCGCGCGAACCGCGACGCCGCAGCGCGTCGCGCGCGCGCGTCGGCATGCGCGCGGACGAATCGCTCGAAAGCGCGTGCGTGCGCGTCGTCCTCGGACTCGTGGGTAAGCGCGCGCGGACGCGCGGCGGTGCGGATGAGAAGGCGAGCGCGAGCGGGACGGCGTCGTCGTTCGACGCCGCGCGGTGTCGCGAAATCGTGCTCGAACAGCACGCGAAGCGCAGAAAGGTGAGAGGAGGACGCGTGGGTTCGGTGCGCGGCGTCAGAGACGCCGACGTCGATGATTTCGACGAGGACGACGAGGACGAGGATGATTACGCGCGCTTGACGGAGGCTGAAGTCGAGCGCGTGTTGCTCGCGATGCAAGACGCGATGGAACGAGAACTCGCGAACGAAGAGCGATTGATGAGCGAGCGCGCAGAGGTAGAATATCGCGAAGACGAGGAAGAACAGGAGCGGTTGACGCGGGCGATTGAGGCGTTTGAGCGATGGAAATTTCCCGAGGCGGAGGACGTCGGCGAGAACGCCGAGTCGAGCGGCGAAGACGTCTTGTGTCCGGTGTGCGCCACGAGACGGGTGCTTTACAACAGGCACGTGTTATTTTGCGCGTGTGGGGACTTTAGAATCGCGCGTGCCGATGAAAACGTAGGGTTGACGTACTTGAAGCGACGTTTGGCGGAGACATTTGAGGCACACGTCTCACGCGGGTGCGGCAACGCTGGTGGGCTTCGGTTTAGCGTGCGCGATGAGTACGGTTTAGATGCGTGCGTCGCAAAGTGTGAAAGGTGTTCGTTTTTAGAGATTGTGATGTAGATTGTAGAGTGCGTAGAGATTACTTGCTTCTCGTGTTTTACAGCTCGCGCGCGTTGCGTACTACTTTGCGTTCAGTGCTTCCTTTTCATCCCTCGCGGTGATAATCAAAGCAAATATATCTTCATCCGTCAACTTGTCTTCGTTGTGAAGTCGGCGAATGTGGTGCGCGATATTTTCATCGGTGTAGCCGAGCGCGACGCCGACCAAGGCTTGCTGAAACGCTCCTGCGATGTTTCGCGTCGCCTGAACGCCCATGGAGACGAGCACGTTCGCGGTTTCCTTGGCGGTCTCGCGATAAATTACCGCTGTGATGCCGTTGGAGAACTCGGGGTTACCATCTTTATCCTCTCCCACTTGATACCTCGCTTCTGAAAGTCTCATTGAAATAGACGCATCCTGCGTCAACATGTCCTCAAGCGTCGCCGCTGCGAACGGGGCGCGAACGCTATCTTCGAGCGCATCCGTCCAGTCGCACACGATTTGCATCAACACCACATCTCGGTGACCGTGTTTCAGCGCCAAGAGTTCCCCCGTCATCTTCGTCGCGCTCTCCGTGGGGTCCTTGATGACTCGCCTCGAGTGCGCGCCGTCGCCCTCCGTCCAAAAGCGCGGGTTCTTCTTCACCGCTTGTTCTAACCCATTCAACGTCAGCGCCTTATCCACGCTCGAAACCAGCGTTAAAGCATCGCTTTCCCGTTCGACCCGTCGCTCGTACGACTTAATCGCGCGTTTAAACTTGTCCGCGTCTCGCACGTTTTTCAGCCTCGTCAGCGGCGTTCGCTCGTCCAGCAACGCTCCCGAGATCCCAATCCGCGCCTGATTCGCCCCGCCCTGATCCAATATCTGCGCCTTCTTCCCCTCTAACTCACCCTCGACGAGCTGTCGTCCACCCGTGCTCATCCCCACTCGCTTCACGACGAACCACCGCAGCGCGTCTCGCGTCTCGTCTTCATCCGCGCGATCGCGTCCGCTCCCATCCGCCGCTTCCGCGGTGACGCGCAGCAAGTCCCCGACCGTGGCCATCTCGAGCACCTCGCGAGATCGCGCGACGACGGGATCCAGGTCTTCGCTTCCGCTCGTCATCGTCGCCGTCGCCGTCGAAGACGATGTCGTTGACGATGACGATTGATTCGCGCGGTGCGGCGGCATGAACGCGTCCATGCCGTCCGACATCGCGCGCACCGTTCCCGCGCGCCTCGATCGACGCGTCACGCGCGTCGATCGCGCGAACGCGGCGTCGCGCGCGACGCAACGAAGCGATGTCATGACGATCGCGTCCCGCTCGAAATATCTCCCGCGCGTCACTCAATGAAGCGCGCCGCGCGCGTCGGCGCCTGCGTCTCCGCGTTGGTGGCGCTGATCGCGATAACATACGACGCCGCGTGCGTCCGCCCCGCCGTCGAGCGCGCGTTCGCGAGCGATGCGGCGCGCGCGAAGGCGATGAAAACGCTCGGGCTGGTAACGGCCGCGAACGAACGACGCGACGCGCGCGACGCCGCGCGCGTGCGCGTCGAAGCGCGAAGGGCGTTTCGAAGAAAAGCGTTAGAGCATCATCCCGATAAGCGCGCGCGCGGGACGAGCGCGAGGGAGTTCGTGGACCTGGTGCGCGCGCTGGAGACGCTCGCGCCGAGGACGCGCGGCGAACGCGAACGCGAACGCGCGGGGGAGCACTGCGCGACCGCGGTCGCGAAGACGGCGACTCGGATGCGGTCAGTGATCATCGAGCGCTTGCGCGACGCGCGACGCGTTGGGAAGTGGATGGGATCGATGGGAAGACGAAGCGCGCGAGTGGACGCCGGAACGCCGGAACTGGAATCGCCGCGACACGACGACCGGGACGACGACGACGACGACGACGCGAGCGTCGACCTCGAATCGTTCTGGAACAGGGCGAAGTTATTATTAGACGACGATTTAGACGACGATTTAGACGTAGACGTAGACGTAGACGACGCAGAAGACGACGATTCGCCGTATCCGCGAGCCACGGCGCTGTAATACCAAAAAACGGCGGCGGCGGCGGCGCACTTCGAGACGCGTCCGCTTCCCGCGACGCTCTGCGAAAGCGAAGCGCGCGAACGTCGAAGTAGAAAACGTAACGCACGACGCGATGGGGTCGCAAAATCGCACGAACAAGGCGCGCACGAAGCGCGAGGCGGTGCCGAACAACGCGAAGGCGCGCAAACAAATCGCCAAGTTGGAGAGCGCGAAAAAGCCGGGAATCACGTACGCGCAGAAACGCAAGGCTGAGAAGGCGGCGCGAGACACGTTGAAAATGTCTGGGAACAGCGCGCGAGCGTCGAACGACCAAGCGATGCGACGGGAAGGTGGGGTGAAATACGGGGCGTTGGAAGTCAGGTACAGGGCGCTCGCGAAGAAGCTGCGGCAGATTGAAGACTTGGAGCGAAAGCGAAGCGAGGGCACTCGCATGGATGCGCAACAGACGAAGAAGCTGAAGCGTAAGGAGTACTTGGAGGCGGAGATGAAGAATTTGGAAAAGTTAATCTCTGGCGAGGCCGGGGACGAGGAGGAAGAGGACGAAGGGGAAGACGACGAAGAAATGTCCGAGGAGGACGAAGAGGAAGATGACGACGACGACGACGACGACGAAGAGGAGGAAGAAGACGAGGATGATGAAGAGGAGGAAGAGGAAGACGAGGACGAAGACGAGGAAGAGAGTTCAGAGGAAGAAGACGAAGACGAGGACGAGGAAGAAGACGATTCGGAATCAGAATGAAGCGTCGAGAGTTGCATTGCAATGCTAATACCTATCATCACTAGAGAACGCCAGAGTTGACGAGACTGTCGATGAAGTTTGAGTTGAATTCTGTTTCGCTGAAAATGTCACTACGCGCGCGCGCGCGCGCTGAAATTTCCTCCCGCTCGGTTCGGCGCATGAGCAACAAGTGCTCGAGCGTTTCGGCGAAGGTCGCCACGCTATCCGCAGTGAAACCTGTCGGGCCGTCGTGTTGGTCGCGTATGATATCGAGAAAAGGTCCGCCAGATGCGTGAGCGACGGGCACCGCGCCTGCCGCCATGTACTCGACGACACAAATACCGAAATGCTCGTCAATCATGGAGTGAAGGCCGATGGACGCGCGCGACAGCTCGCGCTTGACTTCGTCGTACGACACGTCGACGTGGAACTGAACGCTATCCTGGAGCTCCAGATCTTTGACACTTTGTTGCAAATCTGCCAAGCGCTCGCGGTCGGCTTCGTCACGGCATCCACCGACGAAGACCAAAATGGCGTTTTCAATCTTGCTCGATAATGTCTTGAACTTTTTCAAAGCCTTCCAGGCGGCGATTTGAACCACGTGCGCTTTTTCCGGTCGAAACTGCCCCACGCTAACAACGCGTATCGACGACTTGTCCTTTTTCACCGGCGTCCCGCGCGCGTTCAACCTCGGGCGCGTCAACGGGAGTTTGGACAAGTCTTCGACGTTGCACGGGGGATACACCACCCGTGAATCAACCCGCCACAATGCGTCGATGTGCGATTTAGTCCACGAAGAGTTCACCATCACGCACTTACACGATCGTCCGCACCACCCGTACACGACGGCAAAGGCGCGGTAATAAAGTACCTTGAGGCCGCTCAAAAACTTGGACGACGCGAACAGGCGGCTGTTGTTGTACATCAGTCTTCCGCTCTCCACGCGCGCGATCATGTCCCTCGACACCGTCGGATAGTGCACGTACGCCACTGTTTGGCACCCAAACAGATATCGCGCGATCGGATACGTCGCCGCGTGTCCGACGGTATCCACGAACACATCCGGCGCGAACGTCCACAGCGCCTCGAGCCCGAGCCACGCGCCGCCGATAAACTGCCCCAATATCGTGCACCGTTTGTACGTCTCCGCGCGCGCCCATCGCTCACGCGTGAGTCTGATAACGTTTATGGGCGCTCGCAACTCGATCCCGAACCGTTCGCGCGCGCGCGCGATGAGTTCGTCGCCGTCCTCGACGGGTTCGTCGCCTCGCGCCGACGTCGCGCCCGCGTACACGCAACACGTGACATCCCTTCCCTCCGTCGCTCTCCATTCGCGCGTCTCGCGCGCACTGTTCGATCTCACGTCCGACCGCGCGTCCCGGCGCTCGTCCGCGCGCGACATCATCGCCGCCTCGCCTTCCTTCTCCGCCGCGTCGGCGTCGGCGTCGTCGCCTCGCGCGCCGCGCCGATCGCCATCGAAATCACCTCGCTGCGCCGCCGCGATCGCGGCGAACAGCACGCGTTCGCCGCCGCCACCGTCCCCACCGCTCGGGTGATAAAATCCAATCACTCTCCCGCGCCCCGCGCCGCGCACGACGCCGCGAACGCGCCGTCGCTGTTTCGCGCTCGTCTTAAACATCATCGCGACGTGCACGAGCGCGAGCGCGACGCACGCGCACAGCGCGGCGACGACGCGATCGCGCGCGGTCATCGCGTCGCTCGCGACGACGCGCGTCATCGCCGGGTCGCGCGCGACGCGCGCGCGTGTGCGCGAGCGCGCGCACCGATCGCATCACTCGGCGTCGCGCATCGATGCGCGCGCGCGCGTCGATACGCACGAACGACGCCGCGCGAACGATCGCGCGCACGCTCGCGCGCGCCCGTCGCGTCGACGCGCGCGCGCGCGCGCCGCTCGCGCGCGGGACGGCGGTGCGCGTCGGTGGCGGCGGCGACGCCATGGGACCGAACGTCACCGTGCGCGCGATCGAGACGGCGAGCGACGCGCAGAGGAAGGACCTGCACGTGGTTTTGGTGACGCCAAAGATTCCCGGGAACACCGGGTGCATCGCGCGGACGTGCGCGGCGTCGAGGGTGCCGCTGCACTTGGTGGCGCCGCTCGGATTTTCGCTCGACGACGCGCAGTTGAAGCGCGCCGGGTTGGACTATTGGAAATCGGTGTGCGTCAAGGTGCACGATGATTGGGATGCGTTTTACGCGTATTGGCGCGAGCTCGGGGACGAGCGTGGGCGGTTGGTGGCGTTTTCAAAATTCGGCGCGCGGCCGCACGCGGAGGACGGCGCGTATCGACCGGGGGATTGGTTGTTGTTCGGCGCCGAGACCACGGGGCTGCCAGACGCGGCGATGGAGGCGTGCAAAGCCACGGGGGGGGTGCGTAGAATTCCCATCGACGAAAGTCACGTGAGGAGTTTGAATTTGTCCGTGTCGTGCGGCATCGGCGTGTACGAGGCTTTGCGGCAACTCGACGGTTCGCCAACCGTGGACGAATGAAATGAAACTACTGTATCCACATTGTTGTATTACAAGACGAGTTTTCGCTCGCGATTTCGAAATCCGACGCGCGCGCGCGCGCGCTCACGACCCGAGTTTGAACGCGTCGGCGATCAGGGAGTAACAGTACCCGACCTTGAACCAGTTGAGAAATTCGAGCCATTTGTTCGTCTCGGCGCTCGCGTAATAAATCCGCGTCACCACCTCAAAAAACGCCACGCTCAGCGCTCCCGCGACGACGTCGTTGATCCCTATGGCCCCGAAGCTCAGCGTCATGACGTTTGCGAGATAGAACCCAAAGTACGCGCTGATGGCGCGCCAAAGCGTCACGCGATAATTTCTGCGCTGAAAGTACAGGTTGAACCGCCGCGGCAGCGACGTGAGCACCGACACCAGGCGGGTTTCGCGTTCGGCGCGCGCGACGATGGCGTCGCGCGGACGCGACCGCGCGTGGCGACCGCGCGCGATGCCGCTCGAGCGCGCGGACGTCGCGCGCGCGACGAACGACGACGACGAAGCCTCGACGCGCCGACGACGCGCGCGCGGGACGGCGACGACGCGCGACGACGCATCGAAGCGTCGCGCGAAGGATTTGGACGCGCTGGACGCGTCGATGCCGACGCCGCGCATCGCGCTTTCCAGCGCCGCCGTCATCGCGAAGACGAGACGACGCGCGCGAGGCGGCGAGTGAGGCGGCGACGCGGCGGCGCAACCGCCGCGTCGAGTCGGTTTGGGTTGGGTTGTATTTCACGCGCGCGTGGCTGCGTCGTTGTAAAACGCGTACAGCGCGTCTCGCTCACCCATCTTGAGCGATAAGTTAGCGCGCGCGTAGTGGTCACCGTCTCGCTCGAGGTTGTCGATGATGTCCTCGAGCGAGTGCGCCCGCTCGCACGCGCATCCCTGCTCCTTGGCGCTGAGCGCTTGATAATGCACGTGAAAGTGATAAAACTGCGGAGGGTAGTGCACGAATACGCGCATTTCTTCCGCATTGACGCCGTAAATGTCTTCGATGACGGCGCGACCCTTGCGCAGCATCGCTCGAAGCAGCGGCAAATGCTCGGCGCGCGCGTCTCGCAAACTCTTAAAGTCTTCGCGAACGCACAAACCGAGGCAATATAAATCAGTCACGCTCGAGTGCGCGCGCCAAGTCGCGCGATCGGCGCCGTCGCAATCGGGATGTGTCGTCCATTTCGAGTCAACGTTGAGCAAAAAGTCGTCGTCGCAATGCAACAACCGCTCGCGTTCCTTTTCCAGACTCAAAATCTTTCGCACCCACGCCGTCGCTTCGCGCGGGATCGAAGCGATATACTTTTCGTGCGCCTTCGCGTACAACTCGGGTGTTTCTCGCACGCACACCAACTTTTGCGTCGAGCTTCGCGTGATGTGTTTCTTCAGCAACTTCGCCCGGCTCGTCTCGTCGGCGTCGAGCAAACATCCCGGATACAGCACGTCGCACTCGACGTCTTCGCCGCCGCTCGACGCCGACGTCGACGGCGCGAGCTCCCCGACGTAATACCCGTACTCTGCCCCGCTATACGGCGCGCGCGAACGCAAACGGATGCGTTCCAGCATCTCGCGCACGCCTCGCTCGTCGTGCGGCAACGGCACGCGCTGCAGCTTCACCAATGCGTCGCTCGAGCAATTTGCAAACTGACCGAGAATCACCAATTTCCCCGCCGCATCGCGTCCATCGTTGATGATTTCGCGCACCGTGAACGTGGACAAGTCTTCCAGCGCGTGCGGTGGCGCGGCGTCGGCGCGCGACATCGCGACCGCGCGCTGAACGCTGTTTAATGACGCGCCACGACGTCATTCAACGACGCCATGTCGCTCACGATCGCGCGCTGTGTCTCCGCGAACGCGCGCATCACCGCCAACAAACGCAACACATCGCGCGCGAGCGTCCGCGCGCGTCGCAACGCCGCCAACTCGTCGCGCGGTCTCTCTCGCGCGCGCATTCAGTCGCCGTCTGTGACACGTCAGCATCACCAATCGTCGCGCGGTGCGGTCGCCGCGAACGCGCTGCCGGCGATGTCGGCGATTCTGAGCACGCACTACGCCCTGCCCGCGCTTTGGGCGGCGTGCGCGCCCGCGGTGGCGCTGGCGTACATCAACCCCATCTACTCGTTCAGCATCGGATACGGATTGAGCATTCTGTTCGCTTCGGCGTTCGTGCATCAAGCACTCGTCGCGAGCGGGACGTTCGTGACGACGATGCTCGCGCTGCACGTCGCGGGCGGCGCGGCGTACGGCGCGCGGTTGGCGGCGTTTTTGTTTTATCGAAGCGTGACGTGGGACGAGTGGCGAGAACGCGCGAAGAACGCGCCGGAGGCGAACGCGAAGAGTTTCGCCAAGCAAACACTCGTCATCGCGCTGTGCTCGGCGTTGTACGCGATGATGAGTTCGCCGATGATGTGGCACGCGCAAAACGTGAACGCGGTGAACGCGGCCAAGTACGCGGGCGTCATCGCCGTCGGCTTGGCGCTCGAGTGGGTGGGGTTGATTCTCGAAGCCGTGGCGGATCAGCAAAAGTTCAACTACAAAGCCACCGAGGAAGGGAAGACGAAGTGGTGCTCGAAAGGGCTGTATAAGTTTTGCCGTCATCCGAATTATCTCGGCGAGATCATGTTCTGGGTGGGGTTGTACGTCGCGGGTTTTCCCGCCATGTTGACGCGACCGATCACGCTCGTGCCGTCTTCGCTCGGTTTACTCTTCATCGTGAAACTGATGACGAGCGCGGCGAAGCGTGGGGATAAGAAACAGCTTGAGAAATACGGTGAGGACAACGCGGCATACAAAGCGTGGGTCGAATCGACGTGTTCGCTCGTTCCTGGAAATTAATACGACGGTCGAATCGACGTGTTCGCTCGTTTGTGGAAATTTGTACTCACATTTTATCACAACTTCCCTTCCTTTCGCAGCTCCGCCTCTAACTCGGCCACCGCCTTCGCGTCTTCTTCGCTCAAATTATCCAAATCAATCTTCTCCACCTCCTTCTTCGCCTCGGCGCCGT
This sequence comes from Ostreococcus lucimarinus CCE9901, assembly GCF_000092065.1. NCBI lineage: Eukaryota > Viridiplantae > Chlorophyta > Mamiellophyceae > Mamiellales > Bathycoccaceae > Ostreococcus > Ostreococcus sp. 'lucimarinus'. Next base: position 37,591 of record NC_009363.1, read on the forward strand.
ACAGCGCCGCGTCGTACTTTTCAGGAAACGCCACCTTGGCGATCGTCCCGAAGATGAACACCGCCCCCACCACGGCGCCGTAGAGCGGAATCCCCACCTTCAGGCCGTTGATGAACATTTGATCGAATCCCGAGGTGTCGATACCCGCGATCGCCACCTGCGCGACGTCCACGGCGGCGCAGCGCGTCGACACGCGCGCGGGAGTGGATAACGCGACGGTGACGCGCCGTTGGGACGGGCGCGCGACGCGCTGGGCGCGCGCGTGGCGCTTGGACGCGCACGACGCGGTCGCACACGATGTGGACGTTCGGTTCGTACGTTGAGTGGCGCGGATAGCGTGCATGGTGCGCAGGGGATGCGACGACGAATGCCGATGGTGAAGATATTTTTTAGCGTCTAGTCGCAGAGTTTTATTGATTGAGTTCTATCGCTTGGGCGTCGATCGCGACGTGGTTCTAGTCGTGGTCCATCGCAGTCCCATCGGCCGCGGCGCGTTTGGCCGCGGCCTCGGCTTCGATCTTAGCGTTGAGCGCCGCGTAATCGACGGGCGCGCCGCGGCGGCGCTTGCCGCTCGGCGCGGGGACGTCGGAGTCGGCCGCCGGGCGCTTTTCGCCCGAAGCGTCGGCGTCGAAATCAGCATCGCCGTCTACGTTCGCGGCGGCTTCGTTTTGTTCCTCGGCAAGACGCTCGAGGAAGGCGATGCGCTCGGCTTCGGCTTCGGCTTCGCGTTTTTCGCGAATCTCTCGACGCACGCGCAGTTCTTCGTTGAATTCAGCCTTGCTCGCCTCGGCGTCATACTTCTCGGCGTTGGGTTGGAACAGCGTGCGCACGTGAGCGGCGACAGAGCGACCAAACGCAGACACTGGACCACCCTGAATGCGATAGCCGCCTTCGAGGACGGAAATCACGCGGCCCTTTGCGTGCGAATTCGCAATCTTCATCAACTCCGTCGTAAGCCATTCGTAGTCTTGCTCTTTCACGCCCAAGTTTACAGGTCCTTGAATGTCATCCTTGGCGTGAGCGTCAAATCCGGCAGAAATGATGATAAGCTCGGGTTCGAAAGCGTTGATCGCGGGCAAAATCTTCCCCTTCCACACGCGACGCCACGCGGCGCCTCGCTCGGATTTCTTACCCGTGCCCTCCATGCCGACGTCCAAAACCCACGGTTGCTCGCCCCTGGCCGTGCTCACGCGGTTTTCGGCCTCGACATGAATCGGATCTTCGACGACGCCGTCGTCCTCCCAGACCGCGGGCTCCTCCGTGTCCAAATCGTATTCACCCTTGGTGCTCTTCGTCGGCCCGGTGCCCGGATAGAAGTGGTGCTGCAGCTCTTTGCGACCGTAACCGTGCACGGAGGCGAACATGACTTCCTCCGGGTCGGTTTCATCGAGCCATGGACGGTACATGTTCATGGAGAACGTACCACCACCGATTGGTAATGAGTACTTGAATTGCGGCGCGCTCGGCGCGGTGTTTTGCACGCACGCCTCTGTTCCGTTTCCGTGATGCACGTCAAAATCAACCAAAGCGATCCTACGAAGCGTTTTGCGGTGCACGCATCGCGCGTAAGCTGCAGCAACAGCGACGTTGTTTATCAAGCAAAAGCCGTGCGAACCAGTGCCAATAGGTTCGCTCGGCGTACCCACTGGACCGAGCGGACCGCTGTGGTGTCCGGGTGGACGCACGGCGCAAAAGACTTTATTCGTTTCGCCGGAGACGATTTTCTCCACTGCCTCGATCGTCGCTCCCGCCGCAGCGAGCGCAGCGTTGAAAGATTGCGAGCATACTGCGGTATCGCCGTCGATAGTGCCGATCGCTCGCGGAATCACGCGAATGTCAGGTAACTGTTCGCAAATCTTTTGCACTTTTCGCAGATACGCATACTCGTGACAGCGCAGTACATCCGCCCACGCCGCTGGTTGCACGTCGGAAACGTATTCAACGTTCATATCTTCAAAATCTTTACCTCGCAAAGTACCGTTCGTGTTGTTAAGCAAGACGTTGAGACGGTTGACATTCTCTGGCGGCGGTTCATCCGCTGGGAGACGCGTGATGGGTGGACATGAGTGGTGCAAGAAGCACACGTCCGGGGCGATGATGACTCGCTTCAAATCTTCATCTGCCGCCGAAAGGACGGTAGCTTTCAATAATTTTGCAATCGTCGGTTGACCACGAGCCGCCGCGAGCTCGCCGGGCGTCTGTTGCTGCGCGTTCTTGTCCTTGGTCAACGCACCGTGAGATTTCAAAAGCAACTCAACACATTTTACGTCGCCTCCTCTTACCGCGCAGTGTAAAGCATTATCTTTGTTGTCGTTCTTGAGCGTTGGATCCGCACCATTCTTCAACAAGAAATCCACGACGTCGCCGCGACCGTATGCGCACGCCCAGTGCACCGGCCGATTTCGAGTCTTGTCGCGCAAATTCACATACACCTCCACCGTATCCTCCTCGTTCGGCGGCGTGAACTCGCTCACGAGATGCTGAACGATGGGTAAAACACCGTGCTGCGCCGCAACGGAAAGTGCCGTGCGTCCGTAATCGTCCTGCGTACACTCATTCTCCACGTGTGGCAACAACGCCTTGACGGCTTCGATGGCGAACGCCTCGTGCTTCTCGAAACCGCTCATCGCGCACGCGATGTGCATCGGTGGCGAACCTTCCAAAGTGACGTACGCTTTGGCCCCCGCCTCTAATAACGCTTTCAAGCACCCGATCGAGCCGTAGAGCAGAGCCACGTGCAACGGCGTCAATCCCTCGCGATCCGTACTGTTGACGCTGTACGAACGCCCTGCGTCACCAAACGCGCCGAACGCAGGATTTCCATCCCTCTCCTCCTCGTCGTCCTCGTCGTCCTCGGCGTCGGGATTGAAATCTTCTTCATCCGACTCCTCCTCCTCCTCGTCGTCGTCATCGTCGTTTCCTTCATCCTTACCCTCGTCGTCGTTCTCGTCTTCGTTTCCTTCAGCCGTCTTTGCCGCCGCGTCGTCGCCCTCCGTCACCACTGGCGGCGCGATCAACGCCGCGAGCGTCTCCACGTCGTCCGTCTCACAGCACGCGTGTAATGGCCTGTTTCATTCACACGTGCAGCGTCGTCGACGCACGCGCATCGTCAGTCACCGCGTCGTTTTCGTGTCGAAATCTTCAACAACGCGAATTCTCGAAATCTCGAGCGAAACGCATCACCGTTCGAGACGTACAGCGCGCGAGGGTCATCGTCGTCGTCGGAATACATCGATGCGAACATCAGCACGCTTCACGCGCGCGGCGGCACGCGCGACGCTCGGTGCGCGCGAATGTGAGGTCTCGCCTAGGAGTGTGAGGGATCTTCGCGGCACGCGCGAACTACGAATGAAAACAATTTCGCGATGTACAAGCAACGATGTGGACTAGTTCTTCATGAAAACAATTTCGCTATGAACAATCAACGGTGTGGACTATTTCTTCGATTTCGTGAGCTGGCCGATTTGGAAGTGGATGATGTCGCCGTCTTTGACGACGTACGCCTTGCCCTCTTGGCGGTACTTGCCCGCCTCTTTCACCTCAGCCATCGAAGGCTTGGTGGCGATTGCGGCGAAGTCGTCGTACGAACACACTTCAGCCTTGATGAAGCCCTTCTCGAAATCGGTGTGAATGACGCCAGCGGCTTGAGGAGCGAGAGCACCGTTGTACACGGTCCAGCATCGCACTTCCTTCTCGCCCGCGGTGAAGAAGTACATGAGATTCAGTTCCTTGTACCCTTGCGTCACCATCTTTGGCAACGCCGATTTCGCGCCTTCGTTTTCTTCGTAAAACGCCGAGCGCAGCGACTCGTCGTCGCCCAAATCGAACAGCTCTTGTTCAAATTCGACGGAAAACGGAATCATGATACCGCCGCCATGTTGCTGCACCCAGGCGTGAATCTTCGGCAGCCACTTGTTCTTTTTGCGTACGTAGTCCCGTTTACTCAGGTTGACGAGATAAATCATCGGTTTGGTGGTCAACAACGCGGGCAGTTTGTCTTTAATCATCTCCACCTCCGGCGTGTTCCACTCTCCGGTTCGAATCGCCAAGTTATTTTCTAACATTTCCGTGCACCGCGCCATCGTGTCCTTGAACAACGCCGAGAGTTTCATCGTCGGGTTCTTCTTGACGTCTCGCTCCTCGTCCGCGATCGCCCGCTTCACCGTCTCCAAATCCTTCAAGCACAGTTCCGCGGTGATGGTTTCCAAATCACGCACCGGATCGATCTCATCATCCACGTGCACCACCTCCGGGTCGTCGAACGCTCGCACCACGTGAAATATGCCATCCGTCGCCATGATGTTGCTCAAGAACGCGTTCCCCAAGCCAGCGCCCGAAGACGCGCCTCGCACCAAGCCCGCGATGTCGGTCACGCTCAGAAACGCTGGATACTCGCTCGCGGGCTTCCACATGGAGACTAATCGATCGTATCGCGCGTCAGGGACCGGGCACCGCGCTTCATTCGGGTCGATGGTGCAGAATGGATAGTTCTCCGCCGCGATGGATTGCTCGGTCAAGATGTTAAACAGGCTCGACTTGCCGACGTTGGGCAGGCCGACGATGCCCATGCGAAGGTTGTTTCGCACGCGACCGAACTTGGCCGCGCCGACGTCGTCGGCGCCGTCGTCGGCGGTTTTCTTTTTCGGCGGCATCGCGGTGCGTCGGCGAGTGGCGGCGGCGGCGCGCGACACTCCGCGACGACGCGCGACGGACCGTCATGACGCTGGCGCGGCGCGGGGCGCGCGCGATGACGTCGATCGCGTCCACGAGCGCGTCGGCGGCGTCGATCGCGCGCGCACGCGATGGTTTGCGATTGAATGCGCGACTGGGACGCGCGGTGGATGCGCTTTCGCGGGACGAACACCGCGCGTTTCGCGCGAAGGCGATCGCGTTGGCGCGACAGCGCGTGGGAATGATGACGTCGTATGATGCGGTCACGGAAGAGGCGCTGCGACGGGCGGTGCGGGACGCGTTCGGGGGCGAGCGAGGGGTTCGCGTAGGACGACGCGTCTCGCGGCGGTTCGACGCGCTGCGCGAAGCGCTGAAAAGATCGAGCGGCGGACGCGTGGTGAACGCGTTGGAGACGAGCGCGGGTGAATTAGATGCGAAACAACTCGATGGACGATCAGCTTCGGAGGTAGGCGCAACGAGAGGGCTGGAGGGCGGCGCGCTCGCTTCGTGGGACGACGACATCGAGTGGGGCGCGCGGTTAAGCAAGCGAAAGCTGCGTAGAGTGGAATCGCCCGTCGACGTCGAGCGAGCGGGAGAAAAATCGTCGGTGGAGGTGAAATATGACGAACTCGATGCCGCTGTGTACGCAGTGATGCGAAGTCCGATGACGATGGGGGCATTGAAGAGGATTTTGTACGAGACGCGCGATCGCTTGGGCACGAGTTTCAAGCCGAGGAGCGTTTTAGATTTTGGGTCGGGGCCGGTCCCGACGACTCTGTTCGCCGTGCGCGCGGTTTTCGGAGATGATGTTGGCACGCATGGCGGGCGTGATACCGATGTTAAGGTGGCGTTCGTCGATAGCAACCCAGGGATGATGCGTTTTGCGAGACGCGTGACTGGATACGCGAAGAATATAGAGCAAGAACGTCGAACGACCGCGGCGCTTGAACGCGCGTCGACGACGTCAGAGGACAAAATAGGTGTTAGTGAAGAGCTCAGCGACGTTTTAGACGACGTCGACGCGTCTGTGACGCGAGTATTGGACTTTAGCGATTTCGAAGCGGTGGAGGATGAGCGCCACGGGTTTCGGCCCGCGAGCGCGTTGAGATTGAAAACGCCTCACCCTTGGCACGAAAGTGAAGGCATCCGCACGAGCGCGAGTCTTCGTGGCGCCAATCGACGAGGTGGATTTGACGTCGTTGTTTCGTCGTACGCGCTGGGCGAAATTCCCGATAATCACGTCGTCAACGCGCGCGGACGCGAAGTGCGAAATCAACGACAGCTCGACGTAACGATTCGTCAGTTATGGGATAAAGTCGCTCCGGGTGGCATCTTAGTCTTGGCCGAACCTGGAACACCGCGAGGGAGCTTACTCATTCGTCGCGCGAGAGCGATGCTTCTCGACGTTGCTCGACGCGATATGGAACAGGACGCGCGAAGACTCGACTTTGAACCGAGCGAAGACGCCGTGGAGGCGTACGTCGTGGCGCCTTGCCAGCACGACAAAGCGTGTCCGCTCAAGGATGTCAACGCTGAGGATGGCTTTTCGACGTGGTGCCACTTTCCTCAGCGAACGCTGCGAAGCGCGTACGTGCGAGAAATGAAACATGGCGCCAGACCATACCAGGATGAAAAGTTTTCATACGTCGTACTGCGCAAGATGCGTCGAAGCGCGGCGCGCAGAGACGCCGAGCGCGCGACGCAAGCCGCTCGCGACGCGCTCGCGGCGCAAAAATCCGCGACTCCGAACGACGAAAGAAACGGAGACGAAGAAGACGAAGAAGACGAAGACGAAGAATATCACGAAAGTCTCGCGCGCGAGTCTTTCGAGGATTGGTCGCGCGTCATTCGTCAGCCCATGAAGCGTAAAGGCCACGTCGTCTTTGAGCTCTGCGCCCCCTCTGGCGAACTCGAGCGCGTCACCGTCGCCAGATCTCACGGCGATCTCATCGGCCGTGACGGCTACAAGTACGCCCGCAAGCTTCGTTGGGGTGATTTATGGCCCTTCACGCACAAAACCGTCGTCAAACCCGGCGATCAGCGCGCGTTCGAGCTCGAGGCTTCGCGTTTCGAGAGCGACTTTCTTCGGTCTCTCCGTCGCGACCGCGCCGCGCGTCTCGTCGCGTCTCCCGCGCCTCTCGACCCGATCGCGCGCGACGAGATCGAGATCGAGCTCGACGACGACGAGCTCGACGACGAGCTCGTCGATCTTTGGAATAGCCGCGCCGGCGCGCGCTAGACGCGCCGGTCTCGCGCGCGCGTCCGCGAAATCAGAAATCTTCAAATCCCGTCTCCCGCCGCGCTCTTTTTCCCCAAGCCCCGGCGCGATCGCGACACAGCGCGACGCGCGTCGACCTCGCGACGCGTGCGCGCGGACGCGCGAGCGCGCGGACGCGGACGATTCGTCGAGCGACGTCCGACGCGACGCGACGCCCCGAGCGAGGCCGCGAAGCGCCGCGTCGCGCGACCGGAACGCCGCCCGCCTCCGGTCGGTGATAATTGCGAGCGATGGCGCGCGAAGACGGCGCGCGACGCAAGGAACGCAAGGACGAGCGCACGGTGGCGATGGAGAAGATGGTGATGGAACTCGCGGCGGCGGCGGCGGTGGTGGATGGGAATAAAACGTCGGTGAGCGAACGGGCGAGCGGGGCAAGCGGCGGGAGCAGCCTGACGAGGGCGCCGGACGCGGAGCGAGAGCGCGAGGAGGGACAAGCGTTGACGTTGGACGCGTTGGTGATGGCGAGCGCTGGATCGAATAAAAGAGCGAAGAGCGCGGGCGTTAAAGTGGCGAAACGGAAGAAGATGGAAGATAAGGGGGAGCGAAGGTGGTATTGTTGCTCGTGCAAGCAGACGCTGACGCCGGAACACTTCGATCCGAATTTGGAGACGTGTCGGTTGTGCTTGGCGAAACGTCGAGCGAAAGATCGGGCGAAGAAACGACTTCGAGGGCTTCAGCTCAAGCATCACTTGTTGAGTGCGGATGAGAAAGATGTGGCGGCGTTTTTGTTGGGAGTGTATCATCCGGCGCTCACGCAGCAAGGGCCGCGATCTTCATCTTTTAACTCCATACAGATGAACGTGCAACGAGCGTCGATGGAAGTGAGCGCATTCGTAGAGGACTTCCGCAGCTTCCTCGAGGACAAGCCCAAGGAACAAGCGGACAGATTGGTCCGCACGTTTTTGGGTTTGGACGATGCTGGAGAAAGGCTCACACCTCATCAAGTGATCAACGAGAAGGGTTCCGCGAAGAGGAATACGATGTCATCCAAAGCGAATAGCGCAAAGGCGACGCACAACTATCGCGCCCCAGCTTCATCGATGGGTGGCCGGCAAGAGTTGACGAAGAGCCTGGACACCGTATACGATAAGTACGACGCGCTATTGAAAAACACCAGCGATGATCAAACGTGGGTTCGTTTCGCGGCGGAGAACGAGCAGGACACTGATCTGGATGCTGAGAAGGTCAACTATTCCGCACCGATACATGAATCAGCTGCCGAAACCGGCACAAACGAGAAGGATGACGTGTACAGCGCCATCATGCACGGCGCGGATCCCACCGTCAGTCATTACCTGTATCAATTCTTGTTCATGAATCAGCCGACAATCGGAGGCGAACACAGCACGATGGTCGTGGAGAGTGATCTCCCACAGCTTACGGGCCAGCTTCCATTGCGCGCAGTCGATAGCCTTTCGGAAGGGTCCAGCTTAAATGGTGCGACTAATGTGAGCTCGGAATCGGACAACGTGTACAACACCTTGGATGAAGAGGAGCTGAACGGCAACGCATACGCGTTCAAGGGCTCGCTCGTGATGGGTTGGATTGGAGGCGCTCGTGATGGAAAGAGAGAACTGCTAGCGAAAGAGAACGGTATCCTTCCGGACGATATGCACCCGCAAGCTGTGTTTAGCCATGGAAGACTGTTCGACGCGCGCACGCCTGGGAAGTTGGTTCCTCTCACCGAGACGGAGAACTTACACGGGTTTTCAGAAGATCTTGCGATTTTCCCCGTCAAGGATTCTTCGTCTGACATCGTTCGCATTCATATTCCGCCGGGATCTTTCAGCGAGGAGCTCGGTGTGAGAGCGTTGCACGATGGTCACTACATCGATTCTGAACTTCGCCACAGGCGCAACGGCGGAGCCGAGGTGATCCTATACCCGAACGGTAGAGACGATCGAGAGCGCAACGCAATCGTTATCCTCGGTGCTGTTCATTTACAATGTTTCGTTCGTAGCGGTACGGCGAAACAGATGCCTATCGGTTGCAACATCCCAGCGCTCTTCATACCGAGCCAAGCGCACGCGAAAGAGATTAGCGATGGCGTAGAGCACATTGCGCAAGTCAAGGGTACGAAAGCGGCCCGGCAGTTTTTGTCTTCGCTCGCGTACGTACTTGTGCACGGCGAACCAAAGAGCGCTAAGTTTGAGTTTGTCGTCGAAATGGCGCACATCCTCGCGCTCACGAGAACTTTGGATCTGCTCGAGCGATTGGCGATGTTGGCAAAGTCGTCGCTATCGAGCGATGATTCAGACACTTCTATCTCCGAAGTAGCGAGATTAGAAGTCTATAAGCCCTCGGATAATTTCTGGCAACACGCCGGTCATACCGACTCTTTTCTTGGAATCCTCCTTTGTCTTGTTGCGGGATTTATCCGTCTTATCGCTTCGGCTGTGAGCGGAGCGCGACTGAATTATGGATTCTATGCCACGCTCTTGGCCGCGGCCGCGCTTTCGGCAACGAACCCGAAGACCCGTGTAGACATCAAAAGCATTGCCTTCAACATGCTTTTTATCTGGGCACACGCAGCATCCATGCACTCAGATGATCTGACCAATCAAATGACGTCTTACGGCAAGGCGCTGGTCATCACGCTTGCGCTCTCGGCACTGAACGCCTCGCATTCGCGCATGAGCAGCTCGTCAAGCTTTGTGTTACCACAGCTCGCCTTTGCCGGAAGTGGCTATAACCCACACACCATTTTCCGCTTTATGAAGCAAGCGTTGCCTCAGGACGGAAGTATACCACAAAACGCGCTGCGAGCGCACGCCTGGACCGTTCACATCAGTTGCGCACTGCTGGCACCCGCGATCCTCATCTCTTGTATTTCGCAACTTCCAGGTGCACGAGTTCGCTCAAAATCTAAGCTTGCGTGAGCAAGCGTTGTATGAGATAAGTTTTGGTACCATTACACTCTTTTAACGCTATCATCTACTAAACTGATATTCCGCAAGCTCTCCAATTGCTTCACGTTGCCGCGCCCGTTGTGTACAATTCCATCGCCAAACTCACTAGTGCGATGCTAATGATTATTCGCAGCGGCATCGTCTCGTGTTCGATACATACGTGAATGATGGCGACCACGAGCATCGACAGCGCGGACACAAAACATTTGTAAATGTTGTCCAGGTACTTCAGAATGAAAGACACTGCCAACCCGCCGAACGACAGGACGACCAAACTTACCCAAGCATAAAAGTTGAATCCGGTAAAAAGTCCATTCTTTAACGCTTCTCCTTTCCAAACTATTGGAATCGCACCACAAATCACGCCCCAAAAGTACAGTTGCATATTCTGCCAATGAATGCTATCCGTCGCCCCGTCTTGGTTGCTGCCCTTGAGCAGCTTCTCCGACAACACACTCCCGGACGCAGCGATGAACGTGTTTATCACCACAAGCACGTACCCATACACACTCCCGCGTAACTGATTAGAATCTGTGATCTCCGCCGTGACAGATCCCAATAATAACAAGAACAGCGCTCTCCACTGCAACGAAGTTAACCGCCGCCCGAGCAGCGTCCACATCAGCACCCCGGTACTTAAAATTTTCAAGTTATTCATGATCTGATACGTCGACGGCCCCAGTTCTTGTATGATGAGGAGCATACAGTTATTCGCGACGAAATAGCACAGCGCGGGAAGCGCAAACGAGGTGAAGCGTTTCGCGCTCCACGTCACTTCTTCGACTCCTCCGCACGCCCGCGACGTCGTCAAAAAGATGAACGACAACACCAGCTTCACCGACTCCATCGTGAACGCCAGCACCACGGTATCGTACGGATAATCATCATCACTGTTCCGGCTCAGACTCGCGAATATCGTTCCCGCCACTTGCAGGAACAAGTACGACACCATGCTCAACACCTTGATCGACAGCGGCGTTTCCGTCCTTCCGTCGCTCTTCTTCTCGGTCGGCGTCGCATCTCGCGCGAGTTCGCCGTCCGCATCCTTCCCATCTCGCGCGAGCAGCGATTCGCGCTCATTCGCGCTCGCGCTCGCGCTCGCCATCGCGTCGGTGTCTGCCGCAACGAACGATGGGTGTTACGTCGCGCGAGCCATCGCGGCAGACGCCGACGCGATTCGCGTCGTTCGCGGACGAAGCGACCGCGCGCGAACCATGGAATGCGTCGATTCTCTCGACGACACCGCGCACGCGGAGGACGGGCACGAGGAGTACTGCGCGGACACGGCGGTGTCGACGGCGCGCGTCCGGACGCTGCCGAAGACGCGCATCGTCGCGCGAAACGCGTGCGCGATCACGGGCGCGAGCGACTTCGAGCCGCTGCTCACGCTGCGAGATTTTCCGGTGGGGATGTACTGCGTCCCGGAGGAGTGGGACGGCGTGGAGTACGTCGCGGACATGCGATGGTGCGTGAGCAAGAGCTCGGGGGTGATCCAGCTCGCGGAACTCATCGAGGCGGAGACGCTGTATGATTGTCAACACGAGAGCGGCGCGATCGGAGGACTGTGGAAGCGACATCACGAAGAATTTTGTGAGTTTATCGATGCGTACGGATGTGAGAGCGTGTTGGAGATCGGCAGTGGACACGGACATCTGGCGAAGGAGTTTGTCGCGCGAAGACGCGGGAAATGCCGATGGACAATGGTGGAACCGAACTTGCCGAGTTGGTTGCTCACGGGTGATCATCCGAGCGAAATTCACCCGATCTCGGCGTGGTTTTGTGATTCGTTCGAATTACCGAAAGACGTACCGAAAATCGACGCTGTGGTACATTCGCACACGTTTGAGCACATCTACGATTACGACGAGTTTCTTCGCAACGTGGCAAGAATGGAACCCAAGTTTCAAATATTTTCGGTGCCACACCAGCGGGAATGGCTGGCGCGTGGTTGGCAAAATAGCATCATGTTCGAACACCCGCAACTGTTGACGCCGAAAGCGATCGAGTACATTATGTCACGTCACGGTTTCGAGTTGCAAGGAAAGAAAGTTTTCGCCGACGGGCACTCAATGTTTTACGCGTTTTCATACGCGGGAAACGCGAGCAAAAGCGAGACATCGCAGCAATCTCTCGATGAGTACGCAGAGAACAAGCGTCTTTTTCGTAACTGGCTCAAATCCAACGTTGATTTCGTCCAGAATGTGAACGATCGCATCGATGAAGCGACTATGAATGGAGAAAAGCCAACAGTTTACATGTTTGGGGCGCACATCTTCACGCAGTACCTCGTCAGCTTTGGATTGCGTATATCCGCAGTTGAGGCGATTTTGGATAACGCCGAAGGAAAGCAAGGAAAGAGACTGTACGGCCTTCCTCTCTTGGTGCACTCTCCGAAAATTCTCTCTAATGTAGAACGACCAATCGTCATCTTACGAGTCGGCGCGTACGCCGAAGAAATAAAACGCGGCATTCTCGAAGTGAACGCTCGCACGGTCTTTTGGGAGTAAGGCGGGTACAGACGTTGAACGATTGTGTGTTAGCATAGCTTAGAAGCTGTAGTACTTACATATTTCAATTTCACGCCATGACACTTGTCACACCCCGCGCGGCCCACTCGGCGTCGTACAAATGCGTAAACGCATTGGCCAGCCTTAAAATGTACATGAAGGGAAAGTTGGGTTCGCTGAGCTTGCTCGCATCGATGCACCCGAACCACACAGCCACAAACAAAGGAAATCCAGCCAAAGCGCTGCTTACTTGTGCGATGCGCTCATCTTTCGGTACGACGACGTTGTCCAACTTTTGCCTAGAATCATAATACGTGTTGACGAGCACTTCGGCCAATTGTTCAAAGTCCTCTATGTCACAGCTCTCGACGAGAAGGAACACGATGTCTTCGATACCTTGACCTGGGCGCGCGTACTGCCAATCAATAAAGATTGGTTCGCCGCCGTTCACTTGATAATCCCAGAATAAATTTGGAAATTTGAGGTCACCGTGAAGAAGCGTTTGCGGAGCTCTTCGAAGTCGCAGCTCGGCGTCCGCAAAGTTTGCCGCCGCGTGGTCAAACAGCACGAAAACTTGTTCACCGAGCGTATTGAACCATCGATTTCGAAACGTTGCGTAGTGTTCTTGCACGTGCTGTCGCATATACGTGTCATAAACCGATAGCCTTCCCAACGGCGCGCCTCGGAAGTGTGAATGCAACCTCGCCATCGTGTTCACCACCTTGAGGCCGCTTTCAAGACAAAAGTCTGGCGCTCGATCATACTTTCGTAAATCCTCCATGACGATAGCGCGTGACGTCGGAAGGACGCCGTAGCAGATCGGTACACGTACCGGCATGATACTCGCAAAATCTTCATAGAACTTACACTCGGTGTCGTGAAGGTTCAAGTGTTCGCTCACCTCCATCAAGACTCCGTGATCAGAGTTTTCTTGCTTCACCACAAGATGTCTTGAACCGGAGGTCGCCGAAAGAATTTCAGAAATGTAGCCACCGCTTGCTCGAATCGGATACACAACGGATCGTTGACCCAATACTTCGGACAGTTCGTTAGAAAGGTGCGCCACAGAATTCATCGTCTCCAATAACTCCTCTGGGTCTTCAGCGACATAATTCGCGATAAACGAATCGCTGCCTGACACGTTTGTATTAACAGAGACGACGTATTGGCATCCCGCTGCGCGTCCGGAAATCAAACCGCATCGAGAGTCCTCGAAGACAATGGAGTTTCCGATCGAGACTCCAAGTCTTCTCGCCGCTTTCAAGTACGGCTCCGCGTTTGGTTTACCAAATCTCACGTCACTCGCGGAAATAAGCGGTAAATCATCCAATGCAAGATGTTTCAACAAAGCTTTGGCGGCGGTTCTGTTGGAATTAGTCACTACGGACACTGGTCCGAGCGCACGACACTTTTGCACAAATTCCACCGCGCCTGGAATTTCTTTGGTCTTTTCGATGTATCGCAAGAACGCTTCGTCTTTCTGCTCTGACGAAATCTGCAGCTTGAAACGCTGCGCGACTTGGGCGTCAGATTGTCCGCTGATGTGTTTGAGGAAGAATTCTTCGTCGACAAACGCGCCCATCGGAGCGAGGATCTCGCGCCAAGCCGCGACGTAGGCATCCGTGGTGTCCACAAGAGTACCGTCCAAATCAAACAAAAATGCATATCCCTGTTTGGACAAGTACTGCTCTAAACACTCAGGCGTACCGATGTTCGAGTATTGGTCCTCAGCGATGACGACGGAGCTGACGTGCTTGTCTCGCGCGACGTACTCTTTCAAAACGCATGAAACGTACGCCTCGCCGCGCTCAAACTTTCCTTCTTGAGTCAAAATATCCTTCGTCAATTCAAGAAATTCTTTTTCACTCGCGAACCAGTACGCTCCAGTGTTCGCGTAAGGACCCACGCGCGACTTCTCCGCGATTTTGGTCACGCGTCCGCCGTCCCCGCTCGTCTCAACGTATGAATATTTTGCCGCCGTCTCACGCTCACGCGCGGATTCCTCAAAGCACAGGACCGCCGCGCGCACCTCCGGTTGTTTTTCCAGCGCCCGAAACCGTTCGATGACGTCGCAATGATACACCGCATCGCAGTCCACCAACAGGAGCGACGCGTCGTTTGTCGCCGACACCGTCCCCAGCGCGAGCGCCGCCGTCTCCGCCGCCCCGACCGTCGCACGCGCCAAGCGCACCGTGGTGAACCCTCGTTCGGGGACGGAATCATCGAAATTCGTCACCACGACGCACGTGTCGCGGTTGTCATCGACGCACAGCGCTTCCGTGACGACGTGTATCATCGCCTTGCCGATCACTGGGATGAGCGGCTTGATGTCTTCGTAGCCTTGCGCTCGGAAGCGCTCGCCGCGTCCACACGCTGGAATGAGGACGCGCATACTTATATTTTCATATAAATCTCCGCGGCGTGGGTCAGATCACGCGCGCGGCGCCCAGGGGCGCGTAATGACATTTCGTCGGGTGGAGGGTGTTACAAAATAAACGCGCGCGAGCTAAAGCCCGCCGGGCTAAGAATTGGAGTTGCGTCTAACTCTTAGACCCCGTCCCGGTGCGTGCGCGGTGAAGTCGCGCCACCGTACACCATCCCTTGATTTCGAGGAAGGCTAGCACGTGGGTCCACGCGCCGCGGGCCGCTCGGGAGGCGCCGGCTTGGCCGCCGCCGAGCCCGCGGCCTCAGCCTCAGCCGCGGCCGCGGCCGCGCGCTTCTCGAGCCAGTCTTTGGCTCGCTCGCGGTATTTAGCGTTCGCCTCTGTACTAATCTTGTTTGCCGCGTTACAGGCATTGATCATCGTCGTGTTGCCCTCAGAGATTCCGTGACACCAATGCACACCCATCCCGTCGCGATCCGGCCACGCCGAGTGCCCTAACGATATGCCGCGACGGACGTTGCAGTGGGCGTAGTCCGCCACGTGAAAAATAGATGCCTCAGGACTCATTTGTGAACGGGGACTTACGCACGCGACGCTTTTCAATACATCCGTTCCTTGACCCCAAAAAGCATTGGCGCGCGAACTGTGCACGACGTAAAAGGCGTCGTTGTACTTCCAATACCAGTCCTCGTCAAAGATAAGCGTAGGTTGGACAGCGTCCGTGTCGTGGTTCGTGTCCCGACCGTCCCACAACGTCCTGGCAAAGTCCACGGGCGGTGGCGCGTACCAAAAGTACTCGGGTCGACCGTGCATGTACCACGAAAAGTGTATGTTTTTCTCCTTCTCCACTTTACGCGCCATGCAAAGCAACTTCTGAGCTTTGTCAAAGTGCTTCTAACTAGCACGTCGGTCCCATCGATTGCATCGGCGGGTCGTCGGCGTACGCGTTCAAAGAGCGCCAGTGGCTTACTTGCGCTCGGTAAACTTTAGTCTCTGACACACTAATTGCCTGGGCACGCTCGCACGGATGTATGTGCCTCTGAAGTGTGTAATCTACGCAACTCAGCGTACCTTGTCCTGGCTTTGCGGTTGGCCGAGCCGATCGCTCGAACCCGATTCCCACGGCCCTCGACGCCGCCCCGACGAGGTCTACCACTTTGTGAAGGGCTGTCTCCGGAGTCATACGTTCAAGGAAGACGTGACCGGTCGCGGGGATCTCAGCTCGGCATGGTAATTTCGACAAAATCGATGACCCTGGGCCCAGTATACCATCGGCGTGCGAACTGTGCACGGCGTATAAGGCGTCGTTGTACTTGTGACGCCAATCCTCGTCAAAGATGAACGCGTGCGCGCTGTCTGTACCCCTACCGTCCCACAACGTCGTGGCAAAGTCCACGGGCGGCGGCCCGTACCAAAAGTAATCGGGTCGACTCCGAACGAACCACGAAAAGTGTATGTTTTTCTCCTGCTCCACTTTGCGCGCCATGCAAAGCAGCCTTTTGCTCAAATCGAACTGCGCGTACGTCGTCGCCGGCGAAAAGTAGTCGTCTTTTTTCACCTTGAATCCACGCGCAGCGCAATGCTGTCCCCAAGGATCCTTCGTGTCTAAGTCATAAGCCGAGGCCGTGTAAAACGAAACCGCCACGGGTCGAATGACGTCCAGCGCGCGTTGCAGCACGTGCGGATACACCTTTGGAAACATCGCCGATCGGTCTCGCCACCCGCTCACGTCTGCGATACTCAGGAGCATGATCGGGTGCACGTTCACGCAGCGCTCCGCCATCCAATCCAGCACATTCGTCTTCAAACCCTTGGAGACGTGATCCAACACCATCCCGCGCACCGATCCTCCGATGAGGAACGCGACGTCCGCGCGTCCCTCCGCGCACGACTGCGCGCCGAGCGCGTCGCGCCGCGCCGTCGCCGACGCGACGACGATCGCCACCGCCGCGATCAGCGACAATAACGACCCAACGCGCGTCCGTCGCGCGCTCCTAGAGCCATCATCGCCGATGAGCGGCGTCGCCTCGTCCGTCATCGCGCCGCGAACACCCATCGATCACGAACCGCGTCGCCGCGCGCGCGACGCGCGTCGGTTTTCGCGTCGCCGCGCGCGCGACGCGCGTCGGTTTTCGCGTCGCCGCACCGCGCGCGCGATGGTGCGTCGCACAGTGCGACGCCGATGCATCGCATCGCGCGCGTCGCCATGTCCTCGGCGCCCCTGCACGACGCGCGCGCGCGCGGAAGGATGTCCGACGCGAAGGATGTCCGACGTATCAATACGTCGACGGCCCCAGTTCTTGTATGATGAGGAGCATACAGTTATTCGCGACGAAATAGCACAGCGCGGGAAGCGCAAACGAGGTGAAGCGTTTCGCGCTCCACGTCACTTCTTCGACTCCTCCGCACGCCCGCGACGTCGTCAAAAAGATGAACGACAACACCAGCTTCACCGACTCCATCGTGAACGCCAGCACCACGGTATCGTACGGATAATCATCATCACTGTTCCGGCTCAGACTCGCGAATATCGTTCCCGCCACTTGCAGGAACAAGTACGACACCATGCTCAACACCTTGATCGACAGCGGCGTTTCCGTCCTTCCGTCGCTCTTCTTCTCGGTCGGCGTCGCATCTCGCGCGAGTTCGCCGTCCGCATCCTTCCCATCTCGCGCGAACAGCGGTTCGCGAGTCTGGAAAGCGCTTCCGTGCGGTACAAGCGAGTCGCCCCAATAGGAGTAGGTGTAGCCTAGCTGTAGCTGTAGCTCCGTCGCCGACAAATGTCCGACCGATCGACAGAGACCGACGCGCGTCCGCAGCCGACACTGCGCGCGCCCACGCGACGCGAGAATGAGTGACAAAGACGCGCAAAGCATCTCTCGCGGCGAGCGCTCGAATTTGCTCGCGCGCAACGCCGCGAACGGCGTCGTTGAGGGTGTTGCGAGCATCCTGGACGAAGAGCGCGGTGAGACCGACGTGAGCGAGCGATCCCGAGCGAGAACGTCGACGTCGCGAGGATGTCTCGCGAGTGTTGCGCTGATGGCGTGTGCGGTCGGCGCGGGGATGGCGGTCGCGTCGCGCGGGGGGGTCGACGACGCGAGGACGAGCGCACGAGCTCGCGGCGGTGGGAAATCGACGCTCGGGATCAGTGGAGCGACACGAGCTCGCGGCGGTGGGAAATCGACGCTCGGGATCAGTGGAGCGACGGGAGTGCGGACGTATATCATAGCAGATACGTCGCCCGGAGACGAGATGGAGAGATCTAGGAAAGGACGCGATTACGTGTTCAACCTGTTCAAAACGCACGGTGGTTTGAGCGACGCCGAAGCGCGCAATACTGTGGAAATCTCGAGTGCGACGTTTCCTTCGCTTTGGCCGGATACCTTCGAGACAGCGCGAAGCGCGACGCACGATGTACTAGCGGGAGCCCTTGCTGCTTCAGAAGCGAACGTTCCAACCAGTGAGTTGCCGTATCCCATCAGACAGGTTCACGAATCGCAGCTCAATCCACAGCACCGTTGCGTCGGCGAAAAATGCGTATTCCCGTATAACCACCACCTTGGATGTCTTCTATCTCACATGTCTGTGTGGAAGAAAGCTATTTCGCGAGGTGAGGATCGGTTTGCCGTGTGGGAGCAAGATGGTATGGGGATCGCTTCCGTGAGCCCGCTTGACTACACAGAGCTCGGACGCCAGCTTCCTCGCGACGCAGATATGGTCTGGCTCCTCCCCATTGGAAGAAGCACCGGTCAATTCGTGAAAAAGTTCCGCTCAAGGGCGTTTGGCACGTGGGGGAAAGGTACCTGGGGTCTCGTAAAGACAGACTGGTCGCCCGAATCGATGCACACGGCGATGAATTCAACGCACGTTTATTTGTACAAGTGGAACAAAATGTGCTCGTGGGCAGGAACGGCAGCTCTCATGTTCACCAAGCAAGGCGTCGAGAAAATTCTTCGGTACAGTACCGAACACAGTCTCGACATGATCGATGCTTTCCTCATTGGCGGATGCATCCATAAATCGGGAAAGACGAGTCGTCTTTCCTTGAACTGTTATCACGCGTCGAGCGTGCCAACCAAGAAAGAGCTCCTGGGTGGAATCGTGCCCGATTGGTACACTGACGAAACCGTGGGCGATCGAGCACTTCCTCAAGAGCAGGTTGACGCCATGGATCGGGATGACGCCAAGTTCAACTCGCTTGGTTGTCAGCGCGGCGGCGACGAGTTCAAGTCAAAATCTGCCTGGATTCCCACGTCCTGGGCTGGAGACGACTCCGCGGATTCGTGCGTTCCCTCCTGGAACGCCCCGGTGGACGTGTGCGATGCATCCGTGAAGTATCCACTCGATGGACACAAGTACTCATACCTCGGCAGCGCGATGTTGCGTACAAAGCCCGAGCGTTAGCGACGCTTGTAAAGAAACAGCCTAGGGGTGCTTGAATCCGGTATTGGGAATTTCCCGATACGTATCAAAAACGACTGTTTTCATACTGTTTGCCCATACGAAAAGCCTAATACGTTGATACGCCAATACGGTATCAGCTCGTATCAAGTGCAGCAGGCCTAGACGCGCGTCGGTTTTCGCGTCGCCGCACCGCGCGCGCGATGGTGCGCGGCACAGTGCGACGCCGATGCATCGCATCGCGCGCGTCGCCATGTCCTCGGCGCCCCTGCACGACGCGCGCGCGCGCGGAAGGATGTCCGACGCGAAACGCGCGCTCGTCGCGCGCGCGAGAGGCGCGTTCGACGCCGTCGCGGGACGGCGTCGACGCGTGAACGTCGCGAGCGGTGGTGACGAACGCGGGACGACGACGCGGGAGGACGCGCGCGCGAGCGATGGGGACGACGCGAACGGGTACCGACGCCCGCCGGACGCGCTGACGCAGTTCACGGAGCGACCGCAGAGCCCGAACGTGACGGTGTCGCCCGATCGAAGGCGCTTGCTGTATTTGCACAAACCGCCGCCGCTGCCGGACGTGGCGACGCTCGCGCGAGAGGAGGTGAAACTGGCGGGCGTGCGGATCGATGCGGCGCAAAATTCGACGTCGAGGATGGGACATCAAACGAAATTGGCGATCGGAGCGATGCCTGCGAGAGAGGAGGAGATCGGAGCGGCGGAAGATTTCGTCGGGACTCCGGAGAACGCGCTGATTAACTACGTGAGTTGGTCGCCGGATGGGACAAAGATAGCGTTTACGACGCGCTCGAGCGGAGAACCGGGTGAGCCAGAGCGAGGACCGTTGACACTTTGGATCGCCGACGCGCACACGCGACAGTGCCGAGTGCTGCTTCCCGATCGTGGGTTGAATACTATTTTTGAGTCGTACAGTTGGTTGAACGACGACGTCATCGTCGCGTGTTGCATTCCAGAAAATCGACCCAAGGAAGCGCCGAAGCGACCGCAGACGCCGTTCGGGCCGAGAATTCAAACAAACCGAGGTGGTAACGTGGCACAGGCGCGAACGTACGCCGATTTATTGAAAGACTCGCACGATGCGGATTTATTCGATTACTATTGTTCGTCGGAACTCGTGGCGGTGGACGTCTCCACCGGGGCGACGAAGACTTGGGGTGATGGAAAGGCGAGAATCTACACGCGCTGCGATCCGTCGCCCGACGGAAAATATGCTATCGTCGAAGCCATTCATCGGCCCTACTCGTACTCGGTGCCGTGTGGTAGGTTTCCAAAGAAGGTTTGGGTGGCGGACAGCGACGGCAAAGTCGTGCGCGAGGTCGCGGACTTACCTTTGGCCGAGAATGTGCCCATCGTGCACAACGCCACGCGTAAAGGACCTCGTGCGGTGAACTGGCGTTCGGATAAGAGTGCGTCGTTGTACTGGACCGAGGCGCAAGATGAGGGTGATCCGAGAGTCGAAGTCTCCCCTCGAGACGTCACGTACACGGTCGACGTCGGCAAAGATCCTGCGGCGACGCCCAAGACGCTGTTTCAAACTGATTATCGCTACGGTGGCGTCGCATGGGGCGGCGATGATATGTCGATTTTATATGAGAGTTGGTACAAGACACGCACGTCGCGAGTGTGGGTGACTTCGCCGGGCGACGCCGATCCGAATGCGACAAAGCGCATGCTTTGGGAGCGCGACTACGAAGACAGTTACAACGCTCCCGGTTCATTTGCTACACGCCGGACGGAAGATGGATCGTACATTCTGGCGCGTGTCGTCGGACCGACGCCGTTGGGAGAAGGTAAACCCACGGGTCCGGGAGTGAAGCTGTTGTTGCAGGGAGACGGCGCGAATCCAGAAGGCGATAGACCCTTCATCGACTTGTTCGACGTCGACACCGGCGCCAAGCATCGAATGTGGGAAAGCAAACCGCCGTATTTGGAGCATCCGGGGAGTTTGATCAGCGATTACGGCGGCCCCGAGGCGGCGCCTGTCACGCTCGAAACTATGCGCATATTGTTCTCTCGAGAGAGCCCGTCGGAGAATTCGCAATTCTTTTCGCTTCAAATGACCGCCGACGGCTCGCCCGGAAAAGAGGTGAAAATTTCAAATTTCCCTCATCCACATCCCGACTTAAAGGAGCTGCCGAAGGAAATAATCAAGTACAAGCGCGACGACGGCGTTGAGCTCAACGGCACGCTGTACACGCCGCCCGGGTACGACGCCGCGCACGATGGTCCGCTACCACTCCTGATGTGGGCTTATCCACGAGAGTTCAAAACAAAAGAAGCTGCATCGCAGCTACGCGATTCACCGTATCGCTTCACCGGTATCGGCCCATCGAGCGCGTTGGTGTGGCTTGCGCGTGGATACGCAGTGCTCGACGGGCCGGCGTTGCCCATCATCGGCGAAGGCGAGGGTGTGGAACCGAACGATACGTACGTCGAACAACTCGTCGCTGGCGCGCGTGCGGCGGTGAACGAAGTCGTTGCGCGCGGTGTCGCGGATCCGGAGCGCATCGCTGTCGGCGGTCACTCGTATGGCGCGTTCATGGCGGCGAATTTGCTCGCGCACGCACCGGATTTGTTCGCGTGCGCCATCGCGCGAAGCGGGGCATACAATCGAACGCTAACGCCTTTCGGGTTTCAAGCCGAAGAACGCACGCTGTGGGAAGCGCCGGAAACGTACAACGCGATGTCACCGTTCATGAACGCGCACAAGATTAAAAAGCCGATTTTATTGATCCACGGCGAGGAGGATCAAAACAGCGGTACCCATCTCATGCAATCCGAACGCTTCTTCTCCGCTCTCAAGGGTAACGGTGCCGAGGTCAAGCTTGTCATTTTACCGCACGAGTCTCACGGCTATCGCGCCAAAGAAAGCATCAACCACATGCTCGCCGAGACGTCTGATTGGCTGGACGCGCACTGCGCGCCAGGGGCGAAGAAAGCCGCCGAGGCGCGCGCGGAGGAAGCCGCCAAGGCGAAGCGCGACGCCGAGGAGATGGTTTCGAAGTAATCGATCGCGCGGCGCGCCGCACGCATTTATAGTTTTTCCTTCACTTACTAACTTAGTTACTACAAACCTACACGCCTACACGCCTACACGCCACACGCCTATCCGGCTATGGGACCTAGCTCCAATCGTCGTCGTCGTCGTCGCCGAATCCGCTGTCGTCGTCCTCAAACCGATCGCTGTGCTCCGAAGAATCGCTCTCGGTGTCGGGATAATCGTCGAAATAACCCGCCGCGTTACTGTCCGAGTCCCCGTAATCGCTCTCCGCGTCCTCGTCGTCCGCGACGTCGTGAAAATCTCGTACCCGAATCACCGGCGCGTACCCATCGTCGAAATCGTCGTCGTCCGAGTCGCGCGCGTCCTCGTCCATCATCTCGTACACATCGTACACCCACTCGTCCTCTCCCTCGCTCGCGCTCGTCGACGTCCTCGCGAACGCCTCCTCTCCCTCGAACGGCGGCGGTCCCGCCTCCGCGTTCGCCTCGCCTCGACTCGCCAAGTACTCGCGCACCATCGGCGCGCAGTTACACATCAGCGCCGATTCCATCGCCCGCGCGCGCTCGAGCGAATCCACCATCGCGTCGTACACGCGCGTCTCGCGTCCCGCGCCGTCGTCCGCCGCCCGCGTCTCCGCGTCGTCTCGCGCCACGCCCTCCGCCACGCGTCTCGCGCGCCGTCGCCGTTTCCGCGCGCCGCGCGCTTCGGACGTCGCGTCGAGCGCGCCGTCCAGCGCGTCGTCCAGCGCTCGCGCGAGCGCCGCCGCGCGCGCCGCGTTCGCGCCGCGCGCGCCGTCCCCGAATCCATCGTGCGCCTCGACGACCTCGACGACGACGCGCGCGTGCGACGCGTCGCCGCGCTTGCGCTTCACGCGGACGTACGACATCGCGCGCGGCGTTTTGAGGTCGTCGACCGTCGCGAGCGACGCGTCGGACGACGACGCGTCGCCGCGTCGGACGCGTCGATCGTCGCGACCGACCGACCGTCCGCACACGCGGGTGTTTCGTACGGGCGCCCCCTAAAACACCCGCGTGTGGAGGGTAGACGAACCGACGATTCGGTCAACGACGGCGCGCGGCGCGATTCGGGGCGACGCACGCGAGACACGCGCGCGAACGCCGCCCCGACGCGTCGCGGGGCACCACACGACGCGCGACGATCGCGCGCGGGATTCGACCGAGCGACCGAGCGACGAAGGGCGCGGGCAGAAGACGCGCGCGCGCGCGCGCGCGCGCGAGGCGAGGGATCGGAGCGCGATCGAAAACGCGCGGGAAAGAGCGGGAAGGCGCGAAAAGGGACGGCGGGTAAGGGATGGACGCGGGACGGCGCGTCGGACGACGCGAGGAGGCGCGGGAGCGTCGACGACGGGACGCGCGAGGCGCGCGGATGGGAGTCGAGGGCGATTTCGACGAGGAGACGGCGCGACTGAGCGCGCGCGTCGCCGCGGCGGAACGCCGAGACGCGCTGGGGGGGGGGGGCGCGCGACGAAAGAGAAAGGAGGACGCGGTCGCGGATGCGGCGCGAATTCATCTCTTGGAACCGATCGATGCGCGGACGCGCGGACGCGAGACCGAACGAGTTCGCGAGCAAACGCCGAGACGAGTGTGGTTGGGACGACACGCGTTCGACGTGGACGAGCGGTACGACCCGATCAAGACGATCGGGCGCGGGGCGTACGGGGTGGTGTGCTCGGCGAACAATCGCGTCGCGCCGCTGGGTGCGCGAAATACCGTGGCGATTAAAAAGTTGACGAATTGCTTCGATTCTCCGGTGGAGGCGCGGCGAGCGCTGCGCGAGGTGCATCTTTTGCGACGGTTGAAGCACGAGAACGTCATTAAACTCGAAGATATCATGATGCCCGTGGGTGATAACGGGCGCATGGATGACGTGTACTTGGTATACGAGCTCATGGACACCGATTTGCATCAAATCATTCGAAGCAAGCAAGCGCTGTTGGACGAGCACTGTCAGTACTTCATCTATCAAATCTTGCGCGGATTAAAGTACGTGCACAGCGCCAAAGTATTGCATCGAGACTTGAAGCCGAGCAATATCTTACTCAACGCCAACTGCGACTTGTGCATATGCGACTTTGGGCTCGCGCGAAGCATGGTGGAACGCGGACGAATGATGACGTCGTACGTCGTCACGCGATGGTATCGCGCGCCCGAGTTGTTGTTGAATTCAGAAGAGTACGCCGCATCGATCGACATGTGGTCCGTGGGGTGTATTTTGGCCGAAATCATCGATCGTAAGCCTTTATTCCCTGGGAAAGATTTCATCCACCAAATGCGACTCATCATCGAAACGTTGGGCTCGCCCGAAGAAGCCGACATGGATTTCATCTCGTCGCCGTACGCGCGCAAGTACATCGCCAGTCTTCCTCGCAAACCAAAGGTCGATTTCGCGGTTCTTTATCCCGACGCCAATCCATTGGCGATTGATCTTCTCGAGCGCACCTTGGTGTTCGATCCTCAACGAAGAATCAGCGTCGACGACGCCTTGGCGCATCCGTATCTCGCCTCGCTCCACGACGCCTCCATGGAGCCGACGTACACGCCCGCGGCGGACGACCCGCACTTCAAGTCTCTCGACGAACCCGACGCCCACATTCCGGACGAGTACTTGCGCGAGGCCATTTACAATCAAATGCTAGACATGAAGTCGGAGCGAGCGGCGGCCAGAGCGTCGTCGACTTCCTTCGCCTTCGCCCCGCGTGCGCAAGCATTTTTGTAAAAGAAGACTCAAGACGACAACTTTACATCGACGCGCTCTTCGTGCGTCCTGGAGCGGTCGATCGAGTGGAGCGTCGGCGCGACGATGAAACGGGACGTGGTGGTGACATCCGTCGCATTCGCGGGCGCCGCGGTCGCGTGCTCGCTCGTCGCGCTTCGAATAACGCGCAAGATTAGGACAAGGACCGGACTCGATCCTTTCGCTGTCCCGAATGGTTCTTCGCGCGAAAAAGGCGCGGACGGGCGCAAGGCTGCGCTCGTGCTCACGTCACACCCCGATGATGAGTCGTACTTCTTCGCACCGACGATTCAAGCGCTGAAAGCGGCGAACGTGGAGACACACTTGGTGTGCCTGAGCGACGGCGGCGCCGGCGGGGACGGAGAGACGAGAAAGAAGGAGTTATTGCGCGTGAAAGAGCTGTTCGAGCTAGAGGGGATGTGCATCGTGGAGGCAGAAGATTTGATGGACGGCATGACGAACGCGTGGCCGGCGAAGACGGTGATGACGGTGCTGGACGAGTACACCGGGGGGGCGCCGACGACGTTTGATTACGTGGTGACGTTCGACGCGGGCGGTGTGTCAGGACATTTGAATCACGTTTGCACGTATGAAGGTACGAAACAGTGGATTGAGGAGCGGAAAGTTAGCATTTCCAGCGATCGGGGCGGTTGTCCGCAGGTCTGGGTATTAGAGACGACAAACGCGGCACGAAAGTTGAGCGGAGCGTTGGATTTCGCGACTTCTTATTTAGAAAGTTTGATCGACTCGCGGCGCGTGTTCGTGCCGAGCGCGTCACCTATGCAAGTTCTCAAGGCTGTCCGCTTACACGCTTCGCAATTCGTGTGGTATCGTAAGATTTTCGTCGTGTTTTCGAGGTACACGTACATGAACACGTTGCGGCGAATCGATTGATTGTCATCTGATTCTTTTATCGGAAATTTACAGAACGCAAAATCACTCAAACCCACCCGTTCGTGATCGATCTACTAGGTGGCCAATCTCTCGGGTCCGCGATCGGTAATCGCCAGAATCCTATCGAGCCATCGTAAGAGCCGCTAAACACCGTCGTCGCGTTGCGCCCGGCGCTTGTCAAAACGCGAACGGCGTCGTGATGACCTTGGAACACTCCGACGCACTCAAACTCGGTCTCCGGTTGCACGCCCCATAACCTCACGGTGGTGTCGTACGAGCCGGAAACCAAGTGGCCGCCCATGACGCACAGCGCCAGCACGGCTTCGGTGTGGCCGTTGATGATGTGCTTGCAGCTGAAAGTTTCTAAATCCCACACGCGAATAGTCTTGTCCCAAGATCCGCTGTACAGGTGTCTATCATCCACCGTCAAAACACGCACGTTGTCACCGTGGCCCTTGAGTTCTTGAACGCACTCGAACGTCGCCGCGTTCCACACGCGGACGTTGGTGTCGTCTGAACCACTAAATACAAACGGCCCGATGGCGCGGTTGCTCGACGTCGCTTGCCTACGCGGAAAGCACGCCAAAGCACGAACCGCATCGCGGTGTCCTTTCAACGTTTTCACCAAATCCGTTCCCGCGGACGGACCGACATCGGCTGTGTACGCGGGCCAGACGCGCACGGTTCTGTCGTACGATCCGCTAAAGACGTAATCATTCACCGTCACCAACGTGCGCACGGGACCGTTGTGACCTCGAAGAACCTTGAGCAACTCGAGCGACTCTATGTCGTACGCACGAATGGTGTGATCGTAAGATGCCGTGTACAGTGTCGTATCGTTGTACACTTGAAGCGCCCGCACGGCGTCTGTGTGGCCGGGAAGATAGGTGATTCTTCGGTACGTGCTCAGGTTCCACACCCGCACGGTGCAATCGTACGAACCACTAAATAATTTGTCGTGCTTTACGCACACCGCTAAACACAACACCGGCCGCGTGTGCTCTTCTAGAACTTGTACGCAGCGTCGACTCGAAATGTCCCACGCCCGAATCGTCTTGTCTGCCGAAGCGCTAAACAACGTCGTCGCTGTCGTGTCCACGCCCCAAACGATTTCGTCGTGTCCCTCTGCGATGGTGTACACCGGATGCTGATCATCGCTCGCATCCGCGGTCGACGCGTTCGCGGCGCCACCTGCGGAAGGCGCGAGCTCTTGATCCGCCGACGGAAGCCCAGCGAAATCGCTATTCTGTCTATGAATATCCACCACCGCCTTGTCGTGCAGGGGCGCAAGAGGCCGCAACGCGCTCAGCTCTGCCGGCGCCCACGACTGAATGGCGGTGCGAATCGCGTGGTTGGGAATCAACTCCAAGTGTCGCAACCGCACCCCGGTCACCGGACACGTGCGATGGCCCTGGTCGAGCCATCGTTGAATCGCCGGTCTATCGTACGTGTGCCCGGTGGCGATCATCACCGGATCTTGCATCAACTCCATCGTGATCGGACATTGAAAATGCGCGGGAATCTCCACCTGTAAGCTCGGCGTCGACTTCCGTTTCTCCTCGTCCTCGAGTTCGAGATCACCGTCCCCGGGCGGTTTCCCGTCTCGATCCGAAGGCTTTCGTCGTCCGCTCGCCTTTGGCGACTCCGCCGTCGACCGTCCTCCCTCCTCTCCATCGCCCTCTCCGCTCCCTCCCGCCTCGACCCCGCACTCCATCCCGCACGTCTCATCCTCGCTTCGTCGCGCTTCCTCTCCCGTCGCGTCGCTCGCGCGTTCCGCCCGCCGCTCGCCCTGCGCCTCGCCCACCGCGTCTTGAAACACGTCGTCCCCGCTGCTCTCGGAATCCATCCCTCGTCTCCCTCGCGGCGCGTCCATCATCTCCTGATCCGTCGACCGTCGCGTCGCGTCGCGATCCATGTCGCGCCTCGATCGAGCGCCGCGCGCCTCGATCGCGCGTCGCGCTTCGTCCGCGCGCGTCGATCGCTCGACGTCGAATCGAGATCGCGTTCGAAATTCGCGTCGCGATCTTCGCCGTCACCGTCGCGATCGACGCCGCGTTCGCCCGTTCGGCGGCGCCCTCGATCGCTGGAGAACCGACGCGCGCTTTCCGACCGCGCGCGACGCTCGAGCCGTCGCGCGCGTCGCCGTGTCGCGCGCGCGTGGCGGAGCCGTTAACACGCGGCGCCCATTCGTGTGCGCAAACAGTCTCATTGTATATATAGTTAGTAGAATGCTATCAATCGCGCTTCAATACGGAGTCGGCGCCGCGACGCGAACGGACACCGCGACGTCTCGAGTCTCGAGAGTCACGAGGTCGAGAGCGCGACGCGCCATGACGAGCGGCGGAGGAAAGCGACGACGAGCGACGGCGCGCGACGCGCGAGCGCGATGGCGCGTCGCGCACCGCGCGTGGATGGTGGTGGTGGCGGCGACGGCGGCGAGCGCGGCGCGCGGACGGCGAAGGTGGAGGCGGACGCGCGACGACGCAAACGCGAGGGACGAGACGACGTCGAACTTGACGATGTCGGACGTGTGTCTGTACTCGCCGGCGACGATCGAACGCGCGAGATCGGCGCTGCCGCGAACGGCGAGCACGTGGCGAGGGACGGTGAGCGTGGCGGTGTTGGCGGATTTGAAAACGCCCGGCGACGCGCTCGACTTGAGCGCGATGGCGAGCGAGTTGGAGGGAGACGCGGGACGAATCGCGATCACGATGGTGGAGGCGCTACCGGAGTACGAGAATAGATTTCCAGTGAACTTTTTGCGCAACTTGGCGCGGGAGAAGTGCGTCGCGGAGCTCGGAGCGAAGTACGTGTTGGCACACGACGTCGATTTCGAAGTCTTTGTTGCGCCCGACGAGGACGCGTTTTTGAACGACGTGCGAAACGTTTTGGGGAAGCGGAGCGGCGAAAAGGTACGCCGCGCGCTGGTCGTGCCGGCGTTTCAACTTCATGCGGTGTGGTCACAACGAGTGAACGCGAAGAGAGATGCGATTCTGAACGCGCGGCGGGTGCAAAGACAAACAAAGTCTCGCCGCAACGAAGGCAAAGACGACGACGAGTCCATCGACGCCGTCGTGGACAGTATCGCAACCAAGGGTGATGTACGACGACTAAATCCGATGTCTCTATACGAGACGCTCGTTGAAAGAGACCGAACTCGAACGGTCGACTCAAAAGCGACCGCAATAAATCTGACGCTTCCGTATTCCACGCGCGAGCGCCTCGATCGCCTCGTTCGCGAGCGTCGACTTGCGAACGGTTTCCAAATCAATTACTTTCCGATCGCGCACGCGCCGACAAACTACACGGCATGGTTTGAGAACACCACCACTGGTGCGGACTCAACGTATCGCGTCGCGACTCCGAAGCATCCGTGGTACTACGAGCCTTACGTCATCGTTCGCGCAGATCTTGCGTTGCCTTTCGATGAGTCTTTCGTGCAGTACGGCTTCAACAAGATTTCATTCGTTCACGAACTCGCCGCGGCGGGATTCGACTTCCACGTTACGAAGAACGCTCACACTGTCCATACGAACACACACCCGACGCGTGCAATGGCAAACATGCAAGGACAAGACTTGGCGCGTTGTCGCGCGCACCCTGCAGCGTCGAACGATTTTAGAATCGCTCGAGTCGGGCACTCATGCATTCCAGCTTTTTTACGCCGAATGGAGTGCGCGTACGGTTTTACCTTGGATGACTTAGAATTCGGTGGCGTATCGAATGCGCCGCCGCCCGATGATTTGCTTTTTCGCCTACAGTCGGATGATAACATCGTCTGCTTTGGGGGATGCATCACGGATTTAGAAGATGCGCCGCGCACGCCGGCTACCGTCACCGTGCGAGGCGGACGATTCGTCGGCGTGACGCAAGGCTCAGACGCTCGTCGGCGTAAACGGGGCCCTTGTGAGCGCTTTGACGTAGCTTTACAGTAGGAAAGTATGTTTATTGGAAAAATACAAGACGTCTTACAAAGAGTACGAGACTCGCTACAGGTCGCTATAGGTGGCTATCATCGAAGGTAGATGGATGGCGAAAACGGCGCAGCCGAAGCCGCTTCGTTGTACTTCGGCCTCGTCGGCGTCGCGCACGCGCCTTCCCTCAGTCCCGTCAGAATCGGAAACTCGCTCACATCTACCCCTCGTAAAAGCTCCTCAGCTTGCTCGTACATGCTGGTGTTGGCCCGGTTCACGGTTCGCATCAAATCCAACGCGTCAACATTTTGCGCAACTCCAGTGGAATCGTCTTTCGTCTTAGTTTGCTTACCTCCCCTTCGGAACAGGTGGGAAAGACGTGTGTTACGAGTTTTTCTTGGCTTGTCCGGTGACACGAACGCTTGCAAATCCTCGATGGAGCTGATGCCTGGCATCTTTGGCATTTGAATCGAAGACGCGTCCATACTCACGTTAGGCGGGAAGTGCGGCAGCTTGATCTTCGTCACGTTGGATAAACCCTCCACAGCGGCGATAGCGACGCCAGATGGGAGCATCGATTTACCCGGCGATGTGATGCCGATACCTTGATACGCGCCTTCGGGTGTCGAAGTGGCTTCCAACACTGGTGACGTCGTCACCAACGGCGTGTTCGTCGTCGTGCCTCCAAAGTCTTCAAAAATCTCGCTAATCTTGAACGGGCTCTCACCCGCGTATCTCGTCGGCGTGGGCACGTCCGAGTACGGCGACGCGAAAATGTTGGCGCTAATGCCACCAGGCGGATTCGAAGCCTCACCTTCTGACGCATCAAACATGTTCGCGCGAATGTCCGAAATCGGCTCTGAGACGCGTCGCCTCGCCCCAGAGCGCGACGCTCTCGAGGACTTCTTTCGCTTGCTCATATCGACACCACCACGCTGAGACGGTGTCATGTAGTACTGCGGTATGTTGATACGCGACGAATTCAATGCCAAAGCCTTGCGCGTGTTATTCGACTTCTTGATCGAGCCAGACTTCCCCGACTTGGAATGCTCGCGCTGCTCCGCCGCCGCGAGCGCGGGGAACCCTTGATTCAACGCTTGGTCCACCTTGCGCTTCAACGTGGAGTTCCAGTGATTTTTAATCGCGTTATCGGTGCGTCCTTTGAAAGACTTGGCGATTTCCGCCCAGCGATTGCCGTACTGTGCGTGCGCGATGATCAACTGACGGTCCTCGTCTGCGCTCCACTCCTCGCGCTTGATCTCCGGGTCGAGGTGGTTGTACCATCTCTCGCGGCATTGCTTCCCGATTCTCCCAGGAAGCTCGCCCGCGATTTTGGACCATCGCTTCGCCCCGAGTTCGGTGACGAGCTCGATGATTCGCGCGTCCTCCTCCGCGGTCCACGGCCCTTTCACCAGTTCGGGGTTGAGCACTTTTTGCCACCTGTGCAAGCACTGCACGTCGGTGCGGCTATCGCTAAAGTACACCGCTGCGCGCGTCGAGAAAACACAAACTCATCGTCAGTAACCGTGAAACACGCGAGCAATCACACAAACACCGTCCTCGTCGTCCGAACGAGTGCGAAAGAGCACGACATCAACCGCCGCGCTCGAGCGTCCCGACGCTCGTTCACGCGCGCTTCGCCGAGGGATCTCGCGGTCGCTCGCGTACCAATCTTCTTCCAATTCCTCCCCCCGTACACCGCCACCGCGCCGCGCAACAATTCATCCTACGAACGCAATCACCCCACGTCAGTCTCTTTCGCCGCCCTCTTTCACCGCAAACGGCGCATTCGCGTCGCGTAAATCCGCATCCAAATTCAAATTCAAATTTCAAATTTTAACGCACCTCCTCGGGTGTCCATCCTCCTTTGGCGCTTCTCCGCGTCGGTCCTCCGATCTTCCTGCTCGCGACGCGCGCACGGCGCGAAAGTCAGTAAATCATTCTCGCGTTTCGCGCTCGTCGCGACGACGCACCCATCACCGAACGCGCGCGGCGCGAGTCGGTCGTTCGAATGCGGTCGCGATGCGCCGGCGTCGCGACGCGTCGCTTTCTTCGCCGCTTTCCGACTTCCGGACGCGCTCGCGCGACCGCTCGATCGCGCGCCGGATTTCTTTTTCGTCTTTCGCGGCGACGGCGGCGACGGCGAGCGTCCGCGCGCGGGCTTCGTCGCGCGGCGCGCGCGGGCGACCATCTTCGTGCGCCGCGAACTGCGGGCGGCGTCGCGTCGTTCGGCTTCACTACGCGTCCCGTTTCATAAATGTTTTTAATACGCGTGTCACTGTATGCGCAGCTCCGAGTTGTCTGATCGTGTACCACGCGCGGAGTCAACCGCGCGCCGAGTCGCCGCGCGACCGCGCGACACGGCGACGCGCGCGCGACGGCCCGGTCCGGTCCGCGCATGACCGTCGAACCGTCGTCGAGCGATGGCGACGCCCGTTTGATGAAAGTCGCCGTCGACGATGACGCGCGCGAAGATGCGAAAGATGCGACGACGCGGGACGATTCATGTCGCAGCGGCGCTTCGACGACGGACGACGCGCTCGCGGCGTTCGCGCACGACGAGCTCGATCGCGCGAAGACGACGATCGCGCGATTACGGTTGGAGAAGCACGCGCTCGTGATGGGGAACAAGCGAGAGGGCGAGGCGAGAGCGAGGGCGGAGGTCGAGGCGAGAGCGCGCGCGGAGGCTGAGGCGAAGGCGTTGGCGGCGGAACGCGGGGCGTTGACTGAGCGTGAACGGGCGTTGCGAGCGTTCGTCGAGGATAAGAAGGCGCATGATGAAGCGTTGCGTCGGGCGAGGGAGGAGTGCGCGCGGTTGACGGTGGCCTTAGAGTCAGAACGAGCGGACATGGAGCGGGCGTTCGCGGCGAGGACGGGGGCGATGCGCGCCGAGTGCGACGCGCGCGTGGCCAAGGCGAAGAAACAAGCGGAATCGACGATGACGGCGCGCATGGAGCGATCTGTAAAGAGAATTTTGGCGCAGAATAGGAAAATGAGCGATGAGCTTCGCGTGCAGGTGAATGAGACAGACGCGTTGCATCGGCGCTTCGCCAAGGCGAACGCCGAGGCGGAGAGCTTGCGCCGACGCGCGGCCGCGGCGGATGACGTCGAACGCGAGCGCGCGGAGCTCGGGGCGATGCGAGCGAGGGACCTACGACGAGCAGAGGAGAAAATCACGACGCTCGAGCGCGGTATCCGCGAACTCATGGAAGCGTTCGAGACGCAAAAGCTCGAGTGGGAACGGGAGACGAACGATTTGCGACGCGCCAACGATGAGGAAGTAACGCACCTTAAACGTTCGCTGGCGTTGAAATCGCGCGAGTTGGTCAACATCAGGCGCTTAGCGAAAGAGGTAGTGTGTCATTATGAAGACTTGTAAGTGTATCTAATTCATCAATCGTTTCATTACATGTTGGTCAAACCGCCGTCGCGCTGCGCTCGGTCAAAAAAAATCAATGCGTCGCGCGGCCGCGATTGATTCTGTAAAAATATATCATTCTCACCAGTGGTGATTGAGAAATCGGCCGCCGTGTCCACCGCCGATTGCGGCGTGATGCTCGGCGTCTTGCGTCACGTTCTCCGTCTCCACCACGGTGCCGTCCGGTAAAGTTCTTCGACTCACCGTGCGCGTTCGTCGAACGCCATCCGCGCCAATCGTCGTCGTCGTCGAAGTCGACGTTGACCACGTCGCCCCTCGTCCTCCGAACGCCGTCGACGATGAAACCGCGCCTCCCATCCGACCCCCTCCACCGTCTCCGCCGAACCCATCGCCGAACCATCCGTCCAACGAATCGACGTCTTCAAAAATCGACCGTCGCCGTCGAAAAACCGAATCGGCGCGCTCCATCGCGAACGGATCCCGTCCGAACGATCCAAACGTCCCCATCCCTCGCCCACCGCGCGTCCCGTGCGCGTCGTCCCCGAACACTCGCCGGAACGTCTCGAACGGGTCAAAAAAGTATCCTCGTCCATCGAAATCATCCTCATTCGTCGTCGTCCGCCCTTCGTCTCGGCGTTCGCCTCGCCTCGCCTCGTTCCCGTCCTCGTCGGCTTCCTCGTCTTCCTCGCGCCCTCGTCGCGCGCGTCCCTCCGCGAATCCGAATCCACGCGCGCGATCGTACCGCGCGCGTCGCTCTTCGTCTCGCACCGCCTCGTACGCGCGCGACGCGCGCTCGAACGCGTCGCGGCCGTTCGGATTCTTGTCGGGATGCCACCGCACGGCTTGTCGACGATACGCGCGACGAATCTCGTCGAACGGGGCGTCGCGCGCGACGCCCAGGACGTCGTACGCGCACGCGCGGTCGTCGTGCGCGCGCGGGGTCTCGCGCGACATCGACGCCGCGGACTCGACGCGACGGTTTGTGATGATTCGCGACGCGCGCGGCGCGAATGCTCGGAACGGAACGGAACGGAATGGAATAGATTACACGTAGATTACGTCACGACGACGACGCGGACGCGACGACGGGCCGCGCGCGCGCCAGGGCGTCGGGAACGATGACCTCGGCGGTGACGTCGTCGAATTCGGGTTCGCCCAACCGTCGACGAACCATGCGATATAAATCAGGATTGGCGTCGATGCGCGGCTGAAACAACGAATCGCTCGCGCCGAAATACTTTGGCGATTTGAGCATCTTGTCGATCATGCGATGGACCCACGGAGCCATGACGCGAAGGACGAAACGCACGACGGTGGTGGGGATGAAACGCATCTTGACGTCGGCGTGGACGACGATGTCGCCGCGGGTGCGGATGGATTTTGAACCGGCGACGGGCGGGAGCGCGCGCATGCGCATGCCGCAATTGCCGACGAATTCGATGCGCTTGCGCGATTTGGCGGACGGTGGCGCGCCCGAACCCAGGTCGTCGCCCGATTTGTTGGTTCGAGTGATTAATATCGCACACGAATGCGGGACTTCTGATTCGAAATCATCCATGCCGGGGATGTTCAAGTGATCGTACGCTCGCGTCGGCGGTTGACCGACGTACGTGGAATCGATGACGATGATTTTGTCTCGAGCGCTCAGCGGCCAGGGAAGCCAAATGGCGGAGTATACGACCAAGTGCGTGAGCCCGCGAACGAGCATTATGGACGTTTCTATGGCATAGACGTTCCAAAGCGTCATTAAATCCCACTCGCGCGCGATGGCGACGAGTCTATGCGGCGGCGCGTCAAACGTCGCGCTCAGTTTGATGCTGTGCACCGTTCCGCCTTTGAAGCGTCCGTAATATATCACCAAACGCTCGTCCAAATCAGGGTCGGCCTCGAACGTTTCTTGCACCACCCCCGGGACGCCAGCGGTTCCACGCACGCTGCTTTCACCTCCGCTCTCGCTCCCGCTCAACGGATCTGGTTGCGTCGCGATGACGGCGCCGTCGCTCGAACTCACGCTACCGCTCCTCGAGTGTCTGCTTCGTCTCCGACGTCCATACCGAGGCGCCAACGGGTCTTCTTCACCGTCCGACATCGACGCGCGCGAACTCGCAAGATCGGTGAGTTCGCCAAAATCAATCACGCCTCGTTTCTCCCTATCCGTCCGTCCTAAACTCACCTCGACTTCGGCGCCCGACTGTCGCAAACTTCTCCGAGCGTCGTTCGCGCCCCCACGCTCGAAATCCACGCTCGAAGCCCACTGTCGACTCAACCCTCGCCCTAAATCTATGCTCGACGTCCGTCGACTCCCGCTCTCGCTCGCTCGCATCCGCCCGAAATCCACGCTCGACGTCCTCCGCATCCCAAAGTCCACGCTCGACGCTCGCCGGCTGTGATTCGCTCCAATGATGACCTCCGCGTCCACCTCCACGCTCGCCTGTCGCCGATGATGCGCCGCTCGCTTCGCCCCCTTATCCACCGGTTTCCACCCATCGTGATGTTCCTCTAATTCAACGTCGTTCAGCGCGATCGCTTGTTCGTACACGTCCCGCCACGCCTCGCGTCGACGCGTCGACGCCTCGTCCCGCGCGCTCCCCGTCGCGTCCTCCCGCGCCACCATCCACAGCGCCGCCTCGAGCTCGCCGAGCGCCGCCAACCGTTCGGCATCGTTCGCGCACGCGTCCACCGTCGTCAGCGCGTCCGCGCGGCCGATCCACTCGCGCCGCGCGCGCGCGACGTCGAAATTCGCGTCGCATCGCACGTCGTCGTCCCAATCGATCTCGAACGCGTCGTGACGCGCGTCGTGGAACGCGTCGTGGAGCGCGTCGACGTCGGCGTCGGCGCGCGCGACCGCGTCTCCATCGTCGGCGCGCGGTCTGCAGCAGCGCGCGCCCATGACGGGCGCGCGTCGCGCGATGGCGCGTCGCGCGCGCCGCGCGTTCGTTAAATACGGTGATTGATAGCGTTCGCGCGCGCGCGAGGCATCGCGCGACCGCACACGCGCGCGCGACGCGCCGTCGCGAGCGAACGCGCGAGGGAACATGCGCGCGATTACGATGGAGGTCCCGGTCGACGCCGCGGCGCCGCGGCGCGCGCGCGCGAGCGAGACGACGAAGGAAACGATGCGCGCGCGGGTCAGGGTTGCGCGCGCGCGGTGCGGGACGACGAACGCGCGAGACGGCGCGCGCGACGTCGCCGCGCGCGCGGGACGACGCGTGGAGGTGCGTGTGATATCGCGCGATCGCGCGCGCGCGCGACGACCGGCGGAGAGACGCGGAAAGGGCGATCGGAGGCGCGGCGGTGCGCGACGCTGGTGGTGGGTTGAGGGTTAGAGCGCGAGGGCGCGCGACGGCGTCGAATTCGGTTCGCGACGAAGACGATGGACGCCGATGCGCGGCGATGCGAACGCGGGAAAACGCACGAGACTGACGGTGTGAATTGTGGTCGTTCGCGCTGACGCAGACGCGGGCGTCGTCGGATGCGATTCCGGATTCGTTTAAGATGCCGTTTCGACCGTCGCCGAACGGGAACAAGGGCAAGGGATTTTTAGAGTTGTGGTTCGGCAGGGACGAGGCGAACGAGGGTAAGATACGACCGGCGCCCTATTTGCGAATCTTGGCGGTGATACCGTTCGTGATTCCGTTGATGGGGACGATTGCGTTCACGCACAGCGCGTACGAGTTTTTGCCGCTGTTCAAGCACGCGATGTTCATCTTCGCCCCGGCGATGCAGCTCTTTTACGGGAACTCGTTCATTCCGTTCATGACCTTCTTCGCGCTGTTCTTGCTCGTCGTGCGTAACGAGAAGATTCCGTACTTTGTGCGGTATTGCACCATGCAAGCCATCTTGCTCGACATCTGTTGCATGCTCGGCGGTTTGATCATGCAATACATGCCGATTTTCATAATGGTGAGCTGGGTCGGCGAGTGGATGGAGCTTTGGATCTTCGTCAACTCGTTCTTCGCGCTCGGGTACTCCATTTTCAACGCCCTTCAGGGTTTGATCCCCGAAGCGCCGCTGATCTCCGAAGCCGTGTACGCGCAAGTCCAGGAAGCTCGCGACACGGGGTACATGGAGGAGGAGTGAGCGCGCGCTTCGACGACGCGAGTAGGCCAACCCATTTTCTTAGTAGCTTGAAAACATTGACACTGACACACACACACCTCTCGCCGGCGCGTTCGTCGTTCCATCGCGTTTCGCCCGCGCTTTCGCGCCCGAGCGCGGTTCGGCCGAACTGGATAAAGTCGCGCGCGTCGCAGATATTTCTCACCACCGTCCTCGCGTAATCGCCGCATCCGTCACAACACGCCGCGACGCACCGCGCGCGACCGGTTCGCGTGAAAGCGTAATCATGCACGCCTTCGCGCCGTTCGCCAACGCCTCGGCGACGCCCACGGTTCGTCAAACGACGTCGAAGCGTCAACAGACGTCATCGCGCTCGAACGCGATCGCGCGCGTCGTTCGCGCGAATGCGCGGTCGAACGACGCCGAAGACGCGGTCGGCGATGCGACGACGCGTCGTCGAGCGATCGCGACGCTGTTCGCGGGTGCGGTAGGCACCGCGGGGGCGGTCGGGAGCGCCAAGGCGGACGTGCAAGATTACCTGTCAAACTTGCTCGTCGAAAAGCCGCCGCCGCCGAAACGGGAAATTTTGCTCCCGGATCTCGAGGTCAAGCCGTTGACTCGAGAAGAGGGGTACCGAGGAACGACGGGGGCGAACAAATCCAAGGCGCAGATCGAGTTTGCGCAGTTTATCGCGCCGATCATCGAGGAGAATATTGATATGGACTTTGGGTCGTACTTCCGATTGGCGTTGGCGGATTTGGGGACGTTCTCCGTCGTCGGTAAGAAGAATGGGTTGAACGGAAGCATTCGATTCGAACTCGACCGTCCGGAAAATGCTGGATTGAAGCCGGCGTTCAATTCGATCGAAAAGATTAAAAAGGCTGTGGACGCGAAGACGACGCAGCCGATTACGTACGCGGATTTGATCGCCATCGTTCCGCATTTTGCGGCTCGCAGACAGTTCAAGGCGGATTACATGGAGGAAGTCGGGGACGATAAGAACTACGAGTTCTTGTTCATCGGCACCAACCCGTTCTTGGGGGCGAAAATTCGCATCGGTCGCCGTGACGCCGACGGTCCCGATCCCGAAGGTTTGATTCCGCTCGTCGACGGCAACGCCGAGGATTTCATCGCCTGGTTCCGTCGCATGGGTCTCGGTCCGAACGAACTCGCCGCGCTCGCGCCGTACATCTACGAGGATCGTCAAAAAGGTATCGATATTTGTGCCCAAGACGGCACGTGCGCGCGTTTGCTCGACGTGTACGAGACGCAGCGCATTTTGGGCAAGCGCGCCCCGGGGCCGGCGGTGACCATCATCAAGAACCTCAAGCAATGCACCGATCAGTGCATTCCGGGCGGTCCGCTGAGCGTCGCCCCGGCGCAGCTCGATCCGCTCTACGTCGACTACGCCTTCATCAAGGGTGGCGGCGAGATCCCGCGCATCTCCGCCTCGGGCGCGTACCCGGGCTCGATTTACGACAGCGGCAGCAAGTTGGCCATGCAACTTCGCGCGTCTCAGGCCGAACAGCGCGCGCAGGCCGCCGCCGCC
Organism: Ostreococcus lucimarinus CCE9901; assembly: GCF_000092065.1. Taxonomy (NCBI): domain Eukaryota; kingdom Viridiplantae; phylum Chlorophyta; class Mamiellophyceae; order Mamiellales; family Bathycoccaceae; genus Ostreococcus; species Ostreococcus sp. 'lucimarinus'. The sequence continues at coordinate 76,305 of NC_009363.1, forward strand.
GCCGGTAACTAATCGCATCGCGTTCTCTCACGATTCAAGTTTCGTTTTACACGCTATTCTTCAAACATTGAATTTCAATCAAACGCTCGCTCGCCGTCTACGCCCGGCCCTCGCCCGGCCCTCGCCTCGCCTCGCTACTCCGGCGGCGGATACTTCGCCACCTCCTCCCTCACCCTCCGCTCGTACTTCGCCCTATCCGTCGTGTACGTCACGTACGCATCGCTCTGCGCCGGCGACTTCTCGTTCGGATTATCCAGCAGTTCCTGTATCCCCAGCGCCACCTGCTTCACCGTCACGCTCGGCCGCCACCCCTCGTCCTCGTTCAGAATGCTCAGGCACACCGTCCCGCTCGGGTACACGTTCGGGTGATAAAATCCCGCAGGAAATTTACACTTCATCGGCTTGGCCGGGTACTCCCTCGGGAACTCCATCGTCAGCGGCACGAACGCGCCCTCCCAGCGCGTCCCGCGCGCGCCCGGTATCGAGCACCGCCATCGAAACAGATTCGTCTCCCCGCTCGCCGTTTTCTCGGGACGCGCGAAGAATCCGGGCGGGTGGTCGCGACGCCAGTTTCGGCGCTCCTCGCCCAGGCGCGCGAGGGCGACCGACGCCATCGCGCGTCGCGACGTGACGACGCGACGAATCGATTCTCGATGCAATCGGTCGTCGGCGCGCCGATCGGCGCGTCGCGCGCGGCAGAGCGCGCCGCGCGCGATGGCGCGAGGGGCGCACGCGCGGACGCGCTCGATGCGCGCGCTCGCGGTGACGCTGACGCTGACGCTGTCGCGATGGCGCGTCGGCGCGGCGATGACGACCGACGGTTTGACGTCGTCGGATCACCGATCGCGACGCGCGCGCGGCGACGAGGACGCGCGACGCGCGCGCGGTCGTCCGGCGACGTGGACGGCGTGCGCGGGTCCGTCGCGCGCGGCGCTCGAGCTCGCGTGGCGCGCGGAGACGCACGCGTCGGTGTACGCGACGCCGCTCGCGGAGGACGTCGACCGGGACGGACGAGGCGCGGCGGTGACGCAGACGACGAGCGCGCGCGTTCGAGCGCACGACGGCGCGACGGGAATCGATTTAGACGGCGAGAGCTGGGGCGCGCGACTCGGCGCGGCGTCTCGGGGAGGCGTGGTGAGGATCGGGGAGGCGTACGCGAGCGCGTCGCTGGCGGGCGAGGCGAGGACGTTCGACGGCGAGCGAACGCGCGCGGTCGCGCGATTAGCGCCGCTGGCGATGGCGGTGGATTGGTTCGGTGACGATGGATCGGGGAAGAGCGACGCGGGCGATCCGCGCGAGGTTGAGCGGAGACACGAGGCGAGACGACGCGCGCCGGGATCGAGGCGGTTGTTGGACGTCGAAGACGAAGACGAAGAGGAAGAGCCGACGACGATGAGCGCGGAGGAAGAGGCGAGGAGCGATCGCGGTTGGGACGCGATCGATAGTGGCGGTGATTCGACGCGCGATGTCGCGAGTGGGTCCGTCGAGGCGCGGCGAGCGGTGGACGGACGAGTCTTCGTGGACGCGCACGCGTTGTGCACGCCCGCCGTCGGCGACGTGGACGGTGACGGCGAACCCGAGCTCGTGCTCGCGGTGTCGTATTATTTCGATTCTTCCGTGCGCTTTGAAGACGACGTCGATCCGAAGCAGTACGCCGCGACGGCGTTGGTCGTGTTGAACGGCGAGGACTTGTCCACCAAGCGCTCGATCGCGCTCGATCAGAGCGCGGCGACGGCGCTGTTCAAAGCCAGAGCGTACGCCCCGCCGACGCTCGTCGATGTCGACGGCGATGGACGATTGGACATCGTGATCGGCACGTACGCTGGCGTTTTGCACGTCGTGGACGGCGTTTCGGGGAATCCCTTGCCGGGATGGCCTCGACGGCTCGGACAGATGGAAGCGCAAGTCACCGCCGCGGACGTCGACTCGGATGGTGACATCGAACTCATCGCGTGCGACGTTCGCGGGACGGTGGCGGTGTTTAAATCGAACGGCGTCGAGCTTTGGAACAAGCACGTCGAGTCTCGGATTGCCGTCGCGGCGAGCGTAGGAGACGTCGACGGCGACGACGAAATCGAAATCGTCGTCGGCGACACCTCTGGCGCCGTGCACGCGTTTCGCGCCAAAGACGGCACCGCACGCGAGCACTGGCCGGTGTACGTGGGCGATAAAATTCTCGCCCCGATCGTGCTCACGAAACTTCGTCAAACAAAACGCGGGCTCGATGTCATCGTCGCCACGCACGACGGCGTGGTGCACGTGCTCGAGGGCCGAAGTCGATGCCGCGACGTCTTTGATATCGCCGAAAAGATTTACGCCGCGCCGTTTGTCACCTCTTTTGCCGGCTTCGGCGAACTCGACGTGATAATTTCCACGATGGAGGGTCACGTGCGCTCGTTCAAGGCGAAAGGGTCAAAGTTTAATGCGTTGGCGTTGACGTCGAGCGATCACGTGTCTCGCTACGATTATTTCGGTGTGGCGCTGTACGATCGCACTTATCGCGTCATTCGTGGAACGTACGTTGATGTGGTTTATGAAATCATCGATAGACGCGTGCTCGATCACGCCAAGGCGAGGAAATCGTCGCTCGCGCCGTACAAGGTTGCGATTACGGTGACGAGTTTGGATGGTTTCAAGAAGATCGTCTCCGCTCGACACGATCGCGCCGGTCGGTACACGCTTCGGGTGGGCGTTCCATCGACGAAAACGCGCGGGGAGATCCGAGTGCGCGTTCAAGATGTCAACTTGATCGCCGACGAAGACGCGTATTCGGTTTCGTTTCACGAAAATTACGAGATCGCCTTGAAATGGCTCGTCGCCCTACCGTTTCTTCTCGCGAGCGCGGCGGCGATTCGGCGCGCGAGCGAAGACGCGCTCGAGATGGATGTCTTTGGCGCGTCAGCCTCGATTCCAACCACCACGAAGGGGATGCACGAGGAATAGTAGTAGCTTTAGTTGTTCGTATATTGCACGTATGTATCCATTGACATGAATTCATGTCCATTCTCGGCAGCCATCTCTTGCGTCTCGTCCCAAGGACACCCGCGCTCACGCGCGTACTTCAAACATTCCAACTCTCCATCCATGGCGGCAAGTGCGCACGTCCACTCGTTCCAGGGACATCCATTCTCGTGCGCGTACTTCAAACACTCCAATTGTCCGCTCCGGGCGGCATTCATGCACGTCCTCTCGTCCCAAGGACAGCCGTGCTCGTGCGCGTACTTCAAACATTCCAAATGTCCATTCCGGGTGGCGTAATAGCACGTCCTCCAGTCCCAAGGACACTCGCGCTCGTGCGCGTACTTCAAACACTTCAAATGCCCATTCATGGCGGCATTCGCAGACGTCCATTCGTTCCACGGAAAGTCGAGTCGCCGCGCCTCCTTCAGCTGCTCGAGATAGCCAAGTTCCGCGAGTTTTGAGCAAACTAAGCCGTCTGCATCGCGCTGCGGTCCGCGAGATACATTCTCGAGGCAAGTCTCGAGGCAATCGTGAGTCTGACTGGCCCGGCGCTTGATCAATTCGCGCAAACGCGCGTATGGGTCCTTCTTAGCCATGTGTTTGAGAGTCGCGATGTGACCACCGACGTCGTTCTCGCGCGAGATCGAATACGCGACGGGATCAAACGCGCGCGACGACGAACGAGCGTCGACGTAAACGGGCGTTCGTACATGTAATTACATCACGCTTGAAACCGTTCGCGCCGAGCGGAGCCGGCGGTATCACGTAAAACATCAAAAAATTAAACAAAATACGTCGAGCGAGCGGCTCGCCAAAGCTCGCGCGCGATAATCGACGCCGCCACCGAACGTTAAAACGTCCGTTTCGCGACGGCGCGTCACATCTCACGCGCGAGTTCACGCACGCTCACCCGAACGCTCGCGCCGATCTCTCGAGATCGCGTCGCGACGGTTAACCCAACAGCTTCTTGTAATTGTAATAGACGGTTAACCCAACAGCTTGACGATTTTCGCTTCGTTATCCGCCGCGCCGTCCCCGTTGCGTTCGACGACGTTTCCATCGCGATCCACCAAAAACTTACACGCAAAGTTCCATCGCACGTCGGATTCATCCCCCGACGCCTTTTTCAAGAACGTCCACACCGGCGACGCGTCCGCGCCGTTCACGTTCGTCTTCGCCGTCACCGTCGGCGCCGTCTCGAATTCTTGCTTCGCCACGAACGCCGCGATGTCCTCCGCCTTCGCCAGCTCCTGTCCCCCGAACTGCCCGCTCGGCGTGAGCACGACGACTAAATCCGGCGAGTACTTGTTCGACAAGTCGCGCAGCGCCGCGTACTCGCGCTTCGTCGCGCCTCACCTGCTCGCGACGTTCGTCACGAGCACGACTTTGCCCTTCATCGATGCAAACTCGATCGTCGAGCCGTCGAGCGCGGGCGCGCGCAGGTCGTGGAACGCCGCCATCGCGCGCGTGACTCTTCCGCGCGCGCGCTTCGAGCGAGCGACGCGCGCGGGCGCGAACGAGCGAGCGAACGCGCCGAGCGCTCGCGTCATACTATGACGCCGACGCCGATCTTCGGCCGCGTGTTCCTCGGCGCGCGCGCGCCGACGCGCGCGGACGCGCGGCTCGCGTGCGAGCACGGACTGCGGTGCGGGCACAACTACCCGAGCGAGCTCGTCGGGACGTCGGACTGCGACGAGGAGGCGCCGGGACAGCGCGCGAGGTTGGAGGGACAGCGACGACGGTCGTGGGCGATAGATCGCACGCGCGCGCGCGTCGGACGCGGCGCGCGCGCGTACGAACGCGCGGTGAAAGCGCTGAAGTCGTGGGAGCACTTCGATCTCGGTTGGGCGCGCGTGTCGCGAGAGAGCGGCACCGCGGTCGGGGACGCGGTGTGCGTCGAGGCGCGCGTGGCGGGCGTGTGGATGCGGAATCCGCTGCGCATCGTCGAGCTTCGCGAGCGGGAGAAGCGCGCGAGCGGAGGCGCGTCGTCGTCGTCCGGGGCGAGGGCGAAGGCGCGGTTCGCGTTCGCGCACGGGACGCTCGGCGGGCACTTGCTCGCGGGGGAGGAGCGGTTCTCGGTGGAGCTCGCGGAGGACGGCGAAGTGTTTTACGAGGCCTACGCGTTCAGCAGGCCCGCGCACGCGCTGAGCGTGGTGAGTTATCCGTTCGTGCGATTGTTGCAAAAGCGGTTTCACTGGGATTCGTCGCGGGCGATGCGTAAAATCTTGAGCGAGGCGGAGTAGGACGGAGCCTCGGTCAACTCGTACTGTAGATGGTTATAAATAATATGCGGTGTTTAGATTCTTCCCATCGACGCGCTCGCGATGCGATTAGATGGAGTGCGTGCGACGTATTCGTGTGGCATCGTACGACGCGCGCTTGGAAGCGTCCTTGAGCACCGCGTACGCCTCGGCGACGCGCTTGAAGAGCGCCTCAGACGCCGGCCGAACGGCGTCGCTCGGCGCCTTGTCGGGATGAAACTTCAGCGCGAGCGACTTGTACGCCTTACTCACGTCCGCCTTAGTCGCGCGGGAACTCACACCGAGCACGGCGTAGTGCTCGCACGACGTTGCACCGTTCTTCACCTTGCGCTGCGCCTCGCGCAACTTCATCGCGCAGTCGTCGCCCATGTGCGGCGCGAGTTCCTCCAAATCTTTCATCGCCATCGGCCAGTCGCCCATGGACAAGTAAGCATCCGCTCGGCGCTGTAACGCGCGAATGTACGTGTCATCGAACGTGCGAGAGACGCAGCACTCCATGACGGCGTCGCAAAACTTGCCCATGGCTTGAAGCGCGGCGGCTTTGTTCGCGTGAAGCACGGCGCGGAACGCTTGGTCATCGAAATCGATCGCCAAAGCATCAGCGTACGCTTGAAGCGCCGCATCGTACGCTTTGGCGTGAAAATTTTGATTACCCCGCACCTTGAGTTGTTCCGCTTGTTCTCGCAACGCACTGAGACGTTTCTTTGGCGACGGTCGCGTCGGCGTTCGCTGACGTCGCGGCGAAGGCTTCGCCTTTTGCGGAGTTTCACGCTTTGGTGGCGACGCTTTCGATGGTGTCGTCGTTGCCTTCGTTTCTGGAGAACTCGCGCGTCTGGGCGAGGACGCCTTACGGGGTGAGGCATCCGTGGCGAACCTGACGAGCTTGGCGCGTTCTTGCTTCCACGACGCCTTGTGCAGGGCGAAAGCCTCACGCTCGCGTTCGAGCTCCTTCATGACCGCCGCTAACTTCGCACTCAACGCCGAAGAATCACTATTATTCGAGTTTACACGCGAGCGAAGCGCGTCCAACTCCGAACGCGTCGCCGAGAGTTCCTTCTTACGAATGGCCTCGATTTCTCGCGCTTTGCGCGCCTCCGCCCTGGCGCCCGCCAAAGCGTCGCGCAACTCGGCGTTCTCCGCCTTTAAGTCAGCCTGCGACGCGGTGACTTCTACGGACTCTTTCAAGGCGCGAACTTCATCCTTTTTCGACGCAAACGCGCTGACGAGCTTGGCGTTCTGCGACGCCATCTCCGCGAGCGCGTTTCTCGCCGACTTTCGCCCGTTGTCCAACTCTTGGCACTTCGCCGTCAGAGCCCCAACCTCTCTCTCCGCCGCCTCCGCGCGCTCGCGCATCAACTTCAGCGCGTTCTCAAAATCCGTCCTCAGCGTCGCCTCGATCGCCTCGACGTCCGATCGTCTATACCGCGGCGAAGACGACGACGGCGACACTTTCCCCTCGCGCGCCGAACCGCTCGGCGACGCGTCCATCATCTCCCGATCCCCCGACGCGACGACGCCCCCCTCCGACCTCTCCCGTCGCCCTCCATTCGAATTTTTCACCCCACTTCGCATCACCGCCGCCACCGTGCTCGCCGCTCGCGCCCGCATCGTCCGTCCTCCCTCGCGCTCCGCTCGCTCCGCCTCGCGAACCGCTCGCGCCACCGCGTCTTCCATCCACGTCATCGTCTCCCGCCCCATCCCTCGCTCGCGTCCGACCGTCGCGCGCGAACCGTTTGTTGCATCGCGCGCCTCGCTCGTTCGTCCGTCTCGAGGTCGCGTCGCGCCGTTCGCGTCGTCGTCGTCGTCGCCGCGTCTCGCGTCGCCGTCCTTCGACCCCCTCGCCGCCGCGTCCGTTCGCATCCCATCCCGCGTCGCGTCGCGCTCGACGCCGCGATTCGTGAGATCGCGCATCGAGCGCGTGACTTTGCGCTGCAGCGCGCGCTCGGCGTCTCGAGCGCGGACGCGTGCGCGTTCGATCGCGCGGTCGATGGCGGTGGATGAACCGACACCGTTCGACGCGATGATGTTTGCGCTTCGCGCGTCGTCGTCGTCGCCGCGCGGGGACGCGCGACGGAACGTCGAGACGGAGGGCATTTTTACCGGCGCCCTCGCCGCGCGTCGCGCGCGCGCGGCTCGGGGCGCGTCGTGGAGTGCGGCGCGCGCGATCGATGTCGGTTCGTCGACTCAACGGGAAAAATCGGCGAGAGTTTGCGTGAATTGGCGAGGAAATGACTGAGCGTTTGCGACGCGCGAGGGTCTGCGTCTATCGCATCGCGCGACGCGCGCTACGACGCGCCCGCGCGCTGATCCACGAGCTTGGATTTGAGACCGACCTTTTCGTACTCCCTCTTCGTCGTCTCGATCGCGCGCGGGCTGGAATCGCGGAGGAATTCGCGCTCGCGGTCGGAGACGGCTTCGACGGCGACGGCGCGGAGACGCGTGTCAATCTTCAATCCAGCGTACGGGTCGCGCTTGGCGCCGGAGGCGTTCTGCTTTGTCGTCGTGCCGTTGTGGTGCGCGATCGTCGACGCGTCGACGCGCGCGGCCGATGCGTCGCTCGGCGGCTCGGCGCGAGACAGCGATTCGCTTCTCGAGACGCTGGGCGAAGCCGCGAAGAAGTCTTCGTCGGACGCGCCCGAATTGTTGCGCATAGAGCCCAGATCAGAGTCGGTGGGCTTCTTCCTCGGACGCGCGTGCCAATCGAAGGGTAAGCCCTCGGGTGGGAAATATCTAGACTTGCTAAATTGTTGCTCGCTGCGTTTCATCAAGTGCCAGCCCCACGCGCTCTGCGTCCGCCACCACAATCCGATCGCGACAGCCGCGACGCCGGTGACGATGGAACACGTCACCGTGGAGTACCAAAACTTCAACCACGCGCTCAACGTGAGCGTGGTGAGAAACATCGGCACCCCGTACGTGAACATCCGAAACGCTTTTCGCCAATCCGCCTCGCATCGCGTCTCCCAATACCTCTCGAACGACCTCTGCGGCTGCGGCGGCGTGTCTCCCGGCGCGTACGACAGCGCAAATTTACGACACGCGTATAAAAACTCCGCCTCCTCGTCCTCGCTGACGTACGACTTCCCATTCCTCAAAATATTACTCAACATGAACGAACACAGCACCATGGCGTTCAACATCAACGCCACCGTCACCGCCGTGGCTCCCGCGTACGCCGCGATCAACGCCTCGCTCTGAAACGCCTTCACCGTCGGATCGCTGAACTGCAATTCCACCAGCGCCACGACCGCGAATCCACTGATCAACGCGCTCAGGTTCGACGTCGTTCGCAGTTGTTCGCCCTTCTCCTCCACGTCCCGTCTATTCTTCTCCGCGTACCGATTCCACACCCATCGCGCGTTCTCCAGCACGCGCTGCTCGACGTCTTGTCGTCGCCACTTCCGCTGCTCGTCCCTGTGGACGTGCTCGAGCTCCCACCAGTCGCGCTCTTCGACGCGAAATTCCAAATCTTCGCGTCGCCACTGTCGCTCTTCTTTCCGCCATTGTCGGTCCTCTTCGCGCCACGCGCGCGCGAGCGACGTGTCCAACGCGGTGAGAAACGCGGTGGCGGCGTCGCCGACGTCTCCGGCGCCGACGCCGGCGAACGACGGCATGCAGCGCGCGCGTCGTCGAATGCCGACGATGCGATAAAACCCAAACCATATATATAATAATCTAAACCCTCTATGTATGTATATCGCGAACACGCGCGCGACGCGAATGCGGACGCGCGGTTCGGCCGGCGCGCGCGCCCGCACACGCGCGCGCGCCATGTCCACCACCGTCGCGCTGCGCCACGCGCGACGATGCGCGAAAACTCTCTTCGCCCGCACCGCCGCCCGCGCGAACACCGCGGCGTCGCAGGCGTCGATCGACGCGTTCATGGAAAAGTTTGACGTCGCGAAGACGAGCCCGACGATGGACCGTCCGAGCACGCCCACGACGTTCGCGAGCGCGCCGGTCGAGGAGAGCGCCAAGGGAACGGCGGATAAGTTGAAGCTGAATTTCTACCTCCCGCACGAGGTGGCGCACGACGAGGAGGAGGTGCGCGAGCGATGCGAGACGCGATGGGACGGTGATCGCCCGATGGGGTTGCGGCCAACGAGTGGAAGGCGTGGGTTTGACCCGAACGCGAAGGAGACGCGCGCGAACGCGCGACGAGGCGCGGGTCGGACGCGGCGCGCGCGGAACGATCGCGCGATGGTGGGATGGTGGCGCGCGGCGAGCGATGACGCGGGATCTCGGAGCGATGACTGACGGAACGACGAGCGTCGCGCGCGCGCAGGTGGACATGGTGCTCGTGCCGGCGACGACGGGGGACTTTGGAATCTTACCGGGACACGTGCCGACGGTTTCGCAGCTGCGACCGGGGGTGGTGAGCGTGCATTTGAACGATAAAGACGTGAAGAAATACTTCGTCAGCAGTGGATTCGCGTTCGTGCACGCGGATTCGACGGCGGATATTTGCGCCATCGAGGCGGTGCCGGTGGAGCAACTCGACGGGGACGCGGTGAGGAAAGGGTTGGCCGAGCATCAGGCGAAATTTACGAACGCGAAGGATGATTTCGAAAAGGCGAACGCGCAAATCGGTATCGATGTGTGCAACGCCATGGTGGCTGCGCTCGACGCCAAGTAGAGAGAAGTGTAAAGGAATATCGTTAAAAATGTACGTTGAACGGATTCGGCTCAGCCGGCGGCGCTCGCGATGACGATGGAACGGTCGGCACCGTTTACACCGCTCTTTTTCTTCCGCAACAACGCCAACTCGTCGTGCAACATCGTTAGTTCGTGCGTGTACGCGTCCTTGTGCGCGATGAACATCTTTAGCTCGCTTCGCAAGCCTTTGATTTGACGCGACTTTTCCTTGATGTGCGCGTGCGTCTCTCGTAGCTCCTCAAACGCTCGAGGTCCGGGTTGACGGGACAACACCACGCGAAGTTCGGCGAGTACTTTTGTTTTCTCGCTAATCAGAATGTCTTTCGTCGTCACTTCTTCCGTTTTCGTGATCAGTTTGCGCTGCAACATTTGAACTTTCTGAATCAACTCGTACATAGTCGGATCGCTGCCTTTGAGCTGTCGCCAACGATGGACATTCATCGGATTCTCGAGTTCCTCGCTGAGTGCCTTAACTTTTGTGCGTTCGTGGAGAAGTTCGCGACCAAGCGTTTGGACTTCGTGCTTCAACGCATCGATGCTTGCCGCCGCTTCTCGCAGGGACGTGAGTTCTTGCGCGTGCGACGCCAATCTGAGCTTCAACGTTTTAATCTCGCGAACGCGCTCACGATACTCGGCTTGGCCTTGATTCAAAATTTTCTGCTGAACCTTGACTTTCTCGTAAAGTAGCGCGCATTCTTGATTCCGCTGCACAAGTTGTGCGTTGAGAACGTCACGATCACGCTTGATGACATCGAGCTGCTTGCGATGCGCCTCGCGACTTTCTCGCAACGACGCCACAGATGAGCGTAGCGTCTTCGATTCATCACTCGTATGCTTCAGAGACTCTTGCGTCTCGCGAAGCGTCGAGTTTAGCTTATCATTCTGTCGTCGTAGAGCATCGTGTTCTTTGTCCAACTTGCGATGCTCGAAACGCTCGCCCGCGATGACGGCGTCCTTCATTCTAAGTTCCTCGTGCAAACCTTCCATCGCCACAGTCTTGGCCTTGAAATCGCGTTTGATCTCCGCAATTTGTGACTGGGCCTCGACGAGAGACTTTGATTGTTGATTGCGTTCCGCGCACACGACGTCGTACGCGTGCTCGGCTTGCTTAATTTTGCTTTCTGCATCTTGTAATTCTTGCCGTAAATCAACGATTTGAGACTGTCGATCATGAACGTCATCCTCCAACTTTTCCTGACGACGCACCGCCGCCGCGATGTCCGCCAATAACTTTGCACGTTCTTGATCGAGACTTTTTATCTGCATCTCTTGCTTAACTTGTTCGCGTTTGTAACTCTTGATTTCGTTTTCGAGTGTTTGACGCTGCGCCTCATGAATACGCAGCAAATCTTGTTGCCGACTTGTGGCGTTCTGCGCCTGCGTAGTCGTCTTCAGAAGGACATCGCGCTCGCGCATAAGATCTTCTTTTCGCCTTTGCTCGTTATCTAAGTCTCTTTTTTGTTGCTCGAGACGTTGTTTGAGTAATTGAATCTCGCGCTTGAGCGCATTCTTTGCGTCGTCTGCGTTCAATTTCGTTTGCTCCGCCGCGCGGAGTTTAGACTCTAGTTGAGTGGACTTTTTTAAAGTACTCTCCTTTTCACGCTCGAGCGTTTTGATTTCATCGTTCAACGCTCGAATTTCGTGCATCTTGGCCGTGTTTGCATCCTCAGCACTCTTATTACTCGCGCGAGCTTCGTCAAGTTCGCGATGAAGCTTGTCAGATTTGCTCGCTAACACGTTCAACTCTTTCTGAGCCGCCTCTGTCCGTCGCTCTTGCAAACAAGTATCTTTTTCTAGCTTGATAATCATTTCGTCAGCCTTTGTTATCCTCGCTTTATACTCTCTGATCTCAATGTCGCGTTCTTCAGAGCGTTCCTGTACCTCGCGCATCTCGCGCTCGAGACGTTCCTTCGTGCGCTTTTGCCGCTCCACCTCCATCGCACTCGCGTGCGACAGATCACGTGCATTTTGTAATTCTACGTCTAAATCTAATTTCGTCGATTCAGCCTTTCTCGTTCGCTCCGATAGCTTATCGATATCCTCCCTGAGCCTGATGGTTTGCTCGAGTAATTCATCTCGTTCGGCGGTGAGACTCTCCTTGGCGCTCAGTAACGATTCAATCTCGCGCGAGTTCGCCCTTCGCGCACTCGCGCGCTCCATAAACAACCCATCACTGGTCGTCGTTTCGCAACCCCCTAGCTTGTCTTCATCTCGTGTCAGCCGTTCAATTTCCATCTTCAATTCGCTCGCCTCGCGCTTACTCGCCAACTCGCTCTCGTGCGATTCATCCACCATCGCCCACGCCTTCTCTAACTCTTCTTTGAGCGCATCGATGGTTGATTGATCTTCCCGCGACAAATCCAGCGTCATCATCATTTTCCTCGCCTGTCCGCGACACTCCTCCGCGAGCGTCGCGCACTTTGCCGTCAACGCTCGCTCGCGCTCCGCGGCGTCCGCGAGCGCGGCCCTCACCTTATCGCACTCTTCTCGCACCTTGACCGCGCGCGCGTCGTCGCGCGGTAATTTTGATATCGCCTGTGCGCGCGCGCGACGTCACGGCCGCGGTCAGTGCGTCGATCGCATCGTCTCGACGGTTCGCAGACTCGCCGAGAGCTTCCTAATATAGCACCCGCGCGAGACGAAAGCGTGGGACGCCGACGCGCGCCGCACGCGCCTCGACGAACGCGTCCTCGTCATAATCACCAAGCGAGGTATCTCCTTCATCTAAGCTCGCTGTTTCGTCGTCGTCCGCGTCGTCTGCGTCCAAACTCATCGCGCGGCGTTGTGGGGGTTTGACGATTAATATCGCCGTGAAAAGAAAGGAGGTGCCCGGGTTGTTGCGCGAGCGCGCCAGACGCGACGACTCGTGCGCACGAAACGGGTTTCAAAGGTTAAAATCCATCTAGTCCGCGAGCAAAAGCTAAATCATCGAATTCGCGCGCGAGAGCGGCCACGGCGGTTCGGTCGATGCCGGGATTGCGGGAGAGCGTCGCGGCGAACGTGCGAGACGAGGACGATTCCGCGAGACGGCGGACGGCGACGGCGGTGAGGTCACAGTCGGAGACGTCGAGCGTGTGCAAGTGAGGGAGATTGGGGAGAATATCGGTGATGGCGTCGATGCCGTCATCGCCGATGTGGTTTCCGCGGAGGCTGAGGATCTCGAGGGGAGTAGGCGACGCGCCGGCGGCGGCGGCGGCGACGTCGAAGGCTTCGGTAAAATCGTACGTGCCGCGCCATGAGATGACGTTCATGGACAGATCGCAACACTTTAGCATAGGAAAGTGACCATTTTGGAAGAGATTGGCCAGCGCTGGCATCGCCGAGTCGCCGATTCCGTTCGAACCAAGACGAAGAGTCTCGAGGCGACGCAGCGTTTTCAGCCCTCGAGGCGCTTCGCACAACCAAATCAATCCGTTATCTCCTAGAGAACAACCACTCAGATCCAAGATCACGAGTGATTTCCCTATGGTTTCGAGATATGTAGAAAGCTCGGCCGCGCCGTTGGCGTCAAAACAATCGTTGCCGCTCAGATCGAGGTTTCGTAATTGTTCGCACCGCGCCACGAGTCTTGAAGCGACGTCGGCGCCGCCAATCGCGGACACGCCAACGTTCGCCAGACGAAGCTCGCGCAAGCCAACAAATTCGATGTCACAGATTGATTTTATGCCTTCGTCGCCGATTGGGCAGAAGCTTACTTCGAAACATTCCAACTCGCGTGCGAGAGCGGGCGGAGGAAACCACGACTGTCGAAGCGCGACAATGGCTTGAGCGTTCAATCGGTCGCAACGGCTGAACTTTAAGCTCTTCAATCGACTGACCCACGAGTTTGCAACGTTTCCACTCGAATTCGTCATCGCGTGCAAAATTTCCTCGTCGACATCCTCACCGATAATCTCCAAATCGCGCACGTCCGATTCGCAGAGAAAATCTCCCAAGGCGCGCCATCCGTCGACATCGAGCCAAGTTTCGCACAACTTCAACCTAATTAGCTTCACTCGTGACGCGTGTTTCGCAAACACGTCGAGCAAACAACGAAGCGTGTCTTGATGTATTCTAAACGGCCCTTTCGCGTTAATCTCCAGACTCTCGATCGCGCCTCCGTGCGTCTCGAGTGTTGAACACAAGTCATCAGCAAAGCGCTCCGTAAACGCGTCCGCGGGTGTGATCTTGAGCACGTTTAATTCAGCATCAAACCACTCACGAGCGCGTTTCGGCATTCTTGCTCGAATTTGCCCGCGCGCGCCGCACCCACCGCGTGTGATTTCGAACAAACAAGGTCGACCTTCCAACGATTCTTTGCGAGCGAGCTCGTCGAAATCCGCCACGGGAATCAGCGTTGCGGTCCACCCACCGGCTACGATTGCCTCGTACAGCGCCCGATCCACGTGCGCCCAACGCGACACGTACGCGAGTAAAAGCATCCCATTATCACGCTCGAGCTTTGTGTGCACGACGTCTAACACATCGCGCGCCGATGCCTCGCTGTACACCACGTCGCTCGCGACGACGAGTGGAAACGTTTTTCTCGCGAAATCATCTGCGTCCCCTCGCCCCCACTCCAGCGTCCCCGCCGTCGCGCTCCCGAGCGACGTCAATACATTGTCATCTACAAAGTTTCGATTCATCTCGATCGATCGCCGTAGATCGCTCGCGACGTCGGCGTTTCCGTCCGTCAGCGTCGTCTCGCGCGCGGCGCCGCTCAGCCAGCACAGCATCCCAGGCGTCCCCAGCCCCGCGCCGAGCTCGAGCACGCGCGAGCGCTCGACCACGATCGAGTATCCTTCGTCGCTGGCTAAATACGCGCAGAGCGCTGGGAGAGCGCGCCAGGCGACGCGTCCAGTCTCGTCGCACTCGGCGGTTGAAGTGTCTTCTGGAAAGAGTTTCGGACGCCGCGTGCGCACGCGCACGACTCCGCGAGGGGTTTTGAAGGCGTGCACGTCGACAATATCATCGTCGGCGCCGTCGGACGCGGTCGGGGTCATTTCTGTGCTGTCATGGAGTCGGCGCGGGAGGCGCGCTGTGCCTCGGCGGTTGGACGCTCGGCGGCGAGTGGCTACTCTACGTTTGTGATACAAAACTATCGCCTAAAATCTACGTGCGATCGTGAAAAAAGTGCGTCTGTGACGCTCATTCGAAACAAAACGGTAAGGTGATGACGGACTCGGCATCGCGAGCCGGAAATTTCAACTCCAACAGCGCGCTCGCGATGTCGAGCATGATGGCGTCGCGAATGTCCGTCTCACTCGGGAGCTCGGGCAAAGGAATCGGCGTCAGGGTATCGCACGTCCATCGTAGATTGGTCACCGCACCATCTGGAGCTACGGTGAGCGCGGCGCAAACCATGCCGCTCGCTCGGGGAAGCTCGACGAGACGTCCGTACAGTTCCCCGAGCGCGCCCTCGAGCGTCGGCGACGCGTCCTCCTCCGTCAATGCGCCAGAAAACGACGGTTCGGGGTCTTTAAACCATCCGTGTAGTACCAACCTTCCGTGCCTCGGATCTTGAGTCCCGAAAACTTCAGTGACGCCGTGCGGTAGGCGCGGGTCGAACGCCACGAGACGCCCAAACGTCGGCGCGATGGTCTCCATGATTTGCGACCGCTCGACGACCTCGCCGGCGTCAAAATTCTTCCAATAATTCAATCGCTCGGGGCGCATTATTTGCGTTTCACCGCCCCTAAAATGTGCGCCGTACGACCCATCCTCCGCGTCGTTCTTTGTCAAACTGAGCACGAAGGCCCACGGTCCGTGCGGCACATCGGCGTGCAACTCTTGCCGCATCCCGTGCACGTAACACGACATCCACACCGGCGTGATCGCCGAGCATCCCAACTCTCTCCGTCCGTACTCCAACAGCGCCTTTTCCAACTCGCCGTACCGCTCGGCGCCGAAATAGTCCTCCGCGGGCGTTCGCAGCAGCGTGTACTGATTCGGCACGTGCCAGTAATCCCACACGAACCGCTCCGGATCCACGCGCAGCGGATCGCGCGTGCGTCCATCGTACACGGCGCGCAAATCGTTCGCGAAATCGCTCACGAAGCCATCGACGACGCGCCAGTGCGTCGGTTTTTCCGCGATTTCCACGTCGAACCCAGCGTCCGCGTCGTCCTCGTTCGTCGCCCTTCGCGTCCCGCGCGCGCGCCGCGAGCGACGGCGCGTGCGCACCGTCGTTCCCGACGCGCGCGCGCGCGCGACGCTCGACAGCGCCGACATGCGCGCCGGCGTGCGCGGTTTCGTCGCGGTTTCGTCGATCCTTTACATCAATTCGCGACGCACCGCGCGGCGTCGCGTCGCGCGCCCGTCGCGCGCGATGCCGCCCAAGGGAAAGACGAATCTCCTCGCCGCGCGCATCAAGCGCGTGATGCAAAAGGACGAGGACGTGGGAAAGATCGCCGGCCCGGCGCCGATCGTCATGGGCAAGGCGTTGGAATTATTCGTCAAGCAGCTCGTGACGACGGCGAACGACGTCGCGGTGCTGCACGGGAGCAAGACGGTGAACGGGAGTCACCTGAAGGGCGCGGTGGCGATGGTGCCCGAGGCGTTCGATTTTTTGAGCGACATCGTGGAGAAGGCGAAGGATTTGGGACCGCCGCCGGATCTGCGCGCGGTGGAGGCGGAACTCAAGGCGGCGGTGGGGGGGAAAGGGAAGAAACGAGGGAAAAAGGAAGCGCAGGGAAGCTTGGGGGACTTGGATTTCGGCGGTGGGTCGTTGGATGCGGATGATGGAGAGGATGAGACGGCGTCCGCGAAGCGGAAATCAAAGGCGAAAACCAAGGCGAAGCCGAAAGCCAAAGGACGAGCGAAGAAGGTTAAGAAGGAGGAGGATTTCATCGACGACGATGACGAGGAGTTCGTGGATGAAATGAGTGAAACTGATGAAGAATTTGATGCCGATGCGCCCGTGGAGCCGAGGGAGAAGCCGACGCGCGCGAGGTCGTCTCGCGCGACTCCGAAGAAGTACGTGGACGATTTCGTCGACGAAGACGAAGAAGACGAGGAGGCGCCAGTGAATCCCAGCGCAAAGGTGAAGGAGGAGCCCGTCGGTAATTTAGGCTCGCTTGATGTTCCGTTCGCTGGTGGATCGCTCGCGGCGGCGGCGCCAGACGTGGGCGAAGACGAGGACGATTACGACTAATAAAGACTGGGCGCGACTAGCTCTAGCGACCGCGTGTGTACAATCATGTTGATTAAGAAATATGAATCTTCACTAGCGCTGGATATGAAACAAGGAAAGATTCTAGCCGTATGTGCTGCGCAATTATGCTGCGAGCTGTGCGTGCGTGCGTGCGTGCGTGCGTGTGTGCGTGCTTTGGTGGGGCGCGAGCCCTCACGAGCGCGACTTCTCCAGACTCTTCGGTCGTAGTTGACTACCGTTGCGCGTGTTGATCTTCCAATCCATCTGATCGAGATTGACTGAAAAGAATGGGTGAGCCACCGCCTGATTCGACGTCAAGCGTCGCTTGGGGTCGAAATTGAGCAAGCGACTAATCAAATCGTAAAACAACTCTCGCGCCTCGCCC
This sequence comes from Ostreococcus lucimarinus CCE9901, assembly GCF_000092065.1. NCBI lineage: Eukaryota > Viridiplantae > Chlorophyta > Mamiellophyceae > Mamiellales > Bathycoccaceae > Ostreococcus > Ostreococcus sp. 'lucimarinus'. The sequence goes on from NC_009363.1 coordinate 93,700, forward strand.
GCGAGCTGCTTGTCGATCAAGTTTCGAACGATGCCCGTTTTCCCGAGCGCGGCGTACGACTCGTTGTCAGTTTGATCATTTGGCCAATTCAACGATCCGTTGGTCGTGAAAAACTCGCTGTGCTTGTCCTTGGGCGCGCGTCTCGCGACGGCGACGGGGATGGCGCTTTCGAGGGCGTGTTGCATCATGGCCAAGTGCTCGAGGTTATCGTGGGTTTGAAATAACGCTTCACCCGTGAGAAGCTCGATCATTATGCATCCGATGGACCACATGTCGCACGGATACGACCAACCGAGGCCAAGAATGATTTCAGGGGCGCGGTAGTGTCGCGTCGATACTACGGCGCTGTGATGCCGTTCGACAAACGTCGTGCTCCCAAAATCAATCAAGCGAATCGTATGATCGACTGGGACGCGATACGTGGCGTTTTCGAGGTACGAACTCGACATCAAGAGAATATTCTCGGGCTTCAAGTCCGTGTGCACGAGTCCGAGCGTGTGCAAGTATCGCACCGCTACGAGCGTCTGCTCGCAAAAGCTCTGCACCGTCTTCGGATGAAATGGCTTGTATCGATTCGATCGCAAAAAGTCATACAGACTCGGTCCGCACTTATCAAACACCATGCACACGTGTCCTTGATAATCGAACGCCCGCCTGAGCGCGATGCAATTGAACCGTTCGCCATCCCTCCGCGACGCGTCGCCCTCGGCGAGCGTCTTCAAGACTTCGATTTCCACCATCGCCGCGTCGCGATACTTTTGTACGTTTCGAATCACCTTGATCGCGCAGCGTCGCTCGGATATCGCGTCCCAGCATTCCAAAACCCTACCGAAAGTCCCCTCGCCGAGCAAAGAGATGATCTTGTACTCATTCGTCAGCGCGTCCCCGAGCGCGTATCGCAGGTGCCCATCGGCGTCGTTCGCTCGTCCCGCTCTCGCCCGCGTCGTCTTCTTTTCCATCTCCACGTTTCCCTCGATGTAAAACCGGGTCAGCTTGGTGCGTTTCGAGCGTGCATCGATCGTCGCCACCGCGGGCGGCGTATCTCCGTACGGCGTCCCCGTCATCGCGTCGCTCGACACCGTCGCCCCCCCCCGACGTCGCCTTATCTCCGACGCCTCCCGTCCCTCAAACAACACCTGCACCGCGCCCCCCTCCCCGCCCTCGCTCGACGTCGACGCCCCCGACGACGACTTCGACGATCGTCTCGAGCTCATCCCTCGCGTCGTCGTCGTCCCCGATCGCTTCCGTTTCCCTCCCTTCGTCGTCGGCGCCTTTTCCTCGCGTCCCGCGTCGTCCCGCGTCTCCATCGTCTTCCCCCCCTCTCCCATCGCGTTCGCCGTCTTCGCCCTCCGCCGCGCGCTCGCGCGCTTCCCGAGATCTCCCCCCATCGTCACCTCGCACCCCGACGTCCCCGTCGTCGCGCTTCGCGTCGCCGTCGTCGATCGCGTCGCGCGTCCGCCGTCTCGAATCGCTCTCGCGTCGTCTCGAATCGCGCCTCCCGCGCGCGCGCGCCGCGTCGTCCCGCCCATCGCGCCGCGGGCGTCCGCCGACGCGTCTCCGCCGTCGAGCGCGCGCGGTCGAGTCGCCCGCGCGTCGTCGCGCGCGTCGTCGTGCGCGGATAACGTCGACTAATCCAAAGCCGCGGTGCGGCGCGCGCGCGCCGTCGGGCGAATCCGCGTCCGCACTGTTTGCGCATACGCATATGGCTCGATCGACGCGTCGATGGAAAAATCGCGATCGATCGACGACGCGAGGTTCGCGATCGATCGCGCGAAGTGGGTCGATCCGTCGATCGCGCCGTCGCGCGCGACGGTTCGCGTCGCCGAGGCTGACGCGCGGCCGCAGTGCGCGACGACGCGCGCTGCGATCGCTACTTTCGAGGGCTCGAGGTCGTTCGACGAGATCGCGCGAGCGAGCTGTCCCTCCTTCGCGTCCTCGCGTCCTCGCGACGACGCGACGATGCGACGACGACGACGCGCGCGCGCGGCGACGGCGATGGCGATGGCGATGGCGATGGCGACGGCGACGGCGACGCGCGCGAGGGCGCTGGAGACGGACGCGGTGATGAGGGCGATCGACGAACGGGCGTTCGCGACGGAGGAGGGCGCGAGGCTGGCGTTCACGCACGACGTGGACGCCGAGCGGCGAGCGATCGACGCGAGCGGCGCGGGCGTGGACAGCGATGGGAAAGGGAACCCGGGAATGATTTACGCGCGCGTGTTCGACGGGAACGGCGCGTCGGGGTTTCGGTTGGGCGGGGAGGACGCGCTGTGCGTCGCGCTGAGAGCGCCGCCCGAGGCGAGGTATTTCTCCTTCGCGCCGTACGTGTACAGGCGGGGCGCGCGCGTGGTGTCGGCGCAGGCGGGACATTCGATCAATAACGCGAACGCGAAGCGCGACGGTGATGTGTTGATCTTCGTGGCGACGCACTCGCGCGAGACGTTCGAGGCGATGAGGACGGCGTTCGGCGACGCGGGATACGACGAGGGCGCGGTGAATTTAGTGCCGCTCTTTGACGATGTGCGCTACGGCGGCGGGTTCGGAGATTTCGGAGATTTGCTCTCGATTTCGTTTCGCGTCGCGTTTTGGCCGTCGCGTTTGAACGCGACCGGCGAGGACGCCCTCGGTGAGTGGTCGCGATTGGAATGGCCGGCGTTTTTCGCTCGGCGCGCGAGCTCCGGCGCCGCGCGCGGCGGGTCGACGGTTTCGCAAGCGTTACCGACGCCGACGCTGAATCTCACCGTCGAGGTCGATAAACAGCATGAATCATCGACGATCGTGGCGCCGGTTGTGGTCGTTGATGGCGCCGCGCGCGTCGGGTCGACGACGCTCGTCGTCATGCCCGTCGACCACGCGCGATGCAGGCGAGACCCGTTCTACTCGCCCTGGTCCACCGCCGGCGTCAGCGTACGCTCGGCGTGTTTCGGCGCGACGACCGACGCGTTGTACTCGATCTCTCGAGACTTCATGCGCGTCGCGTCGCTTCGTCAATTTCTCATCGTCGTCAGAGGTCGCGACGTCGTCTCTCGCGGACGCGCCGCGTTCACCACCATCGCTTTATACGCGACGGGCGGGCCGATATCATCCTTCGCGAGCGCGCGAGACGTCCGCGTTCTCGCCGCCGTCGACGACCGCGCCTTCATCGTGGACGAGCGTTCATCGCTCTTCGCCGTCGCCTTCGGCTCTTCGCTCGCCGCGTGCGCGCGCGTCGCCGTTCCCTGCGTCGTCGCCGCTTCGCCTCCCGCGCGTTCGACGTTATTCGTCGTGTGTCGCGACTACTTGAATCCTCGCACCGCCACCGCGCCGGCGAGCAGACCCGCGCTCGTCGTCGACGCCTTCGCGTTGTGACGCTCGATACCGGCCAAAATCACATCCGACATCGCGGAATCGCGGCGCTCGCGACGTCGTCGTCCTTCGCCTCGGCGCGCTCGCGTCCAAATGTTTATGTTTTGCCCGCGTGTTTGTCGCCTCGGCGCGCTCGCGTCCAAATGTTTATGTCTTCCAAATGTTTATGTTTTGCCCACGCCTCGGCGTTCCGCACACTCTCGCATGCCATCCGCCGCGCCCTGCGTCGCGTGCGCCGCGGAGACCTCATCGTACAAGTGTCCGACGTGTCGTTCGCCCTATTGCTCGGTCGCGTGCTACAAATCGCACAGGGGTGCGCCCGCGACGCGCGTTCGCGTCGACCGATTGCGCGCGACGAATGCGACTTAAAACGACGACGGCGCGCTTTCAGACTGACGATGAACGACGCGCGCGCGCGATAGAGACGACGTGCGAACCGGTGCGCGCGTCGACCGCGCCCGCGGTCGCGGAACGCGCGAACGAGACGAGGGAACAGCCGTCTCGCGCGTTCGAGGAAGATTCCGAAGACGAACTCGGGACGCGGGCGCGTCGCGAGGATCTGCAACGCGTCGCCGACGACGCGAGCGTGCGAGAAAAGCTGCGAAGCGAGCGATTGCGAGAGATAATACGAGCGATCGACGCGGCGAAGGACGGTGAGAAGGCGCTGGCGAAGGCGAGGGAGGATCCAGAGTTCAGGGCGTTTACGGAGGACGCGCTGAGTCTGTTCGAGCGGTGAGCGCTCGCTGGTGAGGATCATGGGGTTCATGGATAAGATGAAAGAGATGAAGACTAAGGCGAGCGTTAAGGCGGTGGGCATGCGGGATCGGGCGAAGGAGATGATGAATTCACCGAGTGGACAGACGGCGCCGCGGTTTTCGACGACGAGTCGCAACGGCGGCGAAGAGTCGGCGACGACGACTCCACCGCCATCGCCGTATCGATACGAGTCGAATGTCGGGTTATCTATGTTAAACGTTATAGAATCGCCGGCGCCGGCGTCTCGCGCGCGTGATGTGCTTGTGGAGCGATCGAATGCGGCGGCGGCGACTCCGGAGCGACCCTCGCCGCGGCAACGACAAGAGTCGAGTGGAGTTTCTCTCGTGGATGGCATCGAGTGCGAATATTTTGATGAGCCATCCACAAGTGCGCCTTCGTTTGATCCAGTCTTAGTGTCTTTGAACCGCCTCGGCGCGGACTTCACTGTGGAGGACTTGAGCAAAGAGGAAGAGCGTCTGTCCGAGCTCGTCGAGCGCGTGTCGACGGAGTTGAATAGAGAGATTATGGCACATGGGGAAGACTTTGAGAAAGGGATAGAAAATATTGCAGAGATTTACAACGCACTTCAGTCGTCAGGGGTGTTACTGAGCAACTCTCGTCGTTTGCTCCAGCGCGTGGAGACCGACGTGAAGAGTGCGCTTCGAGTGCAAGGCTCGCATACGACGAAGGGTTCAATCATGGGCGTGTTGCAGATTCTAGAAAATATTAGGTTTTGCCAAACGTGCGAAACTAAGATACGCGCGCGTCTGGATGTTTCTGAGTACGCGGATGCCATGTCGCTGTATTCCAAGGCGTGGGAAATTTTAGAAGACATGCACGCGTTGACGTGTACGTTAACGCTTCGAGAAGATTTCGTCGCGTTGCGATGGGAGCTCGTCACCTGCGTTGATAACGTCTTGATTGATTTGTGTGGCACATTTGACGCTAAGAAGTTTGCAAACCTTTACGACACGTACCCAAAGCTTGGTCCAGAGGTGAAGCACTTGGCTGATAAGATTCAAGACGCGTTTCTCAAGGCGGTGGAGATGCAAACCGAAGGCATGTTGCGACTGCATGCCATGCTTTCGCACAATCAGGACGAGGCTGACACCAAGCGCAAGAGTAGGATGGGTTACAAGCAACTGTGTTCGCAATTGTCTTCGATGCAGTTCGTACCGTGCCTACGCAAGACACTCGAGTCGTTACATGAAATTTTCCTTTCGTCGTATAGAATGACGGCGTGGTGCGAGACGGCGATGCGCGAGGTGATTGATAGCTCGGATGCAGAGGCGATCAATAACTGCAGTGCATTGATTGCGGCGTTAGAAATTAACCGAAAACCAGTTGTTGAGATGGCGAGCGTGCGTCTGGCAGCCTTACTGCAAGCATCAGCCGCACCCAGTAACGCGGCGTTTCGCGAGGTTTTCGATCTGTGCCGCGTCTTCATAACATGCGCGGAGGCATTTTGTGGCGAAGAGTCTCGAGTTTTGCGCGCGCAGCTGGAGAGGATCGGTGATAGATACTTTGAATCGCTGCATAGCGCTAGAATGGACGCATCGAAGACGATGTTAGAGACAGAGCGATGGGTGCCAGTCTCCACAGATGCCGTGAAGCGCGTGCAAGACGATTTGAAAAATGCCATGCAGCGCGGACGAGCGGCGAATGGGCTGGGCAAAACTTTAGGCGAGACGGTGATAACGACTTTTACCTCGGAACAAGTCCTGAATTCTGAGTCGTTCATGAAGTTCATCGACCAGCCGAATCCATTCGTTTCAGAGTCTGGGAATTCCTCGGCGGAGGAAAATCACTCGCCGCGAGACATTCTCGCACAAAACGTCGTCGCCGCACATGAGACGACGACCACCACCAACACCACGGACGACGTCGACGATGGGTTTGATGAAGAGATCAGCAATCAGAATGGCGATAAAACCGGTCTTGATCGCGTGGGCGTGAAGATTACGGCGTCTTCGTTGTACATTCTTCAGGGCATCGTCGAGTACACGGCGCTGATGCAAGTAATGCGGCCGAGCGTGCCGGTGATTTTCAACGGTATCTGTCAACTCTTCGAGCTCGCACTAGTGAAAACTTTTAACGCTTTCGGGCGAACGGAAGCTTTGCTTCCCGAATCGCACGACATGACGCCGCGGCTGCGAGGTACGTTGTCTAGACTCGGGAACTCGGGTGGCGCCATGGCGATTCGACCTACGATTCGGGGACAAGGGGACGTAGACATCTTGTCCAGCGGTAATTTGTACGGTTTGAAGGAGCGCGGCATCGCGCTCGAGTCGCTCTCGCGCGTCGCCGATGAGTTCAAGCGCATCAAGGCGCGTGTGAAACGCTCGCTCCCGCTCAAAGACGCCGCGCTGGCGGATCGCTTTTACTCGCACACCGTCGCTGCGGTGGACGATTTGCGCGAGCACGTGTACAAGAACGTTGCTTCATTATTGCTCAACATTGAATTTTGCGCAGAAGCGATCGGAGACGGCGATCCAAACTTTGCGTTGGTGAACTCTACGTTCGTGGGCAAGTACAACATTCGCGAGACGCCGTCGAGGCACAACAAGTGGGTGGACGACGTCCAGGCCGAACTCTTACAGTTCACCACCAAACTCGCCTGCGCCGACGTCGCACCTGAAGCTCTGGATGTTCTGTGGCAGCACGCCGCGAGTGTGATCCAAGACTCTCTCGTCGATGGTTTCAGCAAGGTGAAAAAATGCACCGACGCCGGCAGAGCGCTCATGGCGCTCGACGTCGAAACCCTGCGCGGCGAATTCGCGAAACTCGCCCCGTCCCAGTCCCTTGCCTTCGACTGGCGCTACGTCAGCACCTACATCAACGCCTTCTACGTCCCAGAAAAAGACGTCGAGAAATGGATGCAAATCCATCCCGAGTTTTCCAAAAAACAAAAGCTCGCCTTGGTCGCCCACAACGCCTCGGCGGATCGCGACAGGCGCTGGACCGCGAAATTCCGCCAAGACTTGCTCAACGCCATCGAAACCGACACGTTACTCTAGCGCCTCGTGTAATCGAACGCGTTTTAGGCATTCACTCGGCGCGGTGCGACGCATCCACCGCGCGCGTCGTCCGCTCGCCCCGCGCTGACTAGGCAACTCCAATAATTCCCATCGCGCCATTTCACGAAGCGCGACGCACGACGCACGCACGCGCGCCCGACGACGCCGACCTACGCGAGCAAACGCGCACCGATGACCGCAGACGACAAGAAACTTCACACCCACGGCTTCTGGGCGCGATTCTGGTTCGGAAAGAAGCACAAGCACCAACCCTCGGCGCCGCTCCCCGGGTACATCAATGAGATGATGAACCCGGAACATCACACCGGTGACTCGAAGAACGATCTGGGAGAGTTCATTCGACGACGATCGATGGATGAGCGGTGCACGCCGCGAACGAGCGCGTCGAGCGAGGAAGAACAGTAGGGCGGCGGCTGCTCGGGGAATGAATCGCGCGCGCGCTGACGAGGACTGGGCGACCGGGACGCTCGCGAGCGATGAAACGGATCAGAGAATGATATGTGCTCCAACGCGAACGTCTGGATCGAACGGACGATGTAAAACGCGAACGATGACGCGCGCGCGGCGAGGGATACCGCGACGCGCGCGCGTGTACCAATTTTGTATTTCAACGTACGAAGCTGTGCGAACGACTCGCGAGACGTCGTCTCCCGGCGAAGGGTGCTCTTAAATGGCGCTGGCTACGCGTTATCGGTGAGCGCTGAGAGTTGCGATTTGAGGTCGAGCAAGACTTTAACCGCGGCTTTGACGTCGTCGTCGGCGTTCGTGAGCCCCGCGTCTTTGAGCGCTCGCACCTCGGCCGCCTTCGCGTCCACCGCGGCGGATAATTCTTCGATTTTCGCCGCGTCAACCGCCGGAGCTTCGCCCGTGGGCTCGTCCACTCGCGTCACCCAATGGCCTTCGTCGTTCACGACGCGAACTTCGCCGTCCGAACCGTCCGGCTGAAGACGCACGACGCGATCGAAGCGCACCGCCTGCCCCGTCTTGTTCCCGTCGCCATCCTTCATCGTCCACACCGTGGCGTCTTCAATCCTAAATTTCGCCCCTCTCGAGCTCACGCGCACGCCGCTATAGTTCATGATCACCCCATCGCTCGCCGCTCGATCCAAAAGCGCCCGTCTTTCCGCTTGCGTCGCCTCGTCCGCCTCGTCCGCCGACTTTTTACTCGACATCCCCACGAACGCGTCCCACTCCATCTCCCACAGCTCCAGCGCCGCTTGATTCCCATAATTGAACACATCGTTCCCATCGTGACTCGCGCACGCGAACGGCGCTCGAAACAGCGCCCTCGCCGCGTCGTGCACCATCACGTTCCCCTCCACCAGCTTCGTCCCCGTCGCCTTTTTATACGACAGCCCGAGGTCCAGCGCGTGAAACACCATCTCCGCCGTCTCGTGTCGCGCCGCCGACGTCCCGCCCGACCCGATCGCCGCTTCGTCTTCGTCCTCGTCCCCTGCCGCGCCGTCGCGCGGCGTCGTCGTCGCCAGATCCCTCGCGAACTCGCGCTGTTTCGCCGCGCGCGCCGCCTTTCGTTTTTTATCCTTCGCCCGCGCGCGCACGTCCCGTCGCGCTTCGCGCGCGCGCGTCGTCGTCGCGCGCGTCGTCGTCGCGCGCGTCATCGCGCCCGCCGTCATCGCCCGTCGTCGCCGTCGTCGTGTGCGGCGCGCGTCGCGTCGCTGGCGTGTCCATCGCCTCGTATATATAGTCTACGTGTCTACTTTTATATGGGATTAGACCACATACATTGACAGTTTCACACGCGATGGACGCGACACCCCCGACCGACACTAAACCCTAAAGATTCGCGCATGTGCGGTGCAGACGATAAAGACGGACGCCCCGTAGTGCGCGCCGCAAAACGCCAATCAACGCGACACTCGGGTGTAAAAAGATGGTCGCGCGCCGCGCACCACAACACCCGCCATCGCGCGCCGCGCGCGCCGCGTCACCGACGCGCGCTTCGGTCGATCGCGCGCGCGAACGCACGATGGACGATTTCGACGACTTCGTGTTCGGGTTCGAGATCGGGACGACGACGACAAACGGCGCGACGGCGACGACGACGACGATTCGCGACGCGATTCGACATCCGTTCGACGTCGTCGCGTTCGCGACGCGGAGCAAATCGCCGACGCCGGCGCCGACGCGGGAGGAGGTCGAGCGCGAGGCGGCGGCGAAGGCCGCCCTGAAGGCGGCGGCGCGGCGGGAGCGGGAGCGACGGCGAAGCGCGAGGCGGCGGTTGGCGCAGACGGAGGCGCAGCGCGAGGCGGAGCGCCTGCGGAGTCGACGACGACGCGAGGCGACGACGAGCGCGCGGCGGGCGAGCGAAGCGCGAGGGAAGGCGCGAGGACGCGCGCGCGCGAGGGAGACGGTCGAGGCGGCGGCGACGCCGGCGTCAGCGAGCGGGGACGCGGCGGCGAGGAAGAGCGTCGGCGAGCGGCGAGCGGCGACGATTCGCCTCGGCGCGCGGCGGCGAGCGGCGGCGAGCGGCGTCGCCGTGAATTGAATTCGCGCGCGCGTTTCGCGAGCGCGCGATCGGTCGTCTTTCGTCGTCTGTTTCGGTCGCCATCATTTAATCATCGTCGTCATGATAATGTAAACACTCGTCGTCACGATAATGTAACCACCGCCGAACGTCACTTCGTCCCGCGTCGCGGCGCGCGCGACGCGAACGACGCGCGGCGATCGATGACGAAGTTCGAACCGCTCGCGAAGGGCGAGCGCGGGCGCGATCGCGCGCGCCCGAGCGCGGCCGAGCGCCGATCGCGCATGGAAACATTCAAGCGCACGGGCGCGCATCCAGAACTAGAGATCGACCCGGACGACGCGAGACGCGCGAAAAGGCTGGCGAACGTCGCGCGAAAGAACGCGTCGAACGTCAAGGCGTTCGTCGACGTCGAGGTGGCGGGCGAAAACCGAGGGTCGGTGGTGATCGAGGTGTTGGAGGAGGCGGCGCCGCGCGCGGCGAGACGCTTCGCGGAACGCTTGGAGGCGACGGAGGGCGATCGCGATGGGGTGTCGTATCGAGATTCGTGCGAGATGACGACGGTGGACGATGAGTTGCGAGTGAGTTTCGGGGTTTCGGGGAAACGGGTGAAAACGACGATCGAGGTGGAGGGAGAGCTCACGCACGCGGCGGCGGGCGTCGTCGGCGTGGATCGAAGGAGCGGGGAATTTTGCGTGACGACGGCGGCGTGTGAGTCTTTGGACGAATCCGCGCAGGTCGTGGGGAGGGTTATTAGTGGTTTAGAGATTTTGCGCGCGCTCACGCACCGCGAGAAGGGAGAGAAGGTGCCGACTCCGGTTCGAGTGACGGCGTGCGGCGTCGTGCGCGGCGGCGCGGACGTTTCGGCTCTCGTCGGCGTAGCGGCGCGAGGCCGCGCCGAGGCGGCGGCGAAGGCGCGTGCTGAAGCGGAAAAGATTAGAAATGAGTCTCAGCACGACACGCTGAAGCGTCTGCGCGCGGAATCGGCACAGAAAGGGGCTGAGATGAACGAAATCGTGCGCTCGACGTTGGGAAAGAAGCTGAAAGAGGCGCCAAAGAAGAAGCCGGGCGCGGGCATGCTCGACTCCATGCTCGGTTCGTCTTCGAGCGATTCGGAGGATTAATGGCTGGATCATAATTCGTTCAATAGAAATAGATTGCAATAAACAGTAGCGGCAAATCGTTAAATTTCGGCGAGCAAAGCGTCGATGATTTCGACGTCGATGGCGGCGGGCGCTTTTCCCTTGGCCATATCGTATCCTTTCCTTCGCTCGCGGTCTGTGGGTGGCGTCAGCGATTGCTCGCCGAAGAAGTTCGTCTTCGTCACCACGCTCAATACTTCCACATCGTCCGGAGCGTCGTCCACGCGCGTCGTGCTGACGTGGGCGATGAACTGCGCGAGATTTAACCGCTTCGTGTAGCCTTCGGAAGTATCGCCCCTTTTGAGGTACAAATCTTGAAACTTGACGTCGTACATGTTATCGACCAACCGCGCGCTGTAATCTCCGAGCAACAACGGCCCATTACCGCGCAATTGCCCCGAACGCACGACCGTCAACGCGTATCCGAGCTCCTTCGCCCCGCGCTCGAGCGTCGCCTCCGCCGCCGCGTACGAATCCAACAGTCCCTTACTTCCATCCACGTCCCCTCCGATCGGCAGATTCATCTGTCCAACCTTCACCATCTTTTGCACCGGTCGATTCTGTTCTTTGAACGGATTTTCATCCCGACGATTCACCCCCACGCGCGACAGCGCCACGACGCGTTTCGCCTTCGTCGCCCCCCTTCGCACGCTCGCCGCCGCCGCCTCGCTCCTCGCCCCGCTCTCGTGCGCCACGATCACGACGTCGCTCGCCCGCATCGCTCGCTCCACCGCTTCGTCGTCGTTTTCGTTCACCAGCGCGCACTTCATCATCGCCGCCGCGCTCGTCCCGAACCGTCGCTCGAAGACGTCCTCGGGCATGTCCCGCGGCACGTACGAGTCCGCGTCCTCCACCACCAGCGCCACGCCGTCGCCGCCGCGGCGCGCGAGCATGCCCGCGATGAGTCGTCCCGTGAGCGAGCGCGCGCCGACGACGCACACGCGCGCCGACGACGCCGACGACGACGCGACGCGAATCATCGCGCGTCCGCGCGGATTCGACGCGCGCGTCGCGCGTCGCGCGCGCATCAGCGCGCGCGAATCGACGCGAACGCGCGCGCGCGTCGACATCGCGCGATTCGCGCCTCGCGTCGACGTCGCGGCGTCGCGCGCGCGTCGAGGCGCGTCGACGAGTGTCGATCGCGGCACAACGCGACGACCGAGCGCGCGCGCGCGCGAACGCGCGCGACGCTCGAGCGCGCGCGCGCGCGGTGAGAGCGTCGAGCGCTTTTGCGCGAGGCGAATCGCGGCGACGCGGACGCGGGCGAGGCGCGCGCGGGGGCGGGCGGGCGCGCGGGACGCGCGCGGGCGGTGGTGTCGAGGGCGATTCGACGACTTCGCGACGATATGGCGTCGCAGCGGTGCGTGATTCGCGAGCGAGACGCGCGGTGCGCGGTGCGGGGGGGTCGTGAGCGTCGTTCGCGCGCGGTAGGGGAAGCGCGCGCGACGGGGGGCGCCGCGAGGGAGAATTTGAGTCGTGTTCTTAACAGAATTGCGAATTTGAATTCGGGCGGAAAGTCGACGATGACTGACGACGCGCGAACGCGCGACGCGCAGGATGAACGGACAAGGCGCGAAATTCGGACGATTTGTCTCGATCGGACGCGTCGGGGAGCCGAAACCGGCGCAATTGCCGAGCGAACGGCGCGAAGGCGGCGACGAGGACCGAAGCGCGAGACCGACGCCGGGACGGGACGAAGGACGGTGGCGAGACGAGAATGAATCGATCGATCCGCGGCGTCGGGAATCGGGAGACGGAGGCGCGCGACGATATGACGATGGGTACGGGCGAGAGCGAGGGTACGGCGATCGGGATCGAGGGTTCGGGTCGGCGTCGTTCGACGGCGGCGCGAGGCGGAGTCGGGACGACGACGGCGGTTACGGAGGGAGTTGGAGGTCGGCGGATCGGCGGATGAGCGGGGAACGCGCTGGAAGGGATTATGGAAGCGGTGGTTGGCAAGACAGGGATGATCACCGCGGATTCGGGAGACAGGCGCGGGAGAGTCCCGATCGCGAAAAGAGTTGGCGGCGGCGAGAAGAACCGGCGACGGCGACGGCGACGAGACCGGTTGCGACGGCGCCCGTCGTTCGAAGGAGCCTGGACGTGAATCATAACGCGGAGGGTGCTTTAGATAAGCTACACATTCCGCACGGCGCGCACGAATGGGGACAAGAAGACGACGATTTTGACGATTTGGCGCCTCCAGCTTGGTTGCTGCAGGACGAACGCGGCGCAAGCGGAGGCGACGACAGGCGAGCGCAACATCGCGTGCCTGAGCCGCGTCAGAGCTCCAGATCGCCACCTACGTCTCGTGTGAAAGCGCTCGTGAGGCCAAAGGGAGATGGTGGGCACTTCAACAGCGCGAAACTTCCGGACCATTTGAAAAATTTGAAGCGCGAACCCGGCGAAGAGAAGAAGCTGTGGACGCCTCCGGAACCGGTCGGAGGCGCGGTTAAAAAGCGTCCAGAAAAGGTACACAGTACGCCTCCTAAGGCTGTACCTAAAGTCACGCCTAGGAGCGTACCAGAACCTAAGACTCGCAGAAGCATGGACATCAGTCCCGTATCGCGAACGCCGCCTCAACCGCGCAAATCGAGCGCGTCCAAAAGGCAGCCTTCGCCTTCGGCGCCGCATTTACCGCCGCCTCATCCTTTACAACAAACACCACCACCGGCTCCACCTGGGGCTCCCCCACCGGGCGCTTCTAGAGCGCCGCCTCCGGTTCCTCCCGGCGTGCCGCCGCCGGCGACCCGGGCGCCCCCGTTGCCGCCGACTCCGCCGCCCCCGTTGCCGCCAGGCGCGCCGCCGGCGAGGCCTCCACTGCCGGCCGGTCCGCCACCAGCGATGCCACCGCTTGATGCGGCTTTGAAAGCCAAGTTAGCTGTCTCTGAAAAGTCTGCGCCCGCTAAAGCGGCGAAGAAAAAGAAAAAGAAGAGCAACATCTCCAGAACCGCGTCGTCGTCAGAGAATTTAGAGGACGCCGCGGAGAACAAGACACCGCCGCCGAAAGCGAAGATTGTCAAGGGTAAGTCGAAGGGCAAGAATTCAAAAAGTTCTTCGCACGACAATCTCGCCGCTGCGGCGAAGAAAGATGGCGGTTCTCCACCGAAACCGAACCTTTTACCAAAGGCAAAGGACAGCCCGGTGGGGAACGCGTCAAGAGCGGAGTCAAAAATCAGCATCTGATGCCGTCATGTATAAACATACCACTCTACACACGACACAGTTATTTCTATAATCAAGATTTACCATTAGCTACAACTACACTACCTACATTTACCTACGAATACGGCGTCGTGACGCCGAAGATGCTCTCGAGAGATGTCGCGGCTGTCGCGGAGCTAACCCCCGAGGTATCGACCACATCGAAACACTCCACTACCGCCTGATCGCTCGAAACCCTACAGGGTTTCGTTCCACACTTACACGAGCAGCAGCTATCGGCGCTCGCGTAAAAATGCTCCGCCGGCACCACCGCGAGCGCCGCGCTCAGCGGCGCTCGCCAATACAGCTTCGCCGAAAACGTCCCGCTCGCGCCGTTGTACGTGATCGCCTCGATCTCCACGTCTACATTCGCTTCCAAATATTTCCAACCCGTAATATTCCCCCCGCTCTCACTGCTCGCGACGACTCCACCGTTGACGCGCAGCGCACCGCCGGCGTTCGCTTCCAGCGCGAACAGGTGCGCGCCGGTGACGTTCGCGCGCAGGCGTCCTCGAAAGCGCGCCAGCGCGTTCGCATCGACGGTTTGCCCGCTCGCCAGCGGCAGGCTCGAGACATCGATCGACGTAACGTTGGCCGTGTGCGCGGGCGCCGCGCCGCGCACGTCCGGCACGCGCGTCGGCGCGACGGGATACGTGAAGACGTCCAGCCTCAGGCCGCGGGCATCGACCGGGACACTCGAAGAAACGGTCGACGTGTTCGCGATGTCGATCGCGGCCGCGGCGAAACGGACGCGCGCGACGACGAGGGCGATGAGGAAAAGCCGGGCCCGCGCGCGGAGGGACATCGAGGACGGTGCGCCGAGGAGTGGGGCGAGGAGAGGCGCGAACGGGACAAACAGTTACTTTGGTTTGACGGTCGACGCGTGTTATTAATGCGTCGTGCGTCGTCGCTAGATGCGATAACGGCCTTGTGGTTGACCTGCGGCGCCGGGAAGGGCTTGCTTAGCGATGGCGGTCTCGATGATGTTCTTGACGTAGTTCTTTCCTTCCTTGACCACGCGCTCGGTGGGGCCTTCGATGAGGAGGTAGAGCTTGCGATCGCCGGGGGCGAGCGGACGCCCGGGGGCGGCGTATTGCCCTTTTGCCGTGACTGCGGCGCCGGTATGCTCCATGATTTGCACTAACGTGTCTTTGTGAGTGACCTTGTAGCGCGCGAATTGTGGGAAGTCGTTGATCTCGAGCTCAGTCTCGAAGTGCGAGCCTGACTGCGTCGGCCCTCTGGACGTTTTTGCGTGCTGCGCGTTGAGCGCTGCGGCGAGGGCGGCGGCTTTAGCGGCACCCGCCGATGCGCCGTGCGCAAGCGCGTAGCTCTGAGCCAATGCGATCGCTTTCGTATTTTGCGCGCCTGCAGCTTGTTTTTGCGGCTGCTTCATTTTTGCAAAAACGGATTGCGCCGCAGCTTGCGCGATCTGCGCGGGCGTCAAGCCACCCTTGGCGACGAGCGCTCCTGGCGTGTGCGCAGCCTCCGCCGCCGCCGCCGCCGCCGCCGCCGCTGCTGCGGCCGCTTGTGCTGGTGCTTGAGCAGCTGCAGCTGCTTGCGCCGCGGATGCTTGCGCTGCGGCTTGACCGGACGGACCCACAGAGGCGTAGATTGGTCCTTCGTCTTCCGCATTGCCATCGCCGAAGACTGGCTCTTCGTCACTATCGCTCTCACCATCGTCTACATCCAGGCCAGCCGCTCGAGCGGCGTCACGCTTCTGTTTGCGCAAGAGGTCTTGCTCTTCTTGGTTGAATTTGAATCCAGAACCACCGAAGCCAGAACCAGCGGCACCGACGAGACCCTCCTTGCGCTTACGAGTAAACTCATCCGCCATTGCTTGCACATCCTGCGGGACGTTTTGCTTCGACTCTTTAAGCGCCTTGACTAAGTCGGGTGCGAACTTTTCTTCGTCTTCTGAAATAAACGTTACTGCGGTCCCTTTCTGGCCGGCGCGTCCAGTACGTCCAACTCTGTGCACGTAATCCTCCAAGTGGTTAGGCGTGTCGTAGTTGATGACGAGCCTCAAATCCTTGACATCCAACCCGCGAGCGGCGACGGAGGTGGCGACGAGGATGTTACAGACGTCTGATTTGAAGTCTGAAATCGTACTTTGTCGGTCGCTTTGTTCTTTACCGCCATGTAAGCTCAAACACGGATAACCGCTCTTGAGCAATTCCTTAAACGTCGAGTCCGCCTTGTCCTGGCTCGCGACGAAGATTATAATCTTGCCGCGCTCGTACCATTCGCCGAGTAATTCTAAGACTCGTAAAAATCGATCTTCTTCGGGACGAAGTTCCACAAGCTGCTCTATATCGGAGTTCACCACGGACTTTCCACCGATTTGGATCTCGATCGGGTTGTCCAGCGCGGCACGCGCCAACGCCTCCATCGTGTGCGGAAACGTGGCGCTAAACATCACCGTCTGGCGATCCGGACGAAGATTGGCCAGGATGCGAGTAATTTGTGGTTCAAAGCCCATATCGAACATACGGTCTGCCTCATCGAGCACCATGTAAGTTACTCTACGCAAGTTTGTAATTTTTCCCGAACCTGTCGTCAGCAAGTCAATCATGCGACCGGGCGTGCACGCGACGATTTCCGCGCCGCGTTTCAAATCGCCAATCTGCGCCGCTATACCCGAGCCACCGTACACGGACACGGCCGAAAACCCCATGGCTTTTCCGTAACGCTTGCAATCTTTACCAATCTGCGTCACCAACTCTCTCGTAGGTCCCATGATCATACCAATAGGTCCGTCGCCGGAGGCGAGGGGCTCCTGCGCGTTGATGTGGCGCAACATCGGTAAAATGTACGCTAAAGTCTTCCCGCTACCGGTTTTCGCGACCCCGATGCAATCGCGTCCGGACATGATCACGGGAAGCGCTTGTGCCTGAATAGGCATCGGCTTTTCGAATCCAGACCGGCGAATCAGCTCATGCACGCGATTGTTCAAGCCCGCCTGCGCCCACGTCTTGATGGGTTTCGGCACCTTTTTACCTCGACACTTGATTCCGTCCAACTCCACACGAAGCTGCTTCACCTCCGCCTTGGTCATCGACGCTATTTCCTTCGCTTCGATGTAAAAGTTTTTCTTCACCGGTTCGTAATCGATCTCGTCGTGATTCACCGTCCCGAGACGTTCAGTCTTGCTCAATTTCGCGGTTTGCTTCTTTGCCCACGCTTCGTCGTCGTCGTCGTCGTCATCTACCTCAGTTTTTGCTTCGACCGCGTCTTCCGACAGAACATCCGTAGTTTTAGCTTCATCTCTTTCGGCTTCGTCTTCGGACGACTCGCCTCCGCTTGAGTCGAAGACCTCGTTCATGACTTGCGCGCGTTTGGACGTTCTTCTATTCTTCTTCACCGGCACATAATTCACCGCCGCGGTCGGGATCACTGGACGCAAAACCTCGACGACAGACTTTTTCACCCCCAAAACCAACGGTTTCGACGTCGACGCGCCGTCCGCGGAGGTGCCTCGCGCGCCAATCTTCCCCGCCGCCGCCGCCTTTTTCGCCGCCGCCGCGAACACGCTCATCAACGCGTCTTCCTCCGAAACCTCCATCGGCGTCGCTTCAGCCTTCGCCTTTGCCTCTAACTTGGCCGCTTCCTTTTCCTCGGCCTCGCGCTTAGCGCGCTCTTTCGCCTTTTCTCGCTCCTGGTCCATCGCGTCGTCGTTCGCCGCCATGAAAGCGTCGAGCGGGTCGTCGTCTTCATCCGTCGTCTCCCCCTTACTCCTGGACCCACTCCTCCCGCGTCGTTTCGCACCCCCCGCGACCGTCGTTTTCGCCTTTTTACCCCTCTTCCCATCGTCCTCGTCCGCGTCCGCGTCCGCGTCCGCATCACCGAGCGTCAATTCCGGCGGCGGCTTCGACTTCGCCGAATTCGACCCGTCGCCGTCCTCCTCCTCCTCCGCCTCGAACAATCCTCGCACCGCGCTCGGCCTCGCGCTCGGTCTTCGCGCCGTCAGCGCGAACGACGCCGAGCGCTCCGACGCCTCTCGTCCGCCCCCCGCGCGCTCGTTCGCCCACGCGCGCGCTTTCGCGTGCCGCCGCGCCTTGACGTCCGCGTCGTCATCGTCCTCTCGCTCCCCGTTCTCCGCGCGTCGGCGCTTCGTCGCGCGCGGTGGCATCGAACGCACCCTCGTCGAGCGTTCACCGCGCGCGCTCGACGCGTGGGCGTCCGCGCGCGCGCGCGTCGTCGCGAAATGTCGATCGAGTCGGTTGGGTTTCGCAATCGCGACGCCGCACTTCGAGACGCCGCGCGCGCTTCCGACGCGTTTCGGACCGCGCGAGCGCGAGGCGGGAGGCGCGGGGCGCGTCGACGCGCGCGCCGCGCGTCGACGAGCGCGCGCGACGCGCGAGGGCGCGCGCGCGGTCGATAATCTGAGATTTCGAGCGCGCGACGCCTCGAAACGACGTCGACGCCTCGAAACGACGACGCGCGCGCTCGAGAGAGATGTTCTCCAGGTTCGGCGTCGGTCAGGCGCGGTTCAACGCGAGCTATCGCGCGTACCCGGTGAGCTTCATCGATCGCCCGCAGTTGGAGCTCGGGGACAAGGTGATCTTGCCGCCGAGCGCGCTCGAGAGGCTGACGCGGATGCAAATCGATGATTACCCGATGCTGTTCGAGGTGACGAACGCGAAGGAGGGGAAATCGACGCACTGCGGTGTGCTGGAATTCGTCGCGGACGAGGGGGTGGTGTACTTGCCGTATTGGATGATGCAAAACTTGTTGCTGGGCGAGGGAGACATCGTAAAGTTTTCGTACTCGACGCTGCCGAAGGGGACGTACGTGAAGTTGCAGCCGCAGACGCAGGACTTTTTGGATATATCGAATCCGAAGGCGGTGTTGGAAACGACGCTGCGGCAGTACACGTGCTTGACGGTGGGAGATACGTTTGTGATTCATTACAATAACAAGCAGTATCACATCGACGTCATCGAGGCGAAACCGGGGGACGCCATCGGAGTCGTGGACACGGATTGCGAGGTTGATTTCGCACCGCCGCTGGATTACGTCGATCCTTACGGACCAGACACGACGAAGTTTGAGGATACGAATTCTGGGGCGATAAATGCGCCGAAGACGGCCGACAAGGCAGACGCGGGAGCGTCTGGCGACGCGGCGACAAACGGCGAAACGCTCGCGGCGCCGCAACCGGTGGTGAATACTTTTCTCGCGTTCGCGGGTGGTGGGCATCGATTAGACGGTAAAGCGATCTCAGAAATCGCCCCGAAAGAGGTGGAGATTCCGACGTCTTCGCTCAACGTCACCAAGGAATGGCAGCAGCTTCGTCAAGGAGGTGTTTTGGGAGGAGAAACTAGCAAGGAACCAGAAAAACCCGCCCCGGACGCCGACATCGACCGCAAGCGCAGCGGCAAGGTGGTGTTTGGTGGCGCGCGCGCGGCGGCGATCGCTCGCAAGAAAGAGAAAGCCGCGGTTGCGAAAAAAGACGATTCCTCGAAAGACAAACCGACGTCGACGTTCCAAGCGTTCCAAGGAAGCGGGAACAAGTTACGATGACACGATTGATTGATGTGTACACACTGAATTGAAAATGAAAATAGCAAGCAGCCTACGGTTATTATACGATGCGATGATTTCGCGTTTTCGTTCAAACGAGCAACTGTTTTTTCACGTAGGCTCGAATCGCTCGACGCTTCTCCACAGCCTTGAGCGTCCACATATCCGCCACCACGTCCTCATCAACCATGCGATCGACGATTTCCTCCGCCCGCAGTAAATCATTCGACGCGCTGCAGCAATTCAACAGCACGTTATACGTGACGCTCGTCAGCGCGATGTCATGCTTTTCCCGCGCGCCGTTGACGAGTTGCATCGCTCGTCCCCAACCCGGCGGATCCATATTCAGATACCCTTTCGCCAACTCCGCCACCGCCACCTCATCCGGCGCGCACACTTCCTTTTCAAATATCTCATCGTACACTTTTTGCGCCAATTCCATGTTTTTCCCGTTCACGCACGCCGATATGCACGCCGTCGCCGCGAACGCGTCCGGAGTCACCCCCTCCCGTCCCAGTCCGACGAGCAGATCCACCGCCGTCGCCGCCGCGCCTCGCTTCGCGCACTCCCTCAGCTTCGTCGTCGTGTCTTTCAGTATTCTCATCTCCTCGCTCGACGCCATCGCGCGCGTCGCGCGCATCGCGCGCGTCGTCGTCATCGGGACGCGCCGCCGCCGGGACGCGTCGGCGCCGAAAGACGCGCGAAGGAGCGCGCGCGAGCGCGCGAGCGACGCCGTGGACGCCATCGGAGCGTCGGAACTCACCGCGCGCGCGTTCGTGCGTCTCGCGAGGTCGTCGTCGCGACGCGGTGTGTCGGCGTCGCTCGCGAATCACATTCGCGAGGCGAAAACGCCCGCGCGAGGCGAACCACGACCACTGACTGACTGACTGCGCGACGTTACATTACACTACGCGTAAAACAGCGAACGAGCTACGGCGCGACGCCGGAAAACAACGCCGCGAGCCCGATCGTGAGCGCGGTGCCGACGAGGACGGGATTATCTCCGGACCAAAACTTGGGCGCGCGCCGCGCCGCGCGCGCGACGTCTTCGAGCGTCTCGACGCGGCGCGCCGCCGCCGGCGCGTCGTCTCGCAATAAATACCTCGTCTCCGGATCGATCTTCGTCAGCCACTGGGCGTAGAACCATTTTTCTAATCCCTTGCCGTCGCTCCGAGCGAGGTCGTCGAGGTAGGCGCGGAGTTCGCCCGATTTTTTATTCTTCGCCAGCCGGACGCGCGCGCTCGGGACCAAAACGAGCCACCAGTACGCCGTCATCGCGCCGATCGCGCCGAGGACGACGAGCTCGTCGCGAAGCAGCGCGGGATCGATCGGCGTCGGGACGTACGCCGCCGCGATCGGGTCGACGGCGGAGATCGCGCGCGGGGCGGCGTCGGCGACGTCGGCCTCGAACGCGCGACGCGACGTCGACGCGCGCGGCGGCGGCGACGACGCGCGACAGGGCGCGCGACAGGGCGCGCGCGCGGCGTGGAGGACGGCGGTGGTGGTGGCGGTGACGGCGCGCATGCGGCGACGCGAGAGAGACGCGACGACGCGAGAGAGGCGCGGCGCGGTGTCGCGACAAGATGACGCGGTCGGTCGGACGTGGATTTCGCGGCGTCGAGGCGGCGGGCGGCTACAGGGCTGGGTGGGTTACAACGAATCGTGGAGATCTTTCGCGGCTCGGCACGCGTCGATGTACTCTTGTTCGGTCATTTGTTCTTTGCGGGATTCGATGACGTTGAACATGGTTTCAAGACTCTTTCTTTGCTTGACTTTTTTGTCGTGCCTCTTGGCGAAGGCAATCGTCTCGGCGTCGCCGCTCTTTTCAGCCGACGCCAGTGTTTCGTCGTCCCAAGGACAGCCATTCTCGACCAAGTGTTTCAACACGCGGACAACGCCCTTTCTTGCTACGTTCCAAGTGGCTGTCTCACTCCAACCGCAACCGCACTCTCTGAGGAAATCGATACACTGTATTACCTCGCCCGGCTGTCCCCTCGCGGCATTGGCGCACACCGCACCTATGAACGCGCTTCCTCGCTCAACAATCATATTTTTCGCGTCGTCTTCTCGTTTCCTCTTCCTTCGTTTCGTCTGCTCTTGGTAGGCCTCGATGAGGAGCGTGATTCTCGTCACACTTGTATTCTGACACGCGGTATGCACGGCGTCGTAGTCCACTTCCAGACCGAGTTCCAACGCGTACTTGAAGCACTGCATCTGCGTCGGCACATCCGTGGCTTCGCGCAATAGGTTCGGATGCAGAGCGCAGCCATTCTCCACGGCGTACTTCAGACACCGAATGTGCCCTCTGCGAGTCGCCAGAAGCGTCGTAAAGTCACAAAACGCGCCGGTACCGAAAGACAGCGTCTGCCCGCGTGGCCACGCGGCGGCGTCCGGCCACGACTCGCGCAATATGCACGCACACGTCTCTGGATCGCCCGTGACATGCGCGCGATATTCGGTTGTTGGCATCCGTGCCGTTTCACGCCCGTACCGACGCCGCGCGGAGTCGTCGGTGCGGCGATGAGTGACGACGATAAGACCTCGGTTTAGCGAAATCGGCGAAACCGGGCACTGGGAACCTGGCACTGGTTTTTCTTTGGTTCTCTAAGCACTCGCATGGGAAAACGTACTACGGATTCTAATGAACGATACCTTAAGGCTGGTGATCGCGCGATCACCAGCCGCCGCGATCGACGTCGTCGCCGGCGTCTTGACGCCAGACTTGAACGTCGTCCGCGGGACGGCGTTCGCCGGAATCGCGAGGCGGCGGTCGTCGACCGTCGTCGAAAGAGCGGCGACGATCGTCTCGCGGTGGCGAACGACGGTCGTCGTCGTTGAAAGAGCGACGCTGCGGACGGGCGCGGTAGCCTTCGTTGTCGTAGCGAGGACGGGAGTCGTCGTCGAAACGCTCGCGAGGGCGGAAGGAATCTCGCTCGGGGCGGCGATCGTCGAAACGACGGCCGAATTCGCCCCTGTCCTCGCTTCGCCGATCGTCGAAAGAGCGCCGTGGTGGGCGATCGTCGAAGTTGTCGCGGTTGCGGAAAGAATCGCGTCCACCGCGACCGCCGCGGTCGCCGAAACGTCCACCACCGCGACCGCCGTCCCGGTCGCCGAAGCGACCGCCGCCGCGGTCGCCGAAGCGTCCGCCACCGCGACTGCCGTCGCGATCGCCGAAGCGATCGCCGCCGCGACCGCCAAAGCGACCGCCGTCGCGACCGCCGAAGCGTTCGCCTCGATCTTCGAAGCGACCGCCACCGCGACCGCCTCTGTCATCGAATCGGCCGCCGAAGTCACCGCCGCGACCACCGCCGTCCCTGCGCTCGAATCGCGGCGGACGATCGTCGAACCGATCGAAAGATTGACGTCTATCGTCGTCGAAGCCGCGACCGCGGCCGCCGCGACCACCGCGACCTTCGTATCCGCCACGACCGCGTCCACCGCGGTCGCCGAAGCGATCGTCCGAGCGCCTGTCGTCGAATCTGCTTCCGAACTCCTCTCTTCGATCGTCCCTGTCTCTGCGCTCAAATCGCGGCGGCCCGTCGTCTCTTCTCCGTTCGTATCCACCGCGATCATCGCGGCGTTCAAACCTTGGCGCCCTGTCGTCTCTTCTTTCGTACGATCCACCGCCTCTTCCCCAGTCGTCTCGCCTTTGGCCTCGGAAAGAATCGCCGCGGCCGCGACCGCGACCGCGATCGTCGTAGCGAGGCGGTCTGTCGTCGAAAGATCTTCGTCCCGTGGACGATTTCGCGGTCGAAACTTTGGACGTGTCGATCGGCATTTCCTCCGGCGGTGGTTTCGGCGATTCCGCCAGGCGCAACAATCGTCGAACGCAATCCGACGCCAGTTCCTTGGACGGAAGATCGGCGAACTCGTCGGGATCGTCGATGTCATTCAGCACCAACAGAACGCGAAGCAAATCCGATAATTGCAGCGCCGGATTCTCTTGTCTGTCCTGAAGTTTATCGCACGCCGAGCACTTGCCTCGCAAATGCGAAACGTCCATCGACATCGACGCTCGCAGGCGCTGCAAACCGGCGTTGAGCTTGCGATTATTCAACCTTCGAGGCAACGGCCAATCGATGAGTTGATACACCAGAGACTCGGGCAATCGCGAAAATAAATCAGGTCGATCGCGCGCGAAAGAGAGCGCCAATCGTTTGATCTCTCCTGGATCCGACGGCGTCAAATCCTCTTCGTCGCTCTCGAATTTAGACTCCGAGTCGGCGCCGGCGGCCGCGTCGTCTCCGCCGCCGCTCACGCCTCGCGCCCACTCCGGCGTCTTCGAATCCCCCGCCGCGACGACGATTTCATCCGCGTTCACCCCACTGTACCCGAGCGCTTGCAAACGCGCGAGAAATATGACAAACTCCGCCCAATCCCCTCCCCACGTCGTCGTCGTTCGCACGCTCGACAACAATTCGTCCACGTCGGCGTCCACGCGCGCGCCAACCACCGCTTCGTCCGCCGCGCGCACCGCGCCCTCGTCCGCGTCCTCGCTTTCGAAATCATTCGCGTCGACGACGCGATCAACGTCGTCTTCTTCCGCGTCATCGCTCGCCGAGGCGACGACGCGTCCCGCGCGCGCCGCCGCCGTCCCGACTAACCCGCGCGCGCGCCGAGCGCCGAGCGATTCGAGCGCGACCGGCGCTCGCCACGGCGGTGCGACGCGCGGGAGCGCGCGCGCGGTCGTCGACGCGCGCGCGCGGTCGACGCGCGGGAGCGCGCGCGCGATGGGCGCGCATCGCGCGGACGCGACGCCGCCGCCGCGCATGCGCTCGGTCGAACGCGCGCGCGCGCGCGCGGTCGCGCGAGCGATGGACGCGCGCGCGAGGGCGCGCAGGCGATCGGCGCGTATGGTTCGCGAGCGCGCCGCGACCTCGAGGACGGGCGCGAGGTGTCGAACGGTGACGCGGTGCGAAGTGAGGGAATCGAACGGACGCGGCGGCGGTTCGTCGGTTGGTTGGACTGCGCTCGAGTTACATTTGGTCGAGATAGGCGCCGTAACCGAGCTCTTCGAGCTTGCTCGCCTTGTTCAACACGACGTTCTCCATGTCGTCTTGGTACGCTAACATTTTAGAGCACACGTCGGGCTCGAACGCGGCGACGATGCGAGCGGCGATGAGACCGGCGTTGGCGCTGTTGCCGATGGCCACCGTCGCCACGGGAACGCCTTTGGGCATTTGAACGATGGAGAGCAAGGAATCCATGCCGTCGAGATACTTGAGCGGGACTGGGACGCCGATAACGGGAAGAGGGGTCATGGCGGCGACCATGCCGGGTAAGTGCGCGGCGCCGCCGGCGCCGGCGATGATGGCGCGCAAGCCGCGCGTGTGCGCGCTTCTCGCGTACTCGTTCATACGCTCGGGCGTTCTGTGCGCCGAAATGACGGTGACTTCGCAACCGATGCCGAAAGATTCGAGGACCTCCGCAGCGGCGCTCATCGTGGGCAAGTCACTGTCGGAACCCATGATGATGCCGACTTGAGCCGCCTTCTTCGGCGGCGTCTTGTCCCCGCTCGCGGCGCGCAAAAGCGTGTCCAGACGCTCCGTCGCCACCGCCGCGCTCGGGCCGACGACGGTGAGGTGACCCATCTTGCGCGCGAGCTTCATGTCAGGCTTTTCGTACCAGTGAATGCTCGCACCGGGAGTCGCTAGCGCGGCGCCCATGAGACGGTGCGCCCGGCCCATGGCCTCGTCGCCGTCGCCGTCTCCCAAAATATTCTTCATCACCGCCCCGCCAACCTTGAGCGAGGTGTCACCCAAGGGCCAACCCAAAATGGCGCGCAAGTGATTTTCGTACTGCGAGCACGCGCAGCCTTCGATGGTGTAGTGACCGCTGTTGTGCGGTCTCGGCGCGCACTCGTTGAGCAAAATCGAGCCATCCTTGAGGAGGAAGAGCTCGACGCCAAAGATCCCCGCACCCGTGAAAGACCCGATCGCTCGCTTCGCCGCCGCTTGCACCGCTTCGGCAACTTTATTCGGAATCGGCGCCGGCGTCGTCGTCGTGTCGCAAATATTGTTTTCGTGAACGGTTTCGACGACGGGGTACGCCCGCGTCTCCCCATTCTTGGCGCGCACCACCATCACCGCCAATTCCTTCTCAAACGGCACCCACTTCTCGCAATACAACCCTTGTTCAAACCCACCCAACTTCGCCACCGCATCGGCCAAATCCGCGGCGGTCTTCGCCACCGCGTTCCCGCGCCCGTCGTACGCCAAACGCTTGGACTTTAACATGAGCGGAAACCCAAACTCGCTCGCCGCGCTCTGCAACGCGGCTTCATTCGGGCAATCCGCGTACGGCCCGAGCGGGACCCCGGCGTTCGTGAAGTGTACCTTCTGCGCATACTTATCCTGAATCGTCGCCAACGTCTCCGGCGTCGGCTGCACGTCCACGCCCGCCGCGCTCAGCTCTCGCAGCGCCTCCACGTCGATGTGTTCAATCTCCACCGTCACCACATCGCACGTCTCCGCGAACGCCTTCACCGCCGCCTTATCCCTAAAACTCCCCACCACCTGCGTCGCCGCGATCGACGCCGGCGCGCGCTCCGTCGGATCCAGCGCTTTCAACCGCACCCCCATCGGCGCCCCCGCGATTGCGAGCATGCGTCCGAGCTGTCCGCCGCCCAATATCCCCACCCGACAGTCCCGTCCGTACCCCTCGAATCCCGGTTCATCGCTATCGCGTCCGCGCGCGTTCGCGCTTTCGTCAGTCCATCGCTCGATCGCTCGCGTCGTCCCGCGTTCGCGCATTCATTCATTCATTCATTCGCTCACTCATTCGCCCGGTTCAAACCGACGCACCTCACTCGAAACTTGGCCTCCCCGCTCGCGCGCGCGCGCGTCCGGCGCGTTCGCCCGCGCGCGTTCGCCCGCGCGCATCGTCGCGTCGCGCGCGGCGCGCTCGCGTCGGTCGTCGCGCGCGCCGCGGCGCCCGTCATCGCCGTCGTCGTCGTCGATGTGACGACCGCGCGGCGGGCGGCGCGATCGCCCTCGCGTTCGCGTATTCGACCGGTCCTGACTCGTGAAGAGTCTCACACTACGACGCGCGCGCGAACGATCGCGATCGACCCTCGCGTTCGCGCATTCGACCGGTCCTGACTCGTGAAGAGTCTCACACTACGACGCGCGCGCGAACGATCGGCGACCGGGCGACCGACCGTCGCGAAAGGCCACGGGGCGCGGCGCCAACCGAAGCGTCGCCAACCGACGCGTCGCGCGACGCCGACGCGCGCGACACCGCGCGACGCCCGCGCGAGCGCTCGAACGCGCGCGCGTATTTCGCGCGACCGGGCGCGCGGGCGCGCGGGCGCGGCGCGGGCGCGATGGCGACGGCGCGCGGCGACGACGACGCGCGCGCGGCGACGACGCGACGCGAGGACGACGACGACGACGACGGGACGCGCGCGAGGACGCGCGACGCGCGGGACGCGGCGATGCGCGAGGAACTGGCGAAACGATTTCCCACGTGCGATTGGCGGGAGGCGCGGGCGATGGACGACGCGTGCCTGGTGCTCGTGCGCGCGGCGGTCGCGGCGGAGCGACACGGGGCGAGGGCGCTCTCGTGCGGGGCGCGGAGAGTCGCGGGCGAGGACGAGGACGACGCGTCGCAGAGAATGGCGCGGGGGGGATCGAACTCGTCGAGCGCGTCGGCGGGGACGTCGTTTTCGCGCGAGGCGTACGAGCTGGAACAGCTGACGGCGGCGGTGCGCGGCGCGGGTCTGAAGACGCCGGAGGAGACGGAGTATAAATTGGTGTTTTGCGGCGCGGACGTCGGTGGGATGCTAACGAGGACGATGCAGGTGGTAGATAGGATCGGGTTGGAGGTGAAGGATGCGCAGGCGCACAAGAGCGTGGACGGAATGGCGTTGAATTTTTTCACCGTCGTCGGGTACGAGGGCGAGGACGAACGCGCGCTCGAGGAAGCGGTGGAGGCTGCGCTTGTGAACGAGGAAAGCGAGGAGAAGAAGCCGCCGGTACCTTTGATCATCAACGCGGCACCGCCGAAGTCGGGAGTGAAGCGCCGGAGAGACGCACGGGCGCGAGGTGGTGAAGCTTTTTCCCCGAGCACGTCTGCGGAGCATCACGGTAAATCGCAACGGGCGGCTGCGAGCTTTGGCGGACGCGCTTCTAGTCGGCGTTCGCATTCGCGGTCTGGCTCAGAACTGTCGATGAATGACTCGTTCAACAATACAGCATCGGCGACGGATACGCCGGGGAGTGAAGAAGCTACAGAGGAACCCATGTCGGAGGACAACAGCGACGGCGCGTTGAGCGTAGGAAGCGACATCGATTCGAAAAAGCTTCAAATCGGACGCAAAATCGGTGAAGGGACGTTCGGAACGCTGTATCACGGCATTTATCCCAGCAGAACGAGAGAAGGACGAGTCGTTCACATCGAAGTCGCGCTAAAATATGTGACGCTCAAGCGGGACGATGTCAAATCGGCGCGGCTTGACTTTTTCCAAGAAGTCAAGATGCTTCGAACTCTCAAGCACGCAAACCTTGTCGGGTACGTTGGCTCGGTGGTCGAGGGATCGGAGCTATGCTTGGTGACAGAATTCATGGCAAAGGGTCCCTTACTAGAGTACTTGCGCGAAAATGGTCCGATGCGAAAGGTGGAAGCGATACGAGTCGCCGTCGGCATCACGCGAGGCATGACGTACTTGCACGAAGTGGGCGTGATACATCGAGACTTGAGGGCTGCGAACGTCTTACTTTCTGGATCTTTTGACGCAAAAATTTCCGATTTTGGTCTTGCACGTCGCGTACCTCGAAACCGATCGAGGATGACCGCGGAAACAGGCACGTATCGATGGATGGCTCCGGAGGTCATCACGCACGGCGAGTACGACGTCAAGGCAGATGTGTTTTCTTTCGCCATTACGCTTTGGGAAATCGTCACCGGAGGCGCAAACCCGTACGGGGAGTTGAATCCTCTTCAAGCCGCAGTGGCGGTCGTTCAGAGAGGAATCCGCCCGCCGATACCGCATAAGTGCGATCCCCTGTTCGCAGAATTGATGCAGAATTGTTGGAAAACCGTGCCGCAGTCGCGGCCTCGTTTTAGAGATTTGCAGCCTTTACTCGAAGCGTGTGATTCTCCGGAAGAAGTCATCGAAACCTTGGCGAAACCTCCGAGCAAGTCTTTTTTCTCCAAGTTCCGCTTCGGAAGAAAGCAACAATAAAATAGCAAAAATACCGTATTTACGCAGAAGAGCGGCGCTCGCGAGCGCTTGCGCGCAAAATCTGAGCACGATGGACTATTCAACATCATCGAGTGCCAGTGTACCATCACCTCCCTAATAATGTTTATCTATTAGTTTGAGTTGAATAAAAACAGATGTACTGTATCACCCAAGAACACCAGCGTCGTTGCCTTCATTACGATGCGCGCGCATTACATACGAATTAAAACTACTACTTCTTAGTCGAAGGGAAAAGCGTCGTCAACGACGGTCGCGTCGGATTCACTTTGACGACTTGGTCGCCGACGACTTCGACGTTCTTGTACGTGTAACCGACAAAGTTGGAATCTTTGCCCGCATCCGTTTCCCCAAGTTCACTCTTCTTTCGCATGCTCTCGTCCTCTTCGAAATCTTCAAAGTTACGAGTGTCCAATTGATGCGAAACGACGGGACTATGGGGTGGCTTCCTCGTGTAGAGAGTGTCCCAGTCGATGCCGCTAAAAAATTTGTGCGATTTGATCTCTTCCACGCCTCCGCTCGTTCCTAAACGCTGATCGACGTCGCATAACAGACGTTCGATCAAGTCGCGCGCTTCGGGAGAGATCGTCGCGTCGTCTGGAATTCTCAAGTGGTGTCTCCAGTGCACGATTTTACGGCACGTCGTCATCGGCTCGTCGCTGTAAAACGGCGCGTAACCCATGAGCATTTCAAACATGATAGCACCGACGCTCCACCAATCGCACTCCAAGCCGTATCCTTTCTTCAGGAGAACTTCTGGGGCGATGTAGTCCGGCGTACCAACTGTGCTGAACGCCAACCGACGTCGATTCTTCTGCCAGTTCGCGAGCTCTTCTGCGCGCTTTTGATCCGTCTCGATCGTGTTTGGCAAATTGCCCTCGCCGTCTCGACTCATCGCCGCTTCGTTCTCCAAGATTTCCGGGAGAACCGCCTGCTGATACGCCGGATCGATGGGTTTGCACAATCCGAAGTCGCTCAACTTCATGTGACCATCCTTGTCGAGCAACAAGTTGTCCGGTTTGATGTCTCTGTGAATAAAGTTGTGTCGATGAATCGTCTCCAGCGCCGCCACCGTCTGCGCCAAGTAAAACCGCGTCTCTTCCTCCGTGAGCGTATCGCGTCGAATCAACAGAGTCATCACGTCTCCACCCGGTAAATATTCCATCACGAGGTACAAGAATTGATCGTCTTGAAACGAATAATACAGCGTCACCACCGCGCGCGAGTTCACCTCGGCGAGCAAGTTTCGCTCCGCCTTGACGTGATCGACTTGCCCGCGCCGAACCATTTCCGACTTTTTCAGCTTCTTCATCGCGAAAATCTCCCCCGTGCTCTTCTGTCGCACCAACCGCACCTCCCCTGTTCGCGCGCGCGAAACGAATCCCACCCGTCGTCAGTCCCGCGTCCTCCCGGAATATTCCCGCGCGCGTCGTCGTCCGCGTCGCGTCGCGTCGCGTCGTTCACGCACCGAAAGCCCCTCGCCCGATCAACTTCAGCGGTTCAAAATCCTCGACGCACATCCTTTTCCCCGTCCCCTGTTGCGCCTGCGTCGTCGTCGTCGTCGTCGTCGTCGTCGTCGTCGTCGTCGTCTCGCCCGCGCTCGCCTCGGTCCTCGCGCGCGCGTCCCCCGTCGTCATCCCTCCCTCTCGCTCGCTCGCCGCCCGCTGCGCCTTGCTCGCTCGCTGCGTCTTGCTCGACATCTTCGCCACCGCGCGCGAGAACCACGACTCCTTCCCCATGTCGTCGCCGCGCCTCGTTCGTTCGTTCGTTCGTTCGAATCAAATCTCAAATCCGACCCCTCGTCGTCGCCGTCGTCGCGACGCGTTCGATCCCGATCGACGCGCGACGCCGCGCGTCGTCGTCCTTCGTCGCGCTCGCGCGGTCGCCGCGTCGCGATCGCCGTCGCTCGACGATCCGGGTCGCGTCGTCGCGCGCGCGCGAGTGCCGAGCTCGATCGATCGATCGAACGCGTCGCGTCGCGCGCGTCGACCGCGCGACCGCGGCGCCGGTCGACGACGCGCCGGCGCGCGGCGCGCGCGACGACGCCGACGCGCGCGCGCGACGTCGCGGCGCGCGACGGTCGGATTGGATGTCGTTTCGGACGCGCCGCGTCGGCACACGCGCGCGCATGGACGACGACGACGACGACGACGACGACGACGACGCGACGCGACGCGTGCTGCGCGACGTCGTCCGCGCGCGACGCGCGCTTCGCGAGATCCGCGCGTCGCTCGACGCGAATCGCGCGCGGACGACGCGCGATTCGCGTCGAGCGTCGCGACGCGCGCGGTCGGACGCCGCGCGCGCGATCGCGCGCGACGCGAAGCGCGCGTCGAAGCGCGACGAAACGGACGCGCGAACGGCGACGGCGGCGACGCGCGCGCGGTTGGCGACGGCGGCGACGCGCGCGCGCGAGACGAGCGAGACGCTCGCGGCGGCGCTCGCGGCGGCGGCCGACGCGCGAGGCGGCGCGCGAGCGCTCGAGGACGCGCGAGGCGAGGTCGAGGACGCGAGGCGAGCGATTCGGGACGGCGCGCGCGCGATCGAGGCGCGCGCGAGGGCGATCGGGGCGACGATGGCGGCGACGGCGGCGGACGTCGAGGACGCGACGGAGGCGCGAGACGCGCGCGAGCGCGCGAGGCGGGCGACGGAGGCGGATTTCGAGCGCGCGCTCGCGCGCGAGCGGCGCGCGTGCGAGCGCGCGATCGATGCGATGGACGCGCGCGCGCGCGATTGCGTCGTCGACGTCGCCGTCGCTCGACGCGGCGTCGCGTAACGTCACGTCAATGTAAAGTCAGTGTAATGTAATGTAACGTCAATGCAATGTAATGCGGCGCGTCGTAACGCGACGCGACGGACGCCGCGCCGACGGACGCCGCCTCGAATCGACGCCGCGTCGACGCGCGCGTCGGCGTCGCGTCGACGCGCGCGTCGACGTCGTCTCGCGTCGACGCGATGACGATTTCATTCGCCGCGGCGGCGGCGGCGGCTTCGACGTCGACCGCGCGCGCGCGTCGACCGCGCGCGCGCGTCGACGCGGCGACGCGCGACGGCGACGGCGACCGCGCGCGTCGCCGCGTCGTCTGTCGCCTCGCGCGCGCGCCGCAGCGGCTGAGCGCCAACAAAAAGCGCGCGAAGCGCGAGCGC
This sequence comes from Ostreococcus lucimarinus CCE9901, assembly GCF_000092065.1. Taxonomy (NCBI): domain Eukaryota; kingdom Viridiplantae; phylum Chlorophyta; class Mamiellophyceae; order Mamiellales; family Bathycoccaceae; genus Ostreococcus; species Ostreococcus sp. 'lucimarinus'. The sequence goes on from NC_009363.1 coordinate 125,542, forward strand.
GAGGACGCGCGGCGAGAGGCGCGAAAAGTGTCGCGCGAGGACGGCGCGCTGCGCGGCCGGGTCGAGGACGCCGAGCACGAGGCGCGACGGTGGCTCGGACAACACTTTTTGGTGGACGCGAGCGTGGTGACGGACGCGGTGGAGGCGGCGAGGCTGGGAGCGGGGGAGCGAGTGCTGGAGATTGGACCGGGGACGGGAAACTTGACGAACGAGATGCTGAAGCGCGGGGCGCGCGTGTTGGCGGTGGAGAAGGATAGGAATTTAGCGGAGAAATTACGGGAAGGGTTGTGCGTGGAGTATAAAGATGCGTTCGAGTTGGTGGAGGGGGATTTTTTGAAGTGGGACGGATTGGCGACGGCGTTTGAGCGCGCGACGCCGGAGACGCCGAGGGCGAAAGTGGTGGCGAATATTCCGTACAACATCACCACAGACGTGTTGAAGGTGTTGCTTCCGATGGGTGACACGTTTGAGGATATGATTTTTATGTTTCAAGAGGAAGTGGCGCAGCGTTTGGTGCGCGACGACGCCGGCGGCGGAGACTATCGGGCGATGAGCGTTCGCGTCCACTACTACTCCAAGCCGTATTACATCCGTCCAGTTTTGCGTGATTGCTTCATGCCGCCGCCGAACGTGGAATCGTGTTTAATCGGATTCAAGCCGAAAGAGCCGCACGAGCTCTTACCCTTGAACGGCACCGACAAGCAATTCTTCACCTTTGTCCAGGCGTGCTTCGCGCAAAAGCGTAAAATGTTACGCAACAACCTCAAGGCGGTGTGCGACGAGGCGACGATGGACGGCGCGTTCGCGTTGCTCGACCGCGGACTTAAAGTTCGTCCGCAAGAGCTCACCATGGAGGAGTACGTCAAACTATTCAATTTCGTACGCGATCGAGAGACGTGAGCTCGCGTCTCGCGTCGTTGTAGCATTACATCGTTACCATATAATGTGTACTCTCACGCGCTCGCCTTCATGAACAACTGCACCCCGTGCACGATGCTCCACACCCATCCGACGAAGAACACGAAACACATCAACCACATCATCGCGAAACACTTCAACCCTTCGAACGTTTTGTTTGCGGTCACGCACGCGACGAGCGTCCCCACTCCGGGGAAGATGATGTTCAGCACCATGGCGACGATGGCGATCGGTTTTTTCGCCTTGACGAGGGCATCGTCGTGCGTTTTGCGCAAAAAATCTTGAATCTTTTTCAGCGTGTCGCTCATCTCGTGCTTCGCGCGTTCCAGGCGTCGTCGTCGTCGAGGGAGAGGCTCGTTTTGACGACGCGGTCGGTCTGGGCGGTCGGTCGGTCGGTCGCGGCGCAAACTGGAATCTGATAAAATACAACACGAATAAAGCCTAAATGCGGGCGAAGCGCTCATCCGAACGTGTTCAACGCGCCCTGGGTTTGCTCTAGAAAGCTCGCGAGTCGCGCGCGGGCGACTTTCGCCGCCGCCGGCTTGGCGCGCTCCGTCTCGTCGTCGTCCTCCGGCGGCGCGCGCCACGACTCGGCGAGCGGGCCGTCCCACCATCCGAACGGTACGTCCCGCAATCGCGCGTCGTGCGCTCGCAGAGCCTGCGCTATGAATTCTGCATCCTCAACGCTCACTTTACGCGCGTCTTCGTGCACGGTGGGCGTGAGTAAGACGCCTCCCGGAATCGTCCCGGCGTCTCCGCGTCCGCCCAGCAGCGCGCGCGCCAGCGCCGTCGTCGGCGGCGACGCGCGCGAATCGCCGCGTATCATCACCACGCCTCGCGCGCTCGCGAGATTTAAGTACGCGTTCGACGCGCTCACGCCCCAGCACTTGGCGCACGCCGCGTCGTCGCGCGTCGTCGTCGTCGTCGTCTCGTCGCGCGCTGTCCCAGGGGGCGTCGCGCGCGCGGCGCCGGCGAAATCCGGCGGCAGCGCCACGGCGAAGATGGCGCGGTAGGGCTCGATGGCGGCGAAAAATGCGTCGCCTCTGAGCACGCCTCGCGCCGCGCCGCGCATGGCGATTCCGCGCGTCGCGGAGTGCGCCGGAGCGGGCGCTTTCGAACGCGACGGTTTCGATTCCTCGTGCTAAAAGTTTGGTCTGCGCTAAAATGTTTCTACTGATTGCGACTGCTCGACCGCGACGTTGGGTCAATCCAACCCGTCGTGCGCCTCGACCGCGGCGCCACCGCCCGTCATCTCTCGCTTCAACGCGGCGATGCGCTTCGCCACGTCCGGGTCCTCCTCCGCCTCTGACTCGGCGGATTTGCGCTTCTTGGTCGCCTTCTTCTCCACGTCCTCGGTGATCGGTGTGTTCCACCAGATTGGACCGCCCATGATACCGTCCCCGGAACAACACGAGATGCATCCCGTCTTCACGTTCGGCGTCAAGCGCTGTTGCGGCGCTCTCGACGCCATCGGCACGCGACAGATGCTCGCCGTGCCGAAATTCGTCGCCGACTTTTGAATCGACAAGAGCGAACACAAATTCTCGTACCCTGGTTTGCGCCATTTTGAAATCAGCGCCTGATCAGCGATTTTCTCGCGGCACAAGTAATCGTACAGCTCGCGCTTCAACGCTTTGCGCTTGTACATCAAATCGAATACGAAGCGATTCTTCTCCCAGTGAATCCTGTGAATTCGCCACGACAACTCATTCTTCCTCTTCCCCTCGTGCTCCTCGTTCACCGCGTCCTTCATCTGATTCTCGAAATCCTCGATCGCGTGTTCGATCATATCGAACCCCTCGGGCGGCTGTTTCCCTTTCAATCGTCGTCGAAACGACATCGCGCCTCGCGTTGGCTTAGGGATTCACCGGGACGATTGGCGTCGAAATATCACCCGTCGCCGCGCGAGGAGACTGTGATGCGCGCCGCGCACCGCTTAGGGACGTGGACGTTGGATCACGCACTGTCGTGCGAACGCGCGCGCGCGTGATTCGGACGACGACGATTTGAAGACGCGCTGAGGAATGAGAACAAAGTCTACGCGCGCGAGCGCCGACGCCTCGCGGCGGATGGTTTCAAAATCTAAATGTCTAGTTGTCGACCGAAATTACGCGTCCCGTGGCGTCGCGCGTGAGCTTAGAGTCGTCGCCGCCGTCCGCGGCGCGCCAAGCGACGTCGAGCTCGGGGCGGATGGCTCGCAGATTGTTGACGAGTCGCTCCCACTCGTCGTCTTGGGCGCCGGGATTGCCACCGACGACGAGCGTTCGTAAATCAGAGAAAGTCTGAGGGTTTTCGAACGCTTTGACGACCGCGCGGAGGCCTTCGACGGTTAAACCCACGGCACCGAGGTCGAGGAGCGTGAGAGAAGATCCTTGGCCGGCGCCGAAAATTTTTGCGACTCCGGCGTCGCCGAGTCCGGCGTTGTCGAAGAGCGCGAGAGACTTTGAAGCCTTCAGCACAAACCCCAATGAGTCGGCCGCGTCGACGGTGATCGCGCACGCTCCGAGATCAAGTGATTCTGGCACTCGAGTCCCGAACGCACCCTTCGCGAGCGTGGCTAATCCAGCGTCACCGAACGCGTTGCCTCGTAAATTCGCACTCACCAAATTTGGACACGCGGCGAGGAAGCTGTCGAGCGCCTCGACGTCTTTCGCGTCCTCGATCTCGCACTGCACGAACTCAACCGCGGTGATGCTTAATTTTTGCGTTCCAATCGTGAACAGGCCATCGCCGAAGCACGCGTGAGCGCCCCCTTTACCGAGCTTCACGCCGTTCATCTCTAGCGCCTCCACGCTCGCTCGCGACGCCAAACCCGCGCCCACGGCGCGCAACCCTTCCGCTCCGATGGCGCATCTCGTCAAACCCAGTCGCTTCAACGGGCACGGTGACTTCAAGAACTCCCCCAGTGCGCTCGCGCTGGCGGTATCGAGCGCGTTATCCGTCAAATCGAGCGTCTCGAGCGTCGCTCCCTCGCTCGCTCCGTTAAACGTCGCCGCGTATCCCACCGCGCCCAATTTCTCATTCCTCCCCAACCGCAGCTCGCGCATCGCGCACTGCGCCATGCACTTCCCCAACGCCCGTCCGTGCTCGTCTCGCACGCCTTTATACTCTAAATCGAGCCTCTCCAGCGCCGCTCCGTGCGCCGCGCCCCGCAGCGTCGTCTCCAGCGCGCTCTCCGTCCCGTCGTCCCCATCGTCCCCGAACGTTTCGTCTCCCACGCACATCGACTTGATGGACGTATTTATCGCCAAGCACGCCGCCCACGCGCGCGCCGCGGGCGCGCTCACGCGATGCCCCGAGGCGTAAAACTCTCGCACGTGTTCATTCTCCTCGAGCGCCTTCGCCGTGGCGATTTGCGTCGCTTCGTCGAACGCGCGCACGCGCAGCACGTGCACCGATCGAAGCGCGGCGTCGTTCGCTTCGATGCGCGCGAGCCAGGACGGTCGATCGCCCTCGGGCGCGCTTTTACCCCACGCCATCGGCGCGCGCGCGCGACGCGCGGGACGAACGGCGCGGCACTCAATGACGCTTCGACGCCTCGTGGCGCGATGCGCGACGACCGCGAGAGCGTCGACGAGCGCCGCGGCGATCGATGCGTCGCGCGCGACGCGAGTGCGACGTCACGAGACGTCGGCGGTGAAGGATGACGCGGGAAAGTTGCCGGGACAAGTGGACGCGAGGGAAAAGGCAAAGTTTGAAGCGGACGCCGCGCTGTGGTGGAACGAAGGCGAGGGCCCGTTCGCGGCGCTGCACGCGATGAATCCGGTGCGGGTGCGGTTCATACGGGACGGCCTGGTCGGACAGTACGGCGATGTGCTGGGCGGGAACGGGCCGGGGGCGGCGCTGCGCGGGTTGAAAATTTTAGACGTCGGCTGCGGGGGGGGGATATTGGCGGAGAGTTTGGCTCGATTGGGAGCGCAAGTGACGGCTATTGATGCGGGTGCGGCTAACATAGCGATCGCGCGCGCGCACGCGGAGTTGGATCCGGATTTAGTGAAGAATTTGAAGTACGAGGCGGTGACGGCGGAGGAACTCGTCGAACGCGGCGAAACGTTTGACTGCGTGACGAGTTTGGAGGTCATCGAGCACGTCACCGATCCGTTGGAGTTCACGAAATCGATTGCGAAATTAGTGAAACCGAAAGGCGCGTTGTTCGTGAGCACGATCAATCGTACGGCGAGATCGTTCGCGTTCGCCATCTTGGCGGCGGAACGCGTGCTCGGCCTCGTGCCGCCGGGAACACATCAGTTCTCAAAGTTTCTCACCCCTGGAGAGATTGCGATGATGGCGGGTCACGCGAATTGTGAGATGGTCGAGCTCGCGGGGATGGTCTACGACCCGTTGCGAAACAAATGGTCGTTATCTTCCGACACGCAAATCAACTTCATCGCGCACTGCGTCAAGTCGTCGTGAGTAAGCGCAGACGAATCGTTAGTTTTAGAGATTTATTTTATCATACACCGAAGCACGCGTCACGCATATTTCATCACGCGCGCTACGCCACGTCCCTGATCGCTATACGGCTCAGCACGGCGTCCGCTAAACTACCGATCTCGAGCTCATTCTCGTGCACCTTGTACCACTTCTTCAACGCCGCCTCGTCCACCGCCGGCCGCGCGTCGAACGCCACGAGCTCTCCCTTCACCACGCTTCGCACGCGCTCTAAATCTTCGTCGTTCGCGTCGAACTTACACACGATCAACGCCCTCGTGTTCTCGTCGCCGCCGAAGCGTCGAAACGCCTCGCTGATGTGCCGCGTCGGCGACAGACAAAACACCAGCTCGCTGTGCACCGCGCGCGTCACCATCGCCCCTCGCTCGCACGCGAGCGCCGCCTTGTACGCCGCCAACTCCACGCACGCCAGGCTCGCGATCGCGCGCGCGTCCATCACCGCGCACTCGAGCGTCCCGTCGCGCACCGCCGCGCGCACCTCCTCGGCGTTCGCGACGTCCGCGAACGTCCACACCGCGAGCTCGCGCGCGGCGCCGCGAGCGGACGTCTTCGGCAGGCGCAGCGCGCGCGACGGCGTCATCCGCGCCGCTCGCGCGCGCGCTCGCGGTCGTCGTCCCGAATCGTCACTCGCGCGCGCGGCGATGACGACGACGTCCGACGCGCGCGCGAGCGCGAGCGCGAGCGCGAGCGCGCGTCGCCGCGCGAGCGAATCCCTGCGCGTGCTTCGCGACGGCGCCTACGCGCTCGCGCCGATCGCGTCGCCCGAGGACGACGCCGCGCTCGCGCTCGACGGCGACGCCGCGCTCGACGGCGACGCGCGGCGACGCGACGACGCGACGACGCGCGTCGCCGTCCCGGTCGCGCTCGGCGCGAGCGAGCGGCGCGCGTTCGCGGACGCCGTCGCGGCGTCCGCGCGGGCGTCGAGGCGCGGATCGAGCGGCGCGCGGCGCGCGACGACGCCGCGCGCGACGCTCGAGCGCACCGAGAGCGAGCGCGCGCTCGAGGCGCTCGCGGCGACGGCGACGGCGACGTAGGCCGGTAGCCGCAGGCGTTAGGCGCGCGTGTATTTTACTCACCTCGATCGCGCGACGACGCGTCGGATCGCCGCGCGCTCTGAGCGCGCGGCGATCGCATCGGTCGACGACGCGCGCGGTCGACCGCGCGACGCGACACATCCAGCCTCGCCTCGCTCGCGAGCGCCGCGGACGCGGACGCGCGGTCGAGCGCGGAACGACGTCGACGTCGACGCGGAATCGACCGCGCGAACGAGACCGTCGTCGTCGACGCGCGACGCGCGACGCGCGAATCGCGAATCCGAAATCGCGACGGAAACCTCGCGCTCGAACGCGCGCGGTGACGATGAGCGATGAAGAGGCGCGCGCGAGCGCCGTGCCGGCGTCGGCGATGCTGTTCGCGGTGCACAAACACCTGCAAACGCGATGCGCGGAGAAGACGAGCGCGTTCTTGAAGTGCAAGAAGGGCGATCAAGACCCGGAAAAGTGCCTGCGACAGGGCGCGGCGATGACGGGGTGTCTGGTGGAGGTGCTCAGGGACTTGAAGGCGACGTGTGGGGATGAATTGAACGCGTACGCGGAGTGCTTAGATTACAGGAGCAATAACTTTGAAAAGTGTCGGCGGGAACAAGAGGCGTTTGAGACGAAGTGCTCGCTCGGGAAGTAAGCGTTTGGAACGCATTTTTTTTATCGCATCGTAGCAAAGTAGAAACATCCTTAATCTCCCTTCACCACGCGCGCGCCGCCGGATTCAACCTTGACTGAACGTAAAGGGCGGCGAACGAGCGATACGCACTGAATGACGTCCCCCATTCGGATGTCGACGACGTCTGCGAGAGCGATACCGCAGTCGCTACCTTTGCCGACGGCGTCGACTTCGAGCCGGTGGCGGCGCATGGAAGAACAGTCGAGTAGCTCTTCGTGGATGCACACTCCGTCGCGAATCAACCTAAATTTCTCACCCGCTTTCATCGCTCCTTGGCCGACGACGCAGCCGGCGACGATGGTCGCGTTGTTGCCTTTCGCGCCGGACATGTCGAATATCTGCACGACGTTCGCCTCACCCTCGATTTGTTCGTGCTCCTCCATGGGCGCTAAGCCGGTGAGCATCTCTCCCACTTCGTCGAGTAAGTGGTAAATAACTCGGTGTCGAACGATGCGCACACCTTTCTGCTTGGCTAATTTCGCGAGCGAGTTGGGCGGCTCGCGCACGTTGAATCCCAGGACCGGAGCGCCGATGGCAGCGCTCAAGCTTATATCGCTTTCCGTGATGGCGCCAACGCCCATGAACACGACCTTCAATCCAACGGCTTCAGATGCGAGCCCTAAAAGAGCGTCGCGCACAGCTTCTGCCGTTCCTTGAACGTCAGCCTTGATGATGACGTTTAAATGTCCTCGCTCTTCGGGATCAATTTCAGACTGATTCGCTGGCGCCGCCTCCTCGTCTTCACCTTTCATCCGCGCTTCGCGTTCTTCTCGTGCTTCGCTTATTCTCTTCGCTCTAGACTCGGATTCAACCATCGTGATGCTATCACCGGCCGAAGGAACCCCTTTCAAACCGACGAGCTCGAAAGGTTCAGCCGGACCAACGTGCGAGATTTGCTCGGCTTTGGCGTTGCGCAAGCTTCGAACTTTGCCATACTGATTACCCACGACCACATACGAACCGACTTTGAGCGTACCAGAGCGCAGTAATCCAGTAGCTGTCGGACCTTGCCCTTTATCTAACTTTGCCTCTAAAACAACACCATTAACTTTGCCCGAGAGAGACGCCTTTAACTCGAGCGCATCCGCCTCGAGGACGAGACACTCTTCCAATTCTGCCAATCCCTCACCTGTGATGGCTGAAATGGGAACACACTGCACTTTACCCCCGAATTCTTCTAATTCTATGCCCATGCTCCCGATCTCACTCTTCACTCGTCGTGGATCGGCATTTTCTCTATCAATCTTCGTAAGCGCGACGACCATCGGCACCCCCGCCGCCTGTATGTGCGCCGCTGCCTCTCGCGTTTGTGGCATTACCCCATCATCCGCGGCGACAACAAGTACGGCAACATCCGTTGCCGTCGCTCCACGCTGTCGCATCGCACTAAACGCGGCGTGACCGGGAGTATCGAGAAATGTCAGCGATCCGTGTCCGCCTGGAAGCTCGACGACGAAGGCGCCTATGTGTTGCGTGATTCCTCCCGCCTCGCCCGCGGCCACGGATGTCTTGCGCAACGAATCCAGCAGCGTCGTTTTCCCATGATCGACGTGTCCCATGACCGCCACTACGCCTCGTCGCCGCACAACCTCTGTCGCGTCCGCGTTCGGATCCGGAGAGACGGAGATGTCCACGTTCAGTTCCAACCCGACCAACTCCATCACGTCCGTCGGCACCGCATCCTCGCTCGACGCCAAGGACTCACCCAAGTTCGCTAGCACAGTTTCTAAATCCCGAGTTTCCATCTCCAATACCCTCGCCAACTCTACCAAAGTCGTTCCCTCCGCGATCTCCGCGGCGCCGCCCGCGCGCGGACTCTCGAGCGACCGAGCCTCCCTCGCGTTCTCCCCGGCGGCGTCCTTCCTCTTCGCCCGCACCGTCCCTTTCCCAGCCACGCTAAATTTCCTATATTTAGAAATCTTTTCCTTCGTCTTCTTCGATCGCTTCCCGTCGCCGTCGTCCTCCTCCTCGTCAGCGGTGAGTTTCTTTCCCTTGTACCCGACGCGCGGCTTCTCTCTCGCCGTCGCGCTCGTCGCGCCCGTCCCGTCCCGACCCTTCGCCATCGTCATCATCGACGACGTCCCGAACGATCTGCGCGCGCGCGACGACGGACGATCGCCGTCCGCGCGCGACGTCGTCGTCGTCCGCGCGCGAGCCGCCGCGAGCGCACCAATCGCGCGCGCGTTCGCGGAATGCGGCGCGTCTCGCGCGTCCGAGCGCGCGCGCGCGCGATCGTCGACGCTCGGGGTCATCGTCGACAGCGCGCGCGTCGCGGCGCGGGCGCTCGTCGACGCGCGCGACGCCGCGCGACGAATCATCGTCGACGGCGCGCGCGACACACCGCGGCGATGACGGCGCGCGCGCTCGCGACGACGTCGAGCGCGAGCGCGTCGACGAGCGCGCGCGCGCGTCGATGGAGCGCGCGCGCGACGCCGGACGCGAGGCGTCGACGAGTGTCGGCGGCGGCGATGCGGCGCGGGCGTTCGGTGTCGACACCGCGCGAAGGCCGACACCGAAGACGCGTCGACGCGCGCTCGAGGGCGAGCGAGGACGATCCGGACGGCGAGGACGATACCTCGGACGCGCGCGGGAGCGACGACGGCGTTCGGGCGGTGAAGGCGTGGTTGCGAGAGAACTTTTTCTTCGCGGGCGTGGGGGCGGCGGCGTGCGCGAGCGCGTCGCCAGAGTTTCGCGACGTCGTGGAGTCGTTCGGTGGTGCGGCGGGAGGGTCGTGGGGGTCGGGAGGGTTGGAAAAGTATGCCATCGCAGCCTTATTCTTCATCGCGGGCGTTGGATTACCGGTGAGAGCGTTGAAGGAAGCCGCGAGCGACGTGTCGCTCAACGCGTTTACGCAGGCGTTCATCTTCGTCTTTCCGACGATCGTCATAGCCGCAGCCGCGCCGGTTTTGATTGAATCGGGGTGGTTGAGCGAGAACGTGGTCGATGGTTTATTCGTGTTGGCGTGCTTGCCCACGACAGTAGGTTCCGGCGTGGCGTTCACGCGGTCGGCGAACGGGAACGTCGAAGCCGCCTTGCTGAATTCCATGGCGGCGAACCTCGCGGGTATTTTCTTGACCCCTGCGTTGATACATTTCTATCTCGGCGCCGACAGCTCGGTGGATCCGATCGCATCGAGTTCGAAGCTGCTCGTTCAAGCATTTTTACCCGTCGCTCTCGGTATGAGCTTGCGTTTGATCCCGGGCGTGGCGTCCGCCGCCGAGGGCGGCTTGAAGGAGCCGAGCAAACTGCTCGGCGATGCCATTTTGCTCGCCATCATCGCCAAAACCTTCGTCACAGCGGAACAAAGCGAGGCGGGGATGTTAGATTTCAACTCAAGCGCACACTTAGTGAGCGTCTTGTTGGTGTTCATGCTCTTGCACAAGGGATCGATTTTTTTGGCGGCGTCTCGCGTCGGCGCCTTCTCGCGCGAGGACGTCGTCTGCGCCCTATACATGGGTTCGCACAAAACCTTAGCGTTCGGCTTGCCTTTGATATCGACCACGTTCGAGGGCGATCCCAATCTCGCGTCTTATGTGCTTCCCTTGGTGATTTACCACCCCCTTCAAATATTCGCGAGCTCGCTCCTCGCGCGCCCTCTGGCGCGGTACGAGAAGCGGCGCGAATGAATCTTCCTAGCGACTTAGCGAGTCAAATAGCGAGCGATTAGCGATTAGTGCGTGCATCGCGACGCGACGCGCGTTCGACGCGCGTCGACGTCGTCGATAAATTAAAAGCGAGCCCATCGTATTGACAAGCCGCCGAGCGCGCGCGCGCCCGGCGACGAAACCCTACGTCGTCCCTCGCGAAGAATCACAACCTACTAATTCGTCCGCCTCCGCGCTCGAACCGCCGTCGAGCGCTCCCCGCGCCTCGCGCGCGTCCCTCTTCTTCGGTGCGTTCACTTGGACACGACCGTCATCACCGCCGGCGCCGTCGCCGGATCCACCGTCGGGTACTCCACCGCCTTGCGGTTTCGGTCGCTCGGTCGATGCTTCTTCGGTCGCGTGTCGGTGTGTCCCTTCGTCGCCTTCTTCCGCACGTGTCGCGCCGCCTTCACGGTGAACGTCATCGGAGCCCCGATCGTGATCGCCATCGCGTCTCGCCGAGCGCGCGCGCGTGTGCGTGCGCCGCGGTGGCGGCGTGGCGCGCACGCATGCGTGCTCATTCATTCGCGTCGACGCCGCGTCGACGCCGCGCCCGACGTCGCCTTCTTCCGCACGATCGCCCTCGCGAGCGCCATCACCGCGCCGTCGCGTGCGCGCGCGCTAAAAAAATAAAAAAAAACCACCCCCCCCCGATCGAAGGGTCAGGACTCGTCGATCGCCGCCCCCGGACGAACGTAAAACCTAGCCCATCGCCGCGCGCGCGCGCTTCGATCGTCGTCCGCCGCGTCGCGTCGTTTTGTCGTTTTATCCAAAAGGGAGGCGCGCGCGCGTGTGCGTGCGCCGCGGCGACGCGCGCGGGATCGCCGCGCGGCACTCGCGGGCGGACGATCCGAGCCGTCGCGCGCGAAGGCGAAGCTCTCGCGCGCGTCGATCGACGATGCGGGCGATGGACGCGTCGAGCGCGCTGGCGCCGCGGCGACGCGCGATCGGGACGCGCGGCGCCACGCGCGGGGCGAAGACCTCGAGGGCGATCGCGCGGGGGGCGGTGCGCGTCGCCGCGGGCGCGGTGTCGCAGGAGTACGCGATGGACGAACGAGGCGTGCTGATGCCGACGGGGAAGTACTGCGTGAATCACGCGGAGACGGTGCGAAGGAAGACGCGCACGGTGCACGTGGGCAACGTGAAGATTGGCTCGGAGCACCCAATCGTGAAGCAGACGATGACGACGAGCGACACGAGAGACGTCGAGAAGACGGTGGCGGAGGTGATTCGATGCGCCGATGCCGGTGCGGAGATGGTGCGGATCACGGTTCAGGGGATGCAAGAGGCGAAGGCGTGCAAGATCATCAAGGAGACGCTCGTGGCGAAGGGATACGATACGCCGCTCATCGCGGATATCCACTTCGCGCCGAAGGTGGCGATGATGGTGGCTGAATGCTTCGATAAGATTCGCGTGAACCCCGGTAACTTTGCGGATGGTCGTAAGACGTTTGAAAACATCCTGTACGAAACGGATGAAGAGTACAACGCCGAACTCGCGGAGATTGAAGAAATCTTCACGCCGCTCGTGTTGAAGTGCAAGGAGCGAGGCGTGGCGATGCGCATCGGTACGAACCACGGTTCTTTGTCCGCGCGCACGTTGTCGCGCTTTGGTGACACGCCGATGGGGATGGTGGAATCTGCGTTCGAATTCGCGCGCATTTGCCGCAAGCACGATTACCACAACTTTGTCTTCTCCATGAAGGCGTCTAACCCTCTCGTCATGGTGCAAGCGTATCGCCTGTTGTCCCACGAGATGTACAAGCTCGGCTGGGACTACCCGCTTCACCTCGGCGTCACCGAAGCCGGCGAAGGCGAAGACGGTCGCATGAAGTCTTCCATCGGTATCGGTGCTCTCTTACTTGACGGTCTCGGAGACACCATTCGCGTGTCTCTCACCGAAGCATCCGAGCTCGAAATCGAGCCGTGCACGCGCTTGGCCAACCTCGGTATGAAGGCGTGCGCCGAAAACATCGGTGTCGAGCAATTCGAGGACTCTGTCCGTGACTTCAAGACCTTCACGCGCAGAACTGGTGATTTGCCCGAACAAAAGGACTCTGATGCGATTGATTTCCGGAACATTCTCCACCGCGACGGCTCTGTGCTCGCCGCCGTCACCACGGCGCAACTCGCGTCGGAAGATGGCTTCTACCGCGAATTGGGCGCCAAGCTTGCGGTCGGTATGCCGCTTCGTGATATCGCCACCTGTGATTCCATCTTGCTCAGCGAAGTTCCCGCCGCGTCCGAAGAGAAGGCGCTCCGATCTATCCGTCGCCTCCAAGAAATCGGCTGCGGCGTTGTCGTGCCGGCTGACCTTCTCCGAGCGACGCCGTTGGAGAACGCCATCGCCCTCGTCAGCGCCGACGAAGTCGGTGCTCCGTTGCCGGCCGGTGCCGCGCGAAAGGCTGTCACGTTGAACGGCTTCGAGACCGTCGAACAACTCAAGGCTGTCGCAGCGTCTGACGCCGTCATGGTGCTCATCAAGACGAAGGATGGCGAGTCTCGTCTCCACTCTTCTCGCCGCATCGCCGAAGTGATGGCGCAAGTCGGTGCGAAGATGCCGGTCATTCATCACATGTACATGCCGACCGGCGACAAGTCGGACATCGTCATTCAATCCGGCTCCCAAGTCGGTGGTTTGCTCGTCGACGGCTTTGGCGACGGCGTGTTGATCCAATACGCCGGCTCCGACAAGGATGTCTCATTGGACTTCCTTCGTACGACCTCGTTCGGTTTGCTCCAAGGCTCTCGTATGCGTAACACGAAGACGGAGTACGTCTCTTGCCCGTCGTGCGGACGCACCCTCTTCGACTTGCAAGAAGTCACGGCGCAAATCCAAGAGAAGACTGGACACTTGCCTGGCGTCGCCATCGCCGTTATGGGTTGCATCGTCAACGGTCCGGGTGAGATGGCGGATGCGGATTTCGGTTATGTTGGTGGTGCTCCGGGTAAGATTGACTTGTACGTCGGTAAGGAAGTCGTCAAGCGAGGTATCGCGATGGAAACTGCGTGTGATGAACTCATTCAACTCATCAAGGACAACGACCGCTGGATCGAAAAAGAAGTCGAGGAAGCCGTCGCCGCGTGATGTCGCACTCGTAGCTCGCATGATGTTTAATACTAAGTCGATTGATTCTTCAGATTCTTTTCTCTAATTCTTTCTGATTTTCTTAGTTACAATACGTGGGACGGGAGTTTAATTGAGCTTCGTCGCTCATTCTTTCGAAAACGACATGCAATGCACCGCACGCTTATTAAATTTTCTCCAGGGCTTGAGCAATATCCGCTTCGATGTCGACGTAATCCTCAATCCCAGTCGAAAATCGAACGAGGTTATCCTTAATGCCAATCTCAGCGCGCTTTTCAGGACCCTGATCCCAATAAGAAACGACAGTCGGTTGTTCAATCAGCGACTCCACGCCACCGAGAGACGGCGCGATGTACGGAAGCTCGCAACTATCGATAAACTTTGCAGTCGCCCAAAGATCACCCTTGACCTCGAAAGATACCACCCCACCGAAACCTTTCATGTATTTTTTCGCAACTTCGTGGTCGCAGTGGCTCGGTAATCCCGGATAGTGCACTTTGTCAATCTTTGGATGCTTCTCGAGGTATTGAGCCAGTCTCATCGCGCTGTCGTTGTGGCGCTCGACTCGAAGCGACAAGGTCTTCAAACCTCGAAGAACCAAGTAAGCAGCGTGAGGATCGATGACACCACCCAAAATATTATGAAATTGTCTGCACGCGGCGACTGCTTCCTTCTTACCGACGATGACACCGGCGAGAACGTCGTTGTGCCCGCCCATGAATTTCGACGCGCTGTGAATCACCAAGTCGGCGCCAAAGTCGAGCGCGCGAGAGTTGCACGGCGTGGCAAAAGTACCATCGATGCACACGAGGCAACCCGTGGGCTTGCACAGGTTCACGATTCGTTCGATATCGACGCAACGAAGGTACGGGTTCGTTGGTGATTCGGAAAAGTACAGCGAGCACTTGTTCTCCTTGAGCGCCTTTTCCAAGCCGTCGTAATCGGACGGATCGAGCACCGTGGACGTGATGCCCATCTTCGGCAAGAAAGTTTGAATGAATTGTCGAGTGCGTCTGTAGCAGTCCGTGGTGGTGACAATGTGTCCACCGGCTGGGACGAGCGCGAGCAGCATAGTCGTCGCCGTGCACATGCCGGACGCGCTCAACAGAGCGTCTTCTCCGCCCTCGAGTTGGCGAATCTTCTCTTCGCACGCCTTGGTCGTCGGATTCCCGTATCGACCGTACTCAAAGCTCCCATATCGTCCCTCTTGATACGCGATCAACTCTTCCGTGTCCTTGAAGTGGTACGTCGACGTGCACACGATCGGGGTCGTCAACGAGTCGGATACCCTCGGTCGCCCCTCCTTGCGTTCGCCTGCGTCAAAGTAACAACCGCGATCATCACCGTCAGTCCGCGCGTCTCCCCCCTCGCGTCTCCTCACTCGCGCATCACATTTTTATGCACCATCGCGCGTCCATCGCGCGTCGCTCCTCGTCGTTCGACGCACCGTTTTGCACGCACTGCGTCGAGTCGCCCCAAGGTTTCTCGCCGTTCGCCGCGCGCGTCGTCGCGCCTCGTCGTCCCGTCCCTCCTCGGCTCTTCCGCGTCGTCGCGCTCAGCTTCACCACCGTTCGCGCCTTCGCGCTCATCGCCGCGCTCATCCTACGCTCGAATCCCGTCGTCGTCGTCGTCGTCGTCAGTCCTCGCTCGGCTCGATCGCGTCGAACCTCTCGCGCCTCGGCTGGCCCTCGCGCGTCGTCGCGTCGTCGCGTCGTCTCGCGCGCCCGCGACGCGTCGGCGTCGTCCCGCGCGCGTCGCGCGTCGCGCGTCGCGTCGCGTCGCGTCGCTCGACGGACGCACCGCGCGCGTCGTCCCGGACTCGACCTCGATGTGCGGGCGCGACGCGACGCGGCGGGCGGCCGAGGATCGAGGATCGAGGATAAAAAAAAATCCGCGCGCGACGCGCATAAAGCGCGAACGATTCGCCATGAAGGCCGAAACGCGTGACGCGCGGTCGATCTCGAACGACCGATCGATCGATCGATCGATCGATCGAACGAACGAACGATCGAACGATCGATCGACGGACGAACGATTCGAGGGCGCGGCGAAGCCGAACGCGCGGCGGTGAGGGTCGAAGGAACTACGGGTCTATGAATGTGATCACACGATGATGCTCTCGCACGTGCAGCAGTCGTATCCGGGAACGGTGCACTCGGTCGTCGCGTTGGCGGCGACGTGGGCGCATCGACACGCGTCGGCGCCGCGCGCGCCGGGAACGCACGAGAGGGAGACGCCGGCGTCGGACGCCGCTCGACACGACGCGTCGCAGTCCGTGGTGCCCGCACCGCAGCTCTGCGCGCACAGGGCGTTGTAAATACCGGCGTGTGCGGGATCGGTGCACACTCCGGTGTCTAAAGTGGTGACTTCGGGCATGTGGGACGCCGGACACCCGCTCGGCGCTTTCAGCGCGCATCCCTCGTCGCACGAACCGTAGACGTACGTGAACGTCTTCCCATCGAATACGCGGTTGTAAAAGATGTCATCGCCCTCCTCGATGACAGAGGTACAAACCTCCATGCCTTCGAGAGCCGATGGAGTCGCAAATTTCGGACATCGCCCGCCCCCCCTGTGCAAGCAACCGATGTCGGACACCGTCGCCTCGTCGCTCGTGTTGTCGAGCGGGTACAAATAAAATCCAAACTGCTCCCCTGCACCGAGCATGACGTCCACTTCAAACGTTCCACACCTTGTTTGCGTCATTTCCTGCGCTTGGGAGAATAAAAAGTCGTTCGACATCGACTTTGTCGTCACCCGAGCGCCGACGACGTCCTCCCACGCTCCCGGCGCAAACGTCAACGACCCGAGTTGCGCGCACGCCGTGAGCAACGTCAAGTGCACCATCGTCGCCGCCGCGCGTGGTATCATCTCGACATCTTCTCTGTGATTCACCTCTATGTCTCCACTCGACGACATTTGCGATTTCCGCACTAAAGAATACTCCTCGCTCGCTCCGTCGTCGTCGCCGCCGCCCGTGACGAACGGGTCGCTCACCACCGCGAACGGCGTCGTCCCGTCTCCGCTCGTCGCCAACGCGGCCGCGCTCCCGAACGCGCTCATTTTCCCTCGTTCATTCGCGCTCGCGCGTTCGCGCGCGTCGTCTCCAGACATCCAGTCGCGCGCGATCGTTCGTCCAACACCATTCGTCTTCGCCAGCGCGCACGCGCACGCGAGCGTCACGCCCAGCGCGAACGTCGGTCGAAACACCGACGTGGACGCGCGCGCGCGCGACGAGCGGTGTCGTCGATCCCCGTCGCCGTCGCGCGTCAACAGCGGGGCGTCCTCCATCGCCGTCGTCGTCGCGTCGTCGTCGCGATGTGACGCGCCGCGTCGCCGCCGCCCGCACTGCGCGACGCGCGCGACGACGACGACGCGCGACGACGACGACGGGGGCGATGCGCGCGATGACGACGACGCGCGGGCGCGGGCGCGCTCGCGCGGCGAACGCGACGACGACGACGACGACGCGACACCGGCGACGTCACCGCGCGGTGCGGGCGCGAGCGAGCGAGGACGCGAACGAGGCCAGCGAGCGGACGACGACGACGACGACGACGACGACGACGAAAGTGGTCGTCCTCGGCGGCACCGGACGCGTCGGGAGCGCGACGGCGGCGGCGCTGGTGCGAGGCGCGAACGGCGGGGTGGAGGTGACGCTCGGCGGACGGTCGAGAGAGCGAGACGCGGAGGCCAAGGCGCGACATCGAGGGTTGGCGAACGCGTCGTTCGTTGAGGTGGACGTGTGCGATAAGGCGAGCGTGACGCGAGCGATTCAAGGCGCTGACTTGGTGATCAACACCGCGGGACCGTTTCAGAGACGAAAGAGTTGCGCCGCGCTCGAGGCGGCGCTGGAGAGCGGGGTCAAGTATTTAGACGTCTGTGACGACGCGTCGTACGGCGCCGAGGCAAAGAAATTGAGCGAAAAGGCGAAAGCCGCGGGTGTGGCCGCGATCACGTGCGCGGGCATCTATCCCGGGGTGTCAAACCTTATGGCGCGAGACATCGTGGAGTCGATGAAGGCGGAGTTTCGCGCGACTGAAGAAAACGAAGGCAAAGAACCCGAGGTGGAGTACGTGCTTTACAACTACTTCACTGCGGGGTCGGGTGGGGTCGGGACGACGATTTTAGCCACGAGCTATTTGCTCTGTGGCGAAGATGTCGTGTGTTGGGAAGACGGTCAGCGCATCGTCGAGAAACCAGCTTCGCAACGCAAAGTCGTCGATTTCGGCAAGGGCGTGGGCCGACGCGAGGTGTTCCTGTACAACTTGCCCGAAGTTGCATCGACACGTGAAATTTTCGGTGCGCGCACCGTGAAGGCTCGATTCGGTACGTCGCCAGGGATTTGGAACGGGGCCATGGTGGCAATAGCGAATTTAGTTCCAAAGTCGCTCTTGGAAAATCAAGACGCAATGAAAGGATTGGCGAACTTCTCCGCCCCGATCGTGCGCTCGGTGGATGCGATCGTTGGAGAAACTACATCCATCCGCGTGGACGTCAAACTGAAGGACGGCAAGCAGTCTGTGGGTTTGTATACGCATCCGCGTTTAAGCGAGTGCGTCGGCACGTGCACGGCGTCTTTTGCAACGGCGATGTTGAATGGTGAATGTGCTCCTGGGGTTTGGTATCCTGAAGAAGTGGAAGCCATCAGCGATCGGGATGCGTTGTTCGAACGTGCCAAAGAAGGAACGTCGTTGTTTGCTTTGAATCAAGCGCCGTGGATGGTGGAATCAAAGCCAGTGAATTTGGGTTTCGGATTGTATTGGACGTAGCTCGTGATAGGAAGCATGAATGTTATGAAAACGAAAGCGCGCGCCATGATTTCTTTATTTTCTTTATGTGTGCAGTATTTGCATCGAATTCGCTTGCATAATCGTTTACTAATATCTTTACTAATATTCAAACCGCCGAGCTCTCGAGTCTATTACGCCGCGGACGCCATCTTTGCCAGCGCCTTGATGGACGTGCTCACCAACGTGGCCAACTGCATTCCCTCATCCGCTCCTTGTGCCAAAAACCTGTCTACTTCACCGAGTTTGATGAAGATCTCCGCCTTGACCTCGTCCGAGCAATCTGCCTCCAGGACGTAGTCAGAGTACTGATCGAGAATTTTGAGTCCTGAAAAACCGTCGCGCAAAATGTCCTCCATGTGCGCCTGCGCCTCTTCAAACTTGCCTTCACGGCACAGATCATACATCTTTTTGATTTTTTCATCTGGAATGTGCCCCGCCACTTCAACGATGCTCGCACCACTAATCTTCCCCGCGAACAAACGCGCTGCGCTTTGCAACAACGTAATCGCCTTGCGCATGTCTCCTCCCGAGTGCTTTGAACACATCGCGAACACGTCGTCACTCATCTCCAAACCTTCTTGTTCGCCGATGAACTTCAATCGCGCACCCATAGTTTCCTGAGCGAGCGGTGAGAATCTAAACTTTGCGCATCGACTCGCGATCGGATCGATGATTTTCGTCACGTAGTTGCACAACAGAAAGAACCGAGTGACTTTTGAATACGTCTCCATCATCCTTCGCAGCGCCGATTGCGCGTCGCCCGTCATGGCGTCCGCTTCGTCCAAGATTAATATCTTATACGGCGGAGACGGGTATCCCGGCGCGGGCGCACCGACGGCTTGCGAGGCAAAGGTTTTGATCTTGTTGCGGACCACGCTGATGCCTCTCTCGTCCGACGCGTTCAACTCCTTCACCCTTTGCTTATACAGCTCCGGTCCGTACAACTCCTTCGCGATCGCCAGCGCGGTGGTGGTTTTCCCAGTTCCCGGCGGTCCGTAGAACAGGCAGTGGGGCATGTTCCCCGTCTTCAGCGCGTTTTCCAGCACCCCCACGATTTGCTCCTGGCTCGCCACATCCTTGACGACGCGAGGGCGGTATTTCTCCACCCACGGCGCGTGCGCCTCGGCGCGCTGCGGACGCGTCGCTTCCGCGTCGACCATGGTCGTATCCGCAACCATCGCGTCCGTGCGTCCGTCCGTCCGTCAGTCGTCGGCGTCGTGTGACGCGCGCGCACCCGCGAACGCCCGCCGCGCATCTCGCGCGCGGCGTCGCGGAATTTGAAATCGCGCCCGCGGCGAGGGCGTTCGGGCGTAGGGTTCGGTGAATGATAAACGATAGAGATAGCGTTAAGAACGCACTGAATGCGTCGAATGTGGACGTGTTTTGTATTTTCAACGGCGCGACGACGCGCGCGACGCGGTCGGTCGGTCGCTCCGTCGCCGTCTCGCACTGCGCGGCGACGGCGACGGCGACGGCGACGGCGATGTCGGACGCCGCGCGCGCGTCGACGCGGACGTCGTCGACATCGCGCCTCGCGCGTCGCGCGGTGGATCGAAGCGTCCGCGCGAACGACGCGACGACGCGACGGCGACGACGACCGCCGCCGGCGCGCGCTCGAGGCGAAGTGGACACGTGGACAGACGTCACGCTGCCGCTGAGCGAGGACGCGCGCGAGGCGTTCATGCGAGAGTATTGGCAGAAAAAGCCTCTGCTGATGCGGCAGGCGATACCGAACTTTCGACCGCCGCTGGATGGGAACGAAATCGCTGGTTTGGCGTGCGAGGAGGACGCGAGCGCGCGCATCTTCGTGCGCGAGGGGGACGACGAGCAGTCGTGGAGGAAGAAGATTGGACCGTTCGAAGAAAGTGATTTGACATCCTTACCCGAAGACAAGCCGTGGAGCCTGATCGTTAACGATTTGGACGTGCAGGCGCAACCGTTTGGGGACATGTTGGAACTCTTCAACTGTTTTCCGCGTTGGCGAATTTCTGATATTCAAGCGAGCGTATCACCGGACGGCGGGGGCGTAGGACCGCACTCCGATCACTTTGATGTATTTCTTCTTCAAGCCGAAGGCGAAAAAGTTTGGGCCGTGGCGGATAACGAGGAGTACTGGCCAGATAATGATGCGGCATTTGTCCCAGAATGTGAAATTCGCGTGCTCAAAAGCTTTGTCGAGGACGATTCCTTCACGTTGGTTCCGGGTGATATGCTTTACTTGCCCCCCAAAATCGCTCACAACGGCGTGGCGACGAACTCAAAACCAGGCGTGAGCGTAACGTTGAGTATAGGCTTTCTAGCGCCGACGACGGATGAACTCGTCTTGTCTTACACGCAACGAGCATCTGAAAAATTGAAGGGCTCGCGTTGGTCCGATCCTTGGCTCAAACCGGTCGAAGACGTCGGTGCAATATCCGCTGAATCTATCACGTATGCATCGGAGATAATTAAGCGCACGTATCCGAAGAATGATGCCGAAGTGGCGCGTTGGTTTGGTTGTCACACGACGGCGCGCACCGGCGAGGACGACGACGCGGACGAGAACGAAGTGAGCATCGAAGAACTATTAGCGGCTTGGGAACACCAAGGTCTAGTCGCGAGAGAAGATTTACGCTTCGCTTTCGTGGAAAAGGTTGCGGATGATAGTTTGAAGAACGCGCTGTTTTTCGCAAACGGAGAATGTTGGGATGTCGTCAGCCCGGCCGCTGTGAAAACAGCCACCGTCATCGCAAATAGAGGCGAGCTTTACGAAGAAGACACGCAGACGGAGGAGTGTGATTTCGATGATGAAGCCTTAAAGCTCGCACTAACGCTATTTGAGCGTGGTTATCTCTATTTCCCCGAGGATGAAGACGATTAATGCTATTCCTAGTGTCCTATTGCGCCTCTCGGCTCTTGTCAATCCCCGTTCCCCAAGTACCTCGCGGCGCGTCGCTATATGAAGCTGGATCCATTGGATCGAGCGGCTCAGATTCTTTCCTCGCCGGCGCGCGCGCAGCGATAGCTTTCCTTTTCGGTGCACGTTCATGATTCGAGTTGCCCTGCGCGCCCGACGGACCGATGTCTCGCCGCACGCTCGCCGGTTTGCTCACGGCGGAAGCCTTCGTCTCGACTCGCGCCGTGCCCGTCGCGGTCGATGCTTTCGCTCGCTGTTGTTTCGTCATGAATGGGTTATCGACGACGTCCAATGAACTCACGCCCGGAGGATACCGACCCAAAATTCGCGAGCAGTGTAAACAGTAACCGTGCGCCTTCACGAGTCCGCGCCCGAATCCGCCGCACCCCGAGCACCTTCGCATCCCCACCGCCGTCGCACCGTCGCGCGGTCGCTCCCAAGACGTTCTCTGCGTGTGTGGATTAAAGAAATATTCTCTTCCACTCGCCGGATCCGTCGTCGCTCGCCATCCCGGCGGCAACGGCGTCGCCGCCGGCGGCGGCGGCGGCGGCGGTCTCGTCTTCTCCGCCTCCACAGGTCGTTCCCACTGCGTCTTATTCAGCGCTTTGTTGTAGTAATACGTCTGTCCGTACGTCGGATCGACTTTCGCTCTCCACCCTCGCGGCAGCTTCGCGTCGACGTCCGTTCCCGTCCCATCCTCGTCCTCGTCCTCGTCCTCGTCCTCGCGTCGTCGCTTCGTCGTCGCGTCGTCGTCGTCGCCGTCGCCGTCGCCGTCGCCGTCGCTCGGCACCGCGATCCCTCGCTTCGCCAGTCGCGCCAGCAGCGCTTCCGGGAGCGCGCCCATCGCGTCGCGCGGTGCCGACCGGCCGGGACGCCCGACGGGGAGTCAAAACACCCGGTCGCGCGGTCGCGCCGAAACACGAACGCGAAAACGGTCGCGACGCGGCGGGAAACGCACGCGACCGACGCGTTCGAACGAGCGAGCGAACGCGCGCACACGCGAGCGCGCGAGCGACCGCGCTCGCGAACGAAAGGCGTCGACGGCGTCGGGTCGGGTCGCGCCGACGGCGAACGGCGAACGGCGAACGGCGAACGGCGAACGGCGAACGGCGAACGGCGAACGGCGAACGACGGTTCGAGCGGGCGCGCGCGCGCGGAATCGAGTCGACCCGCGCGAGCGATGGAAGAGAGCGATGGATGCGCGACGTCGCGAGACTTTGCGAGCGTGAAGATGGAATATTTTAAGACGCGCGCGCGCGAGGCGCTGGGGAACGGGAACTATAAGGAGGCGTACGCGACGTACACGAAGTGTCTGGAGGAACTCGCGCCGAGGGACGCGGGCGAACGCGCGAAACTGCTGTGTAACCGTTCGATGGCGTACGCCAAGTCTGCAAACTTTAAAGCGGCGCTGGAGGACGCGTCTGCGGCGGTGTCGTTGATGCCGACGTTCGCCAAGGGGTGGTGGCGCAAGGCGACCGCGCACGTGGGGCTGCGACAGTTCCCGGACGCGCTCGCCGCGTACAGGCAATCGTTCGAATGTCAGGACGAAGGCGACGCCGGCGTGATCGACGAGCACGTGAAAGCGATGAATAAAACGATCACTTCATTTACGCGCGAGCAACTTGCGAACTGGATTCTTGAAACTCTGCAAGACATGGAGAATCGCGAGCTCATCGAGCACGCGCACCTCGAAAACGTCACGTCGTTGGAGATGGCAGAGGGAATGTTTTGTCAAATCAAAGGCATAAATGAAGGAAGCAAGCCGCGCGGCGACTACTATCGGTTCGTACAACATTGGAACGTACACGGTATGAGCGTGCCGATGGCTTACACCCAGCGTGCGAGCATGTACCGCCACGCGTTGTGCTTTATGCAAGCTCGCGCCGACGCGGCGGCGGCGTTGACCTTGTTACAAGACGACGCATCGCTTTCTGACAAGGAAACGGAGATGACCTTCACGTACAAAGTCGATGACTTCTCGCCTTTCAAGGAAGATACAGTCATCACCAAAGCTTGGGCGTGGTACGAGATGGGCAAGGCTTTTGAAGGGCGCGAAAATGGTGACACGCAAGCGGCGGCGAAGTGCTTCTCGGCGATAACGCACTTGGACACCAAGTATCCGATGTTCACGAACGCCTTCAAGAATGTGTGCAGTCGTATGACTGATGTCGAGGCTGGGAAAATATTGAGCGACATCAACGATCAGTACGGCGTGGCGGAGTATGGCGTGCGCACCGTTCCCGACGCTTTGGCAACTTACGTGGTCACCGTCAGCCTTCTCTTCAAAACTGGCAAGCTCGTCGGCTTCAACTCTAAAGTGCGAGACTCGTTTCGAGAAAACGTCGCGAAGGGTGCGAATGTCATCAAAGAAAAGGTACTCATAGAAAGCGTGCGCTCAAGGTTTCGTGGAGCGCCTGGTGTCGCGCTTTCGTATCGAATTCTCGCCGGCGAAGATAAATTAAACTCCGAGGTACGTGTTTGATATCCGTCGTTCGGCGGCTGGTATTCACGATGTTAGCGCAGAAAATGCTCGAGAAAATTCAAGCACACGATTTGATGTTACTGGGTGGCGCAGAAACGGAGGCTGCGATGGGTACGGCGAGCGACGTGCAAGGTGAGTTAATTAAATGGAATAAATTGATGAGGAATTAAATAATTCATCACGTAGGCGAGCTCAAGGAACTGAAGTCGGAGGACTTGGTAGATCGCATCAACAACTTACAAGGAATTATCTTATCGACATTAAAAAGTGGCAAGGAGATCGTAGTCGCGAAGCGACCACCAACCGACATGGAGCTTCCTTACAGAACGTACAAATTAGTTTACAACGACGGCACCCCGGTCGAACGAGTGAACAAAACGGGCTATCAAATGTCACAAGTGCACTACTCGGCGCAAGGAATGCACAAACGCGAAGTATGGGCTGAGATGATGGTGCGAACGACCGCAATTAATTATTTACAATTAAATTAAATTTGACACAGGACAAGTCTTGCCGATGGCACCAGAGCTCATCTGAGATAGCCGTTCAAGCGTTACAAGTGCCGAAGGACGCCAAGAAGCAAGATTTGGATGTCTGCATCACGCCGTCGACCGTCAGAGTGTCATGTCGAAACACTGGACGCACGTACCTAGAGGTGATTTAAATTAATTATTTCTCGACACGCAATTATTTACAATTCATTCGCTATCAGGGAGAGTTATTTCGACAAATCATACCAGAAGAGTCTGCGTGGGTTCACCTTGGTACGTGACAAATTAAATCAATCTTCACTATCGTTTCGCGATCGAAATTAATTATTTTGCTTCAGGCGGAGAGGATGACGACGGTTTCGTGTTGTACCTGAAGAAGATGAACCTGGAGCTTTTCAAAGATAAGAACGCCGCGCCCAGTGATAGCTGGTGGGAACGGCTGTTTAATTCTCATGGAGATATTGCATTCGATGACTACGATAAGGATTTCACGGATCTACCCACTCCTATCGCTGAGGTGAGTGTGCTTGTTTGTTTGTATCTCCTGTTTGAGCACCGCACTGACCAACTGCATTGCGCCCGACATAGTCCATCGCAGCCGCCGAAGATGCGTCAAGTGTACTGCAGGCGAGAGAAGAGGAAGAATATAAGGAGCGCGAAGCCGCACGCGAACGTGATGACCTCCGAAAGCGCGAGAGACAAGTGCGCCTGGCTGAACTTCGCGGGGGCAAGTATTTGTCGTGGGTTGAGCTCGACAGACGCAATCCCGCGCCGAATCCTCTGGCACAACGCAGCGAGCCTGCGTAATTCCAGTATGTTTTCCACGATTTTGCCTCAAAATGACCATAACCAGCGCTTGTCGTGAAAGTTACTAATTTGTGCTTGAATTCTCGCCCGGTTGAACGAGCCGTCTAGACGTCCACGCGTTTGTCCCGTCGACACACGTCGAACTGTGCGCGAACTCACGCCTTTTTCACTGTCCATAGCCAACTCCAGTATGTTTTGCTCGGATTTACTCCGTATCTTGCCCGTGGATCCGCCATGATCCGGAGCAATACTTCAACGACCCCCATGTCCTGTGTCACGAACTTGGGCACCTCAGCCGTGTGCATGAATGTGTGTTCGCGGATGAACACGACGGCCGTCGCGAGCAAAGACAGTAGCATGCATACCGTAGAAATTGAGAAAAACATCGAAAGACAAAGCAACATGCTTTTCAAGTCGAAAAGAAGCACCTCTTCACCGAATAGATGACTGCACAACATCGTGTTGAAGCCCAAAATAGTGGATTGCCAAACCATGCGGTACCCCACAGTCCAGCACCACGCCTTCATGTAGCACCCCTTACAAGACGGACTGATCGTGGCAAATAGAAAATTACCGCGATATTTGATGAAATTGTCGAGTTGAACTCGTGCGAGCCTTGGTTTATCGTCTATTTCGCTGGCTTGCATCGCAAGTCTGTGTTCGAGAATCGAGTCGCCAACGACGGTGTGTAGTATGGGTGGATCTCCCTGCGCGATAGGTGTGAGCGAACGTGTTCAGGGTGAAAAGCGAAAAGTCTTACGTGATAATAACCATTATGAGACACGATAGAATGACAGATCGGACACGTTCCAGAGCCCTCTTGTCCTGTGAAAGGACACATCAATTTTGACTCTGCTTTCGTCAGCTCGTCGGAGTCTTCCAGTAGTGGAGCGGCGTTTTGCCATGGCTTTGTGTCGAAAACGGCACGAATTCCCTCGTATCGACCGGTTTCTAGCAAAACGAAACACGTAACGCTAAAAAACATCATAAACGACGACACCAAGAGCGTCCACCATTCTGCAAAGTGTCGTGAGTGTCTCGAGTTTGACTGCGACATGGTCAACTCACCACAAAAGCTGTACAAGGCCGTGCTCTTTGGAGCCGTTAGGGCCGCCGCTAGGGCTGCAGTTGCGCTGATCGGGACTGAAATCTTGCCTCTCAAGGCATTCATGATGCCAAAAGGCTGCATCATCACTTGCATAACGGTCATGGTTGGAGGCAAACTGTGACGTTCTCCCCTCGTTTCCAAAATTGAGACTTGATTAGACTCGTCTTGAGCGCGTGCGTCATGGGGCGACAATTTCGCGCGTGCATCGATTTATCGATTTGTGAGTGAAGTAAATTATTACGGTGTAAGGAGTTGCGATGAAAGTTCGGGATGATTCTCATCTCACATTCAAACGATCTAAAGTTCTACTTTTCCATTTCCTCGACCCACTCCGGGTTCTTCTTTAAGATGACAACTCCCTCTAAAACAGGAGTCAAAGGAATGTATTTCTCGCTCGCCAGCTCCGCTCGATCGCCAACTGACAGAAGTACGGGAGTGTTATGTGTTTGGAAGCCAGTGATAGTCTTTGGTCGCCCAGCCTGTCCCACGACGTCAACAGCTTGACCGACTCGAACAGACACTTGCAACGGTTCCCCTTGTTCATCCACAGTCATGAGCATGCGCGGTTGGGCAGCGACAAACAAATAGTACAGCATGTAGTGATGCTTACCCAAAATCGTATGCTTCATGTCGAGTCCCGCAAAGGCGGTGATGATCAAACCAGCAAGTGCGACGTTTGACACCAGCGCTCGGTCCGAGTGCGCCGGAGAAAGCGTGAGCAAGCCCTTACCCATATGCACAAGACCCTGTGAGACACGCACGAGGAACAAACACGACGGCTCCTTGTAGTAGTAACTACTAAGTTGTCGTAGCTGCGAGGCCAAGCGCGCGTTGTTGGTTCCCGCTCCAACAATACCGAGGGCAAGGCACGCGGACTGCGCGACCTCTTCATTGCTATCGTGACTGAGTCTACCAAGTAAATCCGTGACATCAAGCTTCGGGTTGGAGGTGTGTAACAGCGCAAATGCGAGAGGAACGGCTTTCTTTACTGCCGCGTCACCATACTGAATAAGGTGATCGTACGCACGGACCGCCATGTCTGCTCCAAGTTCTTCGCCCATGGCAACGAGAGCGATGCCCAACACAGCGACACTCTGGGGATCTGCAATCCATTCATCGCCTTCGTCAGCCTCCGGGTGCTCGCCGCACTTCGCCAAAAGAGACTGAATTTTCAACACATTACCACTACCGGCGTACGCGCACACGTCCAGCACAGTTTGTAAATATCCGCTGATTCGCGCCGGGAGAGTTTTCGCAACTTCCAATGTCGCTTCCACTTCCGCTTGACGCTGTAAGAAAAGTAAACCTAAACCTAGGCACAAAAAGTGCACAAACGTATTGTCGAGTTCTTTCTCAGGCCGCATCATCAGCGTTTGGACGATGGTCGACACAGACTCTTCGTGGCACGTGCCGCAGAAGACGAGGCCAAGCGACAGCGCTGCGAAAGCAACGACTTCCAACGGAGCACTGTCATCGTGAATCACCTCCGTGAGAAGCTCGGAAACTTCTTCTTTTTGAGTACCAGCATATGCCAAACCAAGTCCCATTATCGCACCGATTCTTACTGCGGAGTTTTCCTTGGTCACGCTCTCGTACAACAAACCGTAAGCGGGATCGCAATCGTTCCGCACATTAGTGTTGATGAGACCAACGGCAAGCAAGCCACCCGCAACGATGTTCGGTTCCTCGCTATAGAGATAAGCATCGACTTGCGGTAGACCGCCTTCAACGTCCCAAAGCAAGATGCTCCCAAGGCTAGCAGCTGCTGACATTTTACCGTGATCTTTGTTTTTGAAAATCCAGCTCACATTAGATGTGGAACCATCCGCGGCTTCTGAAGAAGTTAAAAGCTTATCTTGTCCGAAACCGGCGTTCACGAACGCGTTCACGAATGTCGCTGCGAGGTTAGCACGAGCACTATCCACTGCGGCGCCCGAAGGAGCGCGAACTTCCATTAAATGCGATTTGTAAATGTCCTCGGGTAACTTCGCCTCCATGACATCCAAGTCACGCGCCAGCATCAAGTAGTTCTTTGTCAAGTCTGAGTGACTCATGATGTTCTGCAGCATATCCAGGTTATCTTCTTCAACCTCACACGGGCCTTCATCGAGCTTCAACGGATGGCCGTGACGGGCCAACATGTAGCAAAGTTGCTTCTTGATGGCCAAGTTGGTGCACGCGTTGAACGTCTCTTCGATGATGCTCTGCTCGCAGAGCTTGAGCGCAACTCGCATAGCGTCTGGCATCTTCCCAACCTTCATGAAAATCGCATGCGCCGTCTTCAACACGATTGCATCTTCTGGCTCAGGAAGATAGTTGGCACAGCTGAACAGGTACAAGCATGTCCTCGAATAGTTGGCGTCGTTCACGTTGTCGAGCAAAATGTCGAGCTTCTCAACTTCCAATAGTAAATCGACAGCCTCTGGCTCGGCGTTGTGTTGCATGTGAAAAGGAACGATTTCGTGCACCAAACCCATGAGATCTTCCATCGAAGCCTTGTCCCCATCTTGCTCTATGCGACGATGGTATTCAGTGCCGATCTCTGCGGCGAGATTACGCACATACTCGTGTCCCCAGTTCCCGATGTCCTCCTTTGACCCTAATAATCTGTACTTCAACGACTCTGGAATTTCCCCAGCCACCGGAGCGTTGGTCATGGACAACAAGGAAATGATATCCGCCAGCAGTAACTTGTTTTCTCCATTCTTCGTTTTGTCGTACACCTCCTTCAAGGTTTGCAAGTGCGGTCTCAAAAACTTTAAAGGCTTTGGGACCGAAGTCATCGAACTGTTCGCATCGCCGTAAAGTACCGTATCATTTCGTCAGTATCGCGCATATCACTCACTCAATCGTCGCGTGATCCACGATCGCGTCGTAATCGTTCATGCGACCTCGTCGCTCTCGCACTCGCGCACCTCGTCGCCGTTCGGATCTCGCGTCTCATCGTTTCAAGCGCCAATTTCGCCACCCCCGCCTTCGGATCGCTCGCTCGCATCACCATCAGTTCCAAGTTCTCCTTCAGCGCCGCGTCTTCTTCGCTCAACTCCACCTCGTTCTTCTTATCCTTTCTATTCTTCGTCGTCGATGACTTTCCATCGCCAA
Source organism: Ostreococcus lucimarinus CCE9901 (assembly GCF_000092065.1). Lineage (NCBI taxonomy): Eukaryota > Viridiplantae > Chlorophyta > Mamiellophyceae > Mamiellales > Bathycoccaceae > Ostreococcus > Ostreococcus sp. 'lucimarinus'. The sequence goes on from NC_009363.1 coordinate 155,039, forward strand.
CGACCCCATCGCCGTTTTTGTCGTCTTTGTCGTCGCCCGCGGCGTTCTTTCCTTTCTTCGCGCTCGCCGCGGCGACGGCGTCGTTGGGTTTCTTCGTCACCATCGCGTGAGTCGGTTAAAGCGTCGCGTCGGGTGACGACGCGTCGACGAGAGCGGCGATCATTTGCTCGCCGATCTTCATAGGCATCCTCAGCTCACCGTCTGCGCTCGTGCCCTGGGCGAGCGCTCGACGACGCGACCTCGCGAGCGCGAAGGGACGCGCGGATGGCTTTAGAAAACGAAAATCGCGAGCAATAATGTAAAAGAAAACCGACAGATGCTAAGATATCACTAAAAAATGCGTCGCGTTTCGTTCGTCTACTCTACGGAAGCCGCCGCTCGCGCGTCGAGCGTCTTGCGCTTGTGCGAGCTCACCGAGGTGTTCGCCTTCATCAACTCCCGAAGAACCATGGTGGCGTAAGAAGACGGGGGCAGAGTGAACTTCACCGTTACGGCACGTAAAGGGCCGTCTTCGATGGTGCGTTCGGTGATGCCATTGATGCGATCGAGATCGGTCAAAACCAAATCCGCCGCCGCGTCCGCGTACGAAATGACGGTGTGCGATACGTTTGTGGGTTTGAGAAAGCATCTACGGTAGTCACCGGTGAATGAGTTGATTGCGAATTCACGAACCGAATGCGTCGTAGTATTCAAACTGATTCCATCCTCCGCGGCGAATCGATCGTAAACATCACCCAAATTTGTTGGGTACGTTATCGAGTTTCCAGGAAGCGGCAGCACCACGAGCGACGAGTCAATCGCACCCAAAGCGGCTTCCTCGGCTGTCACTACGCGAACCCTCGGCATACTCACCCGAGTATCGCCATTCATATCGTCTTCGCCTTCATCTCCGGCACAGTTTCCCTCTTCGAGCACTAAGTCACCTTCGACGACCGTGTTGACTCCGTACTTACGAATGCGCTCCGACACGACACGATTAAACAAGTATGCCTGGTAGGCGTGAATGTACATCAGTCTAATCTGCTTCGGCACGGCCAACAGCGATCCGACCAAGTCCGTGGAGCGAACTTTTGACATGCGCTCGAGCACACAGCGCTCTGCCGCGCACCAGCGTGGCATCAACTTCAAAGTCTCATTGGGATCCTTTGTTTCCATCCATTTCAAGCGCGCCTTCATGACATCGTCGCGCTCGCCTTCGCGCGGCAGCAGCAAAGCGTCGATCGCAGCTTGCCATTCGCCACGTAAAAGTTCAATTCCAATTTTATGCGTTGCGTGTTTGCCCCCAGCGCTACCAAATCTCTGCAAACCGTAGTAGTTGATGGTCCCTGAAGACTTGAGTGCGCGCACTGCCTCCTCCACGTTCCCGACGACGTCTGGGTCGATGCCTCGGAGCGTTATCTCAAACTCGTTCCCGCAATGGTCTCCGAAACCAAGTTGTCTGTCGACATACGTATAGTTACCAATTTTACACCCATAAAGTACCAGCTTGGCCAACCTTTTCGCCCGAACTCTGTGCACGGTGACGTGTTGCGTTGTCACTCCGCGCTTGTCCTTCGTTCCGGCGACGCCAATAGACTTGAAGTTCACCTTCAAGGCCCGGGCTATGACGTTGAGCATCTCGTAAGACTCTTTGTTTTCTTTGCAAAACGCAAATCGCACATGTTCTGGAACGCCTTCGGGCCAAAAGTTTCCCACCGCTCGATGATCCATTGCCTCCACGCGCGTTCGCTTCTTGCCTTGCTTGACGGCGGCATGCACGCGCACGCTCGAAGACGGCTTTTTCAAGTTCTTGAGAGCTTCCTTCTCTTCCTCGTTCGACTCCACGACGTTGTCCGTAGGTAATAAAAAGTGTTTCTTGAAAAATTGATGAATTTGCGTCCGTTTCGCTTTATCCGTCGTCGGCTCGAGCACGAGCGGTTGGGGCGTTTCCGCCTTTCCATCGTGCGTCTTCTGACTTCGACGCGTCACCCCGGGAGTGGCTAAAAATTCTCTCAGTCGCCGCGCGTCCTCTGCACCGCACAGCGCTTCGAATTCTTTCATTGCCTCCTCAATACTCTCTTCTTTATCCCCCTCCACGTCATCCTTCGCCGCGTCCTCGTCCTCCGCTTCGTCGTCCGGCCCGCGCTCGCGTTCCATGGCTTGCACTTTCGCCTTCATCGCCTCAAACTTCTTCCGCTCTCGCGCGTCGATCTCTACATCGCACGTCGCGCTCAGTTCATTCAAAACCACCGCCTCACCGCTCTCGATGTCGATCTCCCGCACGATGAAATCGCTGTAGCGTTCTTTCAGCACACCATCGAATCCGGCGGCGGCGTTGGCGTAGAGCTCGAGGCCGACGAGTCGCTCCTCCACGTGCTCGATCGCGTCGTTCTCGCGCCACGATGCCGACGACGGCGCGTGCGACATCGTTCACGACCGCTCGACGCGACGAAAGGTGACGCCGAACGCGCTCGCGCTCGTCGCGACGCCGCGCGCGCGAGTGTGACCGCCCAACAAACTCGTTCGAGACTGTTCGCCGCATTGTTCGCCGCGCGCGCGCGATGGGCGCTTCGATCGAGGGCGAGGTCGATGAAATAATCGCTCGTCATCGCGCGTGCGTGTTACGCGGACGCGCGTTCTTCGTCGCGTGGCACGGGACGCTGACGCTCGCGTTTCAAGCTTGGAGCGAAGATTTCGCGAGACTCAAGCGCGCGCTGAACGAGATCGACGCGATGCAAGCCGAGGCGTTCGGATCGAAGTGGCCGAAAATTTCATTGGGGTGCTTGAAATCAGACGACGCGGGGGGGAGGTTGACGATGGAGGAGTACGAAGCGTTGCGCGACGTCTGCGATGGCTTTCGCGGTCGAGCGGAGCGCGACGCTCGAGTTCGAGCGAGCGAGCTGAAAGTCGTGGTTTTTGGTTCGAGATGCTGCGAGCGACGCGTGAGCGTAAAGCGCGTGAAACTGCGCCCAGAGGAATGCGGTGAGGAGGCATCGAGGGAAAGTGTAGCGCTCGTTGAGTCTGTGCTAAGTGAGGGACGGCGTGACGAAGAATACTTAAATCGCGTCAACGCGCCGGGGCATCGAGCGTGTCATTACGAACAAGGAAGCGGTGTCACGCTCGTGGCCGACGCTCTCGAAGGAAACACCTCCGACGTTTCTGATTTGACAGCGTTGCTGCTCGAGTTTCGGAGCGCGGTTGAGAAAATATTACCGGGACGCTTCCGTTGGTTTCGAGACGATTCTCTGCACGTCACCGTGCGCGGTCTCGTAAACTAGACAAATAGAGTTAGAAAAAATAGGGCATTGTTTTAGACTTACATTCGATCAACATAGAAATCATTTTCTTCGTCATACGCGATGACGTTATCAGCAACGCGCGCGGGATCAACAATCATGGGCCCGCGAGTCATTCCTCGCGCGGTCGCGGACGATCCGGCGTAATCGGCCACGCTGAGTGCCACGCGTTGCAAAATATCCCATTGCCACGACGACGCATTAGCGCCCGCACCACCAAATAATGTCGCCGCCGGCGACGGTTGCTTAAGCTGGACGCTAAAAATTTCGGCGCCAGCGCTGAGGAGGTCGAGAAGGACATCGTCAGACGTTTTGAGTTTGTCCACCAAATTTCTCGACAGCGCATCTTTGCCAAACCACGTCTCGCCCGTCGCGACGTTGTCAATGTCCAAAGTCGGTCTATTTTCGGCGACAAAACCCTTGAAGAGCACCAAAACGTCTTCGATGTCCTTCTTTGACTTTTCCAAGTCTTCCTCGGTGACCTTCTTCGTGGGCGTCAAGGTTCGCTTGAACTTGCCAGCGGTGACAGTTTGAAATTCGATACCTTCCCGTTGAAGCCGCTCGTAGACATTAGGTTGCTCGCTAATGACACCGATAGAACCGAGAACCGCGAACGGAGACGCAACGATTTCGTCGGCCACGCAAGCCATCATGTACCCACCAGAGGCGGCGACTTGCTCGACACAGATGGTCAGCTTGAGACCGGCGTCTTTGATTCGCATCAGCTGCGCAGCGGCAAGCCCGTAGCCAGTGACCGTACCGCCACCCGTATTCAACCGCAAAACAACTTCATCACCTCGTTCCTTTTTCGCCGAACGTAACAAACCAGTGACTTCTTCACGGAGCTGTTCCGCTTGAGATGCGCGCACGTCGCCAAAAAAGTTCAACACAAAGACATGCTTCTTCTTTATCTTCGAGTTTTGGTCCGTTTCCGGGTTCAAAGCGAGCACGTCCGCGTTCATTTGCCAACCAGCAATTTCGCGTGGGTCAGACAGCAATTTCATGAGACTCTCGCGGCGAGCTTTCGGCAACGCCGCGCCGACGGTTTGCAAGTACGCGTCTTCAGCGGCGGCGCGGTCGGCGGTCAATTTGCTGAGCTTCTTGGTCAAACCCGCGAGCTTATCGCCACCAAACGGATTCTTGAATCCACTACTTTTCGTTTCACCGTCCGGCTCGGACTTCTCGGAATCTTCGCTCTCGGTGTCGCTCTTTGCGCGCTTTCCGCCAGATTCCAACGACGTCGCCCGCATTTGAGCCAAAAGCTCGTTCATCTGGTCCATCAAACGCTTGTCCGTCATCGTCCACTTCTTGTTCGCTTCGAGAATGGCATTGCACTCGTCTTCGCTGAGCGATCCGAGGGCGGCGCCGAACTTTTTGCTGAATTCCATATTCTTGCGGCGTCGTTCGGCTTGCATTTCGCTCACCGTCGCCGCTTCAAACGACAGCGAATATCCGTCGAGTTTATCATTCATGCGCTTGATCTCCAAGTAAGGCTCCGTGCGCGGTTTCGCACCCGCGCCCCCTTTGATGAAACCGAAAGGTCCGCTACCCTTCTCGCGGTCCCGTCTCCCTCCGCGTCTCGAAGAAGCAATCAGAAAAAACGCGCCCGCCGCGACCGTCGCGCTCGGCACCCCCCACGAGATGAGCGTCTTCAGCGTGTACAATCCCAACTCCTTCGCCTCGGGCGTGCTCAACGCGTTCGGAATCCACGCGAACAACCCCGCGACGAACGCCGTCGCGCCGTGCGCGTCCGCCGCCGCCAGCGCCGGTTCCGCCGCCGCCGCGCTCAGGAACATCGCCGCGCTCAGGAACATCGCCTTCGACACCGCTCGCGCCGTCGTCGTCGTCGTCGTCGTCGTCGTCGTCGTCGCTGTCGCGACTTCGCCCTTTTTCGCCCCGATCGCGTCGACGACGACCGCCCGCCGCGTCGTCGCTCGTCCCGTCGTCGTCGTCGTCGTCTTCATCTTCATCTTCATCTTCATCGTCTTCGTCATCGCGCGCGTCGTCGTCGCGCGTCGTCGCGCGAGCGCGCCCGCGAGCGCCGTCGAGTTCCGCGTCGTCATCGCCGTCGTCGTCGTCATCGCGCGCGTCTTCGCCCCGACGCGATGTGGCGTCGAGCGCGTCTCGTCGATGCGCGTGACGTCGCGCCCACACACCCGGGTGTGTGAATCCGGCGCGAATCTGGACGCGCCCGGTCGTCGCCAGATCGCCGCGGCGCGTCGACGCGCGCGCGCCGTCGCGGCCGCGGTCCGCGCGATGACGACGTCGGTGACGTCGGCGACGCGATGCGCGCGCGCGGGCGACGCGATGCGCGCGCGAAGATCGCACCGCGCCGGAACGTCGTCCCGGTCGTCGACGCCGACGCGACGCGTCGTCGCGGCGCGGCGCGGGCGTCGACCGGCGCTCGCGTCCGACGACGCGACGACGACGACGGCGGGGACGGGGACGGGGACGGGGACGACGCGCGCGGCGACGACGGCGCCGCTGGCGCACGAGCTGGTGCAGGGCGCGCTGGTGCGTTGGAGCGTGGAAAAACCGGACGGACCGCACCCGCCGACGTGCGTGCTGGTGCACGGAATCCTGGGCTCGCGAAGAAACTTGCAATCGCTCGCGAAGCGCCTGGCTGAAAAGTTTCCGTCGTGGCAGTTTTTGTTGGTGGATTTGAGAAATCACGGGGAGTCGAACACGGCGCTGGAGAAGAAACCAGAGGGCGCGAACACGGTGCAAAACGCGGCGAGAGACGTGCTGGGGGTGTTGAATCATTTAAAGATATATCCGTACACGCTGATCGGGCACTCGTTCGGGGGGAAGGTGGCGATGTCGATGGTGCACCAGTTTGGACGCGCGTTGCCGCGGCCGGTGCAGGTGTGGGTGCTGGACACGGTGCCGGGAGACGTGTGGTGCGATGACGTCGGAGATCACCCGAGAGATACGATTCGGTTCTGTACCACGCTCGATAGACCGATCGAAAGTCGCAGATCGCTCGTGGAGTCGCTCACGGGGGCTGGATTCACCGTGGAAGGCGCGCAGTGGATGACGACGAATTTACGAGCGGATGGGAACGGGAAATTCGATTGGACGTTTGATTTGGATGGCATCGCGGAGATGTACGCGTCGTACGAAGCGTGCGATTTGTGGCCGATGGTTGAGACGCAACCCGCGGGATTGAGCTTAGATTTCGTACAAGCAGAACGGTCGGCGTTCGTGTGGACGCCCGAGGACGTGGCGCGCATTCGCGGCACCGGCGCCAACGTGCACTTGCTGCGCAACTCCGCGCACTGGGTGCACATCGATAACCCGAACGGGTTGCTAGACATTCTGGCCCCTTCTTTCGAGAACATGGAGCGCAACTCGAAGGCGCGATGAGGAAATTGTAATATATATTTTGCGCGCCGCTCGCCGCGCCGACGCCCGCTTTCATAACAACGATTCCATAAGCTCCCGATGGCTCTATTACGTTAACCTCCCATGCGAATGCCGTGTTGAGACGAATCTTTCAGGTCCAGATCACCCGTATCGCTCACCAACGGTTCTCCCGCGCCTTCGCACTCGATGCTCTCGCCGTCAAACGTCACCGCGCACGCCTCGTCGAGATCCGCGACGTTGACCACGACGTACGTGCCGCTTTCGATGCCTTCGCACACGAGTTCACCCTCTCCCGTGAGTTCGCACCGCACCTCGCATCCGCGCTGTCGCTCGCTGTCGCACCTCGGCGCGTTCCCTTTCCCGTCGTTTCGCGCGCCCGCCCACCACGCCGATACCTGGTACGTCCCGCTCGGAATGTCCCCCTCCGCCACCATCACGCCGTCCTCGCGCACGACGCAGTTGTACCCCTCATCGAGCGATGATTTCGACACCCCACCGCTCGCCGCTCGCGCGCGCGTCGCCCCCCCCCCCCGTCGCGCGCGTCGTCCCATTCGCGTCGTCGCCCTCGTCGTCCCCGTCGTCGTCCGCGTCGCCGTCTTCATCGCGCGCGACGCGCCGGTCCACCGTCGTTTCGCGCGTTCGCGTCCTCCGAAAAGCGCCTCGACGCGCGCGCGTTCGTCGCGTCGGTCGCGTCGCCGAGTCCCGCGCCGCGCCGCTCGACGCGTCGCGCGATCGGCATCCGCGTCGAGCGATCCGACGCGGATCGCGCGACGCGCGAACGAATCGGGCTTAGGGTTTAGGGTTTAGGCGACATCGTTCGCGTTCGTCGTTCGTCGTCGTCGTCGTCGTCGTCGGCCCGGCACCGCGCGACGTCGGGACGTCGGGACGTCGGGCGCGGTATGAGCGACCGCGCGCGCGCGCGCGCGGCGTCGGTGACGCGGACGAACGCGACGGAGACGACGACGCATCGCAAGGTGCGCGTGCTCGTGATCGGCGACTCGGGGGCTGGGAAGACGACGCTGACGCGCGCGCTGGTCGGCGGCGGACGACGCGGGAGGGAAGAGCACGGACGAACGAGCGGGTGCAGCGCGGAGGTGATGCGAGCGAGCGAAGAGGGCGCGGAGGGGACGACGGGGACGCGCGACGCGGCGACGTACTTCGTCGAACTGTGGGACGTGGGGGGACATCGACAGTATAAACGAGAGCGAGGGATATTCTACGATCAGATAAACGGGGTGATAATCGTGCACGATGCGTCGATGCGAGCGAGCGGGGCGCGGTGCGAGGCGTGGGCGCGAGAGGTGGCGACGAGAGGGACGTTTTCGGCGCCGACGCCGACGGCGGAGAGTTTCGCGAGCGGCGAACAGCCGTGCGTGATGTACGGTTTCGGCGGTTTACCGGTGCCGTGCTTGATCGTGGCGAATAAGGTAGATTTAGAAAGCGCCGCAAACGATGGGTTCGGTCGAGGAGATGGACTTTTACGGCGTGCGCTAGACTTTTTTGGCGATAAAAGCCGGCGCCGGCGGTCGATTCTTCCGGAAACCATCGGCGAAGCCGCGCGCGCGAGCGCGTCGGCGGCGCACAGACGCCAACCCTCGTTCGGGGCGACCGCGCTCGCGAAACTTCCACCGGGTGGCGGTTTGCGCACGTCCGCGACGCTCGGTCGTATAGACGTGGACGTCATGCATGGGTTCTTTCGCGAGCTCGTCCGCCGTCGATACGACGCCGCCGTGATCGACGCCGGCGCTTCGCGCACGTCCGAGCGGCTTTTACACGCCAAGCCCGCCGCGCTCGTGGATGATGATCTCGACGACTTAACCTAGCCCTCGCCGCCCGGCGTACCTTAGCAAATTAGCCGTGCCATAAGCACTAAGCACTCTTTGACGCGCGCGCGCTCGCCCTCGCGACGCGGATAAAGATGACTTGGACGCCATTCATCGACGCGTCGGACCATGTCATCGCGCGCCGCCACGCAGTTGACGGCAACGTCACGCGCATCGTCAGCGTCCTCGCGCAGCGGCAGACGCTCGCTCGCGCGCGCGTCGGCGTCGCGTCGCGTCGCCGCATCGTCGTCGACGTCGACCGCGACCGACGGCGTCGGTTTCAGCGCCGCTGGTTTCTTCTTTCCGTACCACGTCGGCGTGTGGGAGGAGCTCGTGGCTCTAAAAGTCATGCGCAGCGACGAGACGCCGTGCGCGGGCGCATCCGCGGGATCGCTCGTCGCCGCGATGCACTGCTGCGGCTTAACGCCGGCGGATGGGAAAAGAATTTTAATGGACGTCCTGGCGGATTGTCGAGCGAACGGGGTCGTCGGACGCGTCGGTGCGGTGCTAGAAAATGCGCTGAGGAAAGAACTTCCGAGCGATGCGCACGAGCGGTGCTCGCGTGGGAATTTATTCATCAGCGTATCGTCGCCGATGATGCGCGATGGGAAATTTGCGTTGGACGGCGAACTCGTGTCAGCCTTCGAGAGTTTCGACGATTTGGTCGGGGCGCTCCTGGCGTCGTGTCATATTCCGTTGTATTGTGGGTGGCCGGCGCGAAGGTACCGAGGTAAGTGGTGCGTGGATGGGGGATGGCATAATTTAACGCCGACGCCTCCGGGCTCCGAGCGAAGCGTTCGCGTGTGTGCTTTTCCGCTTCTCGACGCGTGGCGCAAAGCTGAACCTGGAGATGGCAAAGAGTCTGGTGATGTCTTCGCGCAACAGGCTTCATTCTGGGCGGGATGGGGCGATGATGACGCGCGAAACTTGCTCGTGGCCCCGGACGCCGCAGGCGGGAAGCCAGAGTGGGATTACTCGGAGGCGATTCGCTTTGCTCTACTGCCGGGTTCGAATGACGTCTTGGAGGAGATGATCGTCATGGGTCGCATGGACGCCAGGCGTTGGGCGAAGAGCGTCGGGTTCGATGTCAAACTAGCGATGAGAGGTGCGGTAGGCGAGTCTAAAATCACTATGTAATACTAAGTAGTGCTAGTGCGTTGAATCGACGATTTGCGACCAAAGCGCAAGCGTCACGTCGTCGCGTAATTCTAATAATGTATCCGTCGCTACTTTCGAATACTTACCGTTCAAATTTCTGAGCAGACACGACACCAGTGTTTCCATCATGCCGGATAACTCGCCTCGCAGGAGATGCGACAAAGTATATGGAAGTGCGAGAATGCACTGCTCTATGGATGTCATCGACAGGAGCGCCGACGTCGGTCCCCACGCTGCGGCAAGTATAGCGATGCATGGGATCGCATCGACATCGGTGAGATTGGCGGCTTCGTGTATCATTTGTGCTCGAAGTGAGTTTGATGATGTGGTGAGATGACCTACCATCGCTCTCAAAGTGACCGTCCTCGTCGCCTTTGGCCAAGTCGCCAGTGATGTGAGCGTTTCAGACGCAACTTGTCCAGCATTGTATAAGCGAGCGCAGACGATGGGTTTGACGTCGAGCGCGAGCTTCTTCACGACTTGTTCTCGTAATACCGATGAAGTAAATTGACTAACGCACGTGGAGACTGCATCAAGCGTTCGTGTATCCGTCAAACTTAAACGAGACACGAGTTCGCAAACTGCCGCTGTAGCTGTTTCGCTTTCAGAGACATCAATCAAACCATTCCAAAGCGACTCCACGCAACCGTCGGACGCGTGCGGTGAAAACGCCATTTGAGTGAATCGTTTTATCGCACTAGCACCGGTCTCAGACCGTAAAGCGCACGCGTATGGAGCGCTCAACATCGCCAAGCGCTGTGTCTCCGGCGCCAGATTGAAGAAGTCTGCATCAGAGAGTGCTACGAGCAATTCCAAGACGTCTCGACCTATTGAAGCTTCCGGGTGCGCACGACACATTCGAAGGCAAGCACACTGAAGCGCATTCTTTTCAACTTTATCCGCATCGCCACTGGAAGTCGCGACTCGCCACCAACGATGCAAGGCATTTGACCAGCCAGCATTCGGTAAGCGAGCGAGCTCTCGCAGTACATCCAACGCCAACGTCGCGCCGTTCAGTTGCTCTCGGGACGGACAACTCACGACATTATCCAAAAGTGCATGCATAATAAATCCAATGATGGTGTCTTTTGGAACAGACGACTTCGAATCAGTTGATCTCGGGCCAATCGTAACGGCAATTTGTGCCGCTCTGTCTGACACCCCAGCGAGCGTCCAAATGGTTAAATCTCGCAACGCTTTCGAAACAATATCGCCTGGCGCGTACGCGATACTTTCTAGCGTCTTCAGAACACGTTTTGCCTCGATCTTTGATTTATCACCGCCCCAGAGCAACGGCGCTGAAAATACCGCACCTTCATCGAATGTTCCGGCGACGCTCACATCGTGGCCGTCCCAAGCGCTGCCCAACACCCCAGACAGGGACAGGACACCAATCGAACGGTCGAACGATGTCGCCATGTCGTCTCGGACCGTTGACGTGACTCTCGCAATAATTTCCTGAACGGTTTGTATCGGAATCGCGCAGCCATGGTCGAGCGTTACACCAAGAATGATGCCGGCGACGGCGCGAATAGCGGGCTGTTCCGAATCATGCGTCGTCCTTAGCGCCTTCAACGCGAGGACCTCACTCTCGGTATTGTGCCTATGATTGAGTAATGACTTCACGGCAACTGGTAGAGCAATACTTCCAGGAAATCTTCCGCACGACGTTGCGCCGATGAGCCAGTTTATGATCGCTAAGGTGTTTGTCATGGCTTTGTCATCTTCGAAGACATCCAAAGCGCACGCTGCCCTCGACAATCCAGTGTAAACTCCACAGACTGCATCGGACAAGTCCCCTTTCGGAGGTGAAATAATGTCATTCGCTGGCTGAACTTTCAAGACATCTATAAACGGTTCACCGAGCGCGACCAAGGTAGCGCCCAGGAAGCTGTAAATTCTCCTGACGAGATCCAATCGCCATGACGAAGACGAGCCGCCGGGCAAAACGTTCGACGACAACTCGCGGCACATTAAACCAAGAGCTTCCGCGGTAACACCCATCGTCAATGCGCCATCGATACGGCAATCGCTGATTTGCTTCATCATAATTTCAGCAACCTTGTTCGGGCGCTGTGCGTCACCTCTATCCTCGAGAGTACCCGCAGCGAGACCGAGGGCGACGTACAACCCACGCTCGGCGCCCACGATGGATGACTTTTCCTCCAACAGTGAGAGCAATAAATCCACCAATGCTGCACCGAGTCCACCGTTTCCAACCAAAACTGGTGTCGCGAGAAGTAAAGCTATATTTTGTAATTCATCAGGCATGGAAACATCTTGGAGTGCTTCCATGGCCGTGGCGTTAATGCTCGCTCGAACTTCGGCGTACAGCTCATCCAATCCGTTCTCGGCGGTTCTCGCCGAAACTTCGGCGTCGAACCAGCGACGAGCAAAACGAGTCCACGCGCGCGTGACGAGATTGACGTGCCATGAACCACTCCAAAACACTTGCCTTATCGCGCGCTTAAACTCAGTTCGATACGCCTCCGCACGACTTCGCCTCTGGGAATTCTCATCGACTGAACGCGTCGCTTCCGATTTCCCCTTGTGCGGGCGGAACAAAAGTAAGCGAGCGCACGAACACAGCTGACTGTCAAGCAACTTTTTCGGAAGTGTTTGCGTTACTCGATATATGAGCGGATCCGACGGAGGTGGATGCGAGACTTGTTGAGACTCTCGAGCCACTAAGGCAGTGCGAGATAACAAGCTCGCCTCGTGTTTCGTCATCGTCCGAAGCATTCGCGTGGCGCCGACGAACGATTCTTCTCCAAAACTTTCAGACAGCGCGCTCGCCGCAATTTCTGCCGGAGTCGGCGAATCATTTTCAATTATGAACTCTGGATCGTATTCACTCAACGAATTCCAGGCTTCGTGACGAACACGAGCGTCCTTGGACGTTTTGATTGCATTCCATACTGTGTCAATGAGCGTCGCCGTCGCTTCGGGGAACGAAGCGCCGTCGCGACCACCGTGTCGAATCAGTCTGATCCATTTTCGTGCCACAAGTGGGTGCTGCGGAAGGCTAGGTATATGTCTAGTAACTACCTTGAACGCGGGTAAAAAGTCAAGCGCGTCGTGCGCGCACATGCTGTCAATCGCTTCGAGGGCGAGCGCTTGCGCCTCGGGCCAATCTGATTTCAAACAGCCTTGCATGGGTATCACCAACTCCGCCGCTCGAAAGGGATGGGCTTTTGCTGCAGCTGCGACTGCGGCGGCGCACCCAACCGTCACTTCGCGTTCGTGAGAATGCGATGCTTCTTCTAAAGCTCCTCGTAAACGAGGTCCAAGCTCACGATTGTGGATCCACATTTCAGCCAATAGTCGCAGCGCCAATGCGTGTAGACGAGCGTCGGGTGACTTTTCCCCAGGATTTGTGCTCATGAGCGGAGATATCGCGCGCAACACGGCCGGCGCAGCCATAAAATTAGAAGCACCAGCGGCTAATGCGTTCAAAGACGCGAGCGTGGACTTCGCGTGACGTGCGTTGGACGATTTCTCGCAAGCCGCTCGCAGGTGCAAGAGCGTCGCCGTGATGTTCGACAAGCCTTGCGGCCGTTTGCCTCCGAGCTTTCTTCCGAGTGTTTCTGCTGCGCACTCACGAATCGAGGGAACCGGGTGAGACAAGCATGCGAGTTCAAGCGATGGAGACCTGACGTCGACGTCGTTTCGAATGCATGCGGCGAGCGTCTCCGTGGCGTCTCCGTCGTCCCAATTCGCCGCAAGTGCGGCGCTCACGAACCCATCTCGAGTGGCGTATCCCATTAGTCTGCTATTTTCGACATTGCGTACCGAATCATCGTTTCGCAGCGTGGCGAGCGAGAGCGCCAAGCGCGCACCCGATTCTCCTGGAAGCATGAACGCTGCCGACGCGTGCATCGCGCCGAGCGCGCGCGCGGGGCCGCTCGTTGGAAAGTACGGCGCCAGAAGTGCCAGTAAAGCAGACGTCTCCTCAGCGCTATGTACAAGCGATAAACATGGTAACAACTCACCACATACACTTACGTCTCCAAGCTCGCTCAATCGCGTCAGCGCGCCGACAAAGGGGACGACGCTGTCGCCGGAGCGCGCCGCCGCGCGCGTCTGTCGCACCAATCCCTCCGCCAGCAACGGTACAACTTCGCGCGCAGACGCGTCTTCGACGTCGAAGAGTCTACACTCGATGGCATCTATGATTTCCGCCGCCGCACACGCAATCCACGACCTTGACTCACTCGTGGGCGCTCGATACGCCCCGAGCGCCTCGACGCACACCCCTAAAACCGCGCGCGCGTTTTCCCCGCGCCCGCTCGCGATGCCCATCAATCGCGCGTGCAATAACATCGCGAACGAACTTCGCGGCGCCGGTGCGGGATGTTCCAACAGCGCGCGAAACACAAACTGCCGCAGGGCGTTGAAATCCGAAATCGACCCCCTCGCCAGCTTACTCGCCGTCGCCTCCAACAACCCGGCGCCCGCGTCCGAGTGCGCCTTCAGCGCGCGCACGAGCGGATGCCCACTCCCCCGCGCGCACTCCCCAGCCAACTCCCCATCCCCGAACGCGCAACACAACTCCACCAGCGCTCGCGTCAACGCTCGAACGTTCGCCCTCGTCCTCGCGCTCGCCGCGCCGCTCGCGAGCTCCGTCGCCAACGCGCTCGCGCTCGCGTTCCCCGACCGCGCGATCGCCACGATCCCTCGCGCCAGCTCATCTTGCGCTCGCGCGTGCGTCGTCGCCTCGCACAGCGTCCGCACCGCGCGCGCGACGTCCTCCCGTCCCGTCGTCGTCGCCTCGGCGAGCTCCCGCGCGAGTCCTCTCGCCGCCACGCGCGCCGTCGCGCCGTCGTCGTCGTCGCCGTCGCCGTCCGCGCGCGCGACGTGCGCCAGCAGCGGCGACGGCGCCATGCGCTCGATCGTCCCGCGGCGACCGCGTCGCGTCGCGTCGCGTCGCGAAATCGCGTCCCGTCGCGCGACAGCTCGCGCGGAGGATTTGAATCGACGGCGTCGAATCGACTCGCGCGCGCGTCGCGCACTCGCGCGCGCGGCGATGACGACGGCGAGCGATGCGCCGGGAACGCCGATGCGCGCCGTCGCGGCGTCGACGCCCGTCGACGCCGACGCGACGTCGCCGGGCGTCGTGCGAGAGACGCCGACGAAGACGACGCGGGCGCGCGTCGCGTCGGCGCACGACGCGGAGGCGCGAGACGCGCTGGTGTTCGCGACGGAGACGGAGTGCGAGCGGTACGCGGAAGCGACGAACGGGACGGCGCGCGCGGCGAGCGTGACGTGCGATCCGTTCGTGTCGGGGAAGCTGCGCGAGCATCAACGCGCGGGGGCGAGGTGGATGTATCGAGCGCTGCACGGGATCGGAGAAGACGCGGCGAGCGAGGGCGGGACGCGAGGGGTGCTGTTGGCGGATGAGATGGGATTGGGGAAGTCGTTGCAAGTGCTGGCGGTGCTGTGGACGATGCTGAGGCAAGGACCGTGCGGGAAGCCGACGGCGCGAAGAGCGGTTTTCGTGTGCCCGGCGTCGCTCATCGGAAACTGGGGCGCCGAGTTCACGAAGTGGTTGGGAGGCGTGCGCGTGCAGGCGTCGTTGGCGGAAGGGAACGCCGAAGCCGTGGATGCGGCGTGCGATCGATGGTGCGCAGAACCGGCGAAGGGATCGAAGAGTTCGTTCGATCGGTGGCCGGTGCTCGTGATGTCGTACGAGACGGCGAGGCGCCTGGCGCCGCGCGTGCGGGCGATGAAGCCCGAGCTCATGGTGTGCGACGAGGCGCACAGATTGCGCAACGCCATGGGCTCGCAAACCATGACCGCTCTGCGAGAAATCAACGCGCCCATGCGAGTGCTGCTCACGGGGACGCCGATTCAGAATAATTTGAACGAGTACGCGGCGGTTTTAGACTTTGCGCAACCGGGTATCCTCGGGCCGCTGGAGGATTTTCAGCGCGATTTCACGCAACCTATTCAGAGGCAATACGAGCGAGGCGCGAGCAAGGAACAAATCGCACAAGGTCGCAAGGTTGCGGACGAACTCAATCGACGAACGAAAGGGAAGATTTTGAGTCGGAAATCTTCGACGAATGCGGCGTACTTGCCAAAAAAGACTGAGCTCGTGGTGCTCTGTCGCTTGACGTCCGCGCAGAGGCAAGCTTATGAGGCTGGGGCAAAATTAGTGGAGTCGTGGACGAGTAGCGATACGAGTGCGTCCTCTGGCGCGGCGGCGCTTTGTGCGATTGGAATCTTGCGACAGACAGCGAATGAGGTTGATCAAATCCTCGCGAGTGCCGATTCGCATTCGCAGACTATGACGGATGCGGAAAAGGAGCTCGATGATGAGATGGAGATGGACGCCATCGCGCGCGCAGGGACGTCCGGAAAGTCAGTGGATGATTTAAAAGCTGCTATGGCCAAAGCTTTGCCTCGAGATTACGCGGGAGGAATCGATGGCTCGGGGAAATTTACCATTTTGCGGCGCATGCTCGAGGCGCTCAAAGAGCGCGGTGACCCAACAGAGCGCGTCGTTGTCGTCTCCGGTTACTCTGCATCACTCGCGACTGCGGAAGATATCTGCAAAAAATTAAACGTAACCACTTCGCGTCTCGATGGCACAGTGGCAGTCGATTTGCGTACATCCATCGTCAAGAATTTCAACTCTGGTCAAGGCGGTCAAGTCATGCTGCTCTCCGTCGTCGCTGGCGGCGCCGGGTTGAATCTTGTCGGTGCCAATCGGTTGATTCTCATGGACGTATCTTGGAATCCTGCGCACGATCGACAAGCGATGGGCCGAATTTGGCGCGATGGTCAGACGAAACCGGTCACAATTTATCGCCTTGTCTCTGCTGGCACTGTAGAGCAAAAAGTTTTCGAGCGACAGCTCGGCAAAGAAGTGCTAAAGAATACGGTCGAGAGCGGGTACACGGGTTATGAAGGCGATGGATTCACCACGAAAGACTCGCTCGTGGGTATCGTAAAATTCACAGGTGATGAATTGAGCGAAATCGTCGATTGGGGCCGCCCTTTGGACGTCCACGATGCGTGTCCATTGCTCGGCGCGGCACGTTCACACGGTGCGGCGTTTCAAGTCATCGACGTCGACGATGGTACCGCCGCCGACGAAGCGCGAGCGAACATTCCGAAAAAGGAACCAATCGAAGTTCGCGCTAAAAAGTTGGCCCCAAAGCGCACTGCTTTCGAAGATTTATTTTCCGCAAAACGCGCGAGGTAGTTGGAATAGATAAACTTAGACTTTTCACCCGTACTCACGTTCACCGCACTTGCTGACGCGTCGCGTCGCGCGGCGACGCGACGCGACGTGACGTCACGCGCAATGTCCGAAGCCACCGACGCGACTCGTTCTTCGAGCGGTCTCGCCGCCACGTGCTCGAGAGAACGATCGAGAGCTGCACGAACGGTGCTGAATGAATTCTTTTATCCCGTCGCCGACGGCGCGCGATACGCGCTTGATTTGGGCTGCCCGTTTAGCCACGCGCGTGATTTGTTCTACGAGCACGAGACCCACAAGGAACCGGTGCGACATTCCAAGCTTTACTGGCGCTCGCTGTACAGTGGGAAGGTGTTTAAGAGCGAGTATTACGTCGATAAACACATGGAGCGACGACACGGCGATAAGATTCCATCGACCGCGGACGTGTGTCTGGCTGATTATTGTGACGTGCTGCAGTGCGATAAGCACGCGGAGTACGTGAAGAATGGGCGTGGGAGCAAACCGACGCGGTGCGATGAAGAACAAATGTCCCTCGTGCGAGACAAATGTCATGAAATGTTGACGCAATGCTTTCCAAACGAGAACGGGAGTACGCGGGATAACGCGGGAAAGTTGAATGTATATTTCACCAAGTACTACTGCGATCAAATGACGTGCGCAGACGTCGATGGGGTTTTCGAACTGATGAGCGCTCATCACGATTCGCCGGGAGTCGGCTATTACATCGCTCTGGCTTTTCTCTTCTTCATCGTCGCCATGTATTACTTAACGGTGTACTCCTGGACCAATGGTCGACGCGTGAGCTCGGATATCAAACGCGCGCGCGTTCGAGCACGAGCTTCGTGGTCGGATTATCTCCCGCGACCCGTTGCACGGCGCTTCAACCTTGAGCGCCGAAAACGCAAGACGTATTAGTTAATAGTAAATCGTCGTGAAGGACGAGGAGTAGTGGCGCACACAGTCAACGGACGCATGTGTACCAATCGCAGCTTTTGAACGTGTGAACGCGTGTGTCATCACATTCTCATCAACCCGTCCACGTCTCTCCAGGCTCCTGGTTCACGGCGTGTGCGATAGACGACGCGCTGCGCGAGCTCGAGGACGAGTCGCTGGGGGGAGGCTCGAGGACGAGTCGCTGGGGGGAGTCGCTGGGGCGAGTCGCTGGGGGGAGGCTGGGGGGTCGCTGGGCGTGCGTGACGGCGTGCGCGGCGTTTCTGGGAGACTTGGAACTCGTGCGGTTGGCGCGCGATTGCGGGCACGAGTGGGACGCGTACACGTGCGCGTTTGCCGCCTATAGTGGAAACTTGGAGTGTTTGAAGTATGCGCACGAGCACGGGTGTCCTTGGAACAAGTCGACGTGCGCATGTACCGCCTATACTGGACATTTGGGGTGTTTGAAGTACGGGAGGATGGTCCACGGCGTCGACGTCGAGTCCCACGCCTCGACGTCGGGTCCCACTCGCTCCGCGAGCGCTCGAACGCACGCCCTCCGATCGCGCACTGGACTGCCCTTTTCGCAGTGCAGCGCCACGCACGCGCATCCTCTGTCGTCAACGTACGCCTCGAGGTGTACGCCATCCATCGATTCGTCTCCCCACGCGGGTTTGCTCACGTGGATATACGCCCCCGGTGGGGTCAAGAAACGAGTCTCCCACCCTCGCGCGCGGTCCGCGAACGCGTCGCCGAGACGTTGAAACTCACGATCGAGCGCGGCGCGGTCGGACATGCCAGCGGCGCGCGGGGCAGGCGTCGAGTGAGGTGATTAAATGTCAAACAAATCGTAATAAAATAAAGAAGCGCCGCCGCCTCACGGCGCGCGCGGGGGAAGCGACCCGAATGGACGCGCGGGCACGGCGCGCAGCGGTCGGTGGTGCTCGAAGCGCGCGGGCGCGCGCGGGGCGCACGCGAAGCGCACACATCGTCCCAGGGCGACGCACACGGCACACATGACGTCGGCGGGGGGCTCACGACGCGACGCGGTGTGACCCGACGACACGGGGGGGGCACACGCAGGTTGAGAATCGTGACGACATGATGACGACATTGTGCCGGTTCATGTCGTCGTTTGGTTGTACCGAGTGAAGGGATTGGTCCGTCCAGAACGCGACGCGGCGCGCGACGGGGATCGCGTCGACGGACGACGATGGCTCTCGTCGGGACGCGATGCCCCGAATTCCACGTGATCCAGCTCGCGGCGGACGGCACGCGGATGGAACGGGTCAGTCTCACCGAAGCCGTCCGAGGGGGGCCCGCTGTGATTCACTTTTACAACTCTGGGTGAGGAGGATGCCGCAGGACGACTCTCACGTCGACGTAGTCCCCTAAACGTTTCAACACGTTGTAATTCATTCGAGGTTTTGGTATTCTTCTATGGCGATAAGTAATACAATCAAATCAATGCGTAACTGCTAACTGCCGCGGCGGCGTCTATTCCGTCCAGCGGACGTGTTGACGGTGTGGTCTCGAGCCATCCTGAATCAGTTCAATCTTCCGAATGAAGACTTGCTCTGTGTAGCAGCACGAGCACGAGTGCGTGAGCAAGTGCGTGCATCCGTGTCTCGCGACGAGATCCGCGATGTCCGCGAGCGTGGAGCGCTCGATGCTACTGCACGCCCAGTTCACACGCGCGGGACACGTGGACTCTGGGTCGTCCAACGTGTCGACGACTTGGAGAATCTTATTTTGGAATTGTCGCACGGCGTAATCGGTTCTATTCCACGTCACTCGGTGTTCGTCAAAGTAAATTTTAACGACTTTCGCGTCGGACACGTCGAGCGGATCCGATTTCCCACTCAACGCTTCGACGACATCCTTGTAATCCTTGTCCTTGAAGCGATGCTTCTCGTGCAGATCATCGACGAGGGCGAGCACGCGGTGCCGATCAACGTTCGGGCACACCATGTCCGCGGCTTCGCGGCGGCACGCAATGGCGCGCGCGTCGCGCACGGTGACCGCGTGGGTCCCGTCGCGTCGACCGGTCGCGTCTTGTATGGGAAAATGGCGGGTCCGCTTTAGTGGTATTTGGATCCGTTATAGTGCTATCTTGGGTCCGCCCTCAGTGGTCGTCCGGAAAAAAAGGAGACTATGTCGACACATCTGGACGCGACGGCACGACGACGAAGACGATGACGCGAGCGGCGACGGAAGCGACGACGGAAGCGACGACGACGCCGGACGACTGCGAGGCGAAGAAAGTCGTCGCGGATGCTGCGGAGGTGGATACGAAAATGGACGCCGAGGCGAACGCGTACGACGACGATGCGCGCGGTGCGGGTGGGAAGATGAGAAAGGACGGTGCCGCGCGCGCCCGAACGGGCGCTCGGATGACGCCGTACGCGCGACAGCGGCCGGTGATGACGTCTCGGGTGGGAAATCCCGCGGTAAACGCGGACACAAAAGTGTACGTCGGCAATCTTCCGTACGGGTGCTCGTGGCAGGACTTGAAGGATCACTTCTCGAACGCCATGGGCGGCGAGAGCGTGCGATTCGCCGATATTCTGACTTCGCGCGATGGACGATCGAAAGGATGCGGCATCGTGACGTTCAATTCGAGCGAAGACGCGAAGAAAGCTATAGAAACGATGCATGACACGGAGATTGGTGAACGAAAAATCTTCGTTCGGGAGGATCGTGAAGGAGAAAGAGGAAACGACCTTCGAAATCGGATCGGCCCCTCGGCGACGTCCCCGGACGCGTCAGTCTACGTCGGGAACCTTCCTTGGAGCACTCGATGGCAGGAGTTGAAAGATATTTTCCGCAAAGTCGGCAATGTCGCGCACGCTGACGTGACGATGGGCTTTGACGGACGATCCAGAGGTTGGGGCGTGGTGACGTTTATGGACCCCCAGTGCGCCCAAGTCGCCATCGAAAGGTTGAACGGTACAATGTTGAACGATCGTGCTCTCATCGTCCGCAGGGATGAACGAGCTCGAAGCTAAAAATGTAAGCATCAATAGTAAAGCCTGTAAGGCTAGTAAGTCTTTAAGAGAAGTGTACCGCACTACCACTCTTACCGCACTCTCTCTCTTGGCCAGGCTTCACATCACGTCGCGCAATTGTCCCGCGTCGCGCGCGCGTGCGCGCGCGCGATGGAGTCACGAAGCGACAACGACGACATCGATGCCTTTGTCGATCGTTTCGAGCGCTCGTTGTGTCTAATAAACGACGACATCGACGGCGCGTACGAAGAAGCAACGACGTCAAAGTTGCTTTCGGAGACGCAACGAACGATTGAGTCTTGCGGATGGACTCCGCGTTCTATGCGCCTCGACGATGGCGACGGGTGGCGAACCATGACGACCGATGCGTTTGATCGCGCACTCGCGGCTCTTTTACGCGCGCGCGCGCGGACGAAGAGCGAGTCGACGTTGAGATTGTGGTGGTTATCTGTGCTTGAAATTACGAGCGCGAGAGGAGTGAAGAGTGCGAATGATAGTTCTAAGAAAAGTGACGCGTTGGAAGAATTGTGTAGAACGCTCGTGGATGATGTCGCGAGATTAGCGGCTTCGAAACAAGCGCCGGATCGAGAGCGATGGGGAGAAATTATGGAAGAGCTCGCGCTGACGACCCCTGACGTGGCGACGCGAGAAGAGACGCTTGCGTTGGCGATGCGCGCGTTATACGCGATTGCGCCTGATGTGGTGCTAAACTGTGCGAGAGAAGCGCTGAAATCTAGACAATCTCAGGCTACTCGCGAAGCGGTGTATTGGTTGCTTTTTGCTTTGAGCGCGGTGGATCCCGTCGCGGATGACGCATGCACGCAGTTGCTGCGATTAGTGGTGGAGTTTTCTCCAATGAAATGGGCACCTTCGTACAGAAAGAGTGATTTCAGGCACTCTCTGTCGACAACATTAACGGTGGTGACCACTCGATATCTCTCGCGTGGTAGACCGTCGCCAGGAAGTGTGGACGTGGCCGTTGTGAACAAGGTACTCGCTGAAGTCGTGAAGTGGTCGAACGAAAATGAGAAAAAGCACAACACAGCGGGATTACCTCTTCGTGCAATTCTTATAGGATTGGGATTGACACAAGAAGTAATCTCAGCTGATGCGATACCGATATGGCGACTCCTCCTCGAGAGTAGGGTCAAGGCTGGCATTGAGCAAAAAATGAAGATTTCGAGTTTGCTCGCGGCGATTCGAGGCGTCGTCATGGGCATCTCAGACCAGCATATCACTGTCATGGAATGCGCAAAGCAGAGTTTGAGTGCGTGTATTTCAGCGATCAAATATGGCAGCGGCTCGGAGGATATCGAGCGTCCGCTTGCTCTAGCTAATTGTGTCATGGCAATTCACGGCGTCAATCCGGTGGAGGGCTCAAACGTTCTCAAAATGTTCCTTGACGAAACGGACGAGTCTATACGTGCTGCTTCCTGTATCTCGTGCGCCAAAATGACTCAAGAAATGAGCGCCGACGAAGTACGCTCAAGTTCTTTTCTTTGCGAGTACGTTGACGGAGTGTTGCCAAAATACCTGACCGGCTTGTCGGCTTCGGCTTCAGCTGCGACGATAGCGGGGGCACTGCAGTGCTCGAAGTTCACCAGCCCAAAATATATTGCGCCGTCATCGGTGGAATTCGCGTGCTCTTGGGTTAAAAGTGACTCTGTCGCGGTTCGTAATGCCGTAGAAGAATATTTGCTGCACGTCATAAGGTCCAATGTCAGCCTGCGCAACGCAACGCTTCAGGCGGTTGCGTCGGCTGTGTTGAACATGAGAGACTTTGCGCCCGCTGCTCGGTTATCGGCGATCAACGTTCTCGTGGGTGTTTGCAAAATTTGGCAAGATTGTTTACAAAACGGCGCAAATAGTAAATGTGAGTGTAGCGACGAGCGCGCAGAGGCGGCAGCTCTTCTACTGGTTTGCGATGCAGACTTTTCAGTGCGCACTGGCGCTGTTCAAGCACTGCGAGAAATTTCCAACCTGCGCGAACGCGTAGACTCGATGAATGGAGACAATGCCACGTCGCGTGCGGCCCTCTATCCAGTACTACAAAAGTATTTAAACATCACTGATATTCCGACTCTCATCAGGGAAATCAGCCGAACGACAGCGCTTGAGTGTGCCGCCGTCCATACGACAACGCACGCGCAAGCGTATCAACGAATTCAAGCGATGATGGTCGCCGAGGGAGACGGCAAACTCTTGGTCGTCCCAGTCAAGCCGTCCGAGTATAGGTACAACTTATGGCAAAACTATATGCTGTTCGTTTGTTCCACCGATGGCGCGGCTGGCGGCGGCGGCGGGCTTGATGCACGACAAGTCGTCACGATCGGCCAACGGGGTTCTCTTGCGGGATTGTTGCAAACTGTGATTCCGCGATTGGGTCAATCCAATGTTGAAGTCGACGCTATCATGCGACTTTTCCAGCTCGTGCCTGCACAATCAAAAGCGACAATTTTGAGTGCACTGCTTCCGTTACAAAGCGGATTGATGAGATACACGCTCATGAGGCGAAAGCGTCGAGAAGACTTGAACATGGTCATCCGCTTCGGGGAACTGTACCAAGACTACGCGTTGCATGGTGTCTTCGCGTCCACCGCTGATGCGACAAAGAATTTAAATGCAGCTATCGATTTCGTGTTGATGGTTTGTTCCTACTTGAAAACGAATGCAAAAGCAGAGTGTTCGCCTACTGAGATAATTCAGCTCAGGTTTTCGGCAGCCGCAATTATCGGTGCAGTGCTCACAGATGCGGAGAAGGTGCGGGCACTACCCGTGGTGACGCATGCTGAATTATGGGACAACTTTTACGCGTGGCAAGAGTCGCCAAATCCGAAGGCATTGGATGAGAGTGGCGATTCAACTTCACGTATGCATGTGCAAACGCTCATCGATGACCTCGCACGCGATCACACGCGAAAACCCACCGAGAGAGACGTTGGTTTTGCATCAAGGGAAGCGCTGGCGGCGCTGAGTCTCAGCGAGCACTTTACGCGAGAATCGGCGAAGAAGATTTTCGATTGGGTGAACCGTCTCGCTGAGCTTGGTGACAGTAAGAGTCTAGAACTCTCCAAAAGAGTAGTCGTTGAAATGCTGCGTTCGACTACGTCGGTATTCGAAGCATCTTTGGACTTTTGCTACTCCGCGTCGGCGACGGTGTCTCGCATGTACGTTGTTATTCTCGCCGAAATGAGCGATGCAGTTGTGGACAATCTTTCCTGTCCTCAACTAATTTCGTTGGTGCTTTACATGACGATGCACGAAGACGACGCAATTCGATCCGCAGCAGGAGTTTTGTTGCGCGCCGTGAATCGAGAGTGCGGATTGATCGATGGCCATCTCCCCTTGCAAATAGATAACAAAGCGCAGCTTATTGAAGAATGCGAGCGTCTCGTCAAGACGGATACACAGCAAATTGAAGACGTTCTTCTCGAGGTTTGGAAACGACAACTTAACAAAGCCAAGCAAATGAAGAGTGACTCCAATCCAAGTCACCTTTCTGCATGCTTAGTTCCGTGGATATCGGCTCTACACCTACCGCATTTAGTCGCCGCTGGCAAAGCCGATGAAGTCTTGCTTGGTTTGTACAACGTGATGACGCACTCAGATGAGAGCACTTGGGCAGAGTTGGGAGAGCTTTGGTCGGCGATCGGTGTTCAAGCGAGAAACATAGCACCCACACTACGATTTCTTCAAGAGAGAACGATCACATCGACTGATCGAGACGCGATATCTTTCCGCGCGGCGAAAGCTGCGTGTGGTTGGATCGCGCGGACGTCACCACAACAAGTCATCGATCAGTTGGTTTACACAATTTCTTTCCGCGCATTGGAGTCGGACGATAGCGATGCCACGAAGCCACTTCCACAAGATTCTGCGACGTCGAAAATCTCTTCGGCTGATGTCGGAATCATACTTCTATCTGAGCTCGCGTTGGACCACCGCGAGGACTTCAGGTTTCATTTACCCGTGCTCGCGCACGCCGTCGTGGTGACTCTCATAGTCACACATGAGCAAACAGTGCGAGAGCATTGCGGTGAGTTGCTCTGTAACCTGGCGATGGGTCAAACGAGTGAGATACGTGCGCTTAAGAAAAAGAGCCCGGCCTATCGTTTGGGGAAACTGTTTGTGGACGACAGCTCGCAAGCATGGACATCGGGTAAAATCAGAACTCTCATCAACACGTTGCCGCATGCGATTGATTTGGATGAAAATTTGCCTCAACGTTGGGCAAACGAAGCTCGAAGATGGATCTTGCGATCACCGTCGTTTTCGTTGGCGTGCGCTTCGGCCGAAACGCTGATGTCGCTCAACGTTCCTCTTGACGACGAAGCGTTTGAGGCGCTTTTAGCGGCAACGTGCATGTGTGCCTCGATGTCTGGTGAAGTCGAAGATCAGAGGAATAATGAAATGTCGAAAAAACTCACGCAACACTTGTTGAAAACGCTCGGTGCGTCTTTGTGTGACATGAGTGCGCATGCGACGTTGATGTACACGCAAGTTTTCTGGTGCGGGGCAATGTGCTTGAGGACGATGGACGTCTCGCTGTACTCTTCCGCTCTTGATTTATCGTATTTGTTCCTTTACAAGACTTTAGATCACTCTACGATGGCGTTTGACGTCATCACTTCGTGTGCGCCTCTACCTCGAGGTTCTTTTTATCCCGACATCCCCATGGTGGAAACGTACGAGGAATTGCTCTCCATTGTTCCTGCAAAAATGCCCAGCCCGGAGATCTCCTGGGCCGATTTCGTCTTGCTCGTGATCAAAGGGTTGTTCCAAAGGGAAACGTTCGTGCGTGCCATACGTGTACTGGCTATGCTTGTGCCTTACTTACCTGATCACGACCGATGGAATGGCCTTCAATTGAACGTTTTGATCTCGTATGCCTTGATTCCGCTCGCCCTCGTTGCGGTTGAAGTTGAATCGTCCGCGGTGATCGGGGATTCAGAGGCGCGAGCGATCGCCCATCGGTTAGCGCAAGGGTTACATGGTGATGAACCAGACCTTGCAAAGGCGCTGGCGAAGTTTGCGTCTATTAAACACGATCCTCGAGGAGAGTTTTTGGCGAGCGAGTTTGCGGCGACGATGGCTCGCCGGCAGTCCAACGCGGCGCACTTGCCGGCACACTGCTTACGCGAATTTTCGCTGTGTTCGGACTCAGCGACGGCAAAGAAGATCCTTCAAATCTTATCCAAGGCTCCCAAAGCTTCAAAGTCATTCAATAGAGACTTTTCTGGCTCATGGTCGGCAGATTCGGCTTCAACCATCGCCGCCGCGTCGTACGGCGTGCTCCTGAGCGCTCGATTGGAGACCGACAACAAGGGTGCCGTTCCATCGTGTCTAGAGTACTAGCGCATCAACGACGACGACGTCGATGATATATTTTAGTCATTAGCAGTCAACATCTACCGTTGTTACAATAGCACGAGCTAGAATAGTCTAAAATCAATCGTCTAAATTCGCGGGTGAATTTCCCAGATACGGCGGCGGCCACATCGGCGGATCGTACCCTTTATCGCCAAACGGATTACATCGCATGATTCGCCACGCCGTCAGCACGAATCCCTTACTCGTACCATATTTCCTATACGCCTGACGCGCGTACTCCGAGCACGTCGGCACGAAACGACAACTCTTCGGCAATATCGGCGACACCTCGCGCTTGTAAAAGTCTAACAACCCCATCGCGATTTTCATCGACATCGTGTCTTCCTCCTCCTCGTCGCCTTCGCTCGCCCGCGCCGCGCGCGTCGACTCGCGCGTCGACTCTTCGTCCCTCATCGCTCCCTTCGCGGCGACGCCCTCGCGCGCGCGCGCGACGACGACGACCGTCCGCGCGCAGTTTCGACACGCGCGCACGCGCAACGGCGCTCCGCGCGCGCGTCGCGCGGTGCGACGACGACCGTCCCCGACGTTCGAGCGCGCGCGCATCGTCGTCGTCGTCGTCGCCATCGCGCGTCGTCGTCGTCGTCGTCGTCGGCGGCGGCGGCGAGTGACGCCGCACGCGCGCCACAGTGCGACGCGTTTTCGTGGCGACGCGTTCCCGCTTCGCGCGAGGCCCGTTCGATGCGCGCGCGCGATGTCGCGCGACGACGGCGCGAAAGACAAACGCCCGATCGTCGTCATCAAGGTCGGCACGAGCTCGCTGCTGAAGACGAACGACGGGTGCGTGCACCTGTCCCAGCTCTGCGCGCTGTGCGAGACGGTGGCCAACCTCAAGCGTCACGGATACCACGTCGTGCTCGTGAGCTCGGGCGCGGTGGGGGCGGGCATGGTGAAAATGGGGATAAAACCCTCGGCGACGAAGCCGTCGCTGGCGCGTAAACAAGCGCTGGCGGCGATCGGGCAACCGTACTTGATGAGGTATTACACCGACGTGTTTTCGTCTCTCGGCGCGAGCTGCGCGCAGGTGTTGCTGACGCTGGAGAATCTGTCCAATCGCACGCAATACCAAAAGGCGAAACAGACGTTTGAGCAGCTATTTGAACTCGGGGCGATTCCGGTGGTGAACGAAAACGATACGGTGGCGGTGGAGGAGTTGAGGTTCGGGGACAACGATACGTTGAGCGCGCAGGTGGCGGCGCTCGTCGAGGCGCAGTATTTATTCTTATTGACGGATGTCGACGGATTGTACACGTCGAATCCAGCGAGCGATCCCGCGGCGAAGAAGATCGAAACGGTGGAAGATATAAACGCCTTAGACGTAGACGTGAACTCGGGCGCAGGCTCAAACGTCGGTACCGGCGGGATGGTGACCAAGCTCACAGCGGCGCGCATCGCGAGCGCGGCGGGGTGTCAGACAGTCATCTGTCTTGCATCCGTGCAAGGCACAGCCATCATGGACGTGTTGGCTGGTAAATCGGGGATAGGTACCCGATTTTTAGCGGCCAAGAAAAGCGCGAGAGGGAAGAAGCGTTGGTTATTATCGGTGCCCATCAAGGGCGAGGTGCGAGTCGACGAAGACGGCGCCAAGGCTGTGCTAAACGGCATGGCGCTCATGGTTTCGAAATGCGTAGCCGTGGAGGGCACGTTTGGCTTGCAAGAAAGTGTGCGCATTTTAGACGAAAACGGCGCCGAGCTCGGGCGTGGTCTCTCCAATTACATCATCGGCGCAATGCGCGATTTTCTCCAACGCGGCCCGGCGACGAGCGACGACGAATGGGAAGACGATCTCGACGGGCCGCCCGAGTTGATTCACTCCAACAACGTGTGCATCACCAACGCCGAGACGCTCGCCAAGTCTTTCGTTCTACGAAATATAGGCACGTATGGGTCGATGATGATGGACGGAGGCGCCTCGAGCGGCGACGACGAACGATGAGAGGAATAATATTTCAAACGAGTAGACACACAAAGCGAGCGAGATGTAGTACAAACAAACCAGCAGTCCTTGGAAGCGCGCGCGATGTGGCTGCCGCAAAAAAATCGCGGTCGCAAACGCGAAGGTGATGGGCTTAAAAAAATTGTTGTATATCGAACAGAAGTTTCGATCTTCTGACCTTTGGGTTATGGGCCCAACGCGCTTCCACTGCGCCAGTTCGATTTCTTCGTCGCCGTATTGCGGGCTACAATATATCCTCGTACAGCCTAAATTTCAAACAGTACCCACCCCGTCGCCTTCATCGCGTAAAGTTACGGGTTTCTTCCCGAAGTCAACGGCGGGCGACGGACGCGCGTCGTCGTCCGCACTCGCCCCCCCGACGTCGCTCGGATCGCGACCGCGCGCGCGCGCCGATGACGGTGACGGGCAAGACGTCGCCCGCGACCGCGCCGACCGCGTCGCCGACCGCGCCCGCGTTCAAGACGGAGCGCGACGTGTTAAACTACTGGGAGACTCTGAGTCAAGAGGTGAACCTGGCGCGAGGGAAGATTGGCGAGCTCGCGGTGAGCCTGCGCGAGCACGTCAACGTGCTCGAAAACGTCAAGAACCTGGACCCCAGTCGACGATGCTTTCGCTCGGTGGGCGGCGTGCTCGTCGAACGGACGGTGAAGGAGGTGATCCCGGCGGTGGAGTCGAACGCGGCGAATCTGCGTCGAGCGATCGAGGCGATCAAGGAGCAGTGCGCGGTGAAGGAGGCCGAATTGGAGGCGCTGCGAAAGAAGTATAAAATTCGCGTCCAGGGCGAGGACGCGATGCCGACCGACGCGCGCGAGTCATCGAGCGGCGGCGGTGTTTTAGCGTAGAAGCGTAGACGTGTCGACGAGCGAGAGACGGAAAAACCAACGAGTCAACGACGTCATCTTCGCGCGCGCGCCGCCGCATGGACGACCCGATCGTGTTCTTAGACATAGCCATCGGCGCTCGACCGATCGGACGCATCGAGATCGCGCTCGACGTCGCGGCGGCGCCGAAGACGTGCGAAAACTTTCGCGCGCTGTGCGTGGGCGAACGCGCGTCGCCGTCGACGCGAAAACCGCTGCACTACGCGTCGAGCGTCGTGCACAGAGTCATCCCGGGATTCATGATTCAGGGCGGGGACTTCACGAATCACAACGGCACGGGAGGCGAGTCCATCTACGGGCGAACGTTTCGGGATGAGAACTTCACGCTGAAACACGACGCGCGCGGCGTCGTCTCCATGGCGAACGCCGGTGCGAACACGAATTCGTCGCAGTTCTTCATCACGCTCGCGGCGACGCCGCATCTCGACGGTAAGCACTGCGCGTTCGGGCGCGTGCTTCGCGGGATGGACGTCGTCGACGCCGTCGAAGCCGTCGGTTCGCAGTCGGGCGCGACGTCGGAAGCCGTCGCGGTGACGGACTCGGGACAGCTCAGCT
Organism: Ostreococcus lucimarinus CCE9901; assembly: GCF_000092065.1. Classification (NCBI taxonomy): domain Eukaryota; kingdom Viridiplantae; phylum Chlorophyta; class Mamiellophyceae; order Mamiellales; family Bathycoccaceae; genus Ostreococcus; species Ostreococcus sp. 'lucimarinus'. The sequence goes on from NC_009363.1 coordinate 184,590, forward strand.
GACGGAATGTTTGTTTGTATTATACGCGGTAGAGTCATAGAATCACGGCGTCTCGGGACCGATCGAGGACCGATCGTTCGCCTCGCCGTCGTCGCGCGCGCCGCGTCTCGTCGCGTCACACCCCGGCGGTTCATGCTCGGTGGTGCCCGCGCGTTCGCCCGCTCTCCCGCTCGCGTCGTCGCTCTCACCGCGTCCATCGCCGCGTGCGCCACCGTCACCGCGCCTCGCGGTTCGATGACGGCCGCGCGCGCGACGTATTCGGACAAACACACGCGCGTGAGCGCGTCGTTCGGTGACGTCAAGGACATTCGTTTGAGGCCGCTGCCGAAGCGCGACGACGAAGAATCGTTCGCGGCGTCGGGTTTGTGGAGAGAAAAACCGTGCGTCATCGTGGTGATGCGCAGGCCGGGATGAGTGCTGTGCCGTGGGGAAGCCGTGAAGGTGTACGAGAGGAAGCGCGAGTTCGACGCGCTCGGGTGCACGCTGGCGTGCGTCCTCAAGGAAGGCTTACCCGCGGAGGTGGAGGAGTTTAAGCGAGACTTTTGGCCGGAACACTTATACTTGGACGAAGATAAGGCGTTCTTTAAGGCTGTGGGGGGTGGGAAACTGAAGAAAGGGTCGCTGAGTGCGTTTTTGAATCCGTTTTCTCGCATTTGGAAACACGCGGGCGACGCGAAGAAAGCCGGCGTCAAGGAACACAATCTGAACGGCGAAGGGCTGATCATGGGTGGGATGTTCGTGATGAAGCCCGGTTCACAAGGCGTGCAGTATCAGTTTCAAGAGCGAAATTTCGGCGATCACGCGCCCATCGAAGACGTGTTGGCGGCGGCCAAGGCGGCGTCTGAGGCGTCGAAGTAACGTCGCAACGACGTCACGATTCAACGAGCAAGTGCGCCACCGATTGCGATCGCGTTTCATCAGGCGTGTGTACGTGACGTGATAAACGTAAAGTCTTTGTGTTTCATCGCAAGGATCGTTTCTTCACCGATTTTCATCGCCGCGCGATCGATTCGGACGTCGCTTCTCTTTTGTCTCATCATCAATTTGTAAATCTGTGCGTTCATGCAATCACTTGTCTTTTGCCTTCTCCTTGTCATCCGACGACGCGGCTTTTTGTGTCGTCTGCACGCGCTCTTCCTCCGCCTTTTCGTCCGCTTCCGAAGGCTTGTACACGATGACGGGCTTTTTGCATCGATGCAAACAATAGTTGCACACGCTCCCGATGAAAAATTCACGAATGCGGCCTTTTGACGATGAAGCGAGAACGACGGCGACGGCGTCGTCGATGAGCGTGGACTTTTCCACCATGATCTCTCCCACGGATGACACATTCGTGTCGTACGGGACGATGTCGATTTTGTACGCGATCGAGGCTTCGTCGAGCAGTGGGACGACGTGTTCGTCCATCCATCTGAGCGCTTCGTTTCGCCACGCCGTTTCCTGCGCATCAAATACAACAGTACGTCAATCCTCGGTTCTCATCTCGTCCGATCGACGTAGATGCGAAACAACCTGCTCTCGCGCGTGGAACACTTCTCGGCGAAGCATCGGCGATGACTGATAGAGGTATCGCATTGCGGCTCTGCGGACGAACGAACGAACGAAAAAACGATGATTAATCACTCGCCTGTTCTTCATCTGGCACGGTGACTGGGTAGAAATCGCCCATCAACGCGCTCACGCTGTCCGAAGCCGGAAAAGTTCTGCGCCACACGTCAACGAAACGAACGACGCGAGCGCGAGCGCGCGCGCGACGCCTCGAAACGAAACGCACCCCGGAATCACGTGCACCACCCGGCACTCGTCTCGTTCGCTCGTCGCGAGATTTTCGATGAACCATCGAACCATTGGAACCGTGGTCTTCGCGCAGTCGACGCCCAAGATCCAAATCTTCCGCGCGCGTCCCGCTCGACACGCGCACGCCGCGCCGCACGAGCAATTTTCATCGCAGTCCCCTCCGCACGCGCACGTCGCGCAGTCGCACATCGGCGTCGGTGGCGTCGTCGTCTTCGTCGTCTTCGTCGTCTTCGTTTCGCTCGTCTTCGCGTCGCGCGTCGTTTCGCTCGCGTCCTCGCGCGCGCCGTTTTACCGGTCGCCGCGCCGTCCCTCGACTTTCGCCGTTTTCGCCGTTTCGCGTCGCGGCGCCCGAGACGCGGCGCGCGCGCCCGCGCGCGCCAGGCGGCGACGCGTCCGCGCGCGACGACGACGACGGCGACGGCGACGGCGATGGCGGACGACGCCGGCGACGCCGTCGCGAACCCCGCGAGCGCGATGCGCGCGCTCGGCGTCGACGACGCCGCGCGCGCGCTGTCGCAGGGCGCCGAAGCGCGCGTCTTCGCGCTCGAATTCTGCGGGCGGGACGCGATTTGTAAGCAGCGATTCGCGAAAAAGTACCGCTTGCCGGCGCTGGACGAACGGCTGACGCGAGCGAGATTGGTGGGAGAGGCGAGGGCGATCGTGCGGGCGCGAAAACTGGGCGTGCGAGCGCCGATGGTGCTGCACGTGGACGCGAACGAGGCGTGCGTGTACATGGAACGCGTGGCGGGCGTGGCGCTGAAGGAGGCGCTGCGGCGAGAGACGTGCACGAGGGAAGACATCGCGAGGTACGGAAGAGAGATCGGAGAGGCGATAAGTAAATTGCACGACGGCGGTCTCGTGCACGGGGACTTGACGACGAGTAATTTCATGGTGAGAGACGACGACGGCGCCGTCGTCGTCATCGATTTCGGTTTGAGCTACCCTAGCGCGGTGCCCGAAGACAAGGGCGTGGATTTATACGTTCTCGAGCGCGCCATCAACGCCGCGCACCCATCGCAAACCGAGCTGTTCGATGAAATCATAGCGACGTACAAAAAAACGTCAAAGATGTGGTGCGCGACGCTGAATAGATTCGCCGAGGTTCGCGCGAGAGGACGCAAACGCTCGATGGTGGGTTAAAAAATCCCTCGCGCCTCGTTTTCAGCGCGCGCGTGTCACACTCATAGTCTTAGGCATCACTCTTCCCATCATTTTCCGTTTTCGCGCGTTCGAGCGATGCGAGTGTCGATGTGACGCCGATTCGCCAAACGCGGCCTCGCGCCAGCTTTGGCTATCCACACATCCTATCCAACCGCGCGCCATCGCGCCACTTCCATTCGCGTCTTCGCGTTTCCGCGCCCGAGCGCTCGCGCGCATCGAACGATGGAAGCCATGTCGTGCGTCACGCGCGCCCGCATCGCGTGCGTCGCACCCACGGCGTCGAAACCGCGCGCATCGTGCGCCGCCGCCCGACGATCGATGACGACACCCATCGCGCAGCCGCGATCGTCCACGAAACGCACCGCCGTGACGTCGAACGCGACGAACGAAGCGACGGAGAGCGAGATAAAAAAGCTCACCACGGATTGGCAGATCGATTTCTGCTCTCGACCGCTTCGTGACGATCGAGGGAAGAAGGTTTGGGAACTCTTGGTGACGGACGACGCGAGAACCTTTGAGCACGCGGAGTACTTTCCGAATAATCGAATCAATAGCGTTGAACTGGCGCGAGCGCTCGAACGAGTGATGGCGGAAAAGAAGGAAAAACCGAGACGATTCAAGTTCTTTCGGGCGCAGATGCAGACGATCATCTCTAGGGCGTGCAATGAGGTTGACGTCCAACCGTTGGCGAGCCGTCGATGCCAGACGATGACCAAGTGGCTGAACGAACGAGTGGAGAATGTGTACAAGAAACATCCCGGGTACGATGCCAGTGCGCCTCCGTTGATGGCGTTCGAAGCAACGGCACCGAAGCGATTGCCCGATGCGTTGAGAGGGGAGTCGTGGGCGTTCGTCGCGTTGCCTTTGGTCGGGGTGCGGGAAGAGATGGAACAAGTCAAGCGAGGACGCGTCTTTGGCGCGACGTTGGAAATTGATGAAAACTTACCGGACGATACGTTAATTCCCGGAATCGCGGTGTACACGTCTCGTGCTGCCGCGCTCGCGGGATGGACAAAGGGTTTAGAGCTCGCGTGCATCTCTTCCGACACGCAAACGAGCTCAATCGTGTTGGAAACTGGGGTGAATGATTCGTGGTCGTACGCGTTTTTCCGCAAGTCGCCCGAGTTGACCAAAGAGGCCAAGGAGTGGGAGGAAGTAAAGCGCGCGTGCAATGGGTTACATTTCCTCGCCATTCAAACCGACGAGGAAGCGGAGGCGACGGATGGGTTTTGGATATTGCAAGACTCTGACCCCGCGAAATTTTAGCCACGAACGACGCTTGACTTATGATATTACCTTACACCTTAGACGTCACAACGAGATGTCCGCATCACCACGCGAGAAGATCAAGCGCCTCGCCGTGGCATGCGTGCGACGCGGCTCGTTCATCTCGCTCTGTCTCTACGTCCTCGGCCTCGTCGTCGCCTCGCTCGCGCCGTCGCTCGCGAGAGACGTCTACGTGGATGAGAATGCATTCCTCGTAGGCTCCACGCACGCGACGTTTGACGACCTCGACGGCGCGCGCGCGGATGATTACGTCGAGACATTGACTAAAATCACGTTCGACGCCCGATCGCGGGCGCGAACGACGCGTGAGCGCTTGGAATGGGTTTTAAACGCCCTCGATGAGCGCGGCTTTGAGAGTTACAAATCATGGCTCGACGGCGCTGGTGACTTGTTCAACGTCCACGGCGTCGCTCGCGCGGCGCGAGGGAACGGACGAGAATCGATGGCGTTGGTCACGGTCCTGGGTGACGGTGACGCTGACGCTGAGGCGGCGACGGTCGGATTGGCGTTGCGCGCGTTTGAGAAGATTGGTCGCGCTCCGTGGTTGGCGAAGGATTTAATGTGGGTCTGCGTCGATGGCTCGCGAGGAGAGATCGATGGGACGATGGCTTGGTTAAAGACGTATTATTCATCTAGCGTTGGGGACTTGGGTGGGGGATTTGAGCGCGCGGGGGCGATACAGCAGGCGTTTGTGTTTCGCGCGGCGAACCGTGGCGCCGCGGCGTCGGCGGTGCGCGTCAAGTTGGAGGGTTGGAATGGGGCATATCCGAATCAAGACATATTTACGATGTTTCGTAGCATCGTGGAGACGTACCCTGTGAGCATGAGAGTAAGCTTGGAGTCGGATGTCGAGGTGCGAGAAGATGATCTTTCGCGCTGGAGTTTGATGAAATCGACGGCGCGCTTCATGTGGCGCGCCGCCACGGGAATTCCTTCGGGTGCGCACGCCGCGTTCAAGGCGCACTCAATCGATGCGATTAGTTTCGAAGCGATCGAACGTCAACAAGACGCTTACGTGCGAAGCGGTTTGCGAGCGTACGTCACTTTGGGACAGATGCTTGAACTTACGTTTCGAGCGTGCAACAACTTGCTCGAGCTCTTGCATCACAGTTGCTTTTATTATATCTTGCTCGGTCCAAACAAGTTTCTTGGCATAGCAGAGTACATCGCGCCGCAAGCAATTCTTCTCGTCAGTCTTTTACTCACCGCGTTGAAAATGACGACGTTCGGGATGGAAGATACGTCGTCAACAAGCGATGGCGAAACGCGAATGTCACATGATTGGTTTGCGGCAATATCGAAACTTTCCTTGGCACTCGTGTTCGGTGCCATCGTAGGTACGAGTTGCGTTTCATTGCATTTGAGGGAGCTAAATCACGTGACGGTGACTTTGGGTACAGTCGCCGTCGCATTCATCGCTTTCATTACCTTTTTACGCTTGACACTCGACGGCGAGGCGTCTCCGGTTCGCTCGACGACAAAGGTTTGCGACGTTACCATCGTCCGACAAGAGCAGTGGGTCGGTGTGAAAGTGATCAACATCGCGTGGTTGCTATTTACGATGAGTGCGTGTACGTTTTTCAACTTCGCTCTCGCGTTTTTAACCACCGTGGCGTTAGCGCCCGCGTGCTTGCTCTGCGCGCCGAGCGGCGACGCCGCGAAACGAAACCGCGCAGTTGCGGTTCTCGGCGCGCTTCCGCCGACATGGATGTTCGTTCTCAGCCGTTTTGCTGGATCACCGGTGTACGAGTCTTTCGGTCTGCTCGCCGAACACCACGTACGTTGGAAAACGTTCGCGTTGCCAGTCGTCTTTGGCATCGCGTTCCCGGTGCTGTTAATTTGTTTTGATGTTGCGCGTTCTCCAGTGAAATCGAAAACAAAAAAGGCTTAGTATTAGTAGCCGCTCAGTAGAGATAGCTTAGAATTGGCATATGAATATAGAAAGAGTGAATGAGTTCTCTAATTGTCAACGCGCGGGCACAGGGTCTACTTTCGTGTCCGTTTCGACTTTCGCGTTCGGCGATTTTTTCAATTCGAGCAACGCCTCGAAAAATTGCATCACCACGGCGTCCGGCCAAGGCGCGCCGAACGGCGCTTCTGGACCCGCCTCCCATCCCAAATGACCGCCGCTTTCAGTTTCAAGCAAAATCACATTTGGATTTTCCTCGATGATCGCGCGAGGGATTGAATCGGCGATGGCGATTGGGTCGTCGCGCGCCTGCACCGTCATCAACGGGACGCGAACGTCGCCAATCTTATTCTTGCTCCCAGAATATTCGTAATACGCATCCACGGACGGAAATCCGAAAGTAACTCGCGTGATTGCTTCGTCGAAATCCCTCACCGTCTTCGCCGCCTTGACGAGCTCGGGATTGTACTTCGGTAACCCCGCGAAGAGGTTCTCGTGCGGCGCGAAGAGCTTGCGCATGTTCTTCGCCATGGCTTGACTGTACACTTTACCGAAAAACCCACTCTCGAGCGCAGTGTCGCACGCGTTCAAGTCGAACGGATTGCACAGCGCCGCAGCACCGGTGACTTTCGCGTTTTCTCCCTCTTCTCCGAGGAAATTCGTCAAAATGTTTGCCCCGAGCGACCAACCGATGGCGAAGAGCGGCGCGTCTGGGTATCGTTCGCGAAGCGTGTTCACGACGTGCCTGATATCGCCCGTGTACGATGCGCTGTAAAATTGCGGCGTCGTCAGCGGCGATTCCGAGGTGCCGCGGCAGTTGAACGCGACGCATCGAAATCCGCGCGCCCTGGCGCGCTTTAAAAAATGCTTCAAGTACTTGTCGTGCGACCCGCCGGCGATGCCCGACATCAGCACCAACACCGGCGCGTCGGCGGCGATTCGAGCGTGATGCACCGCCAACCTTCGACGCACGAGCGCGCTCTGATCGAACACCCGACGCACGAACGGCGGTCCGCGCCGCTCAATCTCGCACGCTTCCTCCCCCGAGTCCTCGTATTCGCTCAAATCCGCGTCCCCGTCCACGCTCATCGGCCAGTCCAGGGTCGCGTGTCCGCCGTCCGGCATCGCCAACACCTCCCGCTGATACGCCACGTTCAAATCCCGCCTGAGCAACGAACTCAAAATCGTGCTCGCGTGCCTATTTTTCAACCACGCGACCGCGTCGTACCCTCGCTCCAAGATGGCCCCGCACTTGTCCAGCACGTACGCGTTTCGCTTCGTCCGCCGCGCCGTCACCCTCACCTCGCTCGTCTCCCGCGCGCTTCCCAGCGCGCACCACGCCGCGCACGCCGTCGCCGCGACCGCCATCCCCGCGATCGCCCCTCCCGGCGGTCCCAGCGCCGCCGTCGTCGTCGCCGCGCCTCGCCGTCCCGTCGTCGTCGCGCCTCCTCGCGTCCACGTCGTCCCGCGCGCCATCGTCCCGCCCCGTCGTCCCCGCGCCGTCGTCGCGCGCCGACGCGGACGCGAGGACGTCACCGGCGTCGCCCGCGCCGCGCGCGCGCGCATCCGTCGTCGCGCGCCGCGCTCTGGCGCGCGGCCGCGCGTGCGACGGTCGCACACTGTTTGCGCACACAGCGGTCGGTCGGACGACCCTCGACGGCCCCCGTCCGACCGACCGCGATCCGAGCGTATGCGCGAACAGTGCGCGATGTCATTTCGACGACGGCGCGCGCGATTCGAACGTCCCGCGCGCCGCGCCACACGGCGACGCGCGATGGGCGATCGCGACGCGAAGCGCCAGCGCGGCGCGCGGCGTCCGCGCGCGCAGTCCGACGACATGGACGACCTGCTCGGCGCCGCGGGCGTGGACGCGCGCGACGACGGACGCGAGGACGACGACGACCGGGGACGCGCGATCGACGGCGACGACGACGACGACGACGACGGGACGCGCGAGGCGAGCGATGGACGACGAGCGGAAGAAGACGCGAGCGGGAGCGATTCTCGCGCGAAGGGGGCGCGGGACGGCGGCGAAAGCGGCGAGACGCGACGGGAGGACGACGACGAGGGGGGACGCGATCCGGGGCGCGAAGACGACGACGACGACGACGAAGACGTGATGGACGCGGAGTGCGGGGAGGAGGAGGAGGGAAGCGATGGCGACGCGCGCGAGGAGGACCAGGGGAATAAGACGAACGCGAGGAAGCGAGGGCGGAAACCGAAGGCGGCGAACGAGGAGGGCGCGCGCGGAGACGCGGACGCGGAGGCGAGCCTGCCGAAACGGACCGAGGTGACCATCACGGGGAACGCGCGAACGAAGGCGGAGTTGATCGGGATGAAGGGCGTAGTGAAGAAATCGTTGCCGTCGGGTGGGTGGCATCGGTTGGTGTTGGAAAATGGGCGCGAAGTGCGCGTGCGAAGAAGCGCGTTGACGGCGTCGGAGACGGGGCGCGGAGACGAGGAGGGCGAACAGGGCGAAGACGACGACGACGAGGACGACGAGGATGAGGACGACGGCGACGATAAAGACAACATGGCGACTAGAGCTCGACGACCGACGCGCGTTCCTGGAAACGGACCTCCGAGCCAGGCGGCGGCGGCGGCGATGAAGCGCCTGCAAGAACGTCGCCGAAGCGCGCGTCCGAACTGTCAATCGAACTTCGAGCGTCTGACGCTTTCAACTTTACAAAAGTACAAGAAAGCGTACGAAATGGAAGCCAACCCGGAGACGGACGGCGATAAGAATGCGCTCGTGCACGAGGTCGGCAAGCACTTCATGCAGCAAAAGCTCGACGAACAAAAAGTGTTGCAAGCGTTCATGTGCGCCGTGGCGGACACGACGCAGATTGGATAATAAAATTTTAATCATCGAGTCTAGCGGTTTTTCACATTCTTCTAAATCCTAAGGTCGGAAGGCACCACGCCGCTCTTGAGAGCGTTCTCCAACCGACTCACTTCTTCGAGGGTCTCCGCGTTGGCAATCGCCACCTTGAGCGCCGTGAGTTGTTCCGGCGTCGGCCCGCTCGGTTTAGCGTCCTTCTTCGTCTCATCCTTTGTCTCCTCCAACCCATCGCCCGGGGTAAACGTCTTCGCCCGCTGCGCCGCGCCATCATCCGCCCCGAACGTCTTCTCCGCCTCCTCGCGTTCGCTCGCGCGCACCTTTTGAAAATCCAGCGTCTTCAACGCCTTGCACTTGTAAATCACGTACAACCGATAGTTCTCCTTCGCGCACACCGGATTCCCACACAACGTCAGCATCTTCAACTTCTTCAGCGAACCCAACCCATCGCAATCTCCCAAGTTCCGCAGCGCGTTATTCGTCAGCGTCAGCGTCGTCAGCGCCGGCGTCGCCCTCGCCAGTTCCTCCCCGTTCACCCTCGCGATTCGATTATTCCCGAACATCAGCGTCTTACACCGCGGCATCGACGGCAAATTCTCCAGCCTCACGACGTCGTTCCCCGTGAAATCGTACGCGTCGTACTGATCCCGCGCCGTCGCCAAGTTTTCCAGTCGCCCAATCCTCCGCCCCCGCAGGTCGATTTCGTGCTCGCCGAGCGGGTTATACCGTCGATCGGCGTCCGCGATGACGTCCGCGGTCAGCCGGTCGCTCGCGGCGTTCGCGTCGGCGTGCATCGCGCGCGCCTCCGCGCGTTCCTCGCGCGCCGCGCGCGGAGTGCCGACGCCGCGCGTCGATCGGGGCGACGCCGCGCCGTCGTCGCGACCGACCCCGTCGTGTCGAGTCACGACTCGCCGCGATCGACAGACCCCCTCGCGTTCGAATCACGACCCGTCGAACGGCGATCGGGGACATTCGGCATTCGTCGCCCCGCGGCACGCGCGCGCGCGGCGCGATGGCGACGACGCGACGGTCGAGCGCGGCGAGGCGCGCCGCGGCGGCGCGCGTCGCGAACGACCGCGACGACGACCGCGACGACGACGACGACGAGGACGCGATGACACGCGCGGAGGCGACGGAATCGACGGAAATGGAAGACGATTGCGACTTCGTGCGCGAACTCCCGGGCGCGTCGGGAGGGCTCGAGGAGGCGACGCTGGCGGCGATGCGGGGCGTGTCGCTGGGAGACGCGTGCGCGGCGGCGGGCGTGAGGACGCTGGCGCGAGAGACGCGAGATGGGGACGCGGTGATCGATCGAGACGCGGCGGCGGCGACGACGGAGCGGGCGCTGGACGCGGCGATGCGGGAAAAGGCGCTGGTGCTGGAGAGATACGAGGGAAGGACGCACTCGGTGAAGGCGAAGGAGGGAAGCGTGCAGGGGGCGTTTCAAAGGGCGGTGTTCGCGAAAAAGTTGCACGAGAGGATCACGACGCGCGTGCGGGAGGAGGTGCGAAGACGAGCGGAGAGCGATTTGAGAACGGCGAGACGAGCGGCGCAGGAGAGACAGTTGAGTGGGAGGCGAGACGCGAAGGCGGCGATGGACGCGAAACGAGAGGCGCCGCATAAACCGTGGTTCTTGTTGGAGACGCCGAAGGATGAGCAAATGCGATTGCGAAAGGCGGCGATGGTGGACGCGGCGAACGCCGAGGCGGGCGCGGACGCGGGCGCGGACGCGTCGTCGTCGTCGTGGACGATGCCGGGGAACGTGACGATCGAGCCCGTGCCAGATACCACGGATGAATCGGTGCTAGGTGCGGTGAGGATGTGCATTTACATGGTCCAGTCGCATCCGAGACCGATTCAGAAGGTTTTGGACTACCTCTTTGGGTACTCGCCCGCGGTGGACGGCGAAGACTTGGAAGAAATCGACGCGTACTCCAAAGGGCTCCCAGTGTCGCGCGGTCGAATGCCGGCAGATTTGGCGTACTCGTACGCGGCGAATCTCGACAAAACTCTCGGCGAACGAGACAAAGTGGCGCTCAAGGCGCTCATCAAGGATGTCAAGGAGGAGTGGTCGTCGCACATCAAAGCCGGGTTCGACGCGGTGAAGGAGCTCGAATCCACCCCGCTCGACTCCGCAGAGGACATTCGCGTGCAGAATCGCGACAGTTGGCTCCGCGCTATGTTCCCAACCCTCGATTGGCCGACGAGAAACGAGAAAAATTATAAGTTCATGGAGCATTTGCGCGAGCAACAAGCCTTGGACGCTCGCACCGCAGTCTCGACGTCGCGACCAGTTCCCTTGGCTCTCAGTCGCGCCAATCGCGCCAAGCAAGCGCAAGAACAAATTCAAACTTATGATCTGGGTGGCTCAAAGATTCACTACAGCAAAGATGGCGTCCCGATCATTGCTCCCGATGGTTTCTTCCCCAAGGCGAACACCGCGCCTTCGAAACGCGCCGAGACCGCACGCATCCGTCTCGCCGCCTCCGACGCCGAACGAAGGCTCGCCGAGCGGCGACGACTATAGAACACCAAAGTCGATAGCACTAGTCCATCATTGGCCCCTCCTAGCGTTTTAGAAACGAAATTATTCTCTCGACGCTCCTTCGTCGCGTCCCTCGCTTCGCCCTCACATTGCGCCTCGAGGCGCTCGCCGCCATGATTTACTTCGAGCGCCAAACCTCGCGCCTGTGCGGAGTGCACGCCATAAACGCTCTCCTCCAAGGTCCCTTCTTTAGCGCCAGCGACCTCGCCGCGATAGCCCGCGCTTTGGACGACGAAGAGCGTTCGTTACTCGACCAATCTTCGCTCCGTCGCTCGAGCGGTTCGCACGCCGAGCGTTCCGAGAACGTTGGAGACGACGGTAACTTCAGCATACAAGTGTTGTGCAAAGCTTTGGACGTGTTCGGGCTCAGCGCGCGGTACGCGTCCGCGGATGAAGAGCGCGGGACGGACTCCGCGAAGGAGCTCGCGTTCGTCTGCAATTTATCCGAGCACTGGTTCGCGCTGCGGCGGCTGGGCGACGCCTGGTGGGACTTGAATTCCATGCACGCCGCGCCGAAAAAAATCGGAACGTTCTATTTGGACGCGTTTTTGAATCAGTTGACCGCGGAAGGGTATTCGATCTTCGTGGTGCGGGATTTAGCCGCGGCGGCGTTGCCGGAGATGCTCGGGCAAAACGGCGAATACGGCGAGTGGTTGACGGAGGAGGAATGTCTGCGGTTGACGAGCGAAGCGGAGACAGCGCAAGCATCGGGACGTGCGCGACTTGCAGCTGAAAGTGCGATGAAGACGCTGAGCGATGGGCCGTCGCGGTTGGTGGTGGATGGTGGCGTCGCGAGCGACGTCGTCGACTTGACGGCGGATAGAGAGTTGCAAGCCGCTCTGGAGGCGAGCATGGAGGATTACGGCAAGCTTGACGCATCGGGTACCGATACCGACGCCGATCTCAAAGCGGTTCTGGCGGCGAGCTTAGAAGAGATCGAAGGTGGCGATGCGTCCATCGAAGCCGCGATCGCCGCGAGCTTGCGAGACGAAGAGGCGAAGATGGACGTCGACGTCGCGCGATTCGCCGAAGAGCCCGACGCGGGCGACGGAATCGTGTCGCTCGCGTTTCGACTTCCCGACGGTGACCGCATCGCTCGTCGCTTCGCGTGCGCGAGCTCGATCGCAGACGTTGAAAAGTGGCTCGAAGTCGCCAAGCGTTTGGACATGCGCAGCAACTGTCTCGCGCTCGCGTTTCCGCCGCGCGCGCTCGCGGACGCCTCGACGTCCATTCGAGACGCCGGCATCACCGATCGCGAAGTTCTCGCCGTTCGTCCACGACCGTGAATTCAACAAATAGTCCCATTCTTTTCAAGTTTCCAAAAACGTTCTCGCGTCTTGTCTTCGCGTCGCTCGCGCGTAGTCCTCACAACGCGACTGGGGCGCATCGTCATGGGCGCCACCGCCCTCACTGCCGTGTTCGGCGCCGTCTCTGGCGTCGGCTGCGCGGCGTTCGCGAACGGCTTGCGCAAGCTCCCACCGTTTTCACGTGCGTTGCTCCCCTCGCGCGTCGCGTCGCCGCGCCGAACGCGTCGCGACGCGATCGATCTAGGGTTGGATGTCGCGCACTCGCGACGCGACGCCACCGCCTGACGCGCGAATCTCGCGCCGCGCGATCGGACACTGACGAAGTGTTGTTTGTTTACGTCACGCAGAACCCTGGAAGCACGCCGTGGCGGCGGGCGTCGGTGCGGCGGCGTTAATGTACAACGCGGATTTGGAAACGTCGCTCAAGGAGGACGTGGAGCGCTTGCGGGCGACGCGCGCCGAGCAGAACGCGGAGTACATGGCGGAGATACGGGCGAAGCGATAATAGGGAGTTGTGATGATACAGAATGTACAATATATATTCATAAATACGAAGTCTCGATATTACCGCGGATGGCGCGCCGTCGGCGCTGAGCGGCGCTTCTCGTAGTTGACTACACCGGTGTACACTTGCTAATAGCCAGCCAAGTCCATCAAATTAATTTCGCTTTGGCAGTGACGCATCTGCTTCGTGCGTCTTAAGCCACTGGGGAGAGGTAAGGTCTCTGGGATCGTGGGTGGATGCAGCGCCGGCGCGCCCGAGTCGCGAAGAATCTCGTATCGCATCGACTGAACATCCAACTTATCGTCATGCGACGCGTCAGAGTTCGACAAACGATCATCTGAGATGCGCCGTTTAGAGTTTTGTTGATGTAGCTGCTGATCGTCGAGCGTTGTGTGCTTCATCGGTGCGAAAGATAGGGGCTTTGCGTTGTCCTCATCCTCAACCAACGCCGACAAGTCTGGACAGCTTTGAAATGACTTTAGCGCTGAAGTCTTCTCATCCGGATTAGCCTTAACGAAACGACCCTTCACGCGAACGCGCGCGTCTGCGAGCGTTTTACGGCATTCATAGCGCACCACTTTCTTCAACCCCATCAATCGACGCTCGCGCTTGGCGCGATATCTGTCGAGCTGCGCTTGGCGCTCCTTGCTCACCACGCGTCGAGGGATGCCGAAGAGATCGCTCGACATCGGCATCATTATGGGTGGAAAAGCCCCGGGTGGATAGGAACCTACCGTCTCTGCGGGCCCACGCTGCGCCGCGGGCAGTCCCAATCCAAGAGGCGACGGTCGCGGAGTGAAATTATCTCTCGCGCTCTTCGAGACGTACGCCTTGGCGGCGGCTTGATTCGGGCTCACCGCTTGAATCTGATCCGCCACCGCCTCCAGAGCGGCGGAAATAGACGCCGCATCGCCATCGAATAAAAGCGCCGACTCTGTTTCGGGCATCTCCAGCAAAGAAGCCAACGGATCGTCGTCCAAATCGAAAATCATCGTGTCGCTATTACTCGACATTCGCGGCGCCCTTGGACTCGTATCCTCTTCTCCGTTCTCACCTAAATTCAAAAACACGCCCACATCCCACGCACTGATCGTCGCGTCCATGCTCGACGTCGAATCGTGCGTCGTCGTCTTCGCATCGTCCCTCTTAAACAAACTGAAACTCTTCTCCCTCAAACTCTCGCTCGTCCCGCGTCCTCGTCCGTCCTCGTCCTCGCGCCTCGCGCTCGCCGTCGCGCTCGCCGCCGCTTTCCAATCCCCGCACTCCTTCGCCTCACTCAATCCCGCCTCGAGCGTTCGTTTATACCACTCATCCACCGTGATCCTCTCGTGTCTCGCCGCGACCTACGGCGTTCAACCGCGTCCCGATCGTCAGTCCGTCGCGTCGTCGTCTCGCGCGCCCAGTCGACATCGCTCGTTCGCGCGCGCGTTCGTTTCGCGAATATCCGCGCGCGCGCGCACCGCGTTCGCCCCGTGCACGCGCGCGTCGCACGTCGCGCACAGGAACGCCTCTGCGCCGAATCGAAGCGCGATCGCGGGCGTAAAAAATCAGTCCCAATCCTCGTCGCGCGCGTCTCTCGTCGCGCGCGTCGCGCGTCTCTCGTCTCTCGTCTCTCGTCGTCGTCGTCCATCCGCGTCAGCGCGCATCGTGTCGCCGCGCGCGCGTCCATCCGCGTCTTTTTCGCGCGTTCGCGACGCGTCTCTCGTCGCGCGCGCGCACCGTCGGCGAGACAAAATATATCGGCGTCGCGCGCGCGACACGCCGCGCACGCGGGCATCGCGACGGCCGCGGCGTCGTGTCGCGCGCGCGATGGCGCGATGGCGCGCGTCACCGTCACACGGAGACACGCGGATCAACGACTTTGTCGAGACTCGGATAAACACACGGATCTGTGGACATCGATCGTCGACGCCGCGCCGCGCCGCGCGACTCGACGACGCGACGCGACGCGACGCGATTCGGGACGCGTCGAATGTCGTCGCGCGTCGTCGCGCGTCCGACGGTCGCGCGCGACGCGCGGCGCGCGCGCGCGGGCGCGATGGATGGGCGACGAAGGCTGCCGACGACGACGCGGGGACGACGCGAGCGGACGCGCGCGGGCGCGGGCGCGCCCGGAATCGACGAGATGCTCGACGGACGCGAGCGGAAGTATTACATGGTCGGAGGCAAGGGCGGGGTCGGGAAGACGTCGCTGTCGAGCTCGCTCGCGGTGAAGTTCGCGAGCGCCGGGCACGAGACGCTGGTGGTGAGCACGGACCCGGCGCACTCGCTGAGCGATTCGTTGGCGCAGAACGTCAGGGGAGGGCAGCCGGTGGAGGTGAACGATACGGATGGGATGCTGTACGCGCTGGAGATCGATCCGGAGAGCGCGAAGGCGGAGTTTACGCAATTCGCGCGGGCGACGGACATGAGCGGGGGGGCGAGAGATTTTATGAGCTCGGTCGGTTTGGGCGGGTTCGCGGACTCGATCGCGGATTTGAAGCTCGGGGAGCTCTTAGACACGCCGCCGCCGGGGTTGGACGAGGCGATCGCGATCGCCAAGGTGTTGCAGTTTACGAAGGATGAGAAATTTAGCAAGTTTACGCGCATCGTCTTCGACACGGCGCCGACGGGGCACACGCTGCGGTTGCTGTCGCTTCCGGATTTCCTCGACGCGTCGATCGGGAAGATCGTGCGATTACGTCAAAAGCTCACGAGCGCGACGGATGCGGTGAAGGGGATCTTCGGCGTGGGTGAGGACAAGCAGGACGACGCGGTGGAGAAGCTCGAAAAGCTCAAGGCGCAAGTCAAGGAAGTGCGCACGCTGTTTCGAAACAAAGACACCACCGAATTCATCATCGTCACCATCCCCACGGTGCTAGGCGTGAGCGAATCGGGCCGCTTGTTACAAAGCCTTCGCGACGAGGACGTGCCGTGCAAGCGGTTAATCGTCAACCAAGTGCTCAAGGTGAACGTCGACGACTTTAAAGCCACCGCCGCCGAGGCGCGAGACGCCCAAGACGCCCTCGTCGCGCGATTATCCGGCGACGACGCGGAGGCGTTACAAAAGTACGTCGATTTGAACGCCAAAGCCTTGAAAGCGGCGCAGGCCGCGGTGACGTTTTGCAGCGTCAAGGAAAAAGACCAGACGCGCGCGTTGCAAATGTGCGAAGAAGACGCGGGATTAAACTCTCTCAATCGCACCGACGCGCCGCTGTTTGACATGGAAATTCGCGGCGTTCCGGCGTTGAAATTCTTCGGCGACCAAGTGTGGCGATAGTTAGTCTCGTCGCGCGTCGAGATCGCGCGCGCTGTCATTATTACGCTTTCAATTTGTTTCGTCTCGCCGCCTCGCCGTCGCGCCTCGACCGCACTTTCGCGCGCCCCGTCTCGACTCCCACCGCGCGCGTCGCCATGAATCAGGCGGACGTGGACAAACAGATCAACCAGGTCCGTCGCGTCTCCCGTCGTCGCGCCTCGACGACGTCGCCATCGCGCGCGGCCACCGCTCGTCGATCTCGCGACGGAAACCGAGCGCGCGAAACGCGTCCACGCGCGACGACTGACGGCTCCGTCGCGCCCGCGCGACGCACGCGCAGATGGTGCAGTTCATCAAGCAAGAGGCGAACGAGAAGGCGCGCGAGATCGCCATCGCGACCGAGGAGGAGTTTAACATCGAAAAGCTCTCCATGGTGGATGGGGAAAAGATCAAAATAGCGAAGGAGTACGAACGAAAAGAAACCACCGTGGACACGGCGAAGAAGATCGAGGCGTCGACGGGGCGAAACGCGATGCGGTTGAAGGTGCTGAGCGCGCGGGCGCAGGCGATGGAGACGGTGGTGGAGGAAGCGCGCGCGAAACTGGCGGAGACGAGCGCGGACGCCGGACGATACCGGACGCTGATGACGGCGTTGATCGTGCAAGGGGCGCGAAAACTCGGCGATGCGAGCGTGCGCGTGCGATGCCGGGAGTGCGATGCGGCGGTGGCGCGCGAGGCGGTGGCGGCGGCGGCGGCGGAGATGCCCGGGACGACGGTGACGTTGGACGAGTCGTCGAGTCTGCCGGCGGCGCCCGCGTGTTCGGGCGGCGTCGAAGTCGCGAACTCGACGGGTAAGATCGTGTGCGATAACACCCTGGACGCACGCTTGCGTATCGCGTACGAAAACGGTACCCCGGCGATTCGGGCGAAGATTTTCGGCGAGTCGAGCGCCGACGCCTCCGCGCGCGAGCGCGCCGCGGTTCCCGCCTCCGCGCCCAATTTAATCGCTCTTTAACCCCTCGCCCCTCGCGCGCGCCGCGCGCCGCGATCTCTACACGCATCTCTAGCCATTGTTACAATCCTATCGAATCGAATCACTACTTGAACGTCGTCGGCGCCTTGGCCAACCTTCCGCTCGCCGTCGTTCTGATTTGCTCCGCCTCCGCCGCCAACTCCTCCACCACCTGCGAGCTCGCGCTGCTCACGCTGAACGTCCGCTCCTCCGTCTTGAACGGTTTCACCCTCTTCTGCGCCTGCTGTTTGCTCTGCGCCAGCGCCAGTTCGAACCCTCTGAGGACGTTTCCTCCCGAGCTGTGATCGGTGAGCAGCGACGTCTCGAGGTCGTACACCTGACGCTCGATCTCCGCCGCGTCGGCCTCGATCTTGGCGCGGCGCTGCTTGAGGTGCGTCATCGTCGCGTTCTTTTCGCTCATCGCTCGTCGCGTCGCGCGGGCGAGGCGGGCGAGGTGTGCGGAACGCGAATGAATTCGGTTCGGCATGCATTCATTCTCACGCGCAGCGCGGCGACTCGGCGAGACGGCGGCGGCGCGGCTACGCGCCACGCGTGGACCCGGCGTTGGACGTCTGAGAGGACGCTAAGGACCCGGACGCGCGAGTAACACCCCGACCAAGGCTTCGTGGTAATCGACGCTCGCGGGGGAGGACTTTAAGCGCTCGGGGAGGGCGTCGGCGAGCGCGCGCTGCGCGGCGACGACGGAGACGCCGACGGGCGGCGGGAGCGGCGGACCACGGCGAGGGGAATCGCACAGACCCAGACGCTGGCGCAGGGCGAGATTTTCAGCCTGCGCGCGCGCGTGCGCGTCCACCATGTCGGAGGGGTGCCGCGAAGGGAACACGCAGTCGGCGTGGTCGTTTTCAAATTTGACGTTGACGCACACGGCGCGAGGGATTTGAGCGTCGCGAACGCACACCAAGCCGTCGCTGGGCTCGCCGTAGCGATTGTCGATGTAGCGCGCGGATGGAAACAAACCGGCCGCGGCGGATTTCGTCGCCGTGGCGAAGGACACCACGGGATAGTGACTCGGAATGGGGTGCGCGGCGAGAAAAGCGCGACGTTCGCGATACGTCAAGTCGCGAATAGGCTCGAGCAATCGAGCGCCGTCGCCTTTGGGCGCGCTCACCAAAATTTCAAGAAGCGAAGCGACGGGGTCCGCCAACGGCGCGCTGAGTAAATCGGTCGCGATGGGTGACCCTCCGAACGGGCTTTGCACCGCGATTAAACCGCGCACGAGCTTTCGTAGTCTGTCGTCGTGCAACGCGAGCGCCGCGCCTCCGTCGACGCCGCCCTTCGAGTGTCCAATGATCACGACACGTTTCCCAGTCTCGGCGTGAATATCTTCAATCTCGCGCGCCAGTGCCTTTGCGTTCGTTACGACCGCGCCTTCGCCATCGACCAAACGCGAGATGCGACACTGCGCTCCGCGGTCTCGGAACGCCTGCTCAACGTCGGCGTAGTATCGCGGATAGTACGATCCAAACAAACCTGGCACGAGCAGATAAAAGTACTCCGCACCCGTCGCGAGCACGCTCCCAGGACGCGCTAAAACTCCTTCCAAAGCTTCCTCGAACGCCGATTCGCCGTCGATCGTCGTTTCCGCCGCCTCGTCGTCCAACCATCCGACGTCGCCTCGACTCGCCGCCGTGCTCGCGAGCGCGTTCGACATCTGCCGCATCAAATCCGCCGGCACCTCCGTCCAAGACGCTCGCGCGTCGACGAACGCTCTCGCTGCCTCGCGCGCCGCGCGTAGTCTCGCGACGCTGTCGCCCGCGGCGGCGTCGAGCCACTCCGCCGCCGCCGCCGCCGCCGGCAAGTCGCGCGCGCGTCGCAGCGCCGCGAGCGCCTCGCCCAGCGCCTCCGCGTCGACGAACGCGCCGCTGTCGACGAATGGAAACCGCGACCTCGCCGGTGGCGCCGCGACGTCCGTAGCTTCCGTCGCGTCCGTCGCGTCGTCGTTTCCGTCGTCATCGTTCTCGAGCGTGTCTTCGCCAAGTTTCGACGACGACGACGTCGCGACGTCGCGTCGCGCGGCCGCGCGCGACGAACGAGCGCGTTGCGGTACGTTCGCTCGGACTGGTGCGAGGCGCGCGCGCGCGAGGGCGAGGCGCATGAGGACGACGGACGCGATGTGACGACGCGACGCGACAGTTACTCCGTTACACGCGAAAGGACTTTGCGATCGCCTCGATCGCCTCGATGGCGCTAGATTCCACCCGGTCGTTGTGTGCGATCGATTGCTTGAGGGCACGGATGATATCGCGCGCGGGCGCGACGGCGGGCGGCGCGGCGCGGAGCCAGTCGGCGGGGAGGACGTCGACGACGGCTTGAAGCGACGCCGCGCACGCGGCTGGATCCACGAGCTGTAAACGCACGTAAGGGATGACTTGGGCGCCGATGATGCCGTCGGCGACGATGCGCTGAAGCGCGGCGCGGTCGACAATATCTTCAAACGCGAATGCGCTTCGAACGAGATCCAAAGCGAGTCGGAATTGAGCTTGGGCGTGACGTGCGGCGTTTGGCGCGCACGTGGCAACTATTGGCGAATACGTCGGTACCGCGCATTCCTCTGCGCATCGCTTCAGTCGACGTTGTAACGCGATGACAATCTCCTTTGCCTCTTCGTTCGCGCTCGGTTCGACGTAGACGAAGATATCCTTGAGCGTAGACGCCAGAGCGCGCGATTGCGCCGGATCTCGCGGTTCCCACCACTCTTCCACAGCCTCCGATGCGATCGGTAAAACGACGTGCTGCACCATGTTGGGCAACAAATTCGCATCTTCGTCACCTTCGTCGATTTTTCCATCAATCACGCCGTAGTCGAACAGTTGTCCGTACCAAGACATTGCGTCCAACGCGCCTGGCGCAGTTTTCCCAGCGAGCGGAAACAACGGAGACCATCCAATCAGTTCCAATCGCACGAAAGGAGCGAAGAGATTAGGGACGGAGACCGACATATACGTGCTCTTATACGAACCAAGGTGCGTGCGCTTCCATTCCTCGGCGTGCCTTTTCACCGCGCTGAGCGTCGAGAACTCTTCTGACGCGTCCTTGAGCATCGAGCTCGCCGCGTCTCTGGCGTCCGCCCAATCTTTGTGAAGCAATCCGACCTCGCGTTCGTCCTCAGCGACCGCCATTGCCGTGTCGCTCGACTCACGTCGCTTTGATCGCGCCTTGACTTTTTCCCGCATCGCGATGTTCAAGTCTCTGCCCATGTCGTCCAACTTTTCACCGTGCAAACCTTTGGCGTTGAACACGGCGTCCCGAATAGCCGTCACCGCAGTCGCCTTCGCCTCGGTCTGCGAACCGCTGCGTTGTAACACTGCGTTCACCGCTTCCGCCGCGGCTTCCGCTTCGATCGCGCTCTCCTCGAACTCGGCATTCATCGCCTGCGTCAGCGCTTGCGCTCGTTCCGCGTGGAATTTTCTATAATGCTCCTCGAGCTCGTCTAAGATGAGCTTCTTTTCGTGCAGCATGGCGCACGCGTCTCTAAAGTAATCGCGCAACTTTTGAGTGAACACGTATCGCTCACTCGCATCCTTGAGCTCCTTCTCGTAAAACGCCAAAGCCTCTTGACTCTTCACCGCGTTTTCGTCGGCGCGAGTCGCCTCCCTTCTCGCCGTCTCGCTCGACGACTCCGCTGCCTCCAACGCGCGTTTCAAACTTTCGAACGCTTCCATACCACCTCGTTCGATCGAAACCCCAGTACCCGCCCGCTCCATCGTCGCTCGCGCGTCCCGAGCGCTTCGACGCATCTCCGGCTCGTCCCTGAACACGCGTTGCAACTGCGCGCGCTCAAACTCATCGTCGTCGCTCCCCGGCAAGATATCACCCTCCACGTACCCCGCATACCTATCTCGCGCACCACCGTCTCGCACGCTCTTAAACGCCACGCGCTCTCGGCGTCCGCCGCTAGAATCTAAGTCGACGTAATCCGCCGCCGTCGATTTCGCCCTCGCCGCCTCCCGCTTCGCCTTCGCCTCCGCGATCGTCTTCGCGTCCGGAATCACCGTTCCCACCCCCCCCGCCGTCTCGCGCGCCGGCGGCGGCGGCGTCCACGCCTCCGCGCTCGTCCCTCCGAAGACGTCGCTCGCCGACCGTCCCGCCGTCCCGCTCGCCGCCGCGCCCCCCCTGTCCTCCGGTCGATCTCGCAGCGTCGCCTGCTCGCGCCGCAGCGCCGCCAGCGCCGCCGCGTCGTACGTTCGCGTCTCCCCCGTCGTCGTCGTCGTCGTCCCTCGTCGCGCGTCCATCGCCGCGACGCCTCGTCGTCTCGTCGCCTTCGCCGCGCGCGCGTCGCCGCCGCCGCCGCCGTCGTCCTCGTCGTCGTCGCGCGGCGCGTCGTCCTCGAACGACAGCAGCGCGCGCGCGCTCGACGCTTTCTTTCGCGCGCGCGGCGTCGTCGTCGCCGGCGTCGCGTCGTCGCCGTCGCGCGTCGCGTCGCCGTCGCGCGTTCGATTCGCCGACGACGATTTCGTCGCGCGACGACGGAACGCCATCGCGACGCGCGCGCGCGACGACGGCGCGAAAACGACGGAATCGGCGTCGCGCGTCGCGTCGCGAGAGCGCGTCGCGCGCGCGCGTGTGGCGCGTTCATGAATGAATCGATGCGTCGATGGCGCGCGCGCGTTCGACGAAACGGCGTCGCCGCACACCGACGCGCGCGCGCGGCGTCGCGCGCATGGAGCGCTCGAGCGCGCCGTCGCGCGCCGTCGCGTCGACGCGCGCGCGCTCGCGCGCGTCGAGCGCGTCGAGCGACGTCGACGCGTCGCGCGCGGTGTCGAACGCGCTCGCGCGTTTGAAAACGCTCGCGACGACGACGACGGCGCGGGAATCGCGCGCGCGCGGCGCGGACGTCGCGCGCGCGATCGTGGACGCGTTCGAGGCGCTGGCGCGCGCGGAGGCGCGCGGAGGACGACGGGCGGAGGGAGACGCGGTGGAGGCGGCGCGACGCGCGGCGCTCGGACGCGCGGCGGACGACGACGAGGGGAGGGAATCGGACGGCGAAAGCGAGCGCGACGCGCGCGCGGTGGACGCGCTGTATGGATTGCGGCGGGCGGTGCACGCGGAGGGGTGTTCGGGGGACGTGCGGGTGAATTGCGCGCGCGTGGTGGAGGCGTTCGCGCGCGAGCCGGCGTCGACGACGACGGAGGCTCGGTGGCGCGCGCTCGTGGATTGCGTGCCGAACACGCCGAGGTCGGGACGCGAGATCGTGGCGATGGCGTCGCCGAACGCGCGCGTGGGCGTCGGATCGCGGGATTGGGCGTTGAGCGTCGGCGCGGCGTTGGCGACGGCGGCTCGATGGAACGACGTCGCGGCGACGGAATTGTTTGAACTCATCGACGATAAGATTCAGGGAGGCGCGGGCGAGCGCGTGGTTGGGTTGACGCTGCTTCACGCCGCGCTCGCCGTCGATGGTTTAGTCGCGAGCGATGATTTAGTCGTCGCCGTGCACAAGGCGTTGACGGCGGTGAGCGGCGCGCCGGTGGAGAATGGATTCGCGTGCGCGAGCGTCGGCATGCGTTGCGTGTGCGCGGCGGCGAGGAACCTTTCCATGGGCGACGTCAGGACGTTACGAAGCGCGTGGCTCGAGCCGAGACTGCGTGCTCAAGGATTTACCTGGCACAGCGCGCAAAGCGACGAGTCGCGCGCGACGCTTTCGCTCATTGAATATTTAAAAATCCCGCGAGACGAGCGGCTCGGCGCGACGGCGATGTCGGCGTTTTTGATAGCTGATTTGGATCTCGTCGGTTACGTCGACGCCGAGGAGTTCAAACGCAAAGTCGTGCACGGGTCGGTCGATCTGGATAGTCCGGCGTTTCGCGCGCTCGCGGCGAGCGAACGCGCCGTCGGACGAACCGTCGCGGCGGCAATCATCGCCACGCAAATGAATCTCATTCACACGCTTTACGTCGCACCTGGTCAAGAAGATGACGCGGACGAGTTACGGATGAAAGTAGCTACTGAGGGTGGAAGGATTCTGTGCGGTAAAGCTCTCGATTTACTTCGACTGGAGCGCGCGAATACGGCGAGTTTGACAGAGAACGCGCAGATGAAGGTTGAGGAGCTGACCACGGATGCTCAACCGAGCACGTTCTTCGGGGTTTTGAGCTACGCACTGACGACGAACGTGATCGATATCGATGAAAATGAGCGCGCAAAGCTCGTTTCGTGGTGCTGCGACAAATTGAGTGAAAAATTCGTCACCGCGACGGATGCTTCGATGCGCGCGATGATCACCTCTGGCTGCTTGAGCGCTCTCTTACGCCTCGCCGAGACATCGGAGAACGCAGCGATGGCGGACGCATGTATGCAGTGCGTTTCGGTGCTCATCGATCTGATATTGGTACCTAGCACACTGTACGACTTTGTCGAAATCATAGCCTTCAAAACACCGTCGTTGGATTTACTCGGCGTTGAGAGCAAGTCAGAGGACGACAAACGAGCGACTTACGTGGTGGCGGCGCTGAATTGGTCGGTGTCTCGTATTCGAGCCTCATCGACGGTTGCACAAGCCGACAAATCACTCAACTTATTCAGAAGATTATTTGTCTTGCTCCCGGAAACGGAGCACACGACTTGGTTGGAATATTTCACTGACGCGTACGCGAGCGCCGCGTTGTGGGCGGGCTGCGTCGAAAAAGAAGTCGCGGTGGATACTGACCGCGTGCTCGCAGATGACGCGGCGCGCAAGTGTGTAGAGTCGTTCGAAGCTGATATCTCACGCGAGACATCGAAAAAGACGCCAGAGTGGTTGGGAAATCTTCAAACGCGCGCGAGATGGTTGAATGAAGCGTTTGCTGCGCTCGGCGAAGACGCCTACCTTAGAGCACACTTCACCGCAGACCTCGCCGCAATCGTGTCAAAGTCTGTGGATGTCGGACTCCAAGGTTCGACCGACCCGAAAGTCAATGCATCGTACTGGCCATATGAAAGCAAGCGTCCACTCATCGTCCCTCGCGCGCCGCTGGGACCGGGTGGTATTTTGGCGACGTCGGCTGCGACGTTTGATCTCATCGCCAAGCAGCTTGAATCGCAATTTCTCGCGATCGAGACGAGTTTGCAGAAATCACTGATGGAACACACTGGTCTAATTCACATGATGACCACGGTAACATCAGCCGTCGCCGCCGCTGGCGTCGCCATCAAGACACCGGGCGGCGCGAGCGCGGGGCGCGTCGCCGCCGCCGCCGCGCGAGCGCTCGTCCTAGTGGCGCAATCCATCACGCATCTGCACGTCACTGTTAACTGCAGTGAGATGCAATTGAGAAACGAAGAACGGGAGCTCCTGTTGCTCACCAAACAGTTACTCGAAGCGTCCAACGTTATGGAGCAAAGGAAGACGCTTGAAGCCGCGCCGGGGGTGCATCGCCGTCGCTACGCCGCGGCCCGCGCGGCGTTGGCTCGCGCCCTCAGTCTCACCGATGCCTCCTCCGAAGACATCAAATTCGAGCTCAACAAAATTCGCAAGCGTCGACACTCAAAGCGCTGGACGGAAAAGCACCAGCGTCCACCGACCGCGCCGCGTCCCGCCTCCGCCGTCAACTTCACCGCTCGCGAAGCCGAGCCCGACGACTTCGTCGACGAGGACGGCGTCTCCATACTCGAAGCCTTCGAGCCGAGCACGGACGAGGAATCCGACAGCGGCGATAACGACGACGACGCCTTCGTCGTGCGCGGGATGCAGGACTTCGACGAACCATAGCTTAAATTGTATTATACGCCCGCGCGTCCCGACCGACGCCCCTCCGCCTCGCCTCACAACCGCCCATGCCCTTCACCTCCCCGCCCCTCCAGCGCGCCTTCGCCGCCGTCGTGTACGTCAGCGAGGGTCGTCGCACCGCCGTCCTCGACGTCATCGAGCGCGTCGCGCGCGAGGCGACCGCGCCTCGTCGTCCCGTCGCGCTGGTGAACGTCTTCAGGGACGCCGAGTACAACAGGACTGGGTTCACCCTCGCCGGCCGCGACGTCGATGACGTCCGACGAGCCGCGCTCGACGTCGCCCAGGTGTCTCTGCGCGAGGTGGACATGCGCGCGCACGACGCCACGCACCCGAGAGTGGGCGTGGTGGACCACGTGAGTTGTCACGCGTTGGCGGGCGAACGCGCCGGCGCGGCGAAACTCGCGAAATCCATCGGTGAAGGCTTGGGAACGCTGGGCGTGCCGGTAAAATTATACGGAGACGCGGCGAGCGATGGGATCGGGCTGGATGAGATTCGGCGACGGAGTGGGTACTTTAGCGGCGCCGCGGGCGGGCGGTGGACGGGGGAGTTCGCCGTCGAGCGCGGGTTCGCGTTCGATTACGGCCCGAGCGACGTGCCCGAGCGCGAGGGGTTCGGCATGGTGGGCGCGGTGCCTTGGGTGTGTAACTATAACGTCCCTCTGGCGTTCACGTTCGCGGATGAGGGTTTGGATGCGGAGACGAGGATGACGCGCGCGATGGCGTTTGGACGCGCCGTGGCCAAGCGCGTATCGGCGCGCGGCGGCGGTCTACCCTCGGTGCAATCCATGGCGTTGCCACACGGCGGAAAAGTCGAGGTGGCGTGTAATTTATTAGACGTCGACGCGTCGTCCACGGCGGACGTGCAGCGCGCGACGGCGGCGGCGGTGGCGGAGACGGACGCGCTCAAAATTCTAGGCGCCGGCGCGTCGGCGATGGTGGAAGACGGTTACGTCACCAATCAAACCCCAGAGAGCATCATCCGCGCCATCGATGCGATCGACGCGCGTTAGTTCGCCCCGCGTTCGCTTTAATGCATTCATCTCATTCGCGCGACGCTTCGGCGCGTTCCATCGGCGCGCGCGTCTCGGACGCCTCGACTCGTCCTCACACCTCGACGCGCCGGTCGACATGCCCGACGCCGAATTGGACGATCGCGACTGCCTCACGCGCTTCGCCGCGCACCACCGCGACGTGTTCAACAAGGAGATTTTGTCCAAGATGAAGACGCCGCGTCGCGCGTGCCCGTGCGGGCGCGCGAACGAAGTGCCCAGTTGCAGAATTCACTACGCCGTTTTGCGGTGCGTGAACCGCACGTTCAGGAAGTTGCTGCCGCCGTACGAGGAGGTGATGGCGAAGAAGAACGAACTGCTCGTGTGGGATCGCGTCACGGGTAGACCAGGGGTTTCGAAAAGCGAATTACAACGTTACGTCTGCATGCACGCCGCGCCGAAATTGATGGAAAAGACGATTCGCGCGCGCGACGAGGCGGGCGACAGGCTGTGGTGGGCGGTGAAAGAAACACTCGATGATATGGCCGCAGGTCGAGATAACCCTAAGTATGAGTGCGAGGTGTGCGGGAAGTTCGTATGCGTCTTCTGTGGCGCGGCTTGTGCGTGTCCAGAATGCAACGACGTGCGAACGTGCCGAGAATGTGCCGAGACGTATGAAAACTTTACGTTCTGCAAGTCTTGCAAAATCGCGTACTGCAACGATGGCGATGAGTACGACGATGAAAGTAATTGTGACAAAGACATAGTATACTGCTCAGAATGCGATAGATTCCGTTGCTCGGACGATTGTCAGAACGACCTGATGTTCTGCGAAATATGTTCCGACGCGGACCCATTTTGCTTGGACTGCACATGGCGCCATCATGTCAATTGTGACGGGTGCGGTGGACATCTCATGTGTGAAGGACACAACGAGGTCGATGAATATCTAACATACGTGGGCGACGACGACGATCAACCAGAAGGGTACTGGTATCTGTGCGATAGTTGTCTGAATCCACGCCCGTGGAAGCCGCCGATCGAGAAACCTCCACGAAAGGCGCCGATCAAGAAACCGAGAAGCCCAAGCGTTTCGCCTCGCATGTCGTTCTCAAGCTGCACGGACGACATCGACTGAAGGTGAATATGGAACTATCATCACGATTCAACGACGTAGCATTACAATTTTCATTGAAAGCATTCGACTAACTCGCAACCGAGGATTTGCCACCCGAGCGACTCTCGAATCCTACGCAACCGCTTACTCTGCTCGCCCAAATCGCTCACGGGCGTCATGAAAGGATAGACATACTTCACATCCATCGCGAACGAGCGATACAACACCAACGGCCCATTGCCTTCGTCGCCACTCCAGTTTCTATCGCTCACCGGCTCGTTCTTCACCCAAAATTCGACGACGTCGTCGCCGAGTTTGCCCGGCACGGAAAATCCAACGAACGAGCCCTCCGCCCGATCCTCTCGCATAATTAATTTAGAGTTCTCCACCGATTCCAACGTCGCGTCCACGAGCGCGTTCGCGGCGTCCTTCGCGTCGCGAAACGTATTCGGCGCCGTCCAAGGCGACGCGTACTTGTCGCTCTCGCGCGACGACGTGCTCACGCAGTTGTGTTCGCGCGGACAGCCACGCACGCGCCCCGGAGGCTGTAAACCGAGCTCAAGCTCGCCCTCGGGCTCCATGATCGTGCGCGCGTTCGTTTGCGCGCGCGCTGTGGGCGCGAACGCCGTCGCGACGAGCGCAGCGCTGGAAAACAAGATGGATCTTCTGTCGCGACGTGCGAGCGTCGATGGCGTCGACGCCGACGATGTGACCGGCGATGTGACGGACGACGAAGCGCGCGTCGAGTTTTGTATCGCGCGTAGTGCGCGGTCGCATCCGGGGACGGTCGCGAGTTGGGCGCGCATGGCGAGTGTCGCTGTGAGGGGTGGCGGCGAATTTGTTTCTTACACTGTACAGTACACTGTTTCATCGCTTCATTCGTTGTCGCGGGGATCCACGAGCTCGTACGATGCGTCCGCCTCTTCGTTGAGCATGCGATCGATTTCATCGAGACGCTCGGCGAGCGTTTCGTCTCCATCTTCGTCGCCCATCGGCGCCGACGGTTTTCCATCGAAATCGCATCCAGTATACGAGTCATTCAACCGGCAGTAATCGATGAGACTCCTCCAGTGCACGTCGTGGCTCAAGATGTGAGGATTACCCACGATGATCAAGAGTGACATTGCGCGCGTCACGGCAACGTTGAATCGCTTTGGATTCGCCATGAAACCGAGGCGATGGCGAGCGTCAAACTTCAAATGGGCAGTGTCGCTGCGAACGGTTGATAAGATGACTACGCTAAACTCTTGTCCTTGCAAGAGTTCAGTCGAACCCACGGTGACTCCAGAAATCTTTTTCGCTTCGAGGTGTTTCATCATCTTCAGTTTTTGCTTGTGATACGGTGTACAGATGGCGATGTCTTTGGCTGTCAAACCCGTGTTCTTTCGGTCCAAAATTTTCGTGATCCACGAGCTCACTCGAAGTATCTCGTCGGGATTAAACCAAGATGGCGAATTCGCCTCTCGGAGTTCTTCGCCCATGACACCGTCGAAAACGACTGGAAACGATGGATTCGGAAGCTCTTCCCATCCCTTGAAAATGTTCGTCCGCATGGGATCGGCGCAACATTCCAGCCTGTCAAAGTAGAATAACTTCGACGGAATTTCGATGATGCACGCGTGCGAGCGATAATTTTTCGTGAGCATGCACACTTTACTTGGCTCAAACGTACCGTCCGCGCGAACGCTATACGGAGTCTCAGTGTACGGCGCCGGAGGTAAGCACAGACGCTCGAGCATACTGACTTCCAAAGCTCTCGATTCCTTGGCTTGCACCAGCGGTCCCAGCTGTCGGGCGTCGCCGGCCAGAACCAGACGCCCTTTTTTTGGCTCTAATACGCTGACGATGGCGGTGAGAAGTTCGGGCTCCGATGCATGACCTGCTTCATCGATGATGACATTTTCAAAGCGACGCTCCGGCGATAAAATGAACACTTTCCTCGCTTTCCCTTTTCCGTACTCACCAGAGTCTCGAAACGTCCGCGTGAGTCTCTGCGCCGTAATCGGTGTCATGGCAACCACTCGAGCTCGCATGAATCTCTCAACAGTCGGCGGACAAAAAACGTTTGCAGTACTATCGTAGTTTGAGACGTCTAAGAGCTTCGATGGCACCTGATCGGGCATTCGAGAGAAATTGTAGACGCGATACGCTTCGCTCTTTGGAACGCCACCGTGCTCGATGACGCGTGAGATGAACAAGTCACACGCCGCGTTACTTGGAGCCATCAACAAGACTCTTCCGCCAGTTTTATACATCTGCGCCGCTATCTCCACGACAGTAGTCGTCTTACCAGTACCAGGAGGTCCAAAAATGATGAATGGAGATTGTGAACGCGGCGCCATCGCGTTCGCAACTGCGAGCTTTTGTTCCTCGTTTAAGCGCCGATTCAACATTTTCAGATCTGATCTGCCAGTCGCGTCTACGTCGAGATCGTCGCCAAACTTTGGAAGCAAAAATGACTCATACGACGAAGATTTCAGAGAGTCTTTAATCGCGCCATGCATGAGTTCTATCGCGGTGCGCGACACTTCAAACGACACGTCAGCCTTGACCCCATTGATGTATGCTTTCGTGAAACCAGGATGGAATCGGCACACGATGTGCTCAGCTTCCACGAATTCAACTTTCCCTCGAAATGAGCTTTTAGCCGTGGACAAATCGACGATGATCGAGTCGCCACGAAGCACCGATGGACGAGCTTCAGCGAGGCCTGGGACGAAAAGTCTATACATGGCTTTGGAATTGGTCTGCGAGAGCGCGACGTTGTGCATATCGTACAATCTCACGTTTTTGGTCGCCTGCACTTCTTCCATCATGAGCAGCTGACGAAAGAACTGAGCGTAATTCGTCTTCGAGAGATACTTTTGTCCGGTTTCTAGCATTTCAGTAACAGAAGATGCCTGTGGTTCCTCGCCGTCGAGCGCTTTCCGAATGTCAGCCATGGGAACGGAAAGCGGAGCCGGCCAGAAGAACTTTGTCTTCGCGTTTAAAACCTCTTTCGAAGGGCCTGGATCGACGACTTTCTTCGACCCCTTCACCAAACTCGAATTTTTCTGCTGTTTCGGATACGCGAACGCGCTCGTCGGCCCGAGCGCGATTCGTTCCGCGCTCTCCTGCGCGCTTTCCCTCGCTCGAAGACGCAGCACGAGCACCGAGAGCGTAATCTCGCCCGACTCGACGTCGTCTTGATACGTTCGATACGAGAAGACGAGTGAAACGTCGTGCACCCCCGCCTTCAAATCCTTCGCCCAATCATCTCTCAAACACACGGCGTTCTCCACCTCCAGCATTCCTCCCTCCTTCACCTCTCCCTCGAACGTTTTCAGCGTCGGCTCCTCCAACACGCGATCGCCCAAATCGTCTCGGGCGAGCCCGAACGCGCCGAACAAAACCGTCACCTTCTCCCCCGCATCGATCGGCAATTTCAGCACCACCGACGCGCTTTTCAAATCCGACGCCGACGAGATCTTTCGCGGCACCAGCGTCTCCTTCGGCGTCGCCTCCGCGCCCGCCTCCGCGCTTCGTCGAAACGTCGCCGCTCGATGTTTCGCGCCGCGCTCGTGCTCCTCTCGTCCGCACGCCGGCACGTCCACGTCGCACACGTCGCATCGATACGCCCCTAACAGCGCGTCTCGCGCGTCTCTCGCGTTCGAGCGGTGCGCCCTCGTGCGCTCGTGCTCGAACCGCGCGCGCGCGGGCATCGACGCATCGCACGCGACGCATCGCCAGGTCAACGAGTCGCGCGTCCGCAGCTTGGCGCGATGCCGCGCGCCGCGCTCGTGCGTCGGCATCAAGCGCGCGGGAACGTCGCAATCGCACACTTCGCATCGCGTCGGCGCGCGCGCGCCGTCGACGGGCATGACGCGCGCGCGCGGCGCGATGTGACGAGTCTCGGAGATCGACGCGACGAGGGGTGCCATGTTTTTTTGACGCGACGGGACTGGACGCGTCGACGCGACGAGGGGTGCCGTGGTTTTTCGACGACGCGACGGGACTGGACGCGCGCGTCGAGACGAGCGCGGGAGAGAAGAGAAAATTGCGTCGATCACACGAAGGAAGCGCGCGCGCGCCGGGTGCTCGAGACGCGAGCGAAGCGACGCGCGCTCAACCGAGGGCGGTTAAACCGCTGGTGCCGAGCGTCTCGAGCTTTTCGAACGCTTTTCGAACGATGGTAGATTTCCCGGTACGAGCCAGACCCTTGACGTAAAACACGACGTCCCAACCGTCATGATTAAGAAAACGCGAGTAGATTTTCAACGGTCACACGGCGCGTCTTGACAATCGCCAACAACTCAACTGAAGCGATGGACACCAAAAGGAAGAAAAACGCGGCGTTACCACCCGCTTGAGACAAAACTTGAAGCGGAGGTAGCTTGTACTTCCGTGTACACGAGTATGGGAAATTTTCTTTAGTCCAGGCACACATTCGATCGCGACCGATTTCATCAAAAATTGTGCGGAACGTGTTCAAGACGAGCGCGTCATTTCGATCCATCACTGCCGTATAGCTCACCGCGATGCCGCCCGCTTTATATTCATCTGTTGTGAGTATCAAGGAGCCATGTACTGTTCCGCTGATGTGGTTGGTAAAATTGGTTTGCTGATTTTGAAAAAAGGTGTCGAAAGTAGCGTTCACCGTGCCCATCATATTTGCGTAGTACTTGTATGAAGGACCAAATCTGCCCCACGGACGGAGGTAAGCCGATGGCTGCCGCCCATAATCCGCGTCACTATAGCTCAATATCCCTTGGCCAGGTCCAAATGAAGGCGTGGACTGCTCAAGCTCGCTTAAACCCGAGTTCGTCAGCGATGGTTCTTCGATTTTGGCTAAACATTCATCGTATGTCCAATTCTTGCCATACCAGATAGCGTCCTTCAATGGACGACACGTGAAACCTTCCTTTTCGAGGACATTTTCTACCACCGTTTCCGTAAACTCCTGAGTCGCGTAAAACTGCAGGAGCAACGCAAATACAATCAAAGAGGCTGCCCCGAGAACAAAGCACACTAAAAGTGTGCGTATAGGTGACATGACGAGGTCCAGATCGGTCACTCGGAACCACTTGTCCTCCATCGGTAAACGTGCCTTCCAGCCCAGAGGATTGCTCGCGGGGAGGCGCTTGATTATGATGGCCACTATCCACATGAGGCTTGCGGCGATGAACTGAGCGTTACCATATGAGAGAGAGAGGCGCGTGAGTGTATCGGGCGGGCCTGACTTTTTGCACTCGTACGGCGAGTTTTCCTTCGTGAAAAGGCACACCTCGTCGCCTGCGACATCCATCATGGCTTTCCACACCTCGACTGCATCCGCCTTGAGTGCGTCTGTCCATGAGTTGGAAGGTGCATTGATTAGAATACGAGTCGACTGGGGTTTTCCTCCAACGAGAAACGAAGCCGGATCTTCCCAGTGATCGAGATCGGTCGTCGCGCTGTATTGAGTCAGCGTAGCGTTTGGGCGTTCTTTGCCCCAAAACGCTTGCGATGAAACGCCTTCTTTGGATGCATTAAACGGAACATATTTCGCTTTGATTGGGACCGGATTCGGCATGTTCAATGGATCGCCCTGCCAGGATTCGAAATTAATATTATCCACCGTGATGTCCTGTAAAGCAGCCTTGCAGTCGTCGAACGTATATCGCACACCGTAACCGAGGTTGTCTGTCGTCAACGGCGTGCAGTTGTATCCAGGCATTGCCCAAGAACCTGTGATTTGAATATCGGTGATGTACTGCGAAGTCGACGAAAAGTACTGGTAAAACCATGCAAACGTTCCTACACCGACGGCACAGATGGTAAGCGAAAAGAAACCAACGACCAGCGTGTTCGACACGAATTCGAGCGGCTCCTCGTCGTAAAATTCGGGAGGAAAAGATAACTTTTCAATCCAGGTTTTCTCATTGGTAGCCTTTGGAGCTTTGCGGAAAAAGCCTATGAAGGTGGGTAAAGTAGCAAGGAACACGGTGATCACGAGCCCAGCATTATTATTCGACAGACCAATCATTTCTAAAGCAGTCATTCTTTTCGACTTCAAACACTTGTACGGCAAGTTGTGCTTGGTGAATTCGCACACGTCGCCTCCATTGACGTATTCAATCGTCTTGCTGAACAACTGCAAGAAATGAGCCGCGCTGGTGTTAAAAGTCTCGCAATCGCCGACGATTCCATTGGTGCTGCCACCTCCGGAACGCCTGATTTGGCCCGCGTTGCACGTCGCGCCAGACGGGTTTGGGTACTGCCTGCAGTCGCCGTTGTTTACAACTTGATTGATGTATGTTTCAATTTCTGGCGTACGTGATTCCGGAAGCTTTGGCCAAATACCTCGATGGGCTTGAACACTACCGAACGGATTGTAATACACCGAATTCTTCACCGAGCAGTTATAGGGTATAGTGCCCCCGTTACTATAGTCAGTACGTGTCAGGTAACCTCCAGCGGCGATAGCCTCTGCATTGGCGATATCAAAGCCAATTGCACTCTCTGTCAATGGCACTATCTTCGTTAAACACTCTTCGTACGTATAGTTTAACCCGTAAAATTCATCCGGGCTCAACGGCGCGCAGTCGTAGCCAGCGATCGCCGTGGAGTCGCTGATGATCGTATCCGTCACCCAGCGCGCTTCGTCCGCGTAGTAAAACAACGACCCGATGAATGCCAAGGTAGCGAGCGTGTGCATCGTCACCGCCCCGCCGTAGGCCATCCACACTGGTCCTTTGAATTCGAGATACCGCTCGCGCGCCCAATAAATTTCAGGTACTGGAAGTCTTCGTATGAATCGCTCGACGGAGCCCCTCGCCTTGCGCGCGCGCTGCTTGATCGACGAGGGCGCCGGGGCCGATGCCGACGCGTGCGTCATGATGAACGACGGGCTTCCGCGCGCGGGCAATTTTGCGATGACCGTGCTCTCCGATCTGACGTGTCGACGTAATTACCCTAACGACTCCTCACTCGGTCCCCCCTAATTGAATGCGAATGGAGAGGAAGTGACTAACATATAATGTGGTTTTTAGAGGTATCATATCAGTATCGAGCCCTGGCTCAAGGGCACGCTGGACTGAGTTACCGTGCGCAATGATACATTAATTGCATTACTAGGGATTTCGAAAATAATGTATGAGGGTAAAATAGTGAATTTAATTAACCTAGAGACGTCTTGTCGCGCCGGCGCGCGCCACTTCGCGCCGCGCGCGCGTCCGGGCGGCGCGGAGTCAACCGATGTTTCCGTGTATCGTGATATCCGACCGTTTAAGTTTGAATTCCACGCGTGGGTGTTGACGGAAGACGACCGTTGGAGCTCGATGGGCACGTTAACTTTTGGGCCAGATTCTGTCGCGACGGGAGAAGAGAAGAGTGCGTCGATCACACGAAGGAAGCGCGCGCGCGACGCGCGCTCAACCGAGGGCGGTTAAACCGCTGGTGCCGAGCGTCTCGAGCTTTTCGAACGCGGCGGCGAAGTCTTCGAAGAAAACCTTCTGACTCTTGGCGTAGACGTCGACGTACTTCTTGAAGTCGGCGTCTTCGATGAGCGCGATGTCGCTCGGAAGCATCATCAAGTTGCCGCTCGGGTCTTTGTATTGGAACTTTTTGGCGTCCGGATTCGGCTCCCACTTCAAGCCTTTGAGGAGGACGAAGTAGGAGTTGTTGAACAGCAACGGCGTCCCGCTCCACGGTCCGACGTAACCGGACGCGTCGGCGTGACAACGACCGAGGGCGTGGGCGCCGCTCAACGCGACGATTTCTCGATCGTCGAAACCCATGCGGTAGAAGACGTCGCGCAAGCCTTGCCTCGTCTTCGGTCCAGGGCCGTCGCCCTTGTCGGCGTCGGGCAAGCGCCCGTCGGGGGTGACCGCCTCGGGATCCATCTCGTCGACGCGACCGTACGAAAACTTCAACTTCGGCCCGCCCATCTCTTCGATCGCCACGACGCCGACGAACGCGATGAGATCGGCCCACGATACGTCCGGGTGCCGCTTCTTGATCGGCTCGAGCTTCGCGATCGCCTTATCCAGTCCCGCGTTCCCGCCGTGCGCGAGTTCCTCTTTAAACCGAATCGTCCCGCCGCCGCTCCCACCAGTCTTGCCCATCCGGTCGTACGTCCCGGACGAGTGCCACGCGAGTCGCACGAGCGTCGGCCCGAAGTCCGCGTCGGCGCGCGTCAGCTCGACCGCGTCCCGTCGAACCGACGCGAAGCGTTCCTCCGCCGTCGCCGCGCGCGCGGGCGCGACGTCGAACGCCGCGAAGAGCGCCGGCGCGAGCGCGATCGACGCGAGCGCGCGTCGTCGCGGCGTCGATGAATCGGATGGCGATTCGTCCGAAACGACGTTTCGGACGACCGTCGCGCGCGGACGCGGACGCGTCGCCGCGCGCGTCGCGCGAGCGCGCGTCGAAGCCGACCCGATCGCCGCGCCGAGCTTCGCGCGCGCCGTCGTCGTCGTCGTCGTCGTCGTCGTCGCGCGCATGATTAAAACGTGCGAAAAAGTGCGGTTGTGTCGTAACCGTCCGCCGAATTCCGCAGAATGTCGCGCACCGCGCGCGCGCCATCGACGCGCGTCGCGCGCGTCCCGACGACGAGAGCGTCGACATCGCGCGCGCGCGCGTCGGCGATGCGCGACGTCGCGGGCGTGTACGCCGTCAGTGACGTGCACGTCGATCACGAGAAAAACGCCGCGTGGGTGCGCGCACTTCGACGTCGCGATGACGTGGACGTCGCGTGCGTGTGCGGAGACGTGAGCGACGATTTAGACGCGCTCGAGGAGACGCTCGAGGGATTCAAGCGCGCGGCGTTCGCGGAGGTGTTTTATACGTTCGGAAACCACGAGCTGTGGTTGGGCGAAGCCGACGAGACGCGCGGGACGAAGGATTCCAAGGCGAAGATCGAAGAAGTGTTCGCGATGTGCGCGAGAATAGGGGTGCGGACGTCGCCGATGAAGGTTTGCGATGGGCTTTGGATCGCACCGGTGCACTCGTACCATCATAAGGCGTTCGACACCGAGCCCGAGGTCGCAGAAGCGGTGCCGCCGGTGGAGCGCGTCATGAACGATTTTCGGTTCTCGAAGTGGCCCGATGGGATGGACGATCGCGATTCCGACGACGTCGCGCGATATTGCGATTCACTGAACGATGGCGCGGCGTGGGAGACGTTCTTGCGATCGATCGAGCGGGGCGATAGGGTCGTTAGCTTCTCCCACTTTCTTCCTCGACTCGAGCTGTTGCCGGAGAAACGCATGCTTTTTTATCCGAAACTCGCGCAAGCGAGCGGTTCGGTTCATCTGCGCAAACGCGTGGAAGAAATTAAGTCACGCATTAACGATGGTGATATGACGCACGTGTTTGGGCACACGCATTTCGGTTGGAATACGCAAATCGACGGAGTCAGATACGTCCAGGCGTCGTTGGCGACACCGAAGGAGTGGCAAAAACGCCCGCGTAGTTTAATCATAGGCAACTGGACGAACGCACAACCCGAACCTATGTGCGTATACACGAAAGCGCGTTCGCTGGGGGTCGTCGACGACGCGAAGGCGATGTGGAGCGAGTATTACGCGAAGAATCGTAGAACGCCGGAAGACGTCGAATTGGCGCCGCACGCGCGCGAGTTCGTTCAAAGGCGCTGGGGCGATCGTCGATTAGAGTCGAACGGCGCTGATGCGCCGTTACCAGGCGCGACGGGTCGGGTCAAGTAGTTTAGCATATAGCATATAGCGTTGGATGATATTTATACGTGATGTCGGTCTCGAAAATGAACAAGACGTGAAATAATGGGCGGTGGTTGGTGCTTTGGAGGGATTTTACGCTACGACGCGCGCCTCGCCGCCTAACAATCGTCGATGGTTGAGAACGATGTGTAGGAAATACCCAGCGAGCACGAGATTGAGCGCAGTACACAGCGTTTGCACGCTGCGCGTCTTAAACGTCATCACAAACATCCAAAACGCGGGAATCGACGCCGCGAGCTTCTTGTCGAGCGTGTGCACGGTGTCCATGTCGTGAAAATACAGCAACATCACCCCAAGCAGCGCGGTCGTCAAGTACACGCCCCCACTTCCCGTTTCTTCCTTGCCTTTTGAAAACTTTCCCTGTGCAAAATTCGCCGCCCGTTCGCGCTTGAGCTCGTCGCGAGTCGCGTTCAACTGCTCCCTCAACCGTTCCCGAATCTGTTCCTCTTCCTTTAATTTCGCGCACGCCGCGATGAATTTCTCTCGTTCGATCTCCGACATCTTTCGAAACGCCTCAATCTTCTCGCTCGACGACCGCGAATACTCGCGAAATATCTCGCCGTCGTCTTTGATTTCCGCCGCGCACGCCGCCGCCAGGCTCGGCTTCAACGCCAGCGCGTACAACCCGCGCAACAGCGCCCGCACGTCCGTGCCGCGAGACATCGTCAATTCGCGCAGCATCGCGCTCGCGAGCTGCATCGGCAGCGCCGCGAACGCCGCCGCGTGCGCGACGACGCCGAGCGGAAGGACGAACAATGCCAGCGTAATCGTTGTGCTCAGCTCTTTCGCGCGTCCGAGCGCGCGCGTCGCCGCGTCCGTCATCGTTCGAGCGCGCTCGATTCGTGCGATCGGTGTCCTTCGTCCTTCGCGCGCGTCTCGGCGCCCGTTCGCGGCGCGCGACGCGCGTCGGGCGTCGACGCGCGTCGACGAGTAGCGCGACGGTTCAACGAGATCTGCATTCCCACGCGCGCGGGCGTCGCGGACGAGCGACGATGGCGCGCGATGACGCGGGGCGGCGCAAAAGCGAGTCCACGTCCGATCGCGCGGGCGCGCTGGACGTCGGCGCGCGCGTGTGGGCGAAGGCGTCGTTCGATGAAAAACGACGGCTCGGGGAAATCGTCGACGTGCGTCGCGAGGACGGCGTCGCGGTGGCGTATTACGTGCACTATAGCGAGTTGAATAAACGCCTGGACGCGTGGGTGCCAGTGGAGGACGTGGAGACGCGTAAGGAGGGCGAGGGCGAGGGTAAGGGCGAGGGCGGCGACGGT
This sequence comes from Ostreococcus lucimarinus CCE9901, assembly GCF_000092065.1. Taxonomy (NCBI): domain Eukaryota; kingdom Viridiplantae; phylum Chlorophyta; class Mamiellophyceae; order Mamiellales; family Bathycoccaceae; genus Ostreococcus; species Ostreococcus sp. 'lucimarinus'. The sequence continues at coordinate 223,003 of NC_009363.1, forward strand.
CGAGGCGGCGACGGCGACGGCGGCGGCGCGGGGAGCGCCGACGACGCGCTTGGGGCGCACGGTAGAGTGAACGGGAAGCAGCCGAAGACGTTGACGCGGAATTCTAAGCGGAGATATAATGAGATACACAACGTGGACGCGCCGGTGGAGGATTTGCCGCCCATGGATCAAATGTTTGAGCGCATGCACGAGGAGAAAACAAAGGTGAAGAACGTGCACTCGATCGAGCTCGGGCGGCACGAGATGGACACGTGGTATTATTCTCCGTATCCGGATGACTTCGGAAAGTGTTCCAAGCTGTACTTGTGTCAGTATTGTTTCAAGTATATGCGAAAGGCGAAGACGTGCGTGCGGCACAAGGCGGAGTGCGAGATGAAGCATCCGCCGGGAAAGCGGGTTTATCGACATCCACAGGGCGAGGGCGAACCGTTGTTGAGCTTTTGGGAAATCGATGGCGCGCACTTCAAAATGTACTGCCAGAATTTGTGTTTGATGGCGAAACTATTCTTGGACCATAAGACGCTGTACTTTGATGTCGAACCGTTTATGTTTTACGTGCTCACTGAGTCAATGGATGGAGACGAAACGCACGATATCGTGGGTTACTTTAGCAAAGAAAAGGTTTCAGTGGACGATTACAACTTGGCGTGTATTTTGACGCTGCCGGCGTATCAACGCAAGGGATATGGCTCATTCTTAATATCGATGAGCTACGAGCTGAGTCGACGCCAAGGCGTGTACGGCACCCCCGAACGGCCGCTGTCTGATCTCGGACAAGTGAGTTATAGAAGCTATTGGAGTCGAGTCGTTTTGGACGTGCTCCACAAGCACAGAGGAAACCTCAGCGTGAAGGATCTGAGCTCGATGTTGATGTTTCGCGAGGCAGACATTGTCAGCGCGTTGCAGTCGCTCAATCTGGTCAAATACTGGAAAGGCCAGCACATCATCTCTTCTTCGCCAAAAATTGTGGAAGAACACTTGAGTAGTTTTGAAAAGAAATCCGCTATAGCGGGTACGAGGCTCGAATTCAACCCGGAGTACTTGAATTGGACGGCGCCGCCGATGTAGCTTTTAAAAACAATACCGTGAAATGTGAGTTACAAAGACGAAATGCATTAATACAGAAAGAATTATTTTAGAATACTGCCAGACGCCAGACAAAGCACCGAGTGGTGTGCAGTGGGAACGAGAAGACATCTACGATGAAATCTCGACCCGTCCCTGTCGTTGCAAGCGCCGAATGGCGCCATTTGAGACCACTGATCGAACGGCTTTGGTCGCCGACGCGGCGACCGCGGGAAGTGTGAGTGAGGATGGAGACACTCGAAGTCCGATTTTCAACGGCGACGAGTCCTCAACCGACTTCGCGCGCGTCAACTTGGCACCTCTCGGCATTGGTAGTTTCCATCTCGTGCGTAAAAGTTGCGCCTCGACGCCTTTGGCGATACTTTTTGTGACGCTATTTTGTGCATCGAGAGCTAACGACAGCGCCGACCTCCCGGTCTCCACGAGAAATCCTCCGAACGAAAGCACTTCGCGAACGATGGGGACGTTTTCGGAAGTTCCCGCCACGACGCCCGATCCCCACGTCACGAATCGTTTAGCCGGAACAAATGGCATGAAGCGAGTGCCCATGCCGAACATGAGCGTCGCGCTGGCGAATCGCCCCGCCTTGTTCCAATTTTCTACGTTCTCGACGTCCGTCAAAGCCTTGGTTAACCACAGGTGATGCTCCCAAATTCGTCCCTTATTCTCCTCTAGTCTCTTCATGATGCCGTGCTTCACAAACTTACTGCTCACCGCGGTTTCTCGCGTCAAGTAGTAGCACAAGTCGTTGAGGTAATGCCGGCAATCGTTCACGTGTAACTCGTACACCATGTCGCGAGCGTCGTTGAAACCGCGAATATCGTCGAGCGACAAGTGTGTCGTCCCCACGAGATATGCTCCATCGGGTAACGAACGCACTTTGTGATCTCTAATCTCCCCCTGTACGCACGACGACTTCCTTCGCGCTCTGTGCCTGCCCACGCGACCTCTCGTCATCGCGTACACCGTTTCCCGCGCGCCTTGTTCGCTCGATCTCAGCGTCTTCCCGCCCGCCAGCGCCAACCAACGATCGTGCACGTCTCCACCCACCGGTCCGAAATCAAACTGTCGCATCTCACCCGTTTTCAAATCTCTGTACACCAGCATGAAGTGCGCCACGCCCGCTGTCAACAGCGCCTCTCTCGCGCCTCGCGGCAACGCCGAGAATATCCCCTTCCCCCACTCTTGAAACGGTCGACTCACGCAGTACACCTCCGCCTCCTTCGTCCCCGAGCGTTCGCGCGCTTCGAGTTCGTCATCGATCGCCTTATCTTTCTCGCTCGCGAATCCCAACCGCCGCGCCGTCGGTCGTCGTCGGTCGTCGCTCTTTCCCGAGAGACCCGCGCTCGTCGCGACTTTCCCTCGCCTCGCGCCGGGGAACAGCGGTTCGCGCGTCTCGCGCGTCGGCGACGCGTGCGTCATGATCGTCGCCTTCCCCGCGCCGGTTTCGCGCGCGGTCGCTCGCGCGTCGTCTCGCGCGCGCGCGCAAGATGCGTTGCGTCGGCTCGATCGATCGCTTTCTGCGTCCAGGTCAACGCGCGTCGCGCCTCGGCGTCGCGGTCTTCGCCGCGCGCGCGCGCGGTCTTCGCCGCGCGCGGTCTTCGCCGCCGTCGCCTCGCCGCGCGTCCGTCGCCGCGCGTCGCGGTCTGCGACGCGCGCGTCGAAAGTTCTCGATGCGCCGCGACTCGTGGCTACGGTGCGATCTAAAATGATTATTGATACACTATTGATTCCTAAAGCACAACGTATCACGTCGCCGCGCGTTCGCGGCGGCGACGGTCGACGAGCGCGCGCGCGTCCTCGACGAGCGCGAAAGCGTCCGATGCGAATGCTTCCAACACCCGGTTCCGTCTGGCGGCTTCGTTCGCCTCTTCGGCGAGGGCGGCGCCTTCGGCCGCGTACTGTCTCAACAACCCGTCCGCGTCGTCGCAGCGCCGCCTCAACAGCGCCTCCTCCGTGATCCGCGACGCGTCCTCGCCGCCGACTGGCGTCTCTACGGATTCCTCGCGCGCGCGCGGGGCGACCGCGCGCTCGAGCGAGCGCAACGCGTCGTCGCGTTCGCGCTCCGCGACGCGCGCTCGCTCTCCGAGCCGTCTCGTCTCAGCCTCGAAAGCCGCTCGAATCCCCGCCGTCGCGTCGGTGTTCGACGTCGACGTCGACGTCGTCGCGCGTTCGACGCGCGCGCGCAGCTCATCGATCGTTCGCGCGTCCTCCTCCGACTTTCGCTCGACTTGCTCGAGTCTCGATTTCATCGCGCCTAATTCTGCAGTCGCCGTTTCCGCGTACGCCATCGCCGCCGCCGTCGCGCGTCGCAGCGCACCGCGCAGACGCGCTATTTCTTCGTCTTTATCGTCGTCGCCGCGCGCCATCGCGCCCGCCATCGCGCGTCGGTGTGCGGATAGAATTTTCGCGCCAAAAGCGTTGACATCTTCGCGGTGAACACGCGTCACATCGCGAACGAGATGCCGGGCGGTGCGGAGGACGCCGCGTGCGCCGCGACGCGCGTGCGCGGTGAACTTAACGCCTCGTGGCCGCGCGGAAGAACGCCCGCGAGCGGGTCGACGCCGCTCGTCGCGCTCGCGAAGAATATGTCCTCGGTGCTTCAACATTTTGAAGCGGTGAAGACGACGGATGCCGACGACGAGACGACGCAGGTGGCTTCGCTGCGCGCGTTTAGCGAGCGAGAGGTCGTGGTGGATGTGTACGATCGATCGGGCGGGGCGACGCGAGCGGTGCGTGAGAAGTTGGGCGCGGTGGGCGGGACGCGGGTGCGGGAAGCCAGAGACGCGAGCGGCGACGGCGACGTCGGGTTGGTCGTCGTCGACGGGCAGGAAGAAGAGAGTTTCGAAGCGATCGGCAAAATTTTGAAGCAGTCAGGCGTGGCGTCGACGCGAGTGATCGTGCTCGTGTATGGGGCGGCGGTGGGGACATTGGAGGAGGCGCGAGCGCGAGCGGCGCGAGAGACGCGAGCGCCGATTGAAAACGTCTTTGCGACGTTTGGGATTTTAGACGAGTCGACGAGCGAGCGGTTGGATTCGTTGTTGAAGAATCCTCCGCTAAGATCGACGTTGGAGACGTCCGCTGAAGTGAGAGTGTCTGTGCCAGAACCGGTGTCGGCGTTCGCCTTGGACGACGAAGACGAAGACGAAGACGAAGGTTTGACTTCGATCGCGTTGTCGGACGCGAAGGTCGAGCGTGAAGAATGGGAAACGATCGTTCGTGAACACGCGGAGCGATGCTTCGAAGATGCCGTCGACGCCACTATGGAGCAGACGCGACAGTTTTGCTTGCGACGCGCGGAAAAGTTGGCTTTGCAGTACGAACCGCTGCGTAGTTCTTTATATCAACGGATTAGAGGCGAGCGTTCGAAGACAAAAATCGTGGAGCCGTCGATACAGGCTCGCGTGGCGCCGCCATCGCAATACGTCGAAGAAATGACGACGACACGTCCGTATAAATTGAATTCCGCGGCGTCGCAACCACTCGGTATCGATATGATCAAGCTTCAATCAGTGGCGATTTCTGGTGTCGAGCAAGGCGCCGTCGTTGCGTCGCAGGCGGCTGAAAAGGTTGGCTCGTTCCTCAACTGGATCGTAAGCGAGAATGAAGAGAGCGAGGACGAGCGTAGACGACGAGTTGAGCACGAGCGCGTCTGGCACGAAAGGCGCCAAAAGTTGTGGGATGCCGAGCGCGCGCAACGTGTGGAGACGCAAAACCGAGGCAAACACTCACCGACGGCGTCCTTCGTCGAAACGACGTCCAAGCTCGTAGACATCATAGACGGTTCGCTTGGCGGCGAATCTCAGCTCGATCAAGCCAACGCGAGGATTCGCGCGCTCGAGGCTGCCCTCGCGCGATACGACCCGTCGCACGAGCTGTTGCGCTAAACTAGTATTTGTATTTAACATCCGCCCGCTTTGCTACTACGTGTCGTCATCCATCAACGCCCGCACCGCCTTCAACTCGCTCAACAACACGCGAAACTTCTCCTCACTCATCTCCATATCCAAGCGTCCATCATCTACCGTATCCAACGTCAATCGCACCCCCAAGCTGTCTCCCGGCGCTCGATTCTCGTCATCGCCGTCGCTGCTTCCAAACGTCACTCCCCACCCTAAATCCCTCAGCCCATTCACTCGCACCGTGGCTCCGAGCGCGGCTCGCCGTAACCCATCTCTGTCTTTCCCATACGACTTACACATCGCCTCGGCGTGCTCTTTCGGCAATCCAAGCTGCTCGAGCTCCCGACCCAGCGTCGTTTCGTCGACGTCGAAGCGCGTGGCGTTCGCGATCGCGTATTCCAACGCTGCCACCACCGCTTCCGCGTCCTCGGGCGTGATGGCGTCGTCGACAACTTTGCGGAACTTGGAGTAATCGACCTGCACGCGCGGCGTCTCCGCGGGTGCCGTCGCGTCGTTGTCGTCGGTCGATTTCAATGTCCCGAACGGTTGCGCATTCGACGCCGCTGACGCGCGAACGGCGACCAAGTGCGAGCACAACAGGCGGACGCGCACGCTGGAAAGCTTGGAGACGGTGAAGATCTCGGCGAGGAACCAATCTGGGGCGTCGCGGTCGCCGAAGATTTTAAACTTCATCGCGCCGACGAATGCGGGCGAGCGACGCGACGTTCACTACAAAGTTATGCTAATTTACCTTTTGAATCCTTCGAATCGACGTCGCCGATGGATTCTAAAATCTCACGCGTCTTTTCGAGCAAATCGTACATGTTCTCGCCCGCGTCCGCGCGGCGCGCGCGCTTGGGACCGATGACGTCGAGCGCGGCGTAGGCGAGCGTCGGGAAGAAACGCACGCAATACGTCAACGCCATGATGGGCTGTGGCGCCAAGACGAGCTCGTCGACGTCGGCGAGCGCAGAGCGTACGATGCGCGCGGCGACGTAATCGACGTTCATGCGACCTTTCGTGGACGGCGGTCGCGCGGCCGTTCGCGAAATTGCCGTTTTTGACGCGCTCGGCGACGGCGTGGAATCCGCCATATTCTTGCGAAATATGACGCGCTCTTGGCCGTTCATCCCCGTCGCGATCGGACCTGGGTACACACACACCACCTTCACGCCCGTGTTCGCGATTTCAGAGCGCAACGAGTTTAAAAACGCAGCATACGCCGATTTCGCCGCGGCGTACACGGACTGGCCCGGCGCCGGAACTTTGCTCGCGACGCTACACACGCCGACAATCTTCGGCGCGATCGAGCCCGCCTTTCGCCGACGCGCCGCGGCGACCATTCGCTTCGCGACTTCCTTCGTCAGAGAAATCGCCCCGATCGCGTTTAATTGAAACAACGCCTTGTCCACGTCTTCGTCGTCGCCCGCCAAAGCGCTGCACGCCTGCGACCCGCCCGCGGCGTTCACGAACACATCCACCGTCCCACCCGCCGCCTCGAACGCCCTCTCGCACGCTTCGCTCAGCTCGCTCCGCGTTCCGCACACGTCAAACACCACGCATTTCGCGCTCGCCGCTCCCAACCGCGCGCACTCCTCCGCGACTTCCGCGCACCGCTCGGCGCGTCGTCCCGACACCACCACCCTCGCCCCGAGTCTCGCGCACGCGCGCGCCGTCGCCTCTCCGAGCCCCTGCGACGCCCCCGTGATCCACACCGCGCGTCCTCGAAGCGCGCGCGCCGGTCCCCGTCGCGCCGTCGCCCGCGCGACGACCGCGCGCGCCAGCCACGCGAGCGCGAGCGCGAGCGCGAGCGCGACGCGACGCCGCGCGCGCGCGAGCGCGACGACCGCGACGACGGGCGCGAGCTCGCGCGCGATCGCCGCGCGACGTCCAGCGCGCGCGAACGCCGACATCCCGCGTCGCGCGGTGCGGCTGGTCGGCGCGCGCGCGGCGAACGCGAGAGGCGAGAGGCGAAGCCGCGCGCGGTCGTTCGTGAGATTACGATCACAAGCCGTCGGACGACGAACGCGACGCGCGCGATGAAGATCGATCGCGCTTAATCGAGCTTAAAACCGGGGATCGGGGCGTACAAGAAGGGCTCGCGGGCGAGCGGCATGCCGAGGAGCGCGAAGACGCCGCCGGCGGCGGCGCCGACGAGAATGATCGTGACGCCCCATTGCACGCCCTTGCGCACGAATTGAGCGACGACCTCGGGATCGTTTTCGTTGGCGGTCGCGTTCGTCGTCGTGAGCTGACGCCGGACGTCGATACCGAGAAGCTTGCGCTCGGCGGCTCTCGCCGTTTGCTCGCTCGCTCGACTCGTCAACGCCAGGGCGTTAAATTCGATACCCTTCTCGGCGCGCATCGCGCGCAACACTCTAGCCACGCTCGCTCGCGTTTCGACGACGGCCCATTTTGCGATTTCGCTCTTCGAGCCAAACTTCTTCGACGCGTACGTCGCCCCCTCCAACGCGACGTACGCGAATTCCGCGCCGTCGCCGCCCTCGAGCGCGAACGCCCGCGCCCCCTCCTCGAAACACCGCAACTCTCGCTCGACGTACCCTTTCGCCCGACCGAGCGCATCGACGTCGCTCTTCTTCAAAACTTTCAAGTCGTCGCTCCCGAAGCACGCCTCACGATCGAACAACGCCTTCGTCTTCGCGCGTTCGCACCCGTCGCCTTCGCCGTCGGCGATCGCCTTCGCCGCGTTCGACAATCCCACCGCACCTTCGACCCGCACCTCCCGCCGCGTCACCCCTGGCACGTCCCAAACATCTGCACCGCCATCCGCCACGATCGCGTCGTGCGCGAACGTCAAGAACCTTCCCTTTCTCGTCCCCGCGCCGTCGCTCGAGCGTCGCGCCGCGAACCAAATCTTCTCCTCGTCCACCGTCGCCCGCACGACGTCGTCGCGCGCCGAGACGCCCTCCGCGACGAGTCCGAGCGACGCGCGCGCGATGACGGCGAGCTCATCGAGCGTGATCGCGCGCTTCATCGCGTCGTCGCCCGTCGAGAGCCATCCATCGGTCGTGGCGTCGAAAAACGTCCCGGCGGTCTCGCGCGTCGCGCGCGCGACGTCGCAGCGCGCGACGAGCGCGACGAGCGCGATCAGCGTCGCGGCGACGCGCGCGCGAGGCATGGCGACGTTCGACCGACGCGCGCGCGCGGCGTCGCGGTTTGACGATAGATTCCGCGATTCACGACACTCATCCGCGCGCGGTCGCGCGATGTCGCGTCCGTTACCCGCGGGTGCGGCGCTGTTGGACGATCCAAACGCCAGGGCGTCGTTCGACGCGTTCGCGCGCCGCGACGGGGTCGCGCGCGATGAAGAAACAGACGAAAACGCGCGCGATGTTGATTTGGATGCATCGGCGTCGCGGCCGAAATTCGCGGCGCTGAACGTCGGCGCGACGTTGATGACGCCCGGAGTGGAGTCGGATGATGTGGACGATCGCTTAAAGGCGTTCGTGTTGGGTGGGGGTTCGAACGGGCGCGCAGTCGTGAGCGACGGCGGCGGCGGCGCGTTCGTCGGGCGGTTGGGCGACGGCGCGCGCGACGGCGTCGATGACGACGCGATCGCGCGGAAGATCTCGAGCGAAAACGCGGAAACGTCGACGAGCTTGATCGTCGTGGACGATTGGTGCGGCGAACACTGCGTGATCGGGGTGATGGGTCGAGGCGACGGCGCCGGGGACGGGGCGCGATATTGGCGGCGAGGTTGGGCGGCGGCGCGGCCGCTCGCGGGTTTGCGTGGCGTGCACTGCACGTGCGCGACGTTCGTCAAGGGGAAAGACGGCGACAACGATGGGGCAAGGATCCTCTTGGGCTCGAGCGATGGGCGCGTGTTCGACGTGCGCGTGGACGCAGCGGACACGCGACGGTTTGAAAAATCGTGCGAAGTGGCGTTAGAGTTGCGAGACGGGAAAGCCATCACGGGAGTGTGCGCGACGAAAGATCGCGCGAGCGATGGTAGTGAAAGGTTCGGGGCACTGATTACGACGCCGTCGAAATTGTACGCGTTCGTGGGGTCGTATTCATTAGAGTCCGTGCTCGCCATGGCACGCGCCCGACCGAGCGGTTTCGAGGCGGCGGTTGAGATGCCCGTGGAGAGCGATAGGAGTAAGCTGTGCGTGTGGCGAAAGCGGCGATCATCAACGCCTGATCGCATGGCGTGGCTCACCGGGGCTGGGGTTTATCGCGGGAAGCTGAATTTCAAAGTCGACGACGCTTCAAGCGTGTTGGAGCAACACGGCGCGCTCCCCTTTCCAAAACTAGAAGACGACGAATCGGGGAACGACGCCCCGATTTCGCTTGCGATGACGGAGCATCACATTTTATTGCTATACTCGACGCGTTTGGTGGCCATGAATTCAATCACGGGAGATGTGGAAGGGACGATTAAACTACCCCTAGGTGGCGCGTCGACATTCGCTTTCACCGATCCTGCGACGTCTGTTCCGTACGCGGCGAACGCAGAGAATTTGCTACAAATCGTCGTTACAAACGAAGATGCAAACATGTGGCGAGTGTACTGCGACCAAAATGATTACGACCAAGCGATTACGGCGTGCAAGTCTGATTTACAGCGGCAGTTCGTGTACACTGCTCGAGCAGAACGCGCGTTGAAATTGAAACGCTTCGACGAAGCCGCGACGGCGTTTGCCAACGCCGGCATCGCGCACGCAATCGAAACGATCGCAAAAACGTTCGTTGACTTGAACGCAAAAGACGCACTGTATGCGTACATGGAAGGGCGGTTACGCGGCTTACCGCAAGACGATGCGGCACGACGTTTGATCATCGCCATGTGGTTGCTTGAGGAGTACGTCAAGATTGCGAGCTTCTCTCGCAACGAGGCGAACGACTTCAAGGTTCGAGAGTTTTTGCGAGAAAATTTCGAGAGCCTGGACGAACGGGAAGCGTTGCGAATTTTAAGCGAAGCTGGTCGTATCGATGACGAAATTTACTTTGCCGAACTGTGCGGTGATTACGACAGGGTATTGGATCATTTCATGCAAATCGGCGACGCGAGAAAAACTTTAGAAATCGCGGCTTCGCCTAAAGTACCGCGTTCAACGTTGAATCGAGTGTTGCCGACACTCATTAAGGCACTGCCAAAAGACTCGATCGATTTCATGCTATCACGCCCGAAGACGGATGACGATGTGAAAATTATAGAGGCTTTGGCTCGCGACGATGCGTCCTACGCGGCGTCAGAGACGAGTGAATCGCTGGCTGCATACTTGACGAGATATTTAGAGTCCATCACGGCGAAACCGGACGGCGCAGCTCGCGGCGACGCCACGGTGCACGATCTTCTGCTCGATGTGTACATCAAACAGCTAGAATCCTCACCCACCGTGGTGGCAACGTTGAACAAGTACATACTCGACGCCGTGGATGAAAGCACTAATGCGCCGTACTACGACGTACATTATGCGATTCGTATGTGCGAAAAACATGGCGCACATCGAAGCGCTGTGTACGCATACTGTGTATCTCGGGATTTTGACATGGCCATGCACGTCGCGTTGACGACGCTTCAAGATGTGGAGTTGGCAAAAACCGTGACGAAAAAAGCCGCCGAGTCGAAATCAGATGATCCAAACGAAGACGAAATCACGCAGAAAAAACTGTGGATTGAGATTGCAAAGTGGTCGATTCGCAAGTCTGGTGCACTGGACAAGGCAATGGCATCGATGGACGAAGACGAAAAGCGCACCGCGATTCGCAGCGCGCTGAGCTTTTTGAATGAAACCAACGGCGCGTTGCGTGTGGAGGACATTCTTCCTCTCCTTCCCGACTTCACCATCATCGACGACGTGAAGGACTTGGTGCTGCAGTCTCTCACAGAGCATCGAACGGAGATCGAACAATTGAAAGAAGGCCTAGAAGAGATCACCGCCTTCACGCAAGACGTCCAGGACGATATCGAGGAGATGGAACAGAAAACCATCGTCATCTCCAAGGATACGAAGTGCTTTGAATGCGGCAAGCCTGTGGTGCGTTTGCGTCTGATGGAGACGGCGGATGATCCAAACTTACTCGCCCCTTTCTATGTCTTTCCGTGCGAGATGGCGTATCACACTGAGTGCCTACTCCGACGCACGCTACCTCTCATGCTCATCGATCAACGCAAACGAGCGTTGGCGCTCATGCGTGCGCTCAAGGTGCCGCTCCCGCGACGGCTCAAGCCCGAGACAAAGTTTTGGGGCGCGCCGCCGAAATCTGCCACCGGTCTCACCACCGCCGAAGCCGTGAGTGAGCTCGAAGACATCTTATGCGCAGACTGCCCAGATTGTGGCGCGCACGATTTACGTCTCATAAACCTCCCAATCTTGACACCAGAAGAGGAAGCCTTGGACGAGGAACTCGTGCGTTTGCTCCCGCCCGAGTGGTTCGAGCCCATGCACGCAGCCATCAACATGAACGACCCCGCGGAGACGTACCTGACCATGGAAGATTTCAAAAAAATAGATCTCGGCGAGGGATGGCCCGATCACGACTTCTTCCGCACGTTTTAGAATTTTAGACATCCATGTTGAAATCGACGGAGCCGTCGCTTATCCACAGCCCGTGCGCGCGCAGAGTCTCCACAGCGCGACGTGATGCATCGCGCCCTCGCTCGAACTTCTCTGCGGGTATCGCGTCACGACTTAACGACATCAATCTCCAGTCCCGCGTCGCACGCGCGTCGTCGCGCGATGCCCGCGCTGTCGTCCCGAGCCGACGCCGACTCGAAATCTGTCCCCACCGGGTCGCGAGAGCCACACTTTCGGTTCGGTTTGCTCGCCGACATACAGTACTGCGACGGCGACGACCGCAAAAACATCACCGGAACGCAAATGCGGAGGTACAGGAACACGCTGAACGTCGCGGAACGGGCGGTGGAGTATTTTAACACGCACGAGTGTGACTTTTTGGTGCACAACGGAGACATCACCGACCACCAGTGCGCGTTTGATTTCGCGAGCGATGATTTTAAGCCCATCGAGCGCGGAAGAGAGGATTTAGGGGCGGTGATGCGGATATTGAGCCGAGCGAAGTGCGCGGAGTGGTTGTTCACGGTTGGGAATCACGAGCTGTATAATTTTACGCGAGAGGAGTTGCGCCAAGGCGTGGCGAGTCCTGGGAATTCGTTGAATTTGAAATGCTCGAACGCGGATGGGGAGTTTTATTACTCCTTCAAAGCCGGACCGGGATGGCGAGTGATGGTGCTGGATCCGTACGCGGTGAGTATTTATCGCAAAGGTCGCCAGCAAGGGCTGTGCGAGGAAGCGGTGGAGCTGTTGCGCAAGCACAACCCAAACGTCGACTTGTTCGTCAAGGAAAATCCAGACGTGATAGAGACCGAACGCATGAGCGGGACTTTTCCGTACTTCAAAGACATCGAGGGGCTGGCTGGGCGATGGGTGCCGTTTAACGGAGGATTGGGGAAAGAGCAAATCGCCTGGGCTCGCGAGACGATTCGCGCCGCGAGCGCCGCAGACGAAAAGGTATTAATCTTCTCTCACTTGCTCATCCACCCGCACTCCACGGCGAAAAGATCGGGCAAGACTTTGATGTGGGACTACGACGAAATTTTAGAAATTATCGAGGCCGAGGAAACGCGAGGGTGCGTGAAGTGCGTAGTCTCCGGCCACCAACACGAAGGCACAAAGTGGCAGTGCGAGAAAACGGGCGTGCATTACATCGGCATGGAGAGCCCGATGCTAGCCATGGACGTGTCCCCGGGACCATTTGCCATCGTTGAAGTCTTCGATGATGAAATTGTATTCAAAGGGTACGGGCGAAACGAGGACTCGCTCTTATTCCCTTTCGATCCAGAAGAACCACCGACGGAGCCGTTGTTGTGCAGTCTTCGTGTGAATTCGCATGATCCTTAGAGCGCCCATCACACCACGTGTTGTATTACTTTTACAATCCTTGTTAGTCATATTCTGTCGCTTTGCGATCGTCGCGCGCTTTCATCGGACGAAATCTCAGACGCAATGGCGTCTTTTGCGATTTCGTCGTCACGCGCGCGCGGACGTCGCTGCGCGAAAACAAATCTACTACTTTGACGCGACGAAAATCACCACCCGAAACGCGACACGCGCGGTTTATTGTAGTACTTTTGATGGTACTCTTCGGCATCCCACCACGGTGTCGCTAAAGAGACCTCCGGCGGGTAGATATCGGTGAAGAACTTTCGCTGCACTTGCTTCTCGCGCGCTTCCTTGGACGCCACCGCTTTTTCGTACTGCTCGGGCGTCTGCGCCCAAATAGCGCTCTTATACTGCGCTTTGCTTTCGTACGTGGGTTGATGCTCGCTCCAAAACTGTTCCAACAGCTTATCGAAGCTCGTCGTCGCCGCGTCGTACGCCACGTAATACCCCTCCGTGTGCCCGGTTCCTCCGGCACACACCGCTGAATACGTCGGGAAATCGCTCTCGCCTCCTGTGTACCCGACCCTGACGTTCTTCACGCCCTTGAGCGCGCTGAACGAGGCGTCGGGCCCCCAAAATCACCCAGAGGCGAAGACGGCGAGTTGGCAATTTTCCGGGACGACGAAACCATCGCCGCGGTCGGTGCGCCGCGCGTCCTTGCTCGCGGGCATCGCGGCGAGCGCGCGGACGTTTCTTTTGTTCGCGGACGCGCGCGAGGGAGCGGCGACGCGCGCGGTCGCGACGGCAGCGCGCATCGGGACGCGCGTCCCGGTGTGACGTGGCCGCACAGATTTCGACCGCGCGGGCGCGCGCGGTCGAAATCTGAGGCGCACACCGGCGCGACGCGACGCGCGCGCGAGACGAAAGCTAGAGATATGATGAGTAAAAATATTAATCTCGCGCGCGACGACGACGGCGAGCGCGCGATCAGCGCAGGATGACCAGAGACCAATCCGGGAACTTTGCGTTCCAGTATCGAACGCCCATCTGCGCGAGCGTTCGCGAGTTATCGTCAAACTTCTTCCCCGCGTACGCCAAGCGCACGAGCCCCGGCATGACTCCAGTTTTATCCGCGATGAGCTTTTTCACCTCGTTCACGCGCGTGGTGTCCGAGACGTCGATCCAGAACGGCCCTCCGTACTCGCAGTCGACGTGCAGCATGCTCGTGACGAGCAGACGCAGCGTCTTCGGCGGCTTTCTCATCGCCGCCACTTTCGCGTCGATGAAGCTCCCGAGCGGAATCCCTTTCGCCACGGCCTCGGCTTTATCCTTCAAGTATTCCTCGCGCGTCGGATCGTACATGGGCGTCCACTCCGAGCTCACCCCTCCCTCCCCGCGCGTCGCCGGCGCGTACCTCTCATCCTCCTCGTACCACGGGTACCCACCGTTCGGCGGGATCGTCGCCGTCGCCCCCGACCCCCCGGTCCCGGGCGCGTTGTTATACTTTGAAAACGCGAGGTCCGAGCTTCGATACGTCGGCATCGCGTCCGTCCGCGTCGTCCTGTGCCGTTTTTCGCGGCCGTTTTTCTCGAGAGATCCAAACCGTTTTTTATCTGACGCGACCGCGCGAGGCGACGTCGCGCGAGTGGATAAGGCGCCTCACCGCGCCGCGCGCGCGCGCGACGCGCGCGGAGGCGCCGAAAAGCTAGGACCGCGCTCGAGAATGACGCGCGCGTCGATCTGTCGCGCGGTGCCCGCGCGCGCCGCGCGCGCGGCGCCGCGCGCGCGCGCGAACGCGCGACGTGCGGGACGCATCGCGACGACGACGCGCGCGGCGTCGACGACGGACTTCCCGAGCTTCTTCCCGCCCGAAGTGCGCGAACTCGAGGAACCGGCGGCGATCGCGATGGCGCGGCGGTGCCGATCGGTGTCGGTGGACGTCCCGGGGCGGGCGAAGGCGGTGCTGACGTCGTGCGCGGGCGACGCGGGGCCGGCGGGGAGCGACGCGGCGCCGTTCGTGCTGCTGCACGGATTCGATTCGTCGTGTTTGGAGTACAGAAGGTTGTTTCCGAAGCTCGCGGCGAAGGCGGAGACGTGGGCGGTCGATTTGTTGGGCTGGGGGTTCACGGACGCGCAGGATGGAGGGATCGGGGATTACTCGCCCGAGGCGAAGCGAGCGCACTTGTACGCGTTTTGGAAGGCGAACGTCGGGCGGCCGATGGTGCTGTGCGGTGCCTCGCTCGGGGGAGCCGCGGCGATAGATTTCGCGACGAATCATCCGGAGGCGGTCGAGAAGCTCGTGTTGATCGACGCGCAAGGTTTCATCGAAGGTCTCGGGCCGATGGGCGCGTTGCCGCGGCCGGTGGCGAAGATGGGCGTGAACATTTTGCGCACGACGGCTTTGCGCAACGCGGCGAATCAAATGGCGTATTACGACAAAGCGACGTTCGCTACCGATGATGCGCTTCGCGTCGGGCGCTTGCACACGTTTGCGCCGCAGTGGTGCGACGCGACTTTGTCGTTCATGCAATCCGGCGGGTTCAAGGTGAGAAACTCCATCGCGAAGGTGCCGATGGAGACGCTCGTGTTGTGGGGTCGTGAAGACAAAATCTTGGAGCCCAGCTATGCTGAAAAGTTCATGAAGGAGCTACCGAACGCACGATTGGTGTGGGTCGAAAAGTGCGGGCACGTCGCGCACTTGGAGCAACCCGAGTTCATGTGCCAGACGCTTTGGGATTTCGCGGGAAAGACGAGCGCGGCGACGGCGTAGAACTGAAATTTCCATAAATTGCGTTGAAATATATATTGCATCAGATCGTTAGTGCATAAACGCTTTTCTTATTCGAATTAAAGTCGAATTAAACGACTTGCAACGGCATCGTCGTTTGCGGCTCGCCGACGAGGATAAAGCTCACGGTGTATACCGGAGCGGCGCCGATCGGCACTTGCAGCGCGCCTCCAAACATCGACATTCCGGGCATTGCGTACATTTTCCCCAGGAAAACGCCCGGGTAAATCGGTCGCAACTCATCGCGGAAGTACGTAAAGTCGTGATTGAACGAGCTGTAATCGACGACGACAGCGTTCGTGCCCGGCTGAAAGTTGGAAGAACTGATTTCGGCTCGGCCCGGGTAGAGTTCGATTGGCTCCGCCAGTCGTGGGAAGACGCTGTTCAGTAAGGTGCCGTAATTCAACTGAATCAGATTCCTTACTGACGCAGGATCGATTTGATCAAAGACTTTGCCGCGCCAGCTGTCGAAATTGAATGTTCTACGAACGCCGTACGCGCGGGCGATCGCTTCGTACGTCCCGGTACCGAGGATACACCCCTCGTAGCGACCTCGAGGAATTTCTGTGCCGGAAAAGTCCGCGGCTTGCCAGTACGCGTCGTCCATCGCCGTGTCGTCGAGATTCGCGCGCAAGAAATCAGAGCCACACACATCGTTTTCGACAAATTTACTCACGTTCAACGGGTTGTATCCAAACTGGCCGTCGTCATCGACGTACGAATATAGATTTTGGGCAAAGGTTGAGTTCCAGCTCGTCGGCGCGAGCGCCGCTCTCGCGCTTTCATCTGACTGGCGCTCGACCGTGGCTGTCAAATTGAACCGCAAGAGCTCAGAAAAGAAAAAAGTCGTGGCGCGATTCACCACGCGCTCGACGAACGTCGTCGGCCCGAAGAGGGTGTTATCGGTCGCAAAGTCCAGAAAGTAATCTAGCACGGGCGTCGACGTTTCCTCGCCGCTTTGTCGCGCGAGAATCCAATCCAACACTGGCGTCGCAGTTTCCTCACCGCTTTGTCGCGCGAGAATCCAATCCAACACTGGTGTACCGTCGCCCTGAGATCCCAAGAGCTTTCGTCGAGCGATCGCGCTGGTGTACTCCGAATCCGACGTCCGGTCGTCGAGCGTCCTCGCGCTCGCCGCTGTCGCGCAGCCCAGCGCCGCCAAAACCAGCAGCGCCGTCCCCGCCTTCTTCATCGCACATCGCGCGCCCTTCACGAACCGCACGTTCACGAAGAATTTTCGCGTCATTTTCCGTCGCGTTCGTCTCGCGTTCGTCGTGCGCGTCGCGTAATGCCGCCGCCTCGAAACGCTCAATGTGACGGTTAAAATCCATTCGCCTCGAAACGCGCGACTTCGCGCCTCGAAACCATCGACGGTGGCGTCGCGCGTCCGAGTCGACGCGCGGCGCGCGAGCGCATTCGCACTCCATGTCCGCGTCGCCCGCGTCGCTCGTCGCTCTCGCGCGTCGCGTCGCGCAGTGGCGCGCCGTCGACGATGACGCGCGTGGCGGCGGCGTCGTCGCGCGCGCGAATCCCAAGGCGTCGCGCCGCGCGCGCCAGCGGAGAGAACCGAACGAAAGCCACCCCAAACGCAAGTACACGATCGAGGAGCGTTTGAAGCACAAGGGCGTGGACGTCGAGCGGGCGCGGATGGGCGGCGCGCGGGACCGGGACGACGCCGGCGGCGGGGCGGCGTCGAGCGCGGCGGTTTCGACGAGTGGAGACGTCCCGAAGGGCGAAGACGTGTGCGAACGCGTGGCGGAGTTGGCGTTCAGGCAAGACGCCGAGGGGTGGCCGGCGCAAAAGACGGAGGCGTGGGCGTTCGCGCGGGCGAGCGCGTTGACGGCGAGCGACGTCGGGCGAGTGTTGAGCGGCGACGGCGCGAAAGTCTTGATGCGCAAACAGCGCACGCGAGCCGCGGAGCAGGCGTTAGAGCGCGACCGTGCGACTTCGGCTTTGGTGCGAGAGGTAACAGAGGCGCCGGTGGCGACGGGGTCGTCGAAAAAGGAAAGGAAAGGGAAGGGCGGAGGTACGTCTCCCGCGATTCGACACGGTAACGAATTTGAATCCGAAGCCTTGGCGCACTACGAAGCCGTATTGGGGACAAAGTGCCTGGAATTCGGACTCAAAATACATGACGTGCACTACTGGCTCGGCGCTTCGCCCGATGGCGTGCATCCCAGCGGTCGCATCGTCGAGATAAAATGTCCGTACTCTCGACCAATCATCGCGCGTCGGCGCGCGATGGAGCACTATGCCCAAATTCAAACCTTGTTGGAAGTCTTCGACCTCGATTATTGCGACTTTGTGCAGTACAAGCCCGCGGGACGCGGCAAAGGCCGTTCGGGCGACCCTGACGCTCCGGAATTCCTCTGCGAAACCATCGCTCGAGACGCCGAGTGGTGGTCGACGCACTTCGACGAGCTCCAAACTTTCGCCGCGAGCCTTCCTTCGCCCTAGCGCGCTGTGCACGCATGTAAACATTTATTGGTTTCTCGCCGCACTCCGGACGTCGAGCGCGCTCGTCGACGCGCGCGCATTCATCCGCGCGTCGTCGCGCGCGCAAAAATTTGAAATTTCCCACAGCTCGAGCCGTCCCGTCGTGCCCATCGCGCCGTCGCCAAACCGCGCCTCGCGCCCGGGGCGTCATCCGCTCGCCATGGATTGGGCGTGTCTAAACGACGCCTCGCAACCCCCCGACGACGTCGAACGCCTCGCGCGTCGCACGGCGGAGGCGGAAGAGTCGCGATTGATTTCCTCGTACGAACACGCCGTGCGGAGAGCCGCGTCCGGAAACGCGCACGAAGCGATCGAGAGCCTGCGCGCGGTGCTCGCGCACGCGCTGACGAATCGCGAGGACGTCTCCGCGCGATTGCTCCGGGTGAAGTTTCTGTCGCTGAAAAATCTCGGGCGATTGCTGGATGAACGCGGGACGGCGGCGAGCGAAGACGACGAGGCGGCGCGAACGGATCGAGAGGAGGCGGTGCGGTGCTACGCGAGCGCGGTAGAGATAGACGACACGGATGCGTTGGTGTGGGGAAGATTGGGACGCGCGGCGGTGGCGGTGGGCTCGATGGCGGTGGCGAGGATGGCTTACGAGAGAGCGGTGAGCGCGAGCCCGCGGAATCAGCTGTTTTTGGAAGACTTGAGCGAAGTGTGCCTGAGCGCGGGGGATTTTGAAACAGCCAAGGCGTTGGCCGGGGCGGTGATGGAGATTGACCCTGGAAATGCGCGCGCGCGAGCGATGAAACGCGCGCCGGAGGCGCTGGAACCGACTCGGGCGATGAAGGTGGCGAGAGAAAGAGCGGCGTCGGCGGCGTCGACGAGGGATGAGGGAGAAATCGCGATTCGGTTGAGCGCGGACATGGACAAGAATTGGGGGGTGATAACCGCATTATTAGCGCGCCTCGGTGGTGCTCCGACTCCGGAATCGATCACGAGGAGCGGCAAAGCGAAGGATGCCGCTGAGCCCGAGACGCCCGCTGAGGCGGAGAATGCCGACGCACCGGCTACACCGACGCAGTCAAAAGAGGTGGACGTGGTGCCAGGATCGGCAACGGCAGACGACGAGGATGTTTCGGAAGATGATGTGATTTCTTCTTCATTCGCAAAGTATATGCGCCACGTGCGAGACGTCCACATCCCGAGAGATGTGATAGGGAGAAAGGTTCGATTCGTGTTTGATTCGCCGTCTTCGATGCCGATGGAATTAGGAACGACTGATGTCGTCGATCTGACGGACAAAGACGTTTTGACACAACCATCTGTGGACACGCCATCTACATCCCAGCCGGTGAGCGAAGTGAGTGCAAGCCAAGCCAACAAAACGCCCTCCAAGGCGGCTGCAAAGGCCAAGGCGGCTGCAAAGGCGCAGAAAGATGTCGCTACAATTCGGAAATCGCGACGTCAACTGGAATTAGACGAGAAAAAAGCGCTCGAAGACGAAAAGATGCGCATTATCGCCGAACAGGAAGCCATTCAAAAAGCGCTAGAAAAGGAGGAGAAGAGAAAAGCTGCCGAGGCAAAGGAATGGAAACCGGAATCGAACATCTCTCGCGCTCTGTTGAATTTGATAGGCGCTGAAGACCCAGTCGTGTCAGCGGTAAAAAAAGCAACTACCGACGTCGCGGGTGCCAGAGATCGTGCGAATACCATCAAAAAGCAACATCAGAGAGAATTGAAGGAGGCAGCTGCGAAGAGGGCGAAAGAGGAGCGTGAAATGAAGACGCATAAGCGAGTTTCTTCATTCGTTAACGCCATTGACGATGTGCATGCAGGCGCCGCGCACATCGCTTGGCGATTCTTATCTACAACAGCTGCTCGCTGGCGACCGGACACTGAAGATGATTGCTCGCCACCTCCTTGGTCGATCATTTACCTGTATCACATCTTTGGCGTTGGACAGGGAGACGAGCTCGCGCCCGTGGCGCGAATATTGTTGTGCATCGCTGACACCGCAATTCTTGCGGCGCGCGAATGTGCGCTTGGACATCCGGGGCGCACGTACTTCAGAAACATGGCAGTCGGGTTGTTAGACGAGGTATCTTTAGTGATGAACCGTGATCCGAAACAAGACTTTCACGCAGAGAGCCTGTTCTTACGTCATAAGCTTGTGGATCTAGATGGCGAAGATCGAAGTGTGAGCATGTTCTACCTTGAACGGGCGCAAGAAGTTGCTCCGGATGATGCAGATCTCCCGCCGGCACCTGCCTCAATCGAAGATGCCGCACCCGCACGTTTCAGTAAGCAGTCATTACGTGCCGCGATGGACGCAATGAAGGTGAAGGAAGTTGTCATTGGCGCCGCGGCGAGATTTGCCAAGGGGCAGACTACCGAAGTAGTATCAACGTTGACACCTCTACTCTTACCCGATGAAGATCAGGAAGAATCGACCGATAATTTGGACGCGCTTTGCTTGACGCAATCAGAAAAGCAAAATGCACTTAAGGTGCTCGCGGCGGCGGCGAAAAGGCAAGGTCCATCGTGTGTCGTTATTCAGATAAAAGCTCTCAAGATGGCTTACGACTTGGACGTAACGAAACATCACTCGATGCTGAGACTCATCGCTGAGGCACTGGAATCCACCGACCGCGCACACACAAAGCAAGCGCTCGAAGTCGTTGAATCTATGGGATTAGCGGCGATCGCGGCGTCGCTGTTTGAGGCGCATTACACCGAGTTCGCGATGGCACCTGGAGTGAAGAAGAAAAACAAAGCTTCGCGTTATGCTGCCGCAAGCTTGGAGGCTTCAGCACTACTAATCTCCGCTATCCAGCGAGCTTCAAAGCCAAAAGATTTGGAACTCATTGAGTTGCATGAGAAACTTCATGATCGCCTCGCGGACTGTCGATGCTGTTGCGGCGACTATCGGAAAGGAGTGTTTCTGAAGTCGTCTCTTGTCCAGTTGGCCAAATGCAGAAATCGTATTACAAAGGCGCGAGATCAACGACACGCTACTGAACCCACAAAAAAGCGGACAACGAAAGTCACCATCGAAAACCGTAGCAAGGACACTTCCGATAAGGTGAAAAGGAAAAAGAAGGTGGATGCGGATGATGAGGGTGAATTCCGCCGACGTGTGCGTCGTCAGCGTAGCAGCATCAGTAGCATCGAAGACGACGATAGAACACCGCAAGACAAGGCTGATCGTAAACTTCTAGATCGGTTGGATAAACTCATAATCCAGCTGTGTCACTGCGTGTATGGATTTACATTGGATCAGCCCACTCGGAATTGCCGAGAAGAATATGGCGCATGTACGACCACACTTCATATTTCGAACGAAATGGAAGCCGCCAACCTTTGGTTGGCCATTCAACCTTACGCCATGGTGAACAAGGAAAGTATTCCCAGCGCCGTCATTGAGGAGATCCGCAAGAAAATATCCGATCCACCGAAGACCGAGCAAGCTACACTTATCGAGAAGTACTTGTCCACAGGCTCAGACGACCTTGCGTGCTCGTCTATCGCAAACTTTGGAGAGATAACCGAGCAAGATCGACAGCTCGCTCGAGAGCTAATCAGCACGCCGACCGCAGATGAAGTCATCGTTGCTCGACAAGGAGGCTCGACTCCGAAGAACGGCCCCAGCGCGCCGCCGACTCCGGTTGTCACTACAGACGTCATGCATTATCTCACGAGTACTCCAACTACAGACCGTGCGCTTCGCACCGTTCAATCCGATGAGAAAATTTCGTTGTTTGCGAGCTTTTACAAAACTTTCTTGCAATTTTGTGCAGACATGGACGTTGTTGCGCTCGAAACATTGCTCGAGGACGAACAAACAGATTATGATCAACTTCATGCGTTGCTTGGAAGTGTTGCATCGTCGACTCCCACGGCGCAGCAATCTGCTGTGGCGGCCAAGAGCGAGGAGGTGACGAAGCTGTACAAGTTTGACGTCGAGTACAATCCCACGCGCCCGCAAAGTTGGATCGCGCTGGCCGATCACCTGGATAACATCAAAGATATCGTTCTTAACGATGCCGCCAAAATCTTGGCAGTCGGCACCTTCCGCGCGTCTCCAATGTTGACAATGCTTCAGTCGACGCAGCTGGCGATTCGACGGGCGTTGATTGCGGCGGAAGAGGCTTTAACAATGACTCATTATCCTGGACACCCGGAGACGGAGTGGGTGCGGTCACAAATTTACGAGCGCCTCGGCCAAACTGCGTACGAGCTCGTACAGGATGCTCCACCAATATACGACTCTCGCAAGTTTGCTTTGGTCAAAACTACTCCTACGTACGCATCCACGCTTGCGTTGTGCAAACAAGCGTTCACGAAAGCTTCCGAAGCTTATCCCGACAATTGGATATACCCCCACTACCTGGCGAAGATCGCGAAAAAAGATGGCCAACCTTTATCACACGTTCTCGAAACCCACGCACAGGCGCTCGCGATAAAGCCGGGCTGTTTGGAAGCAATCTATCAAGTGACGAATATTCGTTTGCACATGCTCTTGTCCATCGAGGTTAGCGGAAGAAAGAAGATGACTCCAGAGTCACAAGCAATCACGCTTTGCGTACTCAAGCAACCGTTTAACCCAGGAGACATGCAAAATAGTTGGATCGGTGCATATCGAGATTGCATCGTAGCGTTGCTCTTCATCAACAAGAATTATCCCAAGTTCCACAAGGCGAGCTATCGTCTTGCGTGGGCTCGCTTGAAAAAGTCTCCGGGAGAACTCGGGCACTGTCAAAAAGCTTTGGAGTACCTGAACCCTCTATTCAAAAGTCCTCGGACTGGAACGTTCAAGATTTTCATGACTGAAATCGATGACACAAATTTGGGCATCAAGACTCCCGTGGAGACGGTCGACGGAAATATTGCGTATGAGTGCGGTATCAGCGAATCTCGACGACGCTTCATAGCGAACGTTCGCCGTACGCTTCGCTTGTACTTGACGTTGCTTTACACAAACGAGGACATGGGTACACTTGCGGCGGTAGTTTCTTACATCACGGACTATTCCAAAACCGCCACGAAAACGCGTCTGCCAATCATCGCGAACTCACAAGACGTGCGCTTCTTTGCTTTCGGACTTTTGTTGCGAGCCCTTGCGGCAAGGCTCTCGGTTGTGGGTCGAAGAATTCAAGAATCATTGCAGAAAGAACAAGCGTCCATGCTCGCTGGAAAAGAAGGCGCGAATACAGAAGCGGGTACGCCACAAGCGGCGTCGGTCGCATCGACCAAACTAGATGTGTACCTCGAACAAGCGTACAATGTTTGGTTTGACTTCGCGGTTCCCGCTCGAGGAAATATGTTGTCTTGGGAGCAAAATGTCGACGAGGCTTTCACACAACTTGAAGTCGAGGAAAGCCGCACCGACGAAGGCCCTGATCTCGTCAAGGAACCTTACAAGACGGCGTTCAGTAGCGCGAGCAAGTTCACGAAGTCATCACCAGAGATGAATTTCGAACAGTACGCTCTCGAGTGCATAACCGACTTGGAAGCCAAATCTGACTTGAATACGCTCGCCGCACGGCTATCCCTCTGTCAAAAACGTTTCAGGGAAATCGAACCTGAAGCCGACGCGCAAGTGAAAGAATCAGGCATGAATCGTTTGAAGATTCTTGGTAACGCGTTGAAGGATGCGTTCATCAGATGCTCTGCGCCGACGATTGAACTCTTGGCAAAAGGGGAAATCAAGTTATGCCCGGGTGGTTTAGAAAACGTCGAAGAAGAGACCTCGAAGAAGGACAACGATGCTGTCGTCGACGAAGCGAAAGAAGGTACCGAGGCTGTGAATTCGCCGCAAAAGTCTACGCCAACCAACTTCACCGAAATCGTCCTCGTCACTGCGCGGCGTCTTCATGTGGTAACGAAGACAGAATCTACGGCACGACTGTACGAGTTCGCTGTCCAACGACGCAATTCATTGCAAGCTCTGATCGATGCGATTGATTCTGGTAGCACACCAACGGACATGGAAGACCCGAGCGTGCCTGTCGTCGCTAAACTTCACGCGGAAGTCACCAAGCTAACGGCAAAAATTGCCGAGCTGAAAACAAAGCACAGCAATTTGGTCGAAAGCGCGCTCGTCGCCGAAGGCCAGACGACCGATCCAGAACAACTAAAGCTCGTCAAGGAAACGTACGAGGAGCTCACCACTACGATTGTTCGATGTGAGAAACTCAAGGCGGATCACGCCTGTGAAGTGGTCAATTACCGCAAAGAGACGAGCCAGCTCGCGGATGAAATGGGCAAGCGCGACATTGGCAACGCTGATTCGACAGAATACATCCTGCGCGTGATGAGCGCCGTGCTCCAACGTGAAGTGACCGATATCGATGAAGCCGAACGCGAAGCCGAAATCGCCATCGGAGAGCTGAGAAGGTTGCGTTCGGACGTCGCGAAAACGAAACGCGCGAAAGTCAGTCGCGGTCGCTCAAAAAAATCCGCGGCGACAAACGCGACGGAAGCCGTCGCCGACGCCGACGCCGACGCCGACGCCGACGCCGACGTCGAACCTCGCCAAGAGCTCGAGCCCCCTCGGCCCGAGCCCGAGCCCACCTCTGACGTCACCATGCTCGTCGCCGACGCCGTCGCCGACGCCGTAGCCGACGTCTGAGGTCCCCGTTGTAAAAACATCCCCACTCGCCCACTCGGGCGCATGCGAACGACCACCTCTCTGTTCGCGCAACGTTTGACCCTCATCAGTGGCCTACGCGCGTTCACCACCACGCGCTCCGCGCCCCGTCGCGCGCTCCACGCGTCGTCGTCGTCGATCGTTTTCGCCGCGCGCGCGACCCCGGACGCGAATCGCGACATGTTTCGCGACGGTCCCGACGCCGGTGGGCGCGGACAACCGCGCAAGCGCCCTCGAGGCGGTCGAGGCAACGGCGGCGCGCCCCGTCCGCGCAGCGATGGCGCTCGAACGCACGTGAACGATCGACTCGAGAAGCCGTGGGAAGGTCAGGACGACGCGCCGAGATCGAGCGCGCCGCCACCGCGACCGAATTTGATGAAAAACACGCACGGAGGCGCGCTCGCGCAGGCGCAGATCGTGGAAGTCGCGACGGGGAACGCGCCGAGCACGACGGCGGCGTTCGCGAACATGGGACTCACGGAGGCGTCGATGCGAGCGATTCACGAGGTGATGGGATTCACGCACGCGACGGCGGTGCAAGATTCGACGCTGCCGCACATCATGCGAGGATTGGATGTGCTCGCGCGCGCGAAGACGGGAAGCGGGAAAACGGTTGGATTTTTGTTGCCGGCGATCGAACGGTTGGCAAAACAAGGAGCGCCGCGAAAGGGGGACGTGTCGTGCCTGGTAATTTCGCCGACGAGAGAGTTGGCGTCGCAAATCGGCGAGGAGGCGAAGAGTTTGTTGACGTATCATCCGTTCAATTGCCAGGTTGTCTTCGGTGGGACGAACATTAACAGCGAACGAAAGCGATTGACGTCGCAAGGGGTTGAATTTTTGGTCGCTACTCCCGGACGGTTGATCGATCACTTTGAGTCGAGCAACTTGGCGCGCGCGTGCCAAAACCTCGACGTCTTGGTGCTCGACGAGGCGGATCAGCTTCTCGACATGGGTTTCCGACCGAGCTTGGAAAAAATTTTGTCTTATTTGCCTACGCAGCGACAGACGTTGTTGTTCTCCGCCACGGTGCCGAAAACGGTGCATCAAATCGCTGCCAACGCTTTGCGACCGGGTCATCAGTACATCGACTGCGTCGGCGACGACGCACCGGCGACGAATTTGCAAGTTAAGCAATCGCTCATCGTCGCCTCGTTTCACGACCACTTGACGCTGATGACGCAAGCTATTGAAGAACATCAGGCGGAGGAACCAAATCACAAGATCATGGTATTCTTTCCCACCGCTCGTTCGACGCAACTCGCGTCAGAAATGTTCGAGGCGTGCGGCAAACCCGTCTTTGAGATTCACAGCCGCAAGTCTCAGGCTGTTCGTACGAAGGCGGCGGATAAGTTCCGCGAAGCCCGCGCGGCGGTCATGATGTCTTCTGATGTCACCGCACGCGGTATGGACTTTCCAGACGTGACGATGGTTATTCAAATCGGTGTTCCGTCTGCTCGCGAGCAATACATTCATCGTCTTGGTCGAACCGGGCGCGCAGGCAAGACGGGCAAAGGCTTGCTCATGCTCGATCCCGCGGAGAAGTTTTTCCTCAACGGCGTTCGTGACTTACCCATCGAAGTCTTAAACCCTGCGATTGATTCTCAAGTCGACCAGCGCGTGCGCAAGGCCATCAGCAGAATCAATCCGGATACCAAGGCGCAAGCATACAGCGCATGGTTGGGCTTTTACAACGGCTCGAGCGGAAAGATGAAGTGGAGCAAGGACGATTTGATCTTTGCAGCCAACAACTACGCCTTGGAGACCTTGCAGTGCGAAAGTTTGCCCGGTCTTTTGAAGAAGACTGTGGGTAAGATGGGTCTCAAGGGGTTCACCGCGAACTTGAACATTGTCTCCGAGTTGGGCGGCGGCGGCGGCGGCGGTCGCGGCGGCGGCGGCGGCGGTCGTGGCGGCGGTGGCGGCGGTCGCGGTGGCGGCGGCTTCGGTGGTGACCGCGGCAGTGGTGGATTCGGCGGTGGTGGCGGTGGTCGCGGTGGTCGCGGCGGTGGTCGTGGTGGCGGCGGTGGTCGCGGCGGCGGTCGCGGCGGCGGACGCGGCGGTGGCGCCAACGCGACGAGCATGAACTGGCAACAGCAAAGCTTCTATTGAGCGCGGTGTCACCCTTTTTTCAAATAAATTCGCAGTAGATTACATTCTTTTATCCGTCGTGTGGACTAGAACCCTATTCGACTAGAACCGTGATTGTATCAAACGCCTACTCTCCTCTCTATTTCACGCACTTCTTTAGATGCCTCAGGACGTCGCCGACCAAATACAGACTGCCAGTGACGAGGACGTTGACGCGCGCCGGCGCCACCTCTCGCGCTCGATGTCGAATGAGACTGAGCGCTTGATGAATGCTCGAAACCACGACACCTCGAGTGTCTTGAGCTTTTTCTGCGAGCACGTTCGCACGTTTGACGATGATATCGTCCCACGTACGCGCACACCTGTCTTGCCAAGAGGTCGCCTTTGCGTCCCCGCACTTGTCTAACCCGCTCGTGGTGCTATCCGGCGGGCTAAAAATAGCGCGCTCTAACTGTACGTTTGAAGTCGTGTGGAAAACATCCGCGACCGGTTCGAGTAAATCCTCCGGTTTGCGATCATCCATGCAGTTGAAAAGCATGATGTTGTGCTCCGCCGTCACCGCTCGCGCGGTGCTCGTAAACCATTCGGCGCTGTGGCGCATGGATTCGATGGTGTGCGCGCCGTCGAGATAAAACGTCAAGTTCATCACATCGGGATCGTGCATCACCTGCGATCGACCCGGCCACGTCGTCTTCTCTAACCCGACGCGAAAGCTCTCCGGTAACTCGTTTCGCGCGAACGAAGCCTCCATCTCCTCCGCCCACGGCTGGTTCGTGGCGTTCGCCCACTCCCGCACCAACTCCACGGCGACGGCGGCGTTGACGCGTTGGTGCGGTCCCGCCAACCCGACTTCGATCTCACTCCCGCCCTCATAGCTGTCTAAATCTCTCGCGACGACTAACGGCGAACCAACCTCGGCGGCGCGACGCTCGAGCGCGACCATCGCCTCGGGTTTTTGCGGCGCCGTAAACGTTCGCACGCCCGGCTTCATGATCCCCGCCTTCTCCGTCGCGATTTTCCCCAAAGTATCCCCTAAAATATCCACGTGATCCATCCCGAGCGACGTGATCCCGCACGCCGCCGGCGCGCGCACCACGTTCGTCGCGTCCAGGCGCCCCCCCAACCCCACCTCCAGCACGCACGCCTCCACCCCCGCGCTCGAGAAAATTCGCAGCCCCAACAGCGTCAAAAACCTAAAGTACGCCGGCATCCCCAGATCTCCGCACCGCGCCGCGATCGCGTCCCGCGTCCACCAAAACTCCCTCGCGAACGTCTCCTCGTCCACCATCGCCCCGTCGATCCGAAATCGTTCTCGCACGTCCATCAAGTGCGGGCTCGTGAACGTCCCCACCCGCGTCCCGCTCGCCCTGAGCATCCCCTCCACCATCGCGCACGTCGATCCCTTCCCCTTCGTCCCCGCCACGTGCACCACGTCGAGCGCGTCGACGCGCCCTCGCAGGTCCAGCCTCGAGACGTACGTCTCCAGCTGCGCGAACTGCGCCTCCCACGTCACCGCGCCCGGGTCCGCGCGTTTTTTACCCGTGATCGTCTTCGCGAGCTCGCGCACCGCCGCGTCGTACGTGCGGTCGTCGTCGCGCATCGTCGTCGTCGTCGCGCGGGTCGTCGTCGTTCGATTCGTTTCGATGTTTCGTTTCGATTCGACGCGTTCGTCGCCTTCCGCGCGCGAGTTCGACGCCGTCGAATTCCGCGGATTATTTTTATCTCGCGATTCGCCGCGTCGGCGATCGCGGCGCGTTCGCGCGCGCGCGCGTCGCGCGATCGCGCGCGCGGCGCGCGGTCGAGGCGGCCTCGTCGTTTTATATAGCGAAAGTGTCGTATTTAAGGAGTCTCTCGTTCGCGTTGAGTCACGACCCGTCGAGAGAGTCGTAACACCCCCGCGATTGTGACGGCGCGCGCACACCGCGACGCGCGCGGTCGCGTCGCGCGCGCGTCGCCGCGGTCGCTCGGACTCGATTCCGACGACGCGCGCGCGCGATGGCGTCGCCCGCGCGACGGACGCGCGAGACGGACGACGCGACGGTGAACGCCATGGGTGGCGATCGAAACGTGTTCGCGTCGCGCGCGTGCGACGCGTGCCGCGCGCTCGGGTCGTTCATGGTGCTCGTCGTGCTGGCGATCGTCGGGCTGACGTACTACGCCACGGTGGTCGTCGTGTACGGACCGTTGGCGGCGGAGGGGGGGGAGGACGCGGGCGTGGCGACGGGGGCGCTGTGCGCGTATCACGTCTTCGCGTTCATGCTGCTGTGGTCGTACTTTGCGTGCGTGCTGACGGCGCCGGGAGACGTGCCGAGGGGGTGGACGCCGGCGCCGGAGGATCCCGAGGAGGCGGCGTCGGAGGCGAAGAAGTCGAACAGCGAAAAGAGACGGCGGTTTTGTAAAAAGTGCGCGGCGTGGAAGCCGACGCGGACGCACCACTGCTCGGTGTGCAAACGATGCGTGTTGAAGATGGATCATCACTGCGTGTGGGTCGCGAATTGCGTGGGGGCGTATAACTATAAATTTTTTCTGCAGTTTTTGGCGTACACGTTCTTGGCGACGGTGCTGGATGCGATTTTACTGTTGAGCAATTTTATAGATTTCTTCAAAGACGTCGAGGAGAGTCAGGCTGCGGGAAGCCAAGGGGCGGACGCGAAGGTCGATCCGGCGGAAGGAACGGAGTTAGCGGTGGTGTTTGTGACGTTTATAGTCAACGTGGCGTTCTCGGCGTCGTTACTGGGCTTTTTAGTGATGCACGGTAACTTGATCCTGAGCAACATGACGACGATCGAAATGTACGAAAAGAAAAAGACGCTTCCGTGGAAGTACGACTTGGGAAGGTTCAGAAACTTCAAGGAAGTGTTTGGAGAGAACGTTTTCATGTGGTTCCTCCCCGTGCATTCGAGCTCGCACTTGGAAAAGATGCGCGTGAACACGGGGATTTCAGACGGGGAATGTTTAGAAGGCGCCGCGTACGCCAGGGCGTGCGAAAGCGCGCAACGAGAGGCGACGATCGGGAATAGAAAAGGTCGAGCGTAGATTTATTGGATGCAAGCATAGATTTGTCGAGCGCGCGTCGCGTCCATGGAGATGTCGACGTCGCGAGCGATACAAGTGACTAGAAAGACGAAGCGCGGGACTATTGTGTAGTATACATGCACTCGCTACTGTCTGCGTCTTTCGCTACCCTCGCCTCGGTTTGCTCATGATTTCTTTCAACATCTGCCGCCTCGCCAGCTCTCTCGGCGCGTTCGCCGCCTCTATTTTCTTCTCCAGCGCCAACTTCTTCTCGCTCAAATTCTCCAACAACTCGTATCGCAGCTGCGGCATCGCTCGCGAGCGTCTATCGTAATTCTCAATCGCCGTCTTCGCGCTCGAACTGCGCGTCATCCGAAGCGCACGTCGACGCATTCGTCAGTCACCCGCGCGCCTTCGTCGTTACGCGTCGCCGTCGAGTCCTCGCGCGCGCTCGCTCGGCTCGCAACACCAATCGCACCTCATCGCCTTCACCGCCCGCTCGAGCGTCGGCAAATCGCTCGTCGCGCTCGCCTCGCTCTGTATCGCCGCGTTCAGCGTCGTCGTTCGCAGCACCTCCGCCGCGTCTCGCACGTTCGCCGCCGTCGCGTCGACGCACGCGCGCGCGAACCCATCGACGAAGTGCGTCCCGCGCTTCGCGATGAAACTCGCGACTTCGCCCCCCCCCGCGCCGTCGCCGCCGCCGACGAGCGCGTGCATCGCGCCCTGCGTCACCGTGTCGCTCACCGCGGACGCCGCGGTGGAGAGCGTGGACGAGAGCGCGTCCATGGCGCGTCGCGATGTCGCGCGCGGGGCGCGACTCGACGCGCGCGGCATTTCGCCGCCGTCGGCGCGTCATGCGCGCCGTCGTCTCGGCGCGCGCGCGAAGCGCGCGAAGCGCGCGCATCGAGGCGTCGACGAGCGGCGCGACGGCGCGAGGACTCGCGGCGCGCGCGCGCGGCGCGAGGATTCGCGATCGGTGTGGAACGGTTTCGACGACCGTCGAACGACGCGCCGTCGCGCGCGCGCGCGGCGGACGCGAAAGCGACGGGACGGACTCGTTCGACGCGATGTTTCGCGATCTCGAGCGAGAGACGCGGTGGATGTTCGAGCGCGCGGCGCGCGAGTCGAGGGCGCTCGAGGGACGCCGGCGCGAGGCGCTCGAGCGGCGGCGAGCGGCGCCGCGCGACGCGGGAATCGGGGACGATTGGCGACGAGAGGAGCGCGGAGAAAAGCTTCTACCCGGAGGTGGGGTGCACAGGTATTACGTCAGCGAGCGGGTGACGACGTACGGAGGCGCGCCCGCGCGAGGCGCTCGCGTCGGCTCGGCGGTCGGCTCGAGCTCGGGGTTCCTCGCGACGTGCCTCGCGCTCGGCGTCGCGGCGACGTACGCGAGCCTGGGGAGAAAGTTTTTCAAAGGCTTCGACAGGACGTCGTACAAAGAGGACGCGAAACTCGGTCTCACAGCGCGCTGGCCGCTGTTGTACGCGTCTTCAAGCAGGTTTCGGGACGAGTTCGCCGCGGCGACGGCGGACCCACCGCGCGACGACGACGATCGCGGCGCGAAAAAAGACGTCGACGTCGACGTCGACGAGTAGCTCACGTAGCGTTCAGACGTGTCCATTTCAACACTTTGTGCGATTCAAAAAACCATCCGGGCGTCGGTTCAAAAAACCATCCGCGCGTCGGTCGCCGCACAGTCAGCGTCGTCCGCGGAATATCTTTCTAGAAAGTCGACCCCGACCCCGGCAAACCTCCGCGCGCGCGCGCGCCGCCGGACGCGCGCGCGCGCGCACGAGCGCCATGGACGCGACGTCGGCCACCGCGCGCGTCGCGACGCGCGCGCGCGGCATCGGCGTGCGAAACGCTGCGCGACCGGGTGTCCCCGCGCGCGCGCACCGCGCGACGCGTCGCGCGCGACGCGACGCGACGGCGAGAGCGTCGGAGCGCGCGGACGACGAACGCACCGCGGGACCCGACAGTCTGCGCACGCGGGCGCGAACGGCGGTGGACGCGGCGAACGCGGCGCTCGGGACGGGCTCCGCGGCGCGTTCGCGCGAGAGCGCGGCGGGACGACGGCGCTCGAGCGAGCCCGCGCGCGTCGAGGCGAACGATGGGGTGGAGTACGACGTTAAATTAATCGTCACTGATGTCGATGGAACGCTGTTGGACTCGAAGCAGCGGTTGAGCGAGAGGACGGCGGCGGCGCTGCGGGAAGCGGCGGAGTTGGGCGTGCGCACCGTCGTCGCCACGGGGAAGACCAGAGGGCCGTGGGCGCGCAAGCTGTACGACGAGCTCGGGCGGGATAACAAGAAGATGCCTGGGTTATTCATACAAGGTCTCATCACGTGCGACGGACTCGGGAAGACGATCAAGAGTCGGACGCTGGATAAGGCGTACGTGAAGGATATTTTGCGCTTTGCGCAAGCGCGAGACTGCACGATTGTGGCGTTTTGCGACACTAAGATCGTGTGTTCGACGCGAAATGAGCTCACGGACAAAGTCTTAGACTACGGCGAGCCAGAACCGGTGGAGTGCGGAGATTTATTGGCCAAGAGCGATGAGTACGACGTCAACAAGTTGTTACTCTTTTGCGACGACGCCGACGTGCAACGATACCGCCTCGAGGTGCGCGGAAGCTCGCTCTCCGACGCATGCGATGTTACCGTGGCCGTGTCCGGTATGTTAGAATTCTTACCGAAAGGTGCGAGCAAAGGCGCCGCTGTTCGCGAGCTGTGTGAGTCGTTGGAAATCGATTTAGCCAACGTCCTGGCGCTGGGCGACGGTGAAAACGACAAGGAAATGCTAACCTACGCGGGTGTCGGCGTCGCCGTCGGAAATGCGAGCGACGCCACGAAAGCGGTGGCGGATATTGTTTTGGACGAAACGAACGATGATGACGCCGTGGCTGTGGCTATAGAAAGGTACGTGCTTCCGGTATTGAGACGCGAAGCCAAAGCCAAGGCGGAGGCAGAGGCGGAAGCAAAGCGCAAGCTGAAAGAAGAAGCTAAAGCCAAGGCCACAGCAAAGGTTCAGGCAGCGAAAGAAAAAGCGGAGTATCAAGTGCTTTTAAGACAAAAGACCGAAGACGAGCGCAGAGAGGCGGAAGCTGAGCTCGAGGCTGAGCTCGAGTTGAAGGTCGAAACTGAGGAAAAATTGCTCGGATTGGTCAGAGCAGTGGCGCAAGGCACACAACGCGTCAGCGAAGCGCTCACGCCGCAAGAAATTGAAGCGAACGAAGCTAGAGACGCGGCGTCGACGACGTCTTCGTCGGTGGAAAGTGAGACCACAACCGACGAGAGGCAGGCGCAGCTCGACGCGATCGAAGCGTTGGCCGCAAAGCAATCGCAAGAGTTGCTTGAACGCCAACGCGCGAATCAAGAGCGTTTGAAAAGACTGCAGCTCGAGTACCAAGCCGCCAAGGCGGAGCTCGCAAAGGTTGAAAAGAAAAGCACGGCAAAAATGGCTGCAAAAGTTGTCAAAGTTGACGACCGCGCGACGTCCACCGACGCCGAGGAAGACGAGAAGGAACGCATTCGTTCTGAGACAAACATCATCAAGGCTCGTACATCTCTCAAGAAAGCCGCTCAAAAGGCGAAGAGTGACGCCCGAAAGTCTGAAAAAGAAGCGCGCGTACAGGAAAAGCGCCAAGTGGAGGAGACTGGCGTAACAACTAAGGACGCGGTGAACGGTGCAAATCTCTTCGCCGGCTTCGTCGCCTCGGCGCTTAAAACCGTCGCCACGCTGGGCGGAGCGGAAGTTTTGCGTCGTCGTCAAGAGGCTGATCGCGATGCGTCGAAAGCGCGCTTACTTTTGGAATTGGTGGATGTCGACGGCGGCCGCGAATGTAGTCCAGACACGCTCGAGCGCATCAACGAGGCAATCGCCACGCTCGAGGCGTTGAATCCCACAAAAAAAGGAGCGAAGAGCACTCTGATGCTCGGCCTTTGGAGCTGCGCGTTCACGAATTGTCCGCAGATTCTGGGAACGGAAGGCATCAACATGATGAAACAGAAGGGCGCGACCACATTCTTTAGCTACGATCTCGACACCGAGCGGTGCGAAATCGACCGAGGGTGGCCTCTGAGACGTCTGCGAGCGAGCGTATCGTACAGAACTGATTCTTCGTTCGAGCTCGATATTCCCCTGGCTCCCATATCTAAAGTGTTCGGGATTTCGTTATCCAACGAAGAGCGCAACTACTCCGCCCTGACGGTGACGTATCTCGATCCGGACATGCAAATTTGCCGAGGTCGCGACGATACCGTGTACGTCTTCGTGCAAAACGACCCGACGCACAGGCTCGATCTCATCGGCGATTAACGCGACGCGCGAAGCGTTCGTTCCTCGCCTCGCCTTAGCTCTCGCGTTGTGATAGAGGTGCCCGCAATCGTCCCTCAACTCCCCCCCGGTGCCCGGATTTTCAGAGAATCGCGATCGCGCGCAGAACTCGGAGACGAGCGCGCGCCGGCGCGGCGCCACCGCGCGTCGCGCGCGCGATGTCGAACCCGCTCGAAGAACGCTTCCGCAGGTCATGGTTCGAACACCTCAGTCGCCTTCGAGAAGTCGAAGCCGCGTGCGCGCCGGAGATCGAAGGCGATCCGGCCCTCCGGTACAGCGTGCCCCGGATCGTCTGCATCGGTGAAGAGTCCTCTGGGAAATCCTCCACGCTCGAGCGCGTGGCGATGATGAGCGTGTTTCCGAGCGACGAGAGACTGTGCACGCGGGTGCCGATCGAGCTGCGGCTGAGGCATCGCGATCGGGAGAGTTTGGCAAAGGAGGAAGAGCGGTTTAGGGACGGGTACGTCGTCATGAAAATGGCGCCGGGCGAGGATTCCAAGTTAAACGCGGACGTTTCCTCACAGATGCATCCCGATGAAGTTCCGGCGCAAGTTCGCACGTGGATGGAAGAGCTAGTCGCGGCGGCGAACGGCAAAGTGACGGGCGTGACGGATGACCGGATAATCATCGAGCTGTACTCTCCGCTGTGCGTCAACCTGGATTTGATCGATTTACCTGGGATCGTGGCTGGGAGCATACCAGGGGAGCCTACGGACATGATGGACCGCACGAGAAATCTATCGGCATCGTTCTTGAATGATAAGGCGCATCCACATACGTTTGTCATCGCCGTCGCATCGGCGCGCGAGGCGAGAATTCGTAACTCGCAAGCGATGGAATTGGTGCAGCGTTACAATAAAGTGCAATTCACTATTGGTGCTTTGACGATGGCGGATCTTTCAGCAGACAGTCGCCGTGAATCACCATATACGAGACTGATCGAACGTTTGAATGCACAAGCGGACGATACGCCGGAGCTCGGTCTTGGGTACGTGGCTCTCAAGAATCGCGACACCGTTACGGCGACACGAGAAAACCAATCGAGAGAAGAACTCGAGAAGGCCAACCAAGATGAAAAAGAATGGTTTGCTGAGCATCTTTCCGGACATACTGAACGCTGTGGCATTGAAAGTCTCGTCGATAGACTCGTGCAAAAAGTTGACGAGTACACCAGGGGGCCATGGATCGTAGCCGAGCGCGAGCGCATCGAGACTGAGCTCGTGAAAGTGCGACAAGAATTAAGCGACATGGGCGAGTTCCTGCCGAACGATTTGAATGAACTTATTTCTTACTTTTCCAGTGAGATAGAGAAGCAGTGTAAACCTTCGTTTGAAACACTTCTTGAGTTTGTTCCAACGGTGACATCCGGCAGCGCCGGACTGCAAGATATCTACGACGCCGCAAACTTTACGATTTGGCAACACAGCGATATCCACTCGCTAATGCCGTCAATTTCTCCAACCACTTTAAAGACATTCGACGGTCGAATGTTCTACGGCGAACCCACCTTTACAAAAAGATGGTCGCCGTTTGTGAAAATCACGCACAAACATCTTTTTGGGCAAGACACGCAGACACCTGAGACACCGTCCCATGCCTCATCAAATGGCGTTTGGACAATGCGGCGTGACGCTATAAACACAATTTCAGATCACTTCAATCAGACTTTTTGTAACGGTAGCCTGCTATTCGTTGGCCGACGTTGCTCATACGACGACGATGGTTGCGGTGGTGACAAGTTGGTTGGATTCTTTATCACACAGGACATGATACAACAAAGAAGACACGATATTCAGACCATGTTGGCGGCGTTGGGCAAGCGTGTGCCAACAGACAACCGTTCTCCTTGGACGAAGAGAGAGAACCATGAGAGCGATTCTCAGGATTCGAATTCTCAGTCACCAAATAATGTTGGAACAGGCACTGGTTTTGATTTTGCTCCGAACCTTTTTACTCAGCGTGCAGAGCGCGGACCGTTTCGTCGCGCGCGACGTTCAACGCGCGGCGGTCTCGAACAAGATGGGGAAGTAGTTGTTCTTTACCACCCTGCACGACCAGCTTTCAGAGCGAAGTTAGAGATATCTGAGGACCTGGAGAAATATTATGAGAACGTCTTGCATCTGCGCGAGTCTGTCGTTCGGATTTTCCAGACGAATGCTCGCGCCTTCTTTAAATCATCAATCACGGACGTATTGGACGTTCTGAAAGCAAAGGATGCGCGATTTTCTGTGTTTTTCGAATCGCTCTCTGTGATTCTTGATGATTGGTGCGAGGTGTGTGTTCGGAACGTAACCACTGAATTTGCTGAGTGGCTTACGAGGACAGGAGCCGTATCAGAGAATCGTGATGCGCATTTTCAAATCACCGCTTCGTATTTTACTAACTCGATAACACGCAAAATGCGCGAAATGATATTCTTTCATTACGCTGATTCAAGCATTGCCAAAGTTTTCGAATCAGGCGAGCTCAATGAAATCATGCGGCGGCACTGCGACGAGCATAACATCGATGTAGACGATCTTTACGTTGAAAACTGTGTTGAACAGCGTAAGAAAGCGGTGATGAAAATGGAAATGCTGACAACCATGAAGAACAGCCTACATCAAATATTTACGAGTGAAGTGGACGAACAAAGTAACGAACAACTTCCAAACACGCCAGAAGCAGATGCGGCACCTGTCCCGACTCTCTCGCACTCTCTCAGTCGAACTTCGATCTGATACTTTTGTGGAACCCGTGGAGTAAAGAGTCGTAACAACAATGAATCAAATATACAACATGTTTTCTATGTTTTCTTCTACAAAAGTCCCGCGCGCGTTATCTCGAGCAACTCGTCCCCTGGCGCCGAGCGCACGTGAAAGTTCACCAGCGTCGGTTGCATGTACGCGATGGAAATGGACATCGCGAACGGGTACACGGGATGAAAAACGTACTGCACGCGTCGCTTGCTTCGTCCGTTATTCGCCAGGGAGTTGTTCAGCATTAACTTGAAACTCACGCGACGCCGTTGACCCTGTTGCGCGCTGACGAATTTAATGCCAAAGTCCACGTGCGGCTGCAAGCGGTCGATGGCGGTGATCGTGCGCTCGTCGTAAGAGAAGAGCCTCTTGTCAAAGTACGGCGACAGCGACCTGAACTGCGGTGGGTAATCTTGCGTACGGAACAAGCGCGTGGCGATGGTGTTGAACGCATCCTCATCGTCGTCATCGATCTCCGCCGTGGACGTGTTACACACAGCCAGCGCCTCTCCTTGGCTCCCCGCGAAGCGCGCCCAGGGAAAATCGCCGCGCGGCGGAGCGTTTAACTCTTCGTCCACCATTCCATTCGTATCGCTCATGCTCGTCGCCGTCTGCGTAAATGCATTCTTACTCAGATCGAAGACACCATACATCGTCGGCCCGATGACGTTGTCCCCGCGCCGCGCCAGCGCGTACTCGGGCGTGCCAAACTTGATGAGGAGCAAATTCGCGTCCAGGATGCGCACGCGAAGCATCACCAACGACACGTATCGCTCAAAGTTTCGGTGCAACAGTCGCAGCGCGTCCGGGCTCGACGATCGTCGCGCGTCGTGATATAACGATGTCACCAAACGCTGCGTCAATCCGGTGAGCATCGACCGCCCCGAGGCGGCGAATCCCGTCGCGCGCGTTCGCGCCTTCTCCGCCGCTTGCGGTTCGGCGTCCATCCAAGCCCGCTCGCGCGCGTCTTGTGCGGCTACAGTTTCCTTGTCCTCGTTCGTGATGTGCTCACCGATCGATGCGACTTCTTCGAATCGTCCCTCTTCGTGCACTCGCAGAAAAATCACGCGCTGATGCTTCATCGACAACACCGCGAGCGTGTCGCCTCGAAGACTCACCGCGCCGTTCCGCGGCAGGTGCATGAAATCGTCTCGAAACGTGAACGAGTCCAATTTCTCGCCCGTCTTCGTGCGCACGAGATGTAACACGATGCGCTGCATCGAAGGCGCTCCCGAAATCCCGCCCGACGTCTCCTGCGTCTCCGTTCCGCGTCGCCCTCTCGCTCGCGCCGCCGCTCGCGCCGGCGCCCCGTCTTCGTCCTCTCGCATCGCCCCTCCCGCGGCGACCGACGACCCATCCAACGGCGTCGCGCTCGCCGCGACGATGTACTCCCCATCGTGCACCTCGAGCATGAAATCCTTCACGATCGCGTCGTCTCCATCGCTCAGATGCGTCGTCCACTTCTCTTCAAAGTACGACCAAAACGATCCCATCGCCCGCTCCGTCGCCTCGCTCGCCACCACCTCCCCTCGCTTATCCCGCCTCAGGCACGCCCGCATTCCCCTGAACGCGTACCCCACCAGCTCTTGCTGATGTCTCGACACGCACAGCAGCATCGACCCGTCGTTCGTGAACTTTCTCGGCGCCACGTCGGGAAAATCGCACACGCGACACGTCGCGTTCGGCGTCACCCCGCTCGCGTACACTCGCCGCGCGTTCGCGTGATCGTTCCCCGCGCCTCGTCCCAGCGCCGCGCGATCGAGCGTCCACCTGAAGACGCTCGCGCGCGACGTCTCCGCGTCGCCGTCGCGTCTTCCGCGCGCCATCCCGTCGCCATCGTCGCCGTCGTCGTCGTCGCGCCGCCGCTTCTTATCCATCGCGTCGTCGCCTCGCGCGCGCGGTCGCGGTGCGCCGTCGTCGCGCGCGCGCGCTCGCTCGCGCGTCGCCTCGCGCGACGCGTCGCGCGCGCGGCGTATCGTATTTTCGCGCGCTCGGCGTTCGCGTCGCGCGCGTCGCGCGCGGTCGCGCGCGCGGTGTGCGGCGCCGACGCGACGACCGACGTCACCGCGGGACGTTTCGAGCGTTTCGCCGTCGATTCGCGTCGACGCGCGCGTCGCGACGCGCGCGACGCGAACGCGCGCGCGCGCGCGGTCCGCGACGGAGAAAAATTTCGCGCGCGCGGTCGCGCGCCGTCGCGCGCGGACGCGCGTCGCGCGCGCGTCGCGACGCGTCGCGACGCGCCGTCGTCGCGAATGCGCGAATTCGCGACGCGCGATGCGATCCGCGTCCGCGCGCGTCGCGCGATCCGCGACGCGCGGCGCGCGGTGTCGACGCCGACGCGCGCGCGTCGCGCGATCGACGCGCGCCGCGAGGCCGACGGCGCCGTCGATCGCGTTCGTCGGGTGGGAGTGGATCGAACCGTCGTCCTCGGCGGCGGGCGCGCGGTCCGTCGCGCTCGTCGCGGAGGCGCTGCGGCGAGGGTGGCGCGTGACGTGCGTCGCCAGCGCGGAGGCGCGCGCGGGGCAGGAGGACGCGCTCCGCGCGATGGGCGCCGAGACGCGCCGGATGAAGGCGAATCGAGGGGATGAATTGCGCGCGCTCGTCGAGGCGGCGAGACCGGATTGCGTCGTGTTCGATAGGTTCCTCGCGGAGGAGGCGTACGCGGGGAGGCTGCGGGAGATCGCGCCGAGCGTGGTGCG
Source organism: Ostreococcus lucimarinus CCE9901 (assembly GCF_000092065.1). Lineage (NCBI taxonomy): Eukaryota > Viridiplantae > Chlorophyta > Mamiellophyceae > Mamiellales > Bathycoccaceae > Ostreococcus > Ostreococcus sp. 'lucimarinus'. The sequence continues at coordinate 262,610 of NC_009363.1, forward strand.
AGTGCTCGACATGCAGGACGCGCACGCGCTGCGAAGGGCGAGGGAACGCGCGGCGAAGGCGGCGAAGACGCGCGGCGAAGACGCGGCGAAGGAGGTTTTGAAGAGCGCGCCGAACGCGAGGGACGAGGATTTGATGCGCGAGATCGCGAGCGTGCAGAGGAGCGATTTAACTCTGGTGTGCTCGCCCGTGGAAAAGGAGTGGTTGACGCGCGAGTGCGGCGTGGCGGAGAGGAAATTACGCTTGGCGTCCTTCTTCGTCGATTCCGTCGACGCCGAGGCGATGAAGAGGGATTTTAGCGCGCGGAAGGATTTCGCCACCATCGGTACGTTCATGCATAAACCAAACGTAGATTCTGTAGAGTGGTTGTGCGAAGAGGTGTGGCCGTTGGTGCGCAAACAGCTCCCCAACGCGACGATGCGCGTGTACGGATCTTACGCCACCGAAAACCATCGTCGACGATTTCACAAACCAGCGCAAGGATTCTTGTTCGAAGGTTTCGCGGAGGACTTGGGCGAGACGTTGCGCGCGCATCGCGTGTTGCTCGCCCCGCTTCGGTTCGGCGCCGGTATCAAAGGCAAGATTCTCGACGCGTGGCGATACGGATTACCCGCGTGCACGACGCCCATCGGCTCCGAGGGATGCGTGCCGGACGTCGTCGAGTTTTGGTCGCCCACTTCGAGCGCGCCGATAGACCCCGAGCACGGGTGGGGCGGGTTTGGCGATTTCACAAACCCGCAAGATATCGCCGACGCCGCCGTTCGTCTTCACGAAGACGAAAATTTGTGGCGTCTCGCTCGCGGAAACGGCGCCGACCTCCTCGATCGCCTCTTCTCCGCCCGCGTCAACTTACCCGACGTCTTCGACGCCATCGAGCGCGTCATCGACGATGTCGATGCCGTTCGAGACGCGGATTATTTCGGCCAGTGCTTATGGCGAGAAGACGTGCGTTCGACGACGTACTTTTCCAAATGGATCGAAGCGAAAGAAACCGGCGCGACGAATTAGTTTCTAGTCTTGAATTGTATCGTGATAGATGGTCGTTAATTAAATCGTGCAAATCGGGTTGTTCTTCACCGACGTGATTTGCATCTTCGAGCCGAACAAGTCGCGAATGTTGTCGATGCCGTACATGATCATCGTCGGTCGCTCGAGCGAGAGACCCCAGGCGATGACGTTGACGTCCTCGGGCAGACCCATCGGCTCGAGCATCTCCGGACGAAACATCCCGGAGTTACCGACCTCGACCCACTTGTCGAGCATCGGGTGGAAGGCGAAAATTTCCATTGAAGGCTCGGTGTACGGGTTGAACGCGGGCTTGAATCGAAGCTGCGTCATCCCGAGACGCTCAAAGAATTGATACAACACGCCGATGAGATCGCCGAGCGTGAGATCTTTGTCGCAAATAACACCCTCGACTTGGTGGAACTCGGCGAGGTGCGTGCGATCGACGGCTTCGTTGCGAAACACGCGATCGATGGAGAACATTCGCGCCGGCTTGAAACCGGTTTGCGCGATGTCGTACAGCATGCGCGCGCTCACCGCGGTGGTGTGCGTGCGAAGAATATTCTTATCCGCCTCTGCGCGCTTCCACGCGTACTGATGACCGATCGAACCGTTCCCCCCGGTCTCGTGCATCTTACGCACGCGTTCCACGTAATCCTCCGGCGCAAAGTTCATCGTCGCCGGCGTCTTCATAAAAAACGTGTCGTGCGCGTCTCGCGCCGGGTGCTGTTGCGGTTGAATCAGCGTGTCAAAATTCCAAAATCCACTCTCCACGAAGTTATTCGTCGGCATCTCCGAGAACCCCAACGAGAAGAAAATCTCCCGAAACGCCTGTCGAACCTTGAGCAACGGGTGCACGTGCCCGCTCGCCGGCTGCGCCCCCGCCCCCGGCACCAAATTATACGCCTTAAACGCCTGTCCCCTCCACGACCCTTCATTCATCATCTCCTTCGTCAAATCCGCCGGCAGCACCTTGCGCTCGAGCGCGAACTCCGCCCCCTTCGTCAATTCGTACTCTTTCCACCGCTCCTCCTTGGCCAATTTTCGCTTCTTCGTCAGCGTCTCCAGCGTCTTCGCATCCACGGTTTCTCCACCCCTCAGCGCTCGCAGCGCCTCCCGCACGTCATCCTCGATCGTCTCCACCCGTCGCTCCACCCTCGGCGTCGCTCCCTTCACCATCGCCAACCAATTCCTTTGCATCGCCTGCTTGAACCCGACGTCCGCCGCCCCCGGTCCCGCGCGCGTCCTGAACGCGTCCAGCTCGATCCCCTCCTCCGGCACGCACGCGAACGCGCGCGCCTCGGGCGATCCCTCATCGACGCACCGCTCGCCCTCCGCCGTCAGCGTCGTCCTGGAGCGCTCGATCGCGCGCGCGACGACCATGTTCGCCGCCGTCAGCCGCTTGACGACGCCGACGACCGCCTGATGATCGACGCCGTGGCGCGCGCTCGCGGACGCGGTGTCCGCGATGCCGTCGCGGGCGATCGCGGCGAGGACATCGCGCTCGATCGCGTCGGCGTCGGACATCGTCCGCGGCTCGCGCGCGGCTCGAGCGTCGCGCGATGGCGCGCGATGGCGGATCGACAGACCCTCGAACGCGCCATCGACGGTTCGTGACTCAAGAAGAGAGGGGGTCGACGACGCGGGCACGCGACGCACCGCATCGGCGCGACCGCAGACGGCGACGATGGCGCGCGCGCGCGCGAGCGATCGGCGGCGACCCGCGGCGGCGCTCGCGGTGGCGCTGACGCTCGCGTGCGTCGCGCGCGCGACGACGCGAGGCGCGGCGCCACCGACGCGCGTCGAAAAGATGACGACGCGACGCGCGGCGCGCGACGCGTTCGCGTCGACGACGAGCGGCGACGCGAGGACGCTCGACGACGCGCGACGCGCGTTCGCGTTCGCGAGCGATCGCAAGGCGCACGCGCTGGTGACGGGCGGCGCGGGATTCATCGGGTCGCACTGCGCCGAGGCGCTGCTGCGGCGCGGCTACGCGGTGACGACGGTGGATAACATGAGCCGAGGGAACGCGGGCGCGGTCGAGGCGCTGCGAAGGATGGCGCCGAAGGGAAGCCTGCGAGCGGTGCGAGGGGATCTGGGCGTCGTCGAGGACGTGGACGCGGCGTTCGGGAACACGAACATGCCGGTGGACGCGGTGTTTCACTTCGCGGCCATCGCGTACGTGGGGGAGTCGATGGCGGATCCGGTGAGGTATTACTCGAACATCACGACGAACACGGTGAATTTATTGCGAGTGATGCAGGCGAAAGATGTGAGGAAGATGATTTACAGCTCGACGTGCGCGACGTACGGGAACGTGGAGAAGTTGCCCATCACCGAGTCGACGCCGACGAGGCCGATTAATCCGTACGGCAAGTCCAAGTTGTACGCCGAAAACGCGATCAAGGATTACGCGCTGGCGAATCCAAAGTTTAAGGCGTCGATTTTGCGGTATTTCAACGTGTTCGGGGGCGATCCCGAGGGCGTGTTGGGCGAGTTGCCGCGCGCGGAGTTGCGCGAGCACGGGAGAATTTCCGGCGCGTGCTTCGACGCGGCGATGAAGAACATCGACAAGCTCACGGTGATGGGGACGAAGCACCCGACGCGGGACGGGACGACGATACGAGACTTTGTGCACGTCGTAGATTTAGTGGACGCGCACATAGCGGTGGCGGAAAAGAACAAATTTGATAATCCTCCGTCGTTGTACAACGTCGGCACGGGGAGCGGCGTGAGCATGCGAGAGTTCGTGGAGACGTGTAAAAAGGTGACGGGCGTCGACATAGAGATTCACTATCGCGCTGAACCTCGGCCCGGAGATTACGCCGAGGTGTACGCGAACGTGGACAAGATCAAACACGAGCTCGGGTGGGAGGCAAAGTACACGGATTTGCACGAGAGCCTGACGCACGCGTGGAAGTTTAGAAAAACGAAGGGCGACACCTGGGAATTGTAAACGAGCTGTAATTGTACTACCGTAGCAACGAATTTTTCTACAAATCGCTAAGTGTCTGCGCGAACGCGCCCTCTAACATCGCCATCTCTTCGAACACATCGTCTCGAGACCCGTCGAGCGCGCGCGCGTCGCGTAAGAGCGCGCGTCGCGCTTCGTTCGCCGCCGCCGCGACGGCGGCTCGTCGGGCGTCCGCGGCGTCGGCGACGACGCGCGACACGCTCGCGCGCGCACGAACATCGAGCGCGTGCAACGCCGACTTCGCCGTCTCCGCGCGCGCGGCCTCGCGTTCGAGCTCGCGTTCCGCTTCGCTCGCCGGAACATCCGGCGCCGGTCCCCAAAACTCGAGCGCGCGCGACCACGCGGCGTCCACGTCCGTCTCCTCCGTCGCGTCCACGACGAACGCCGGAAACGTCGCCCCATCTCCCGGCGTCGTCACCGCCGGCGCCTCGAACGCGCGCGTCATGCGTTCGAACACCTCCTCCGGAACCGCCTCCGCGCCCTCGCGATTTCGATTTCGCCGTCTCGCCTCCTTCGTCGGCGCCGTCACGTGCGCGCACGCGCAGCTCGCCCTCGCCTCCCTCGCCGCGCGAAACACCTCCCACCGCATTCCTCTGTAATACATGTTATCGTCCACGATCACCACCGTCTTCACGCCGTCTTCTCGCGCGTTTCCTCGTCTCGTCGCCGCGTCGACGTCCGCCGCCGCCTCGGCGCGCGCCGCTCGCCACCGCGCCGGCTCGAACGCCGTCGTCCCGTCCTCGCGCGTCATCGCGCGCAGCTCGCGCGCGTCGTAACGCGCGTGATGCGCGTCGTGCCCGCTCTCGCGCGCGCGTCGCGCGAGCGCGCGCGCGAGCGTCGTCTTCCCGACCCCCGGCAGGCCGCACAGGACGAGCACGAGCGTCTTGGACGCGTCCTCGCGCGGCGCGCGCGCCGCTCGCGGACGCGACGCGGCGTCCGAGGCGGTGGCCATCGCGCGCGCCGCGCGCGGCGGCGCGCGCCGCGCCGCGCGCGACGCGGCGCGACGCAGCGCGCCGCAGAGCGCGACGCGATGTCCCGCGGCGGCAGGAAGACGCACGCGCACGACGATCAGTACGGCGAGGTCGGACGCGGCGACGACGGCGACGCGCGCGACGACGGCGCGCGATCGACCGGCGGCGCGGGCGCGCGGAAGGGCGCGAAGGGGAGCGTGGCGTACGTTCGAAGATTGCCAAAATTTCTAGAGGCGCACGCGGGACTTCTGGGCGCGACGACGACGACGCGCGACGACGACGACGCGCGAGCGACGGTGAACGACGCGGTGAACGCGCGGACGGAGGCGGTGCGCGGCGAGACGGACGCGAGGGCGCGGACGGGGGCGGCGCCGCGGCGGTCGGCGTTGAGCGCGCTGGGATTCGACGACGACGAGTCGATCGCGGAGATGGCCGCGGTGCACAAGGGCGAGGGGAACAGGGCGTTTCAAGAGAAGCGATTCGAAGACGCGGTGGCGTCGTTTTCGCGCGCGGCGGCGCTGGAGCCGAAAAATTGGGTGTTTTTTAGTAATCGGAGCGCCGCGTACGCCGAGCTTGGGCGGTACGACGACGCGTTGGATGACGCGAAGGAGACGATTCGATTGAACTGCGAGTGGACGAAGGGGTACGTTCGACTCGCGACGGCGTGCTCGGCGCTGGGTAGGTTGTCCGAGGCGACCGCGGCGTGGAGGAGGGCGTGCGAATTGGACGACGAGAACGCGTCTTTGCGGGAATCGCTCGCAAAAGCGGAAGCGGCGGAAGAGTCGTCCTTGAAGGAAGGCAAGTTCAAGTTTCAAGGGTCGAAGCGTAAAGAGACGGCCGGCGACGGTGAAGACGTCGCCGGAGGCGATGTGACGGAGGCGAAGAAGAAGAAAAAGAAGCCGCCTCCCGCGACGCTGTCGTTTGCGGATGACGACGGGTGAGTTACGGTAGAAGTATTAATAATGTACCATGCGAAACGATTATCAATCTACATCCTTTAACGAAGAGGCCGCGCGCGCGGACGTATTTTCGACGGTCGCGCTCTCCGATCGCGCGACGGATAAAACTTCGAGTTTTGCCTTCATGTCGGCGAGTTTCTTGGCTTGCTCCTCGGCACGCTTTTCCTTCATTCGCTTTTGCAACCGACCAACCTTGTACAAGTCTTCGTAATTCGTTATCACCGCCACGTCCGGGTTCTCGCGTATGGCCTTGTCTTCCGCCGTTTCCTCGTCTTCCGATTCGGTGTCCCAACCGAAATCGTCGTCGTCGCGCGTGAAATCCGCCTTCGCAATGATTTCCCAATCTCTGGCGAGATCGTTTGGCACGGGCGCGATGGATCCTTCGGGTACGCGCGCGTCACCGCTCGGCATTTTTGACTCATGAGAGCTAGCGTGCACGCGAAGCGCGTATGGACTCGAGCCCATGAGCACGTCTCGACACGACACGACAAGACGGTAAAAGCCATCCTCGACGGGCTCGTACGAAGCCACGAATCGCCCGCGTCCGTCGTCTTCAATCTTCACTCCATCCTTAGTTTTGATTTCGTGTCCGTTGACGTCGGTGACCGAGATTTGCAAAGGAAGCTGCTCGCTTAAGTTTCCAAACACATCGTTATCGAATTCATCGCGAGCCTTGATCGTAAACGATGCGCGCTGTGAAACCGCGGCTCGCCTCGTACCATCGCCTTCGACGACGCAATGCTTTGCGCTCGCACGCGCGGGCTCGACCACGACGTCGTATGGAGAGTTTCCGCACTGTTCGTCGTTTCCAATGATGACTTCGCACTGATACGCGCCGGCGACCGTGCACGTGTAGTACGCCACATACGTCCCGTCGCCGTTATCCGTCACGGTGCCGTATTCGACGAGTTCGTCGTCCGTCTCCATGGAATCCACGTGTGTTAGCTTGACGGTAAATATATCTCCCCCGCTCAAGCGTTTATTCTTCAACTCATCCTTCGCCTCGATGCCAATCATGCTCGCTTCCCCCGCGCGCGCTTTCACGACGCCCGGCCCGAAAACTTTCGTAAACGCCGGTTCGGCGGTACTTTGGCACCAGCAATCGCGTTCCCATTCGCCGCGATACTTTGTGCCATCGGCGAAGACGCACACGCCGTAACCGTGTCGCTCGTCTCGCACCCACTCGCCTTGATATTCATCACCGTTGGCGTACGTGCACGCGCCTTTGCCGTGTCGCTTACCGTCACACCACTCGCCCTGGTAAATTGTGCCGTCGGCGTACAATCGCTTGCCTTTGCCGTTTTCGGCGTCTTCGTCGAACGCGCCGCGATACTCCTCACCGAGGTCGGTGAATTTGCAAACGCCCTGTCCTTTTCGACGACCCCCTTCAAAGTCTCCAACGTACTCGAACGTCGCTGTTTTCAACACGCCCTTGCCGTGATACTGATCGTCTCGCCACTCGCCGTCGTACGTCGATCCCGTGGCGAGTTCGCACTTGCCTCGCCCGTGCCTGAGATCGTCGCGCCACTGCCCTATGTACTTGTACGACCCAACGGCGGCAAACTTACCGCGACCATGCCGATAATCACCGCGCCACTCTCCGTCGTACTCCACCGATCCGTCCTTCGCCGCGTACCTTCCGCGCACTCGCGATCCCGAAAGCGTCGCGCCGTTAAACGTGGACCCGTCCGCGTACGTATACATCCCATTACCCTCGACGATATCATCCACCCATTCGCCCTCGTACACGTCCCCGCTCGCGAAACGTTGCGTACCCCACCCCCAGCGATGATCATTCTTCCACTCACCCTCGTACACGTCGCCGTTGACGTACTCGCACCTCCCTCGCCCGCACGTCTTGTCGTCTTCCCATTCGCCCTCGTACTTCAATCCCGACTTGAATGTCATCGTCCCTCGTCCGTGTCGCTTATCGTCCCTCCAGTACCCATCGTACACGTCCCCAGTGCTACACACGTGTCTCCCTCGTCCGTGTCGCGTCTCATCGACGCACTCGCCCACGTACTCGTCGCCGTTCGTGTACTCGAGCGCGCGCTCGTCGTAATACCGAGGCTCGAGCGCTTCCGCCTCATCCACGATCGCGCGCGACTCCGCGTCGTCCTCGGCGCGCGCGAGCATTTCCCTTCGCACCGCGCGCAACCGCTCGAGCTCCGCGCGCATCTCCTCCGTCGTCCGTTTCTTCCCTCCATCATCCGCCTCCGCCTCGCGCGTCCCGACGATTCGTCCATGATCGACGCTCGCGACGCCGTCCGCGCCGTCCGCGCCGTCCGCGCCCGCGTCCTCGTCGCGCAATTCTTCGATGATCATTTCCCTCGACCGAACGCGCGCGCGCGTCGCGCCGTCGCGTCGCCGTGTCGCGCGCGCGCCGCGTTCGCGCGCGCCGTCGTCTCGAGCGTTACGCGTGCGTTTCTCGCGCGCGCTCGACGAGTCGACGCCGTCGCGCGCGCGCGCCGTCGCGCGCGCGTCGCGCGTCGCGCGCCATCGACGCGAGAAATTTCGCGTCGTCGGTTCGTCGCGCGCCGTCGTCGCGCGCGGCGTCGCGCGCGCGCGACGGCGTCGATTCGTCGCGTCGCGTCGCGCGTCTCTCGCGCGTCGCCTCGACCGCTCGAGGTCGCGCGCGCGATCGAGCGAGGGGTCGTCACTCGCGCGCGCACGACGCGGCGACGTCGGCGCGCGGGCGAGCGCGCGCGCGCGATCGACGCGCGTCGCGGTCGGTCGGTCGGTCGGTCGCGCGCGCGCGACGCGACGCGACGCGACGCGACGAACGCGACGAAAGTTTGGATTGGATTGGATTGGACTGGTTTGGATTGGATTCGACGATGTCGGACGCGGTGGCGGGCGCGGATGAGACCGTGGGGCGACGGACGACGCGACGGGGCGCGGACGGCGGCGCGGGGAGCGCGCAGGCGGCGGCGAGGCGGGAAACGATCGAGATGCGGACGGAGCGGTACGCGAATTGTAGGGTGCATAAGAATTGCGGGGACGCGTACTGCGAGTTTCGGAAGCTGGCGTGGGAGTTTCGAGCGGTGCGGGATCGAGCAGAGGCGAAAGGGTCGAAGGCGAAGGCGGTCGCGGAGGCGTGGGTGAGAGCGGCGATGAAGGAGGACGACGCGTGGAATGAGGCGGCGGAGAGGGAGCGGAAGAGGTTGCGGGCGGAGGCGGCAAAGGTGACGAAGGCGATGGAGCTCGCGGCGAGAAGCGCGCCGACGGAGCGAGAATTGAGACGCGCGCGGGCAAAAGAGTTGAAGCGTCTCGATGGAGACGCCGATGTGAGCGAAGAACCGTCGCGCGCGGGGACGCCACCGCCGGAGACGGAGGAGGAAAAGAAGACACGACAGGCGATGGAGATTTACGAGAAGCGCATGCAGCGCGTGCGCGACTTGACCAAACGCCGCGCCATGCTCTTGGCTCGCGCCAGTACGGTGGTGGTGCACCCGGGAACAAACAAGGTGATCGCGTTGTCAACGCCCGAAGAGCTGTCAATCGTGCTGAAGATTGAGGCAAAGAAGAAGGCGCAGATGGAACAGAGGCGGCGTCAACGCGGCTTGAAGCGTCCGATGAAGGGTCCGAACATTGGCGACATGTACAGAATGCCGCGTCTTTTCGAGGAAGTCTGGCTGTATGAAGACAGCAACGTGGACGAACCGACTATTTCGGATTTGATTCACATGAACATAGGAATGTAGCTCTCTACCAATACAATTAAAGAGAATTCTAAAGACTCTTCACGACGACTTTTCTCGCTCGACGATTTCGTCAATCTTACGGAACTGCCACGGCCATCGCACGTTGTACAGGAACTGTCGCTGATCGAATCTATTGTCGTCCGGCGAGTAATTTTCAGCGTGATACGACGGCGTGAGCGTTGTCATCTTGTGCCTGTTGCACGAATAAAAGAAGAAAAATTTCTTCACCTTTTCGGCGATTTCGCTCGCAGAGAGCCCGCGATCCGCCCACTCCACGGTGTACAGACGCTTGAACATCGCCACTGGTCCAAGACGGGCGATTTTACGCAACCTTCCGTAAACACCGAGATCGTCGTAACTCATACCCATGTCCTCTTCGTCGGTTTGTACGTAGTCATCGCGAATAGGTTCGAGTTCCGCGGTAGGCGGCGCCTTTTCGACTTCTGCGAGCGTGGGATATCCCAAATTCATCGCCCCCCAGCGCAAGAACGATCGCAAATCGGCTTTGCTGATGCCGCCAATCGGATTTACGTCGGCACTCGAGCAATCGTACTTGGTCATGTATCCTCTCAATCCCTCGTCCACGTTCGCGCTCCCCAACACGAGCAAAAAGCCAGATTTACCTCGAACCCAAGGCAAAAGTTGCGCGAAAAGGAAGGACAAAACCATGCGCACGCGAGCTTGGATGTTTTGAAGCGCCAAGTTTTCCGCGTTTGACCCGCCGTCCACCTTAAATTTCGGCGTTTTCCCAGTCACCGTGGTGAAGAATGTTACGACGGCTGTCACCACGACGTCGATGGCGACGCTCAAATGCGAGGCGCCGATATCATTCGCGAGCGCCGCCGCGCGCGCGCGCGTCTCCGCGCTGCTGTTGTCCGTGCCAAGGTAAACAGTCGTAAATATCATCTTCGCCAACTCTTCGGCGCTCGGGATCGGGACGTCGCTCGCAAGTTGGGCGACGCGACGAATATCGTCGGCGACAATCGCGTCCCCCGCGCTCGCCGCCCTGGTGACTAGTTGACACATGCTTCCGACGATGGCGGCCGTGCTGGCCGAGTCGGCGCCTCCGGAAAGCGGCAAAAAGTATCCGCTCGCGCCCGAGCGCCTGAGATAATCCCACAACCAGCACGCTGGCCCGAGCGCGATTTCCTCCTCGGGCGCATGAAACGAAATTGCCCGCTTCGGCGTCACCTTGAGATTCTCAGAAACGCACAGCTTGCCCGATACACGCACGGTAGGTATGCGCTTCACACTCGCCGCTTGTACACTCATCGATTGAAACGCTCCTCGATGCGATTGAACTTCATCGAGATCCACCGTCGCGGCGACGACTTCGACGTCGCTCACGTCGAATTGTTTCCCTTGCGCCACGATTTCCCCATTCACCGCGATGCACGCGCATCCATCGTAGTACAATCGCCCACCGTCACACCCGCGCTGATTGGAGTACAAATACACCCCACCCGCCTTCCCACTCGCGCTCTTGATCAAATTCATCCTGGCGTCCAACTTTCTCAATTGGTGGTGCGACCCGCTCCCGTTGCTCACGATTTCAATCCCATTCAACGCCAACGCGATGTGCGGCGCGTCGGGCGTCCACAACTCCTCACACGTCTCGCATCCTAATCCCGCGTCGTCGAACACCACCGCTCCGTCCCCGAACGCCACGCTCGTTTTCCCGTCCATTCCGAACCTCGCGCAACTCTCCGGCAGCGTAAACTCCTCCACTTCGTTCGCGCGCGTCCACGCCGTGAACCACCGCGACTCGCGATAATTCCCATCATCCGCCAGCGCTCTCTTCGGTCGCACGAACGCGATCGCGCCGTCGACGATGATGACTCGACAATTATACCTCGCCCCGCGCGTCGTCGCCGGCGCGCCGACGTCCACCACCGCCCCGCGCATCAATTCCTTCTCCTCGCACAGCTTCGCGATCACCTCCCACGCGTGCGTCTCCGTGTCGCGCTCGTGAAAGTGATCCTCGCACCCGTACCCGCACGTCTCGAGCTCGGGCCCGACGCGATAGCGCGCGCCGAGTCTTTTCGCGCGCAGGATGCTCTCTCGAATCCGCGCGTAATTTCCATCAAAGTCCAGCGCCCACTGGTTCAGCGCGCAGCACGCGACGGCGACGACGCGCATGTCGAACCTTTTCGCGCGTCGTTTCGCGCGCGATTCGGCGCGCGCCGTTCTCGCGCGTCGGCGCGCGGCGCGCGAATCGTCGAATTTCCGGGAAATCGCACCACCGGACGCGTCAGAGACCGACGCGCGTCGGACCGTCGGCGACGGACGCGCCGCGCGCGCGCGCGAGGCGTCGCGCATGACCCGCGCGCGCGCGCGGACGTGATCGAGCGACGCGCGCGCGATGCGCCGCCGCGCTCGCGAACGCGACCGCGCGCGAAGCGCCGCGGCATCGCGCGTCGTCGCGCTCGCGCTCGCGCTCGCGGGCGCGGCGAACGCGCGCGCGCGCGCGGCGAACGCGGGCGGGGGCGGACGACCGTCGTTCGAGGCGGCGGTGCTGCCGCCGAGCGCGTTCGCGGGACGGACGAGCGCGGTGACGGTGCACGGTTTGAACTTTTTGCCGGGCCGGGACGCGGCGTGCGCGGATTGTAACGCGAACGGCGCCGCGACGACGCGGTGCGCGTTCGGAGACGCGAGGGATAACGGTGCGGTGAGCGCGTTCGATGGCTCGGACGCGAGCGCGTTTGAGTGCGCGGTGAACGCGGTGGACGGGGCGACGGGGACGCCGAGGCTGGGCTTCGCGCGCGGGAGTTGGAGCGCGAACGGAGGGTACGATTGGGCGGTGTTCGGGGGCGAGAGCGGGGGGGGGGAGGATGGCAGCGTGCACTTCATGAAGATACCGAGCGTGGATGACGTCATCGCGAGCGTGGCACCGATGGGAATGCCGACGTACGCGACGGGTGGAGATTTCGCGCGAGGCGCGCTCGGGTGTTACTTTGAGTCCAGAAACGACGCGGGGTCGTGGGTGATGCGGGCGACGGGGACGGCGGCGGAGGCGGCCGAACACAGAGGGCTGTTTGTGAGCTCCGCGCTGTATCGATGCGAATCGCCGACGTACGAGAGGACGACGCCGTCCAAGGCGACGCTGGCGCGGTTCGCCGTCGGCGTCTTGGGAAACGACGGCGGCTCGCTGACGAATGTGGTGAGTTATAAGGAAAACTACTGGCTCACCCCGGGCGCGGCGACCGTGAGTAGTGGGACGTACGGTCTCACTGGGGGAGAGACGATCAGCGTCGGAGTGAGCGATTCGGATGGAGATTGGGCAAACATCGGTTGTCTCGTGGGAACGACGCGCGTGAGCGCGCGGTCGGTGTCTACGTCCACGGTGACGTGCGTAGCCCCTGCGCGCGCGGAGGATGATATTGCGAACGTGCCGATCATGGTTGGCGTACGGTATGCCGAACAGAGCGCGTCGGTCGTGACGAGATCGACGGACGTGACGACGTACTCGGGCGGTACGCCAAAGCCGACGAGCCCGTACGAACTCCTCAACGACGAGTTATTCCTATTCGGTCGCGGGAAACAAGTCATGCAAGTTTCTTCAGAAGAAGATTTCACGTGCGTGTTGACTACGGTTGTCGACAACGTGACTTCGGTGTTCAAATCGACGACGGCGAACGCGTCTCCCTTTGACCAAATCTTAAACTGTCTCCTTCCTTTGAACGTCGAGGTGGGATTCGTGGCGATGGGCATCACCGGTGGGAAATACGAGGGCGTGACGCAAGTCATGTTCGTCGATCCACCGCGGGCGATCAGCGCGTCGCCAAGACGAAGCCCGAGCGAAGGCGGTGGCATCGTGTGGGTGTACGGCTCGAATTTGAACGCCGGCACCGATCCGTACTCGTCGTGCGTGTTCACTGCCGACGAGTCGTCGAGTTTCAAATGGGCAGTGGGAACCGGCGCTCGCGCGAGTTCCGCTCTCGTCGCGTGCGAGCTACCGCCCGCGGCGTCCGTGGTGGTGCAGAACAATCAGCGAACAACGGCGGTGGCCGTCGTCATGCGTCCTGCTTCGGCGAGCGCGAACGCCTTGGATTCGGGAGCTTCGATCGAGTATGCCGTAAACGTCGCGTCGGCGTCCATATCTCCAGTGCGTGGATCGTTAGAAGGAGGGACACCCGTGCGCCTGGATCCGACTATGACGTGGGTCGTGTCGCAAAGCTCGTCGGGGACGCCAGATACGGATGATTTCGGCACGGGTGGGTGTCGCTTCAGCGCTGTCACCGTGTCCGCGCGCGTCGCCGACTCGGGAGCGATCGAGTGCGTGTCACCGTCGCTAGGTAACTTTCCGTACGCCAACGCACCGGTCGCGATCGCGGTGGATTGGCGAACGAGCTCGTCGCCCCTCGTCTTCTTTACGAGTACGAACACGTTTCTCAACTTTTCATACGTTCGATTCTAGCTCATCGATTAGCACATGTATTTCAGCAGCGTCTAGATCCACTAAATCTCGCTATCGCTCGAGCTCAACGCACCCTTGGTCGTGATCGCAATCGCCAAAGCGCGCTTCAACGTCGCCACTTCAGCGTATCCAGGCTCATCGCCGTAGTCGTGCAAGAGTAACAAAAAGTCATCCGTCTTCATCGACATGATATATTGCTCGGAAAGCGCTTCATTGATCTGCACTCGAGGGTCGTTGAATGTGGGATCACCGCGCTTTCTCGCCGCGTGCTCGACAAAATCTACGACGACTTCGTCGAGAGTGACGTACGGCACGTTGAGAATGTTCATTTCGGAACGGAATTCAGACACATACATTTGGCCGACGTACTTGAGCATCGCCGATGTCGTGCCGGGTGTGGAGACGACGTTTCTAGGATCGATACCACTCTTACGAATCGCGGCCGACTCCATATCGTCTGACTCGAATTGATTGTACTTGCCCGCAAGCGTCGTCGTCGTCGTCGTCCTCGTCTCCTTTGCGTCGAATTCAAACGAGGACGTCGAATCTTCTCTGGCGTTGAACGAACTCGGCGTTCGCGCGTCTTCATAGATCGACTCGTCCACGGTGTTGTCAAACTCCCAATAATCACTCATTCCCGGCGTCGCTTGCGGCACGCGCGTCGACTTCGAGGACGCGGGCGTGTCCTCGAAAGGATTTCCTCGCGCCGCCGTCGACTTTTTCGCCGTCGATGTGAATCGCCACGCTTCGTCTCGCACCGCCGCAATTTCCGCGTCCGTGGGCGATGGATAATCGTCCATATCGTTGAACACGTGCTTACCGCGCCAGCTTCCGATCGCGCCCGCGGGTGTTGACGGATTCACGTCGTTCGAACGCTTCTCCAAGCTCGGCAGCGGATCGAGCTCGACGACGTGCGGCTCGGGCGACGCCGCCATCGGCGACGCGCGCGCGAACGGATTCACCGGCACGATCGGCGACGGCATCTCATCGGGAATAACGCGCGGACCCAGCTTCGCCCGCCCCGCGTCGATGATATCCGCTTCGATCGCCCGCAGTTCCTTCGCGAACCCGTCCGCGAGCGTCTCGAGCAACGTCTCGCACTCGAGTTCGACGTCCACCTGATACTGCGCCTCCGTCTCGCTCGCGCGCTCGTACGCCGACCACGCGCGAAACGCCACGAGCGCCGAGCACTTCCTCTCCACGCGCCCCTCCAAAATCACATCCTTCCTCGCGCACGACCGCAGCGTAATTTTTCCGTCTCTCCGCGTTCCGCCCGCGAGCGCCCACTGCGCCTCCCGCGTCACCGCCTTCGTCTCGAACCGCATCACCGTCTCCCCCTTGTGCACGGTGACGTACTTCCCATAACACCCAGCGTCAAAATTCCCATCGCGCACGACGAACGCGTACTTCGCGCCCTCTTTACCGTTCCCTCCCTCGTCCCCGCGCGTTATTCGAACCGCCGTCAACCGCGGCGCCGTCGTCTCGTCCAACACCGCCTCCCCGAACGCCTCCCGCGCGCTCCTCGCGCCGCGCACTCGTCGCACGACGATCACGTCTCCATCGCTCAGCGGGTCCTCGCGCGCGCGCGCCTCCGCGTCGCGCCGCAGCGCCTCGAACGCGTCGTCGTTCTTCGCTCGACGCGCCGCCTCGCCGAGCTCCAGCGTCGCCTCGCCCATCGCGCGCGTCGCGCCGTCGCGCGCGCCGGCGCGCGCGTTTCGTTTCTTCGCCGCGAGGTCTCGCGCGTCCACGGGCGCGTCGCGTCGCGCTCTGGCGCGCGATCGATCGCGCTGGATGATTTTGAATTCAAATCGAGCCGTCTCACTCGCGCGCGCGCGATGCCGCGCGCGCGCCGCGCCGCGACGCGCGCCGCGGACGAGAGCGCGCGCGACGAAAAAAAATCACCGCCCGCTCGCGCGACGCGCGCGCGCGGCGCGACGCCGGCGCGCGCGCCGCCGCCGCCGCGACCGACCGACCGACCGCGACGACGCGCGACGGCGACGACGACGACGACGCGCGCGACGCGCGCGCGGTCGAACGCGCGGTCGCGCGCGGTGCTCTTGGTCGCGCTCGCGGCGGCGCTCGCGCTCGGCGCGCTGCGCGCGCGACGCGCGACGACGACGGGACGCGGCGGCGGCGCGGACGCCGACGCGGCGGCGCGCGCGACGACGCTGCGGCGCGCGCTCGACGCGGTGACGCGAAGCGCGAGCGCGGTGGAGTTCTTCGTCGAGGACGTGGCGACGCGACGGGCGTCGCACAAGGCGCCGACGGTGCTGGTGGCGGCGAACACGCCGGAGGGGTTGCGCGCGGCGCGGGCGAGTCTGGAGGCGACGCTGCGGAGGGGCGCGCGCGGGCGGTGCGCGATGACGCTGGACTGCGCGGCGGCGAACCTGCGGGAGTTGGACGCGGACGAGGCGCGAGGGCGGTTGCAGCGCGCGCTGGCGCGACACTTGGCGGGATGTTCGCGCGACGAGGACGGCGCCGTCGTGGTGCTGCACGACGTCGCGAACATGTCGCCCGAGCACGTCCCGGCGTTGCTTCCCGCGCTGAGCGAAGACGGGGCGTACGCGTACGATGGGGAATCGATCTCGACGACGAGAGGCGTGTTCGTTCTCACCGCGCACCTGCCGGCGACTCGAGCGGCGGCGGCGGCGCCGACGGACGAGAAGACGTTCACGAACGCGGCGAAGATGGCTTTATTGGACGCCATGCGCGCGAAAACTAGCGACGACGACGCCACGGCGTTGGCGTTTAGACGTAGAATAGACGTCGCCGTTCCGGCGAACGCGTGACGGCGCGTAAAATGTAACCGTAACCGTTACTATTTTCAACCGCACGTACTGTAACTGTTTTCAAAAATCCGCGCGTCGACGCGGCACCGCGCGCGACGTCGCGGGAACGAACCGCGACGACGACGCGATCGTGACGTGCACGATCCATCGCCGTCGCGTCGGCGCGTCCATCATCGCGGACGCGGCGCCGAACGAATCGGCGTTTTCGCGTCCCGAGTCACTCCGCCTTCGTCCCCGCGCGCCGCGCGTCGTCCCGCGACCGCGCGCGCGCCGCCGCGCGTTCGCCTACCGCGCGTTCTCGCCGAGCGCGCGCTCCACGGCGCTCAAGATGCGCTCAATCTTCACCGGATCGTCGACGTACCCGTCGCCTCGCGTCAACTTTGAGTGCACTAATTCGCCGGCGACTTTGACCTCGAGCGCGCCGCTCGTCGTCGGCGTCGGCTCCGCGGCCACGGAGGCTCGCGGAAATTTCGCCACGATGGCGCGCTCGATCGCCGTCGCGAAGCGCAGGTAGCCTCAGCCGCCTCAGTAAGTGATGTGTACGAGAGGATTCATCACGACGAGCGTCGCGAGTCGCGAAGTGACGACGAGTCGAGCGAGGACTGAAGGAATGTCGGAATACCGATGTTCGCGCGCGTGTCTAATGATATGGTTTCTAAAGCTACTGCGGCGCTGGCTACGGTGCGCGCGGCGCGCGCGGTGGTCAGAGAATGACGACGCGTTTAGCTTCTTTGCGCCTGGACGGCCTGGACGGCGCCGTCGCGACGCGAACGTCGTTGTGAGGAATGACCAAGGCGACCGTGTCTTCGAGCGCGCGGTTCGCCGTTTCGAGGACGGCGTACTTGACGTAAATCGCACCCACGACGCACACGACGGCGAAGAAGACGTGGATGGCAGACGCGCCGAAGGCGTCGAGGGCGAGTTCGTACGCGAACGTCTCTACGAAGACGTACGACCAGTACAGCGTGAGCGTGAGCGAGATTGCCGTACCGCGCGCGTGCTGAGGGAACAGCTCAGCGGCGATGAGCATCGGTATCGCCGCCATGCCAAGTCCGTAGAAGAAGGCAAATGAGATGATGGCGACGTCGAGCGCGTCCCGCGCCGAGCCCAAGGCGTAGCCGGCGGCGGCGCTCGCCATGGCGAGGTTGCAGAGACACATACCCGCTAAAGATGCCAGCATGCACGGCTTCCGCCCCATGTAATCTACCATTCTCGAACACACCATGATGCCGAACAAGAGCGTGACGACGTATGCGATCCGAGTCTCCGTCGACGACGGCACCGCGCCGTTCGACGGAATTTCGCCGTCGTCGTGCACGGCGAGCGACAGTCCGCCGAGCTGTTGGATCCCGACGAGCGCACAAGCGATCATCATCGATCTCGATAGATGCGAGTCAAGCAATAGATCGTACCACCTGAACGCGGCAAACGCGCCGGGTGGTGAAGTCTTTGCATTTTCGCGAGCGACGATGTTCGCGACATCCTCCATTGCCTCGCGTTCCTTATACGCCCCTCGAAGCGTTGTGAACGCTTCCACCGCCTCGATGCGCATTTCTCGCGCCAGCAACCATCTTGGAGATTCCACTACGCATATAATGGCGATGATCAGAGCGATGACGTTGAACATAGCGCACACGCCGGCTAAGTGTCTCCAGTGCATCGTCACCGGACTCAACGGGCTCAGATACATGAACAACACACCCTTTACGATGGCCAAATTAGGCAAGATCGCGTGCGCACCGCGCATAGATTTTGAACTAGCCTCAATGAGTAACAAGGGCGCCGCAGTGGTGACAATACCCACAGAAATGCCCGCGAGCACCCTCCCAACCATCGCCGTCGTCGAAAACGCAGGCGCGCAAGCCGCCAGCGCCCACCCTAAGATCGCCGGTATCGTCGCCGCAACAACCGTTCGGCGCCTACCAAACCTATCGCACCCCCAACCCGCGCGCGCTGCGCCCACAATCGCCCCCAGGAAGAGCGCCGCTTGTAAAGTGGCGATTTCGTCCTCGTTCGCGCCATCCGTCCCGCACGCCGCCGTCTCGCCACCGCACGACATCGTCTTCCTAGCCGCAAACGGAAACCCGATAGCCAACCCCACGGTGAAGCACGTGAGCGATACCGATGCCGTCGCCGCCCACGTGCGCCAGGTTTTCGGCACCATCGCCGCGACGACGCTCGATGTCGAGTGCAGGTTCGCTCCCGACACCCGAGCGCTCACGCCGACGCCGCGTTCAACTTCATCCAGCGTCCGCAGCGCGTCCCGCGTCAACCGCGTGTACCCTCGCGCGCTCGTGCTCTCCACGAACATCCGATTCGCGCGTGCATCGCCGGCGTCATCGTCATCGCTCGACGTCGTCGACGACTCGCCGCCGTCAACACCCCGCGATTTTTTGCTCGACGACAGCGTCGTGCGCGCGTCGTCCGCGTGCGTCGTCCCGGTGTCGCTCGTCGCGTACCCTCGATCATTTCGCAGTAATTCCTCGCGTTCGCCGTCGTTGGCGCGTCCGACTTTCGGCGCGCCGCTGAAGAGCGTCTTCAACATCCCAGAGACTGAAGCGCGCGGGGACGCGCTGGAATCTCGACTCGCGCTCGCGCGACGCGCGCGTCTCTCGCGCCTGCGCGACTCGCGACCGTCGCGACGATCATCTC
This sequence comes from Ostreococcus lucimarinus CCE9901, assembly GCF_000092065.1. Taxonomy (NCBI): domain Eukaryota; kingdom Viridiplantae; phylum Chlorophyta; class Mamiellophyceae; order Mamiellales; family Bathycoccaceae; genus Ostreococcus; species Ostreococcus sp. 'lucimarinus'. Next base: position 282,079 of record NC_009363.1, read on the forward strand.
TCGCTTTCTTCTCGGCGCGCGCCTTCTGGAACAGGCGCGCCTTGTTGGCGAGCTCGAGTTCCTCCTTGCTCGGCGGCATCGCCGCGCGAGGCGCGAACTGAGGACGACGCGAGCGAACGGGCTGTCGTATTATTCTCGAGCTATCGAAATCTAACTTTCTATCGAGCGCGTCATCGCTCCTTCTTACTCTCGTTTTCGGTCGCATCGTCCTTCTTACTCTCGTCTTCGGCGCCGGCGTCGGCGACGTAGCCGAATTCATTCGCGCGAGTTTCGTCGACGCGATAGACGCGTCTCTGATACAAGAATAAGAGGAAGATGACGTCGTCTCTGAAGACGGAAATGCGGTGAAGTGTGGGCATCTTGATGACGAAGGCGAATAAGTCGTCGATGATGGTGTTTAGGAACTTGTAGCCCATCTGTTTCCACGGCATAGCGGCGACGCTCTTGAGTTTGTAGTTGACGTACAGCTGAGGCGTCATGCTGATGAAACCAAAAGTATAGACAGCCCCGACGAGCGTACTCAGGACGAACGACCACCAACCTTTGTGTTCGTGCGTGCGCAGGCTGTACACGGCGTATACTCCCACGAGTGGATATAGCGCGTACGACAAATAGCGCATGGCGTCCGCGTCGTGTCGAGCGGTGTCGCTCTTGAGCGCGCTCGCCTTGTCGGCGACGCGAAGCCGCGGAAAGCGTCCGTCTCGATCAACAGAGACGTCCATCGCGCGCGTCACCTTCCAAAACTCAATAACGACGCCCAAACCACTGGAAATAAGTATCATCCACGACGTTTCGTTGTCGCACAGGTACAAAAAGATGACGAGCTGACAAAAGGCGTTCAAAAGAACGCTTCGAGCGGACAATCCTTCGAGACTTTTGCGATTTCGCCAAAACTGCACGTCGTGTTTGAATGCAAAGAAATCAAATATCGTGTGTAGCAAACTCACAACTGTCGTCACCGCGAGCAACGTCGGATTTCCTTCGAGAAACACGCGCTTCATGTTGTCCGCGTCGTGTTCTCCCGCCGCGCCGAACGCGCGTTGCGTCGACCACGTCTGCTCCATGGACTCTTCCATCTGCCAACGAAACTGAGAAATCGTCTCGAGGTTCAAGTTTATCTTCATCTCGCGCGCGCTCGTTTCGTTCAGCTCGCGCAGATGGCTCTTGATGATCCAAAACTCGTTAAAATACACCGTGGGATAGTATCCCGACCGCCGCTCGTCCGAAAATCGCATTCGCCTCGCCAGGATGTCTGGAATCGTCGCCCCGCGATACGCCGCGAAATCATCCACCACGGTCAACGTCGCGTTGGGTTTATAATACGCCTGATAATACTCCATCCCATCTTCCAACCCCTCCGTCCCGTCCTCGCGCGGCTCCGCCCGCGCCGAATCCTCGCCCAAGAGCTTCCTCCTTCGCGCGACTCTTCGTCTTCGCCAAATCGTCGCGTCGAAAGACACTCGCAAAACGTCCCCATCGTCGTACCCCTCGTCCGCCGGATCCAGCGACGCGCCTAAACGCGAAACGATCGCGTGCAATTTCACGCTCACGTTTCTCGCCACCGCGTCCACGAGCGCGACCCCGAGATCCAACTCGACGTCGCGCGTCGCCGACGCCAGCGGCGCCGTCGTCCCCCACAGCGGCGTCTCCGCGTGAAAATTCACGCTCGACGCCTCGTAATCCTCCGCGAGCGCGTGCACGCGCACGTCAACGACTTCGTCCCGGCGCCACAGGTTCCGACAGACGTCCGCGTACGCCGTCGTCGTCGTCGTCGTCGTCGCGACGTCTTGGAACGCTTTCGGCGCGGAAACCGTCGTCAAGCTTCGCGTCAGGCGCACGGCGAAGCCGTACATCGCCGCGAGGCGCGCGATCTTGAGCGCGCTCTGCGCTCGCGACGCCGCGGGCGCGGGCGCGGGCGCGGGCGCGGCGTCGGTCGACATCGCGGCGCGGCGCGGCACACGATGACGCCGCTCGAAGACGAAATCGCGTCGAGAATCGCGCGACAGCGCGCGCTGGCGCGCGCGAACGCCGCGGAGTTGGCGTGCGCGACGCTCGCGTTGACGCCGCGCGCGCGGCTGCGCGAGGCGCGGGCCGCGGCGGAAGAGATGGCGAACGCGTCGGCGGACGCGGCGACCGTTAGAGCGCGCGTTCGCGATTGGCGCGACGCGCAGAGGCGCGCCGAGGACGCGCGCGCGAAGGAAACGACGCGAGCGATGGACAGTGAACGACGCGCGCGCGCGCGGGAGGCGACGGTGGCGCGAGAGGCGCGAGAGACGAGGATCAGAGCGCGCGCGGCGTCGAAGGCGCGGCGACGCGCCGAAGCGGAGGCGGCGAACGCGCGAGCGGCGAACGCGCGAGCGACGAGTCGCGCGGCGAACGAGGCGATGATTTCGTTATTTCAGGTGCGCATCGCGACGCGCGAATGGGTCGGTGAACGACGGAGGGACTGACGACGCGCTCGTTTCGTTTGGTTCGCGCGCGAGGCAGGCTCGAGACGCGCAAACGGTACGACGACGCCGCGACGCCATCGCGGCGTTAGACGTGGAAATAGCCGAGCGCGAATTGCGATTGGAAACTGCGACGGCGCGCGCGCGCCCGTTCGTGCACCGCTCGAGAGAACGCTTGTCGAGTTGGACGGAGGCCGCCGCGCGCCGTTTCGTGGCGACGACGCTCGAGCGCGAGCGCGTCGAGGATCTCGACGTTTTCGCGCGCGCCGCGCGTCAGGGGTGGGTCTTAGACGCGCACAAGTACCGTCGCACCGCGCCGCGTTGGCGCGTGTTAGATCCTCGATGCGGCGGCGTCGTCATTCGCGAGTATTAAGTCGCGCGTCTGGGTAGTTAGAGTAGCTCGTCCCGAACAACAGTCGTTGATCGTCCGACTTCAGACGCCGCCTCTCGCCTCGCCACGATGCGCGCGAACCGCGACCGCGCGTTTCACGGCATACACTCCGACGCCACCGTCGCCGGAAGCGACGGCGCCGCGCCGCGTCGTCGCGACGAGCGCGAGCTCACCGAGCTCGACGTCTTCGGGACGCTCAAGGAAAAGCACCACAAAAACACCGTGAAAACGATGCGCGCGATGTACGCGGACGTCCGCGAGCGACGGCGAAGGGCGATGGAAGATTTAACGCCGCTCCAACGCCGGGCGCGGGCGAGCGGAGGCGTGAATCCGTTCGATTGGTCGGATGGACACGTGGGACACTTTTACGAGTTCATGGTGGCGGAGAACGCGGCGAGCGAACGAGGAGCGAAGTCGCGCGCCATGGTGTTCGAGAGACAGGATGAGTCGGGACAAAACGTGGTGGAGGAATTATTCGATAGTTTTAGGGCGGACTACGCGGATCGGTGGCGGGCGGAGGTGGTGTGCGGGATCGACGCGAGCGCGGGGGCGTGCGAGCGGTATAGGGACGCCGCGGCGGAGGCGTGCGAAGCGTTGCTGGGAGACGACGACGCACGAGAGATGGGGGCGTGCGAGACGTATTTGCACACGTATGGGATCGTGCACGAGCATTGGCACGTGGAAGATTACGTGCAGGCCAGGAATACGTTGGGATACTCAAAGCCAAAGATGGAGGCGCCAAAGCGATATCCGGCGAATTTGTGGGGAGACTCGGTCTTGGCGCGCTCGAGAAACGGGGAATGTTCGGCCTGTAGTACTCAAGTGATCACTCTTCAAGGATATGTCGACGTGGATGTGGGGACGACCTATTCTTTAGGCGCCGAGCGAGAGGACAAGTGGGTGTTCGACGCCGAGCGATGGGCGCACGACGTACCAATGACAAAGTTCAAAATTGCGAAGACGTGTTGCACGAACGCGCAATTCGCGTGCTTTGTCGAAACAGGAGGTTATGCCGACAGAAGTCTTTGGAGTCACGAAGGGTGGCGATGGGTGGAAAAACGACGCGCCGCGGGTGAATTGTTGGCGCCTCTCGGTTGGAAAGTGTCGCCGTGCGTGAAATTCTTAAGCAACGGCGAAGAAGCACCCGCGTGTGAGAGTTGGCGATGTGCGTACTTTGATGAAGCGCCACGCGCACTACATCCGCAGCACCCTGTGTGCCACGTGTCGTGGTACGAAGCCGAGGCGTATTGTAACTGGATTGGCGCACGTTTACCGACTGAGGCGGAATGGGAAGCAGCCGCGAGAACGACGACGAGTTGGTCGACGGACAAACAAACCACAAAGCGTCGCACGTATCCGTGGGGTGAAGAATCTCCTTCAGAAGACAAAGCAAATCTTGGTGGACACTTTGGAGGTACTATTGATGTCAGTGCTTTGGGTGCGGGCGATAGCGCGCACGGTTGCCGACAGATGTTGGGCAACGTTTGGGAATGGACGGCGTCGGCTTTCCTGCCTTTTCCCGGTTTTCAAATGGACTACCCGTATCGCGAAAACAGCTGTCCGTGGTTTGGGTATAGAAAAGTCGTCAAAGGCGGGTGTTGGGCGACGAGCGCGCCCATCGCGCGTGCGGCATATAGACACTCGTTTTGGCCGCACATGCACAACACGTTCAGTGGATTTCGCGCCGCTATCGGTGGCTCGCAAAAGCGCGCGCTTTGCATTCTTCCGCAAAAAATACAGAGCGGCGCAAAATGTGGCAACGTGGTCACGATGGAAAGAATTTCTTCGCATCTCGAGAAGAATCACATCATGAGCATCACGCGTTCGATTTTTGATCTGCCGCAGTCAAAGGAGGATTTGGCGAACATAATACACGCGATGAACGTCGATTTGATCATCGTCTTGCACGCTTTCAAGTGCGGTGCCGTGATCGATACCGTACAGGCATATAAAGACATGCTCCCGCCTATCGTTCTAGTGCTCGGCGGCACCGACGTCAACGTGGATTCTCGAAAGTCTGCGCTCGCTGAGGAACAATTTCGCCGACGCGTTGACGTCGCGACAAAAGTTGTCTCGTTTTCCTTGTCCATGATAGAAGCCGCACCCAAAGGTGCGTTGAAATTTATCGAGTCGGACTCGACATCTAAAACCAAACTGATACCGCAAGGAGTCATGCTCCCGAGCACGTTGAAGGCTTCAAAGCGCAAAAGGCTTGCAGATGAAACTGTGGAAACACCCGGCGAGCTTCAAGGCACCTCGCGGCCTGCGGACCTATCGATACCGATCATGTTCCTACCTGCGGGATTACGCCCAGTCAAGGACGTGTGCTTCATAAACGACGCATTGACTGCGTATAACTCAAATGGAATCAAAGCACATCTGACTGTGTGCGGCCCTTTCCTCGATTCGGCGTACGCGAAACGCGTGCGATGTCAGTTTGACGGTCGTTCCGATTGTACCTTGCTAGCAGGTGTCGATCGCGCGACGCTTGTAAGGTTCATCGGCGAGGCGAAAGTTTTGTTGAACACCTCGGTATCGGAAGGTCAAAGCGGAACCATCGCTGAAGCGATGATGGTGGGGACTTTAGTCTTCGCGCGAGATATTCCAGGCAATCGTCAGCTCTTTGAGTTGTGCGAAGCGAGAGCGCTCGCAGCACTCGGTCCTGCGACGATAAAGGAGATGAAGGGCGATGGATGGGAGGTTCACCCGGTGGGAGTACTATTCTCGACTCCAGAGGGTTGCATGCGCGCTTTCGAAGCATTAGGTCTCGAAAGAGAGTCGACCGAAGACGTGGATGTATCGTTGATTAGACTCCGCGCGCGCGAAGGCGTCGCCGAACTGTCATTGAACGAAGCGAAGCGTTGGACGGAAATTTTAGACGAAATCACCGCGCACGGTTCATGAAGTAACTTATCATTTATTATTTCACGTATTATTTCCTCACCTAGTGCATCGCCGCGGCTAAGCAACCGAAGTTCACGACCGCCATTTCGTATTATTCGTTCGCTGACTATTTCTCTCTTCAGAGATGGTGCTCCTGCTGGCTCTTTCGCCTCTGAAACGACGCGAGAATATCCAGTTTTGCCCGTGTTTTCTCAGAGAATGGTGGCGCCGTGTTGTCGCCACCAGTGGATTGTGTCTGTCCAGGCAAGTAGTTTGCGTTAGCAGGTACGAGCGCGCCGAACGGCTCGTAGTTCTTCAGAAGCCTCTCTAACTGTTCTGGACTTGCGTGTGTTGGAATCGGGGGATGATACAAACCCAAACGCCCTTTCGACATCAACTCGCTCTTCTCGCACTGGTACATGCGACACAGGAATGCTGTGCGAACTCGTCGTGATCGAGTCTCTGTTACTTCTGGCGATTGTGTGACTCGCATTTCGGGCATCTCGTGGTCTGTTTTATCGTCCGTCGACCCGCCGTGTAGACCCGCGTTTTTAACGAAAGAAACATCATCTGTGGAATTCGCGAGCTGAGTCTGCGCAATACACAATCGCCTGATTCTTCGAATGGGAATGAGAGCGACCGCCCAGATACCAATGTTCGCCCAGAGTGTGGTAGAGATTCCGTCATCAAAGCGATAAAACACAAGACAGCCAAACAGGATTTGCAGCAGGTTGATCACTCGAGCAGTAATCGTGATGCCGAAGGAGTCCTCGCGGAGTTTCGGCGGCGCCGTGGTGAGATACAAACCTTGGTACTTTTTGCTCCAGTACAGCACGAATATCCCAAAGACGCCTACGGCGTAACTCACGGGAAGTGCCGGCGCGTAAATTGCCGATAGACCGAGAATCTTGAGCAACTCGGCGTACGAACGCGCCAGCTGGAAAGCTGGAGGTTGCACAAGACTCTCTTGCATCGACAACGTCTTCGACATTGGGGCGAGTATTTTCACTTGGATAATGTGTTTGATGTTCATGTTCCTTAAAGGTAACAAGAGAACGTTGAACACTTGCAAATAGAACGCATATTCGACGAAACCACCGGGAACGTACCAGTTACACACACCATCTGCCTTCGACGAGCATCGATTGGTGATGATCGGAACGACGACGTAGTTGAGCAAGTTAACAAACGTCAACGTCGCGATCAGCATGTTTGTCTCAATCGTTTTCGTCTTATAAACCTCAAGTTGCGCGAGATAAACCGTCAATCGATCCAGCAAACCGTTAATGATAACCACTACGAGTGACGTGGAAGATGCGACGAGTTGCAGTCTGATGGACGAAGTCGTCGAAGCCGTAGATTGGAAAGCGACCTCGTTCGTAATGGTTTCGAGTTGATTACTACGCAAGACCTCGAAAACGTACTGAATAACGCCTCCAACGCACAAAGCGCCCGCGAGCACGAACTTCGCCCCGATGGCGGTAGCCACAACCTCCCAGTTACTGTCTCGTCGACGAAGGTGCTGCCAGTTGATATCGCTCGGTTCGGGCGCGCGAGTGACGATGAGTCGACGTCCGTTAAAGTCTGGTGAATGTTTGCCGGTGCATCGATCGATGATCGATTCTCCGTAATCGCCGCAGTGATCTTCGCAACAGTTGATCGCGTGCTGCTCGTAATTGAACGTCACCACGGCGCTCCCCAGATGCGAGTTGCCGTTTTCCCCGAGCGCCACGACCTTCGCCTTGAGTTCGGCAATTTTTGCATCCAACTTTACTAACGCTTCTCGCGTTGGTTTCGTACCTTTGAGTGCGATCATTCGATACAATTGTCGACGCAATAAGATGGATTTATTGATCTTCTCGTCCATGTTCGCGCCTTCGTTGTCATCGAGAATCGCCTGAATTTCGTTTCTTCGCTGCACGGCGTTTTTGATTTCTCTCTCCATAGTCACGAGTCGTCGAGTGTTCGTAAGATGACAAACAGAAACAACCTCGCCGTAATGCGAGAAAAAATCCGCGATTTGCTGTCGAGTCCACTCGTTCCCTTTTCCGAGCCCGGTGACGAGCACCGAGTAGTCGCTCGCGGTCACCACACTCGACTTGATGATCGCCGCCGCCGTCGCGCGATTACGAGTGTAAAACATGTCAAAGAGTAAAAACACCACAGTCACGACGATTGAAACCGCCTGAAACTCCTTAGGCGTTTTATTCACAGTGGCGGCGACCCGAGGTACGCAACACACCGCGGTCTGCGTCGTCGTCAGCACCTTCTCGAGCGTGCACGGATAGTGCGTCTGGCACGCATTCGTCGCGTCAAACGTCCCGATCGCTCCTTCGTAATCGCATCGCATCGGGCAGTTATAAAAACTCGCCAACGTCGGGACTCCACACCTCGACCCTTGACTCGTGCTCAGCACAAAGCCGCCCGTCTCGTACGTCCTCGCGCACGTCGTCGTCGCGTCGGCTCCCGCCGTCGCGTCCCACCCCGTCACCGCGTACGACGCCGTGAACGCCCTATCCGTCACGTTCGTCGTCAACGAGTACGCGTTGATTCCCGCGAGCACCACCGCGAGCAAACCGAACTGCAGCACCGTGTCCAGGTACAGCGCCAGCGACACGCTGCTCGCGCCCACGCGTCTGTGACTCGCCGTCATCGAAAATCGCCGCGCGCTCGACGGCACCTGCACGCCGCGATGATCGACGTCGTACTCCAGCACGCCCGCGCGCGCGTGCGCCCGCCTCGCGGCGGTCATCGCCGCGTCCGCGCGCGCCACCGGTCCGTCCTCGAGCGCGCCGAACGTCGTCGCCGCGCGCGACGTCGCGCGCGTCGCCCGGCGCTCGACCGCGCGCAGCTCCACGACGTCGGCGTCCGCGCCGTCGACGACGACGACGTCCGCGACGTCGTCCGTCGCCGCGGCCGTCGCCATGTCGACGCGCGTCGATCGGTGTCGTCGGCACACGACCGCGCGCGGCGATGCGACGATGCGCGCGACGCGCGCTCGAGCGCGCGACGCGCGCGGCGACGGCGACGACGCGTCGAGGACGCGCGTCGTCGTCGGGCGACGCGCCGTCGAAGGCGACGAAGGCGACGACGACGACGCGCGACGACGGCGGGACGGAGAATCCGCTGCGCGGGGTGATGTTCCCGTGGGAGCGCGCGGTGCTGCACAGCGAGCGCTGGGCGGGGGAGCTGAAGCCGTGGCAGAAGGCGTACTGGGCGGCGTTCGCGCTGGGGTGCGCGTTCGTCGTCGGCGCGCGGGCGAAGCGGTATCACGACGATCAGGAGAGCGAAGAAGCGCGACGGCGAACGATGGAGGCGAATAAACGCGCGCTGCGGGGCGCGCTCGAGGGGAGGAGTTTCATCGGCGCGAGCGGGGAGGACGAGGAGGACGAGGACGAAGACCCGTTCGATGGGATGAGCCCGGAGGAAATCGAGGCGTTGGTGAAACGAGAGGCGGGACCGAGCGGGGACGTGTACGACGGGATGACGCCGGAGGAGATTAACGAGCACGAGGAAAAGTTTCGCGGGAAGGGAAATTTGACGTGGAAGACGAAGGCGTGAGCGCGACGCGGGTGTTTCGCTCGCGCGGCTGGTGTGTTGTAATCTAGTTCTATTTCTATTCTAATCTAAACGCGGCGCGCGCTGTGCGCGCGCTGAATTCAACGCGCCCCGTTCGCGTTGAGCTCGCGCGCGAGCTCGCGCAGCCGCCGCTCGCGATCGCAATCGCGCCAACAGTCTGCGCATTCGCACGAGCCGCCGTATTCGCGCGGAACTGAGCTCAAATCAGCCTCGCGTTTCACCTTGCTCGTAAATTCATCGAGCGTGCTGCAGACGACGATTTGTTTCAGCGTGCGCTCGGAGATGAGCGGCTTGCAAGTATTGAAAATGAATGCGAAACTCGCCGGCGGGTGCACGATGTAAATTTTGTGAATGCGCTCGACGAAGGCGCGCTTGGACACTTGAGACATGACGCGCAAAAAATCGAACACCTCGAAACCGATATCATTCATACCAAGTCGACTCATATCGACGATTCGAATCGTCTTGCCGCGGGGCCACGGTCTGGTGTCGATATGTTCGAATAAAAACGTCATCACGAAGGACACGTGTTCGACGACGGCGTGCACGGGATCGTCATCTGGTCTTCCTATCTCCTCCGCCTCTCGCCGGACCGCGTCGAGCAAATGTCCAAACTGTCCCGGCTTTTCTATCTGTATCGAGCACGCGTTCTGACCTTTGCCCGTCATGTGAAACGCGTGCGGATAGTATCGCTTGATGATTTTAAAGTACGGCTTCGGCGTGCGCAAAATGAAATCGATATCGAACCGCTCGCGCCACTCCGCGAACAACCGCGCCTTCTCCACGCGCCTCTCTGGATCGTCCGTCGAGCGCAGGATTCGATCTGGGATCCCGTCGACGTCCACCGCGATCGCTCTGACCTCGTCCGCGTTCGCCGTCGCCTTTGGCGTCCTCGCCTTGGCGACGCTTTTGGAGAACACCACGCGCAGCGCGCGGACCACCGCGGCGAGCGCGTTCGAGAAGAACCGCAAAATCATGATTCCTAGCACGAAGACGACGTGCGTGATGGACTGCATGGCGACTGCGATGTTTCTGACGCCGGTGCGGAATGTGACCGAGCGCGGTGCTTCGACGCGCGCGCGCGCGCAGAACGCGCGCGCGCAGAACGCGCGCGCGCGTCGATGCCGACGCGCGGATGCGCCGCGGTCGTCGGCGCGTTTCGCGAGCTCGGTCGATTCGGCGGTGCGCGCGCCGCGCAGTGGCGACGCGGTTCGCGCGCTATCGACTGTTTCTATTCTATTACAAGTACGCTTTACGAGCTCGAAGCGCGCCCACGACGGATGGCTTGAACCCGGTAGGCTGCGCGTCGAGCTTTTGCACCACCATGATCTTTTCTTTCAACGACGCGAGCCTGATTCGACCGCAAAACTCTTCGAGACGCTTGCGAATGGAGGCTTCGATGGACTCTCGTTCGCGAGCGTCGGCGGCGACGTACGCCGTCGCCGTCGTTCCGGCGAAGGCGTCGAGCGGAGCGTTGCGAAGATACGCCGACGCCGCGCCGGTGGGATCGGATATCTGAATCTTTACTCGCCATAGCGGCGGGCGGGCATCCTCTTGAACTTCTAACCTCCCAGTCCTCGTTATCCACGCGTGCACGGTGGCCATCGCGGATTTATCGTCGAGCGACGCTCGCGCCGCCCGTAAACATCCGAGGTACGTCCACAGCCCTTTTACCGCGCTCTCGTTCACGCGTTGCACCAACGCCATCGTACGATCGTCTAACGCGGGCGCAGACGACGACGGCACAGACGATCGTTCGCGACTGGAGAAAATCGGTTCGCCCGACGCTTGAAGGCTCGATCGCGTCGATCGCCGCGGAGACGCGACCGCGCCCATCGCCCTCGCGTCGCCCGCGAGCGCGTCGTCCTCGCCGCCGATCTCCAAAATATCCACCACTTGTGAGTCTGGCACGACCCCGCGCGCCGCATTCGGCGTCACCACCACCCTCGGCGCCGCGCCCTCGACGTCCCTCGCGCCGTCGAGCGCGCGCGCCTCGTTCGCCTCCTCCTCCCACGCCGCGCGCGTCGCCGCCTTCACGCGATCGCCCTCTCCCACCCCAGGTCGATTCGGCGCTTCAAACACCGCCATCGCTCGCGTTCTCGCGCGCTCTAACCGTTCCACGACCCCCCCCAACAGTTCCGTCGTCGCTCGTTCCAGCCAAATCGTTCCGTCTTCGCCGACGTACGGATCCGTCAGCGCGATTTTCGCCCCCGCTCGCATCCCCTCTCCGCTCAGCCGCGGCACCGCTTCGTACTCCACCGCGAACATCCTTCGCGCGCCGTCCGTCAGGCTCAGCGTCAGGCATCGCTGCGCGTGCGATCGTCGACACTGTTCGTCCGCGCGTCGTCGTCGCGCGTCGCGCCCGACGTCTCGCCACTCATCCATCTGCACCACGAATCGTCCTCGCGCGCGCGCGCCCGCGACGCGCGGCGCGCGCGACAGTCCCCCGCCCAGCGCGCAGACGTTAAAGTCGCTTCGCAGCGCCGCGCTCGCGCACGCGCGCGTCGTCGTCGCCGTCGCCGGCGTCGCGACGTCCATCGCGCGCGCGACGACGTCGCGCCACGCCTCGCGCGTCTCCGGCCATCCCGCGGCGTCGCGCGCGAGCCACGCGTCGAGGGCGTCGCGCGACGTCGCGCGCGCCATCGCGTCGCGCGTCGCGTCGCGTCGCGTCGTCGTCGGTCGTCGCGAAGTGCGGCGAAAGTTTAAACTTTGGCGCAGCTGTCGGCACACGCGCGCGCGCGCCGGCGACGCACCGGACGCCGCGCGCGCGCGATGCGCGTCGCGACGCTCGCGCGCGGCGCGGCGCGGCGCGGCGCGGCGTCGGCGCGCGCGCGCACGACGTACGCGACGAACGAGGACGACGCGCTGTCGAATCTGCTCACGCCGAGACAAAAACTGCGCCGCGCCGCGCTGCTGGCGCTGACGACGTGCGCGGCGGGGGCGTACGTGTCGTACTTTGCGACACCGATCGTCGCGGACGGGAGCGCGCGGTCGTGCGCGGCGCTGACGCGGTCGAGGGATGGGTTCATGGCGCGCGCGGGCGCGGCGCGGGCGCGCGCGATGTGGGCGTTGGGCGACGTCGGGAACGCGCGAGGCGCGCTTCTGGCGAACGACGCGCTGGGAGCGTGCGTGGAGACGGCGTGCCGACGAGGGATGGACGCGAGGGCGCGCGAGGCGGCGAGCGCGATGTTGAGGGACGCGTGCGAGGACGCGCGCGGAATCGAGGCGCTGCGACGGTGGAGGACGACGTTGGAGACGTGCGCGCGAGAGCGCGGCGACGGCGAGCGACGAGAGTGGTGGTGGACGAGGACGCGTGCGACGAGCGGCGAGGACGCGGGCGATGGCGGAGGGTTGGACGCGACGCGCGCGAACGTGGCGGCGACGTTGGAGAAGTTGCGATCGTGAGGCGGTTCGCCAAACGGCGCGAGGGCGCGGCGGCGATCGGTAGGTTCGCCTTCGGACAGCCATTCCGGTGTATGATTATTAACTAAACTGTGTTCTAAGTGCTAAGTACGCGCGCTATTTGCTCTCGACGCGCGCGCGTCGCTCCTCGAACGTCGCCTCGGTGGGTCTGTCGCTCAGGCGCTGGTGACGAGATTTCGCAACGCTCACGTTTCCCGCGCACGTCACGGCTGCGAGTTCGCGCGCGAGCGCAGAGCCATCGCGATCGTTGGCACTCGCAGCGCGCGTACGGTGCGCGCGCGAGCGCGCCAGATGCGCCCAAATTTCCTCTTGAATCGCCGCGCGAACGCGTTGCGCGTGCATCTGGCCGGCGACGTGCGTCTCGAGTTGCGCCAACGCGCTGTCGCTCACGTGCATGCGCTCGGCATCCAAACGCGCCTTGTCGTACCCACTTCGCCAAAGTAAAAGCGCGTGCTCGGGCGCCATCGGGTACTGCGGCTTTCTCGGCGTGCGTTCGAGATCGAGCAACTCGGTCACGACGGTCGGAGATTCGTGACCGAGACCAACCATAAATAACACAGACGCCATGCACCGCACTTGATGCCACAAGAATGCGGTGCCTCGAACGTTGATGTACATCAGTTTTCCATCGTGCGACTCCTCGATCGTGCACTCGAGCACGTTTCGCGTGAAACTCTTTACGTTTTCCGCGTCCATGCGACAAAAGTTTCTAAAATCGTGCACACCCTCAAACGCGCGCGCGGCCTCGCGCATGGCGCCCAAGTCTAATCCATTCGTCTTTTCAAAGAAGTATTTGTACTGGCGCCACTCGCAATCGAACCGGGCGTTCAACTCATCATCCACCGGCGCCCATCCCAACGCTCGCACGTCGTTCGGCAGCGCGCGGTTCAGCAGCGCCACGTAATCTAATTCCTCATCCACGCCTTCCGCCCCGTTCGAGCGCGCGCGCAGCGTCACAATTTGTCCCAATCCCGACACTCCGCGATCGGTGCGACCGCACCGCGCGTAATCCGCGACTTTGAACACGTCGCGCGCGCTCTCCACGAGCTTCGTCTTCGCCAACGCGTCGAACAGCGCCTGTTCCACCGTCCGCGGCGCCGCCGCGTTCGCCGCGCCCTGGCTCGCGAAACCGTGATAATCCCATCCCAGGTAGCACACGTGCAGGGCGATCTTGCGCGCGGCGTGCTTGCTGAAGTCGAACGCGCGATGTTTCGAGACGCCTCGGGCCGGCGGCGTCGGCGGCGAACGAAGCGCCGCGACGCGCGCGGCGATGCGCTCGACTCGACGCGGGTCGAGCGACGCGGCGGTGCTATCGCTCGTCGACGCCGCGAGGCACTCGGCCTCGATGTCGTCGAGCGCGCGCTCGATGTCGTCGAGCGCGCGCATCGAGAAGTGCGGCGTCGCGACGCGCTCGTTCGCGGCTTCACGATTCCATTACCTAACGCGCGTTCTACGAAAGCGCGGCTAAAATCTCGCTAAAATCTCGAGGAGAATCGGTTGGACTTTCTTCCGACTCGCCTTGACGTCGAGCTGCGCGCGCGCGGATTTGAACACGCCGAAGTCGTTTTCGGGAAGACGCAGCGGCGCGAGCGGCGTTCGCTCGCCCAAGTCGCGCATGACGGCTTCGAGCTCGATCGAGCACGCGCTCGATTTCGTGACATCGATCTGACGCGCGAACGCGCCGTCGGCGTCGGCGTCTTCGAACGAGGACATCATAAATAACACGTCGATGCGCCGCGCGTCGACGAAGGCGACGATTTCATCGTTGACGGATGAAGCGTCCTGTCGCGCCAGCAAATCCTGAAACCGCACGCCGAACGACGCGATGCCGACCTCGAGCGACCCCATCGTCCACTGCTTGTAATCTTTCGCCAAGAGTTGCGCGCACGAAAACGAGCTCTGATCGTGACGCGCGCGAGAGAGCGATTCGTACTCCGCTCGCGTCGCGTCCTCGTCCCATCCCAAAATATCTCGCAGCGATTCCGCAGCGGCAAAGTCCACGGGTGCCGCCCGCGTCGTCGTCGCGTCCAGCATTCTCGTGTCCAACACGATCGCTCCCAGAAGCAAACGCGCGACGTCTCGCGCGACGCCCTCGTCCGCGGCTTTCGCCACGACGTCCCTGTACACCAAACTCGAGCACGATCCGATCAACTCGATGACCCTATCCGCCCGTTCCGCGTACATCCCCGAATCCTCGTGATGATCAATCACCCGAACCACGCGCGCTTGCCACGCGTCCGGAAACAACCGCGCGCTCAGCGCGTTATGATCCACCAACGTCACGCTTCGCGGCGTCGCCTTCGTCGCCGCCGCCGCGACGTCCTCCGCGCACGTCAAATCGCCCAACTTCACCCCCGCGTTCGCCAGCGCCAAGACCACGTCGGGTCGTAATTTCAGTTCTTCCCTCGCGCACGACACGATCGGCACCGCGCGCGTTTCGCGCTCGCCATCGTCGCGTCCGCGCTTCGCGCTCGCCGCTCGCGCCGTCGCCACCGCGCACGCCACCGAGTCCAAATCGCACGCCTCGTTCCCCACGCTCACGTCGCACGCCCCCGGATCGCGCGCGAACGCCTCCTTGGCGTCGCGCAGGAACGTTCGCAGCGCGTTCGCCTCGCGCGCGCCGTCGTCGACGTTCGCGCGCGTCGCCATTCGTTCGTTCGTTCGTTCGCGCGCGCGTCTCGCGCGCGCGCGCGCGCCGACGCGCCGAAGCGCGACGGTCGAGGACGCGCGCGCGCGCGTGGTCGCCGTCGCGCCCGCGCGCGCGCGTCGCGTTCGCGTCCGCGCGACGCCGCGCGCGTGAGTGCGGTCGTCGCCTCACACATCGCGACTCGCCGCGCGCGCCGCGCCGCGCCGCGCCGCGCGACGCGCGCGAGCGACGACATGACCGTCGCGCGCGACGCCGACGCGCGCCCGCGCGCGCGCGCGGCGACGGAGAGCCTGAAGCGGGCGCAAGAGGCGATTTGGGAAATCTTAGCCTCGGCCGATTCGAGCGACGACGACGACGCGTCGAGCGACGCGCCGGACGAATCGATCGCGCGCGAGCGGTCGACGTTCGATATCGCGTCGCCCGCGGGAGCGGCGCGGGAAGGCGCGCGCGAGGCGGGGACGGGGACGCCGGTGGGCGCGCGACTGGACGCCGCGGCGCTGGCGCTGGAGCGGCGGCGCGCGGAGGCGCTGGACGCGGCGGCGAGCGATGAACGCGCGGCGGCGATGGAACTGAGAGAGGCGCGAGAGGCGTTGGAGCGCGCGCAGACGACGGGGCGAGGGCTGGAGGCGCTGGAACGCGCGGTGGCGGAGAGGGATTTGGAGATATTTAAGCGGGACGACGAGTTGCGAGCGCTCAGAGAGGAAGTCGGGCGGTTGCGGACGCGCGAGGACGACGCGGGAGAGACGATGATGGTGAGCGCGTCGATAGCGGATGCGAATACGCGCGCGGCGAACGCGGAGGAGGGCGCGAGGGCGATGCGTGAGGCGCTGAAGGACGCGGAGACGAAGAACGCGCGCGAACGCGCGGCGCTCATGGATGAGCTTCGCGAGTCGCGCGCGCTGGCGGCCAAACACGCGAGAGAGGCGCACGCGCGCGAGGAGGCGAACGCGTCGAGCAGTGGACGCATCGATGAGGTGGTTTTCATGAGGAAAGAGCTGGACGCGATGGCGAAGAAGGTATCCATCGCCGAAGCCGTTGCCGAGAAGCTCGAAAGAATCGTCGCCCAAAAATCAGAAGAGGTGTTCAACGCAACGCAAGAGCGAGACGCGCTGCGAAAGAAGCTGAAGACGACGAGCGAGACGATAGATTCGCTGGAGCGCGAGTGGCTTGAGTTCAATCGCCAAGGTCTGAGCGCGCAAAAAGCGCTGAGCGCCGAAAACGAAGAGCTACACAAGATTGTCGACGACTTGAAATCCGCCGAAAAAGATGGCTTCGCCGAAGCCGCGGGCGAAATAGAAGAGTTGAAGGCGCGATTGCGGACGTTTGAGAGCGAATCTGGCGTATCCAACAGAAGTGTCGATAGAAATCTCGCGCGCGAGTCCATCACATCCTTGAGATCCAAGGTGCGCGAGCTCAAGGGCGACATCGAAGCCAAGGACGCCCAAATCGAAGACTTGCGAAACGCGCTGTCGCAAAAGTCCATCATCGAAGCCGTGAACGCGGAGAAGGATGCCGTCATCACCGCGCTGCAAGCACAAATCAACGCGAGTAACTCTGCCGCACCTCGATCGGATTCTGAATTCGCCGTGTCCACGCAGAACGACGGCGATATCGACGTCTTGGATGAGTTACAAACCGTCGCGAAGACGCTTCGTCGAGAAAACGCGGGGCTGCGGCGAGAACTCGAAGACGTCGACCCGGACGTTCTAGAAGAGTGCATCGCGCTGAGTCGACGCGTGACGGCTCAAAACTCTCTACTCGCGAGCTACGAGGAGCGCTTGGTGCGCTACACCGACCAACTAGGGATTCCGTTCACGCCCGAGGCGCGCCCGTAGCTTTCGTCGGCGTCGGCGTAGCCGTGTTGTAACCGCCCTCCATCGCGCGGCGCACCTCGCGCGCCATGGCGAACAACCGAAACGCATCGCCGACTCGAGTCGAAGGAACAATCGCGCGCGACCGCGGCGACGTGTCGTCGCGCGCGACCGCGACCTCGAGCGCGTCCGCGCGCGACGCGAAGGTCGCCGCCGCCGGCGCTCGAATGCGCGACGTCGCCGAGGCCGACGACGCGCCGCCGAGGCCGTGGCGACCGGACGACGACGGCGCGGGCGGTGATGACGCGCGCGCGGACGTCGACGACCCGGACGAGTGGTTGCGCGGACAACTCGCGGGCATGCCCATCGAGAAGGATTACCCAGAGCTCGTCGACGCCGCCGTGCGGTGCATGGGCGAGTGGAAGAAGCGCATGCCGAAGAGCGTGTGGTTGCGCGTGACGAAATCGGGAAGGTTAGCGAAGGAACTGAACGAGTCCGCGCCGGTGCTGGCGAAAACGATGGAGTACGTGCGGGATATAGATGTGCGGACGCCGAGCGAACGCGTCGTCGTCGTGGACTTGTGCTCGGGATTCGGATACCTGGCGATGTTTCTTTCTGAGATTTTGCCAAAGGAGAAAGTGGCGGAGATCGTGCTGGTTGATAAGATGTGGAGCATGATGAACCGGACACCTAAGCCGCATCACATCTCGTGGAGTCACATTTACGGTGAAGGCGATTGGAAGTACGATTGGCCAATTGAACTGTCGACGCGAAAAGTTGATTTAAAGGATTACGCCCAGGTGAATCAGATGAGCGTGCACTTGTTCTCACGTTGGAACGGACCGTTCATCGTGCTTGGAATCCATCTGTGCGGTACGCTTTCCATCAAAGCGGTGGAAATGTTCAACAAAAACTCCAACGTGAAGCACTTGATTTTGAAGCCCTGTTGTCTTCCCGATTGGTCGTGGACGTACCGCGCCGAAAGCGGATACTTCCCGCCCGTGGGCGCGCATAAACACTTGATCCCGACGAAGGCGGTGTGTAGCAAAGGGAAATGGAAGAAAAACAAATGGATTGGCCCACCGCGATCGCATTTGAAGATAAAGTTTGAGTCCTGGAACGATCACTTGTGTCGATCGATCAACGACGAAGACGGCAATATTTCGACAAGCTTGCAGGAAATTCAGGTGCAAGCGAGCCACTTTCAAAACCTCTTCATATTCGGCGATCGCCAGCGTATCCGAAAGTGCCACGTCCGCGAGGCAACGGGCGTCGAATTTCCGACGCCAAGCGGCGTCGACGCCAAACGCTGGTCTCCGACGGGAACCGGCTACGGCACGCACACACGAACGCTAGCGAACTAGAATGTGAAACGAACAAAACATTAGCTGAAATCGACAACGCTACTCCGCTACGACTGAAAAATCTCGGGCTTTAAAATCCCAACGAACGGCAACTCGCGGTACTTCCCTCGATAATCCAACCCGTACCCCACGACGAATTCGTCCGGACACATGAACGCCGCCGCGATTTTCATATCCTTTTCCCGCATCCACTTCGCGCACGCCTCGTCCCGTCTCGCCTGTTTATCCATCAACGCGATGACCGCCACCTCCTCCGCCCCTCTCGCGTACAATTCCTTCGCCAACGCCACCACCGTCTTCCCCGTATCGATTATATCCTCGATTATCACGCACCGTTTCCCTCGCACCGTCGCCTCGCTCGGCGCGTGCGCCGTCTTCGCCTCGCCGCTCACCGTTCCGTCCCCGTACGACGCGCACGTCGCGCACGCGATCACCGGTCGATCGTACGGTCGATCGAGCTCCGCGCGCAGCGTCCGCTGCGTGACGTACGTCTGTCGCAGCAAATCGCTCGCGAACATCATCGCGCCCGTCGTCACCGGGACGAAGACTGAAAACTCATTCATTCGCATCACGACGAGCGCCGCGAGCGTCTCGAGCGCGCCCTCGATGGCGGTCGCGTCGAAGAGCACGGACGCGACGTCCGGGTCGTCCACGGGGAGCCCCGCGACGCGCGGGACGCGATCGGCGGCGTCCGGGATGCGATCGGACATCGGCAGTGAGTGACGCGCCGACGGCCGCGCGAGCGCGATGGCGACCGAGCTCGCGAGCGCCGAGGCGTACGACGCGTGGATCGCGGCGAACGCGCGCGGGATCGTGCACTTCTGGGCGCCGTGGTGCGAGCCGTGCGCGGCGATGGACGTGCTGCTGGAGACGCTCGCGAAAAGGCACCCGGACGTGGCGATCGCGAGGTGCGACGCGGAGGCGGTGGAGGCGGTCGCGGCGCGCGAAAACGTGAGCGCGGTGCCGTTCTTCGTGTTCGCGCGCGATGGAAGACGCGTGGACGCGGTGGAGGGAGCGGACGCGGCGACGGTGACGAATAAGACGCGACAGTACTTTCCGGCGAACGCGAACGCGACGACGACGACGAACGCGGCGATGGCGAAGGCGAGCGGGACGACGGATTTAAAGACGCGATTGAAGAGCCTGATCGAATCGCAGCCCGTGGTGTTGTTCATGAAGGGTCACCCCGAAGAGCCGAAGTGTGGGTTCAGTCGTAAAGTCGTCGACGCGTTGGCGGCTGCGAATGTGAAATTCGGTTCGTTCAACATCTTAGCCGACGAGGAGGTGCGGCAAGGGCTGAAAGAACACGCCGATTGGCCGACGTATCCGATGTTGTTCGTCGACGGTGAGTTTGTCGGTGGATGCGACATCGTCTTGGAGATGGCGGAGGCGGGCGAGCTCGCCGAGGCGTGCGCGGCGTCGAACGGCAAAGTGAAGAACGCTCTGGACGAGCGCATCAAGAGCATGCTCGGCGCGCAAGACGTCATCCTGTTCATGAAGGGATCGCGCGAGGCGCCGCGATGCGGCTTTTCCGCAAAAGTCGTCAGCGCGTTGAACGCGACTGGCGTCGACTACGAAACGTTTGACATTCTCGGCGACGAACCGATTCGTCAGGGACTCAAGGCGTATTCCAATTGGCCCACGTACCCGCAACTGTACTACAAATCCGAACTCATCGGCGGATGCGACATCATTCTCGAGCTCGCCGAATCCGGCGAACTCGCGAGCGAGCTCGGCGTTAAATAGCAGGCGTCGTCGCGACGATGCGTATTATATCTCTCTCTCCACACTAAAACTCCCTACGTCGCGCTACGTCGCGTCCGCCTAAACTACTCCCTCCTCGCTCTCGCGCGCGAAAATCATGTGCGTGCTCTCGTCCTCATCGTAATTCAAAGCTTCAAAGAATCCGACCAACCGTCTCGGCGCGCGAACGCCGACGTCGTAAATCTCCCGCTCTCTCAACGTCTCACCGAGCGCGCGCACGATCGCGCCGCCCACTCCCCTCCCTCGCCACTCCTCTCGCACGCACACGCGCTCCACCGTCGCGACGAACGCCCCGTCGGACGCGCACGCCGCGTATCCGACCAACGCGCCGCTCTCCCTCGCGAACGCCCCCGCGAACGTTCGCTGCGCCTCGGGCGCCGCGATCGCCCGCTCGATCGCGCGCGCGTCCCACGTCGACGCGCGCGCGTCCTCGCACGCCGCCATCGCGTCCACGACCGCGCGCGCGCGCAGCTCCGCCTCCGTCAGCGCGCGACACTCGACGAGCGCGAGCGCCTCGCGGTGTCGTCTTCGCGCGCGCGCCGCGCCGTCGTCGCGCGCGAGACCGAGCCAGCGCGCGAGCGACGCGCGCGGCGGCGTCCTCGCGCGCGCGCGCCGCGCGCGCGCTGCGCCGCGCGCGTCGAGCGCGCGCGCCGCGCGCATGTCTGCCGAGCCCCCCTCGACGAATCTCGACGAATCGGCGACGCGCGGCGCCGCACAGCGCGACGCCGTCCATCCCTCGCGGTCACCCGCGGTCGCGCGCGCGTCGCGCGTCGCGCGGCGAACGGCGAACGGCGCCGCGGCGACGAGACGCGGCGGCGCGGGACGAATCTTCGCGCGAAACGAAACGAATCGAATCGAATCGATCGCGAACGATCGACGACGCGCGCCGACGCGGAGTCGCGCGCGATGACGGGCGTGAACGCGGCGACGTTCGAGGCGTGGGTGACGGATCGAGACGGGAAGGCGCTCGCGAGCGCGGGCGGCGTCGACGCGATCGCGGCGGCGCTCGGATGCGATCTGAAGCGCGGTCTGTGCGATCGCGCGTGGGCGTCGGAGGAGCGAAAGGAGAGCTACGGGGTGAATGAGTTCGAATATCCGCCGCCGAAGTCGTTCTGGGAGCTGTGTAAGGACGCGCTCGGGGACCTGACGGTGCGGATCCTGATCGCGGCGAGCGTGGTGTCGCTCGCGGTGGGCGCGGGGATGAAGAGTCATCGCGAGGAGTACGGGTACTTGGAGGGGATCGCGATCGTACTCGTCGTTTTCGTCGTCGTGTTCTTGCAAGCGTTCATCGATTACGCCAAGGAGATGAAGTTTCGACAGTTGAACTCGGTCAAGGATAATTATCAAGTCAAAGTGCATCGCGACGGGAAGAGCGTGGCGGTGCCGGCGGGTGAAATCATGGTCGGTGATTTGGTGGAGCTCGCGGCGGGGGATAAAGTTCCGGCCGACGCTCTGTTCGTCGAGGGCTCTAAATTTAAGGCGAACGAGGCGGCGATGACGGGCGAACCCATCGACATTTCCAAGTCGCGCGAAAAAGACCCTTGGGTGCTTTCGGGGACGTCCATCTCCGAGGGATCGGGTAAGGCGTTGATCATTGCCGTCGGCTCAAGATCGCAATGGGGCGTCATCCTGAAGACGTTGATCGTCGAACCGAGCGATACGCCGCTTCAGGAGCGGCTCGAGCGACTCGTCCTCCTCATCGGTAACTTCGGCATCGGCGCCGCTGTGCTGACTTTCCTCGCGAGCATGATTCGCTGGATCGCCGACAGCGCCAAGAGTGGAAAATGGGACGGTACGCTCGTCCTCGAGTTTCTCATCAACGCCGTGACGATCGTCGTGGTCGCGATTCCGGAGGGTTTGCCTCTTGCAATTACTCTCGGCTTGGCGTTCGCCATGCGAAAAATGATGGCGGACCAGAATCTCGTGCGTCGCTTGGAGGCGTGTGAAACCATGGGAAGCGCCACGCAGCTCAACGCAGACAAAACCGGTACGTTGACACAGAACAGGATGACGGTCACCGCGTGCTGGCTCGGCGGCAAAGTTTGCGAGCAAGTTCCGCCACCGAGCGTGAGCGAAACCTTCTCGGACACGCTCTGCCAATCCATGGCGGTTAACTCTGACGCCAACTTGAGCTACAAAGATAACGGCACGGTGGAACACCTCGGCAGTAAAACTGAGTGTGCCTTGCTTCAGCTCGTCGAGCAGATGCAGCCGCCTACCGACGACACGCAGACGTACATTAAGCTTCGCGAAAAGTTTCCCGTTGCGCAACTGTACCATTTTACTTCGGCGCGTAAGCGTATGTCCACCGCCATTTCGAATGGCTCGGGCACGCGTTTGCACGTCAAGGGTGCGTCTGAGATTGTCGTCAAGCTGTGTACGAAGATGATGGGCGCGGATGGCAAGGTTTCGTCTCTCACAACGCCCATGCTCAAGGAGGCAGAGGCGGCGATTGAAGCCTTTGCGCGTCAAGGTTTGCGCACGCTGTGCATCGCGTACACCGATCTCGGGAAGTCACCGAGTAGTCTCGGTGAAACGCCGCCGGAGAGCGATCTCACGTTGCTCGGAATCATGGGCATCAAGGATCCGATTCGCCCCGAAACTGCCGAAGCGGTGCGCTTGCTACGCGGCGCGGGCGTGACGGTCCGTATGGTCACCGGCGATAACGCCATCACCGCCGAAGCTATCGCGCGAGAGGCAGGTATTCTCGAAGATGGCGATGATGGTCTCGTGCTTGAGGGTCCAGATTTCCGTAAGATGTCTGATGCGGAGAAGGAAGCCATCGCCATGCGCATTCGCGTCCTCGCGCGTTCCTCGCCGTCTGACAAGTTGGTTCTGTGCAACTTGCAAAGAAAACTCGGTGAGGTGGTCGCCGTGACGGGGGACGGTACCAACGACGCTCCGGCACTCAAAGATGCGGACGTCGGGTTCGCCCTCGGCATCGCTGGCACCGAAATTGCGAAGGAGGCGTGCGACATTGTC
The DNA here is from genome assembly GCF_000092065.1 of Ostreococcus lucimarinus CCE9901. Lineage (NCBI taxonomy): Eukaryota > Viridiplantae > Chlorophyta > Mamiellophyceae > Mamiellales > Bathycoccaceae > Ostreococcus > Ostreococcus sp. 'lucimarinus'. The sequence goes on from NC_009363.1 coordinate 305,370, forward strand.
ATTCTCGATGACAACATCAAGTCCATGGCCAAGGCCGTGCTTTGGGGTCGTAACGTCTACCAATCGATTCGCAAATTTTTGCAGTTTCAACTCGTCGTCAACGTCGTGGCGGTCAGCTTGAACTTGATCGCCGCCATCGCGGGCATCAAAGAGCTGCCGCTCGCTGCGGTTCCATTGCTATGGGTGAACATGATCATGGACTCGATGGGCGCCCTCGCGCTCGCCACGGAGCCTCCGTCACCGGAGCTCATGAAGCGTAAGCCTTTCGGGCGCACGGCGCCTCTCATCAATAAACACATGTGGCGCAACATCATCGGCGTGTCCGTGTATCAATTGACCGTGTGCATGGTTTTCATGTTCGACGGGAAGAGGCTCCTCGACATTCCGTGCAAGTACGTCGCGGCGTCGGGATCAGTGGCGGCGCACTACGATTGCCATCATCAAACGTTGGAGCTGAATGGTTTCATATTCAACGCATTTGTCTTCATGCAAGTGTTTTCTGAAATCAATTCTCGACGCATCGCCGATGTGAATGTCTTCGCGAACATTCACAACTCGCCCATTTTCTGCGGCATCATCGCGCTCACCGTCGGTGTGCAAGTGCTCTTCATTCAAGCCGTCGGCGGCACCGTAGTTGGTCCGGCGATCGGATTTGTTGAGCAAAACACAAAGGAGTGGATCACCGCGATCATTCTCGGTGTCATCATCCTCCCCGTGGGCGTAGTCACGAGACTGTTACCCTTGAAATGGTTCCCCGGGATCACGGATGAAGAGAGCAACGCGCGCGCCATGGCGGAAGGCCACGCTCGTGTGGCTGCGGCGCAAGCCAGAGTGACGAGCGAAGCCAAGGACGTCGCCATCAGCATGCCATCCATGGACCGCCGTGCGTCCATGGAGCGACGTGGTTTGGCCGGTATCACCGAAAAAGTCGTCGGCTCGCGTTTGAGCTCTCGTCAAAGTCGTCTCTCCGACGTCTCGGATTCGAGCGCGCCCATTCGACGAGAAAAGTCATTTAAAGTCTTCGCGCACGCCGTCATCGCGGCGAACAGGCTTCAGCAAAAGCCCGGCGCCAGCAAGTAATCACTCCTTCTTGAGTTTCGTGTTCTAGTACATCAGTCAATTTTTATACCACGCAATTTCCAGTCCGAGCTCTCGCGTCTCTGACGACAACTGTTTCCGCCCAACCGTCTGTTTCTGATTCCCGCATTCCGAGGCGGGCGACGCGGCATGCGCGTCCCCGCGCGCGATGGGATCAAGCGCGTAATCATCATCGCCTTCTTCTTCGCCGCATCCGCCGTGGAATTCGGCACGTATCCCGTCGCGTCCGTCGTCGAGTTTCGCGTGCAGGCGCCCAGATTTCCGACGAGTTCGCACCGGAAAAGCTTTCTGAGCGCGCGCGCGCGCGAGCGAGCCACCGCGACGGCATCCGCGACGCGATTCGGAGAAGCGTTCGGGTATTCGTGGACCGTAGAGGCGCGTACGCGCGAGACGGACGGTCGGAATGAGGTGGAGGTACGGGCGGCGAGAACGCGAGGACTCGGGCTGACGTCGACGCGAATGTTCGCGTTCACGGTCGTGACGCGCACGGGAGTATCTGCGCAAAGCATGCGAGATAGACTTGTCGGGACGAGCGGGCGCGAATTGCCGACGTCGGCGCACATTGAGCAGTCGCTGGTGGAGTCGACGCTGTCGACGGCGGAGTTGACGAAGATCCCGGGGGCGTCTGGGGAACATGGCGATGTAGACCTCGTGATACGCGTGCGTTTGTGGAGTAATCCGTTTCACGTGGTGTTCAAGGACGAGGTGTACGATGTGGCGACGATTTTGGGGTTGACGACGTACGCCAGCGTGTTAATTTTACGCGGGCTGTCTGAGTTGCGAGACGAACGCGAGAGGCGCCGAGCGGCGAGGAAAGTTCGATTGATGCGTTCGGAGATTGCGCAATTAGAATCAGTGGCGAACGAAAAGGCGGACAAGCTGCGCATCTTGTCGGCTATTGCACGAGTCCCATTTGTCGCGGTGTTTGAGACGGTTCAAATTCCAATGAGAGTCGTCGACTGGACCGCGTCTGCCATCTCTGACATTCTCATCGAGACGGCAAATTTGGTGCTGATTGTCATCTTACTTTTGATGCCCCCGTCGCGCGAAAACGCGCCGATGGCTTCAAGCGAGAATCACGCGAAGCAGGCGACGGGTTCGAAGCATAATCGAAAACATCGTCAAAGACCGCCGCGCTCGCCGAAACGCAGAAGTGAACTCGACCCCAAGAGCGAGCACGCTCGTAAAGAGTCGATGGACATATTACTGAAACGTTTCGTCATTGCCGAGGAAGACATGGACGAGGAACGTCAGCGCGCGGCGAAAGATGCGATCGGTCATGCCCAGGCGCAGATGCGCGCGAAAATGAAGCGCGATCGAATCACCGACATGCGGCTGAGAGATTCAAAGCAGCGTGAAGGTGAAGATTTCGCGGCGGAACTTTTCGCCAATGTCCCAGGCTTATCCGTAGGCACGCGCGACATGAGACCAATGTCGTCATCTTCATCGGACACGCACGAGCGCCAGGCGAGCTGGGAGCTGCACAATCGTCAAAAAAGCTTAATTCACCACATGCTGCAAGAAATCGACGGTTTGGAACTGCCGCCGGATTCCAAAACAACCGTACCGATCGAAGAACCGGTGACGCCGAAGAGCTCGCACACCAAAAATCCAAGCTTTGCTCGCGTATGGAATGCCCCGACGGGGTTCTAGCCGCCTACCGGCGCATGTATTCTATCATTTATTTCTTGTCATTTTTTCCATGCCCGACATCTCGCCCGACGTGTGCCTCCCCGCGCTCCGGCGGCACTCATCCTCGCGCGACATGAGACTTCGCGTGCGCACGCCCGACGGGGCGCAGCACGTTATCGACGCCGACGACGATTGCACGTGCGGTGCGCTCAAACGCGTCATTCAAGACGCCACCGGCGTCGAAACGCGCGCGCAAAAGTGGAAACTCGGTTTCCCACCGGTCGACGTTGACGTGGACGATGAAGCCGCGTTGTGCGCATCGTTGGGCGTACGCGGAGGCGAGACGCTCGCCGTGACGGCGATTGCACTCGAAGACGCGGCGGTGGCGAGTTCTGACGCGATGGCGGCGGCGCCGACGACGTACGCGAGCATGGCAAACATGGACGAAGACGAGGCGTTCGCGCGAGCGCTGGCGATGAGCATGAACGAAGGAGTCGACGGCATCTCGACGTCTACGAGTGATTTCATACGACTGGAGGACATGCACGCAATCAGGCGAGTGATCGCGAGTGACAATAGCTGTTTATTCAACGCCGTCGGGTACTGTTGCGAGAAGTCTCTTCGCGAGTCGACTCGGCTGAGGAAAGTCATCGTGGACGCCATACGCGCCGATCCGGCGACGTTCGACGAGGCGTTTTTAGGAAAAGCCCCGACGGAATACGCAGACTGGATTTCCAAGCCGAACAGTTGGGGTGGCCAAGTGGAGCTGTTCATTCTCGCCAAGGCGTTGCGCGTGGAAATCGCGGCGTACGACATTCAAACCGAACGCTGCGACGTCTACGGCCAAGACGCCGACTACGAAGACCGTATCATGGTCATTTACGACGGTTTACACTACGATTCCATCGTGTTAAACCCATCTTCCATCGGTGCTGACGTCGAGAAAGACGTTTCCCGCGTCCCCGCGTCGACGCCCGCGCTCGCCTCCGTCGCCGCTCTCGTCCGCTCGCAGCACGCAGCCAAAAAGTTCACCGACACCGCCAATTTCTCTCTCCGCTGTCTCGTCTGCCAGAAAGGTCTCACCGGCCAAGCCGAGGCCGTGGCGCACGCGAAATCAACCGGGCACGCCAACTTCGGCGAGTATTAACCGCGTCGCCTCTTCACGTATGCCTTTCAGTGCGATGTCAATTAGAGCGGTTTTTGAAATTCTTTTCTTCTGTCCTTCGCGTCGCCATTCGCCGCCGCGCGAACGCCGAACCGCACACGTCCGCGCCTTCGCGCCGACGCACGCGCACCGTCACCGCGCATCGCGCGCTCCACCGGCGCGCGCGAGCGTCCGCGCGATTCCGCGACGCGCGCGATCGATCTCCCGCCGAGCGACAGGTTGCAGATTTGAAAATCGCGCGCGCGAAAACGCACGGCGACGCGACGACGCGGGACGCGGGCGACGTCGTAGAGCGAAGACACCGCGCGGTTGAACGCGCCGAGCGCGATGCACATCAAACAAGTGATCGTCGAAGGGTTTAAAACCTACCGCGAACAGACGGTGGTGGATTTCGACGACGGGTTGAATTGCATCGTCGGCGCCAACGGGTCGGGAAAATCAAACTTGTTTCACGCGATTCGGTTCGTGCTGAGCGATGTGTTCGGGAATTTGCGAGCCGAAGAGAGACAGAGACTGTTGCACGAGGGAGCGGGGCACGCGGTGATGTCGGCGTACGTGGAGATTGTGTTCGATAACGCCGACGGACGCTTGCCGGTGGAGCGGGAGGAGGTGCGCCTGCGAAGAAATATTGGTTTGAAGAAGGATGAATATTATCTCGACAAGAAGCACGTGACGCGCGCTGAAGTGGTTAACTTACTCGAGAGCGCTGGTTTCAGCCGAACGAACCCTTATTACGTCGTACAACAAGGGAAAATTATGAAGATGGCGACGATGCAAGACGAGGAGCGTTTGGACTTATTGAAGGAGATCGGGGGCACGAGCGTCTTCGAGGCGAAGCGCAAAGAGTCCCTTAAGGGCTTGGACGAGACTAAATCGAAGCGAGAACAAGTGCAAGAGACCGTTGAGTTCATCGAAAGCCGTCTGGCGGAGCTCGATGAGGAGAAAGACGAGTTGCAAAAGTATACCGACTTGGACAAGACGCGACGGTCTTTGGAGTACACCATTTACGAGCAAGACTTGAGTGATGCGAGAAGCAAATTGGATGAGATTGAGCAACAACGAAGCGCGACGAACGAGTCGAGCCGCGTGGATGACGACAAAATGAACACGATGAGTGAAAACTTGCGCACGCATGAAAAGGAGCTCAAGGATAGCTCGCGCGCCGCCGCGCAACTGAAGCGCGAGCTCACGACGGCGGAGGAAGAGTTGCGCGGCATCGTCGCCCGACGAACCACCGCTGAGCTGGACGTGAAAGATTTGCGCGAAACGATTCAAACCGGCGAAGAGTCGTTGGCCGGTATCGCAGGTCAAAAGACGGATGTCGAAAAGGCGACGTTGGAGACGCAAAAGAAGCTCGACGCTGTGCGTGAAAAGTATAACGCCGAAGTTGCCGTGGAAGAAGCCAAGGATCGTGAAATCGCCGAGATCGAACGTCGCTCACAAAGCTTGTACCAAAAGCAAGGTCGCAGCGAACGTTTTAAGACGAAGGGTGAACGCGATACGTGGTTGAAGAGCCAAATCAAAGACGCCACCGCGACGAAGAAACAAAAGACGAAGGAGGTGGAGACGCTCGAAAATGACTTGAAGGAAATTCGCGCCACGCAATCCAGTGACGAGAAGGACCGCGCTTCCATGGAAGCCGAACTCATCGTTGAAGAAGAAAAGTTGGCGGATTTCGAGGCGCAGTACAAGAAGGCGATGACGGAGCGAAACGAGGCCCAGAACGCTCGCAAGGATCTTCAGCGCAAAGACAACGAGGTCGACAACTCGCTGGCGTCTTGCGAAGAGGAAGTGAAGAAGCGAGACAAGCAGCTCGAGTTTTCTATGCCTCGTGACCTTCAACGTGGTATGGCTGCCGTTCAGCGTATCGTCAAGGAACACAACATCGAAGGCGTGCACGGCCCTCTCATCGAGCTCATGGAGACTGACGAGCGATTTCACAGCGCTATCGAAGCCAGCGCGGGTAATCAGCTCTTTCACATCGTCGTCGATCATGATGAGATTGGTAGTCGAGTCATCGAGTTCTTGAACAAAGAGAAAGGTGGTCGTGTTACGTTTTTGCCGCTCAATCGCATGAACCCACCGAACGTTACATACCCCGAAGGCAGTGATGCCTTTCCTCTTCTCTCAAAGCTCAAGTACGACGCAAAATTTGACGCCGCGTTCAAGCAAGTCTTTGCGCGTGTTTTGATTTGTCGGAACATTGACGTCGCCGTTTCCAAGGCGCTTTCTTCGCAACTCAACTGTGTCACCATGGATGGGGACACCGTGAGCAACAAAGGTTCCATGAGTGGTGGTTACCAAGACACGAGCCGAAGCCGAATCGCCGCCATGACGGCGCTGCGCGAATTGAACGTTAACCGTGATGATCTCAAAGAAACCAGCGCTGGCGTGAAAAAGTCTCTCCAAGCTGCGGAACAAAAGATGTCAGCCGTTCTCGGTGATATCAGTCGACTCGAGTCGCAAAGACGTCACAGTGCTCAGCGTGTGGATCGATTAAAGCATGAGTTGCGCTTCTACGGAGACACGGGCACGCGAGCCAGCTCTCTTCTTGAACAGACGGAAAAGAGCATCGCCGTTATGCGAGCTGATATCGAACAAGTGGACACACACATCGCCGATCTGACTAGTGAGATCGGTTCGAGTCTGGACGCAACCTTGAGTCAAGCTGAAGTTCAAGAGCTTGAAAAGCTCACCTCTCACGCGACGACGCTCAAGCAAGAAAAAGTCACCATCGCCGCTCGCCGACTCGACGTGTACACGCAGTTGAGCGAACTCCAGACGGCTCTCGAAACCAACCTGAACCGCCGTGCGAAACGCATCGCCCTGACGTCTGGCGAACTTGACATCAACAGCTTACGCGCCGAGCTCGCCAAGCTCGAAGGTCAGTTGAAGACGGTGCAAAACGACGAAGCCATCGTGCGTAAAAACTACGACGGCATCGCGGAAAAGCTTCGAACGGTGCAAGCGAATATTGAAGCGGCGAATACAGAGATTGAAAAGCTTCGAGCGTTCAAAGAGTCGATGAGCTCGTCTTTAGGCGAACGTGAAAAGGTCATGGAAACTCTCATGTCCAAGGCTGCGACGCTGTCGCAAAAGCGCGAAGCACTTCAGAAGAAGATTCGAGAACTCGGCTCGCTTCCATCCGACGCCTTCGACCGTTACCGCGGTGAGTCGCTCAAATCCCTGCACAAGCTGTTGAGCAAAACGAACAACCAGCTGTCCAAGCTCGGTCACGTTAACAAGAAAGCGCTCGACCAATACCAGCAGTTTACCGAACAGCGAGAAGAGCTCGAGAAGCGTCGTTCCGAAATTAACAAGGCGTTTGACAGCATCACTCAACTCATCGATCATTTAGATCACAAGAAGGATGAAGCGATCGAACGTACTTTCAAACAGGTCAGCATGAATTTCAAGGACGTCTTCCATCGACTCGTCCCCGGTGGCCGCGGTGAACTCGTCATGCAACGCAAGCGCGCGGCGAACCGGGACCCGGAGGAAGAGGGCGAACCGGCGGCTAATCCGACCACGTTCAGCGAGAAGTATAGCGGCGTGAAGATCAAGGTGAGCTTCGGACAAGGTGAAACTATGCAGATGAAGCAGTTGTCTGGCGGGCAAAAGACTGTCGTCGCTGTTGCGCTCATCTTTGCCATTCAACGCTGCGATCCGATGCCGTTTTACCTCTTCGACGAAATCGACGCCGCGCTCGACCCGCAGTACCGCACCGCCGTGGCGCACATGGTCAAAGGTCAGGCGAACAATAAGACGCAATTCATCGCCACGACTTTCCGTCCAGAAATCGTGAAAGAAGCGACTTGCATTCAAGGCGTGTCTCACTCTCACAAGGTGTCCACAGTTCAAAAGGTCGCCTTGGAGGAAGCTCTCCAATTTGTTGGCGAAGACACCGCGCAAGTGCAACAAGTCGCTCCGACCGAACGCGGTCCCCCGACGCCGTAGATACGCACGTTAGAGAAACATTGATGCGAATGACTGTATAGATGAACCCATAGTGATACCAGTATAATGAGAAACTAAACCATGTTACAAGTGAGCGCTACGTGATGCTAGTTGCTAATTTTGCTCGCTTGGAGTCGTTTTTTAATCGTGCAGTTCGCGATGAGCGCATCTAAGTCGTCCTTCCATCCCAGCATTGAGCACAGCTCGGCGACGCCGTCGTCGCACTGACCCAAGAACAACGCGTCACGATAATTTGTCGCCTCATCAAAGTCAAATCCCGTGCCCCGACCGAGCCCAGCCATCCGATATAATTTCGTGACGCGCGTGTTCTGCGCCTCGCCGCAACGTTCGAGATTAATCAAGAGCCTCGGTACGTGCTCCTTCGGCCTTTCGATCAAACCGGCGAACGGATGGACGACTAAACTCGTTCCGATGACGATGAGCAAGTCGCACACCTCGAAGTCTTTTTGCGCGCACTCGAAGAATCGACGCGGAAGATTTTCGCCAAAAAACACGATATCCGGCTTGACAAACTCGCCACATTTGGCGCACGTCATCGGCGTTCCCGCACGACACGCTCTCTCCACTTCGTAGATGTTGGCGTCGTGTCCATTCAAACACTTCGCGCTGTCGAAATTACCGTGTGCGGCGACGACTTTATCCTTCGGCAGCCCCGTGGCGCACTCCAACGAATCGATGTTTTGCGTAAAGCATCGCCGCAACAGCCCGCGGTCGTGCAACAGCTTAATGAAATAATGCGTCGGCGTCGGGGCGTAGAGCCCCGGATACAGATCCTTCGCGAGCTTATAAAACGCCTCGGGCTTCTCCCTAAAGTACCCAAGCTCGAAAATCGCCTGCGGATACGGCAAATCGTACTCGCCCAATCGCGCGTACAACCCGCGCTCGCTTCGAAAATCCGGTATCCCCGCGCTCACCGATATCCCCGCTCCCGTCATCACCACCACGTTTTTCACCCCGCCGCGCTCGATGTGCTTCGCGATCCCGCGAAGATCGAACGTTTCGAGCGCCGTCGCCGCCGCCGCCGCGCTCGACTCGCCGAGTCGCTCCGCCGCCAGGCGTTCCATGAGCTCCAGCATCTCCGTCGACTCCCGACCGAACCCGTACCCCGACGACGACGACGACGACCCGCTCGACGATGTTTCCGACCGCGCGTCGTCGTCGTCGTCGTCGTCGTCGTCGTCGTCGCGCGCGCCGCCGTCGGCCCCGCGCGAGGCATCGACACCGTCGCGCGCCGCGCTCGCGTCGTCCGCGCCCGCGTCCGCGCGCCGCGCGCGCGCGCGCGCCTCGTCGTCGTCGCGCGCCTCGTCGTCGTCGCCCATCGCGCCGCGCGTCGTCGCGTCCTCGCCGGTCAATGCCGTCGCGCCGGCCGCGCCGCGCCACATCGACGCGCGCGCCGACCGCGCCGCCGACGCCATGGGCGCGGACGTCGAGATGCGCGACGACGCGGACGCGACGACGGCGATCGCCGACGCGGACGCGGACGAGACGGCGCTCGACACGTCGCGCGACGACGACGTCGACCTCGCGCAGAAGATTTTCGATCTCGAGCTCGCCGAGGGCGCGCGCGACGAGACGGCGGCGGTGATGGCGATCGTCGAGCGACGGAACATGGCGGCGACGTACGCGACGCTGTGCGAGCGGTTCGCGTGGCGCGCGGACGCGGCGCTGACGGCGAAGATGGCGGACGCGAACGCGAAGCGGTTGGGAGAGATCGAAGCGAAGATCGAAGACGCGAAGGAAAATCTCGGGGACGTGGAGATACGGGACGCGATGTGCGAGCGGGCGGAGTTTTACGCGAGCGTGGGGGAGATGGAGAAGAGCGAACGGGCGTACGAGGAGACGGAGGCGAAGACGGCGTCGATCGGGCAAAAGATGGACTGCGCGTTCGCGCTGATGCGCGCGCGGTTTTCGAGGTTGGAGCTGCACGAGGTGAAGAAATTGATCGAAAAGATTAAGGATATGCTGGATCAACCGGGCGGGGGGGATTGGGAACGAAAGAACCGGTTGAAGGTGTACGAAGGGTTGCACGCGGTGGCGACGAGGAATTTTGAAACGGCGACAAAGCTGTTTTTGGACTCGTTGAGCACGTTCACGTCGTACGAGCTGTTGTCGTACGATGATTTCGTGTTCTACACCGTCGTCTGCGCCGTGGTTTCGCTGCCGCGCACCGAACTCAAGGCGAAGGTGATCGATTCGCCCGAGGTGTTGAGCGTGCTCAACCGATTGCCCGGTCTCGGCGACTTTTTAAACGCCCTGCACAAGTGTGATTATCGCACCTTCATGTCGGCGTTCCCCGTCGTCGCCGCGCAAGTGGAAAAGTCGGTGTGGATGAATCCCCATTTCAGGTACTTTTTGCGCGAGGTGCGCGTCGTGGCGTACGCGCAATATTTGCAAAGCTACAAGAGCGTGACGGTGAAGAGCATGGCGGATAGTTTCAACGTGAGCGAAGACTTTATCGATCGCGAGCTCTCGCACTTCATCGTTTCTGGTAGATTGAACTGCAAGATTGACAAGGTTTCGGGGGTGTTACAAACCAACCGACCGGACTTGAAGAACTCGCTGTACCAAACTTTGATCAAGGACGGCGACGCACTGTTGAACAACGTATCCAAACTCTCTCGAGTGATAGATCTTTAGACGCGCGCCGGTGACGATTTGACCACCTTGGCGATTTTAAATCAACCGTTTTCAAGCCATCAGACGAATTCTCCGCGCGCCGAAATCGGGCGTCTCTCAAACCAAGTCGCTTTTCGCGCGAACGACGCGCGGGCGACGCTTTTTGTCACCGAAATTCAGCCTAAACCACCGCCCGCCTTCACTCCGCCGCGCAGCGCGCGTCGCGACTCGATCGCGATGTACGATGACAGCGACAGCGACAGCGACATCGCCTACGTCAGGCACGTCTTGCGGTACATGTACCCAGGATCGACGCCGAAAAACGGCCGAGTCATCGTGTTGCCGGCTGGGACGCTCGGCGACGGGAAGTACGGCGACGAGGAAATCGACGGCGAGTTCTGCGTCGCGCTCCTGATGGACGACGGCGTGAACGTCGATCGATGGAGGGTGCGCGTGTACGATAACTCGTTCGACGGTTGGCGTTTACTCGGCGTTGGGATCACGAGCTTGTGTTGGAACCACGTCGGACCGTCGCTGCGCAGGTGCGAGCTACAGCTCGAGGAAAAGCCGCAGCCGGCGTCGACGTCGGCGATGGATGCGTTGGACTTGAACACGTGCCGAGCGCCGGCGGTGGGAGAGCAGAACGGTTATTTTGGCATAGGCATCTACAACGGAAAGAATACGCAGAATCTGGGCACGCTGTGGAGAAGCGCGTATCAACTGGGCGCGGCGTTCGCCTTCGTCATCGGGCGTCGATTCAAAAAAGAAGCGAGCGACACGCCAAAGTCATGGACACAGATTCCAACGTTTGAATACAGCGATTGGGATGATTTCGTGCGTAAATCGCCCGTCAGTGCGGTGTGGGTCGGCGTTGAGATGGGCGGTACCCCGCTCGAAAATTTTGAGCACCCGCGAAACGCCGTGTACATACTCGGCAGCGAAGACACTGGGTTGAACACGACGATGCTTCGAGCATGTCAGCACCACATCGCATTACCAACCACTGGTACGCGGAGTCCGAGTTTCAACGTCGCCGTCACGGGCGCAATCATAATGTACGACCGCGAGCTCAAAAGGCGAGCCGCCGCGGCGAAGCTCGCCGCGCTCCCGACGCAAAATCGTCGAGACGGCATAGACAGCGTGAAACCACTCAAGTCGAGCGCCTCGCATTAGTCTTTTTTAGCCTGTTTATAGTCTGTCATTCACGCTTCGTTCGCCCTCGCGTCGCGCCCTCGCGCCGCGCCGCGCCGCGCCCGGCGCGCCGGCGAGTTGGATAAGTGCGCGCCGAGAGCCTTATCCGTACTTCGCGACGTCCGACGCCGCCCCGAAGGACTTCTGCGCGCCCGACGCGACGCGCGGGCGTCCAAGACGTGCGTTAGGGGCGTCTGGCGCGCCGCCGATCGCGCGCGCGTCGCGCGTCGCGCGCGAAGGCGTCGTAAAGCCGCGTGCGCGCGGCCGCCGCGACGTCGACGCGCGCGATGTCGTGCCCGTTCGGCCACGATCGAGCGCCCGCGGCCGTCGCGACGGTGGACGACGATGACATCACGAAAGTAATCGTCACCGACGGCGAGCGAGGGACGAAGCGACGGGCGGTGGAGGAGGCGACGAGGGAGGAAGACAAACCAGAGACGCCGAGGGCTGACCCCGCGGCGCTCGAGGCGGCGCTCGAGGAGGAACGAGCGCGCAGAAAGCGCGCGGAGAACGAGTTGATGAGCTTGAAGGCGATGTATAGACAGTGCAAGGCGATGTCGACGGTGCAGAAGGATATCGCGGTGAAGGAATTAGCGATGGACTCGTGCGCGGAGGGTATCACCATCGCGGACTTTACGCAGCCGGACCAGCCGTTGATTTACGCAAACGTGGGATTCGAGGTAATGACGGGATACAGCGTGCAGGAGACCGTAGGGCACAATTGTCGATTCTTACAAGGGCCGGGGACGGATCAAAACGAACTCAACAAGCTTCGGAATGCGATTAAGAAGGGCGAGGCGGTGACGGTGGTGTTGAAGAACTACAAAAAGTCTGGCGAAGAGTTTATGAATCAGTTGTCGCTCACGCCAATTCGTGACGCAGACGGACAAGTGATGTACTACGTGGGAATCCAATCCGATGTCACCGAGCTGTTTAAGCGACGCGATGACGAGCTGAACGCGCTAAAAATGATGGCACGCGCCGAGGCGGCGACAGAAGCCAAGTCGAGATTTTTAGCGCACATGTCGCACGAGATTCGCACGCCTTTGAATGGGCTCATCGCCGTGGGGCAATTATTAGAAGACACAAATTTGGATCGGTTGCAAAGGGAGTACGTATCTACGGTACGTACGAGTGGGGAAACGTTGCAAGCGCTCATCAGCGATATTCTTGACTTCAGCCGGGTCGAGGCAGATAAGCTCGTGCTCCAGTGCGAACCGTTCCACCCAGAGGTAGTCATCGGCAACGTTATGGAGATAACAGCCATGCAGTCAGCGAAGAAGAAGATAAACATCGGTTACCACGTGGATATCGGGGTGCCCAAAATCGTCATGGGTGACGCGATGCGCTTGCAACAAGTGTTGCTGAATTCCATCAGTAACGCCATCAAGTTCACCGACGCAGGCAACATCATGATTCGACTTTACCTCGGCAGAGAGGACACGACGGAAGTCGCGAGGCAAGCGTTCTTGGAAGATGGCGAAGAAACGCACCACGCCAAGATGGTTCGCTCCTATTCCGCCGGTTCGCTCGCGTCGACACAAAAGGACTGGCTCGCGCCTCTCAAGTGCTTCCTGCACATGTGCCCGCATTTCTCGGGCAAGTTGAGCGAAGGTGGGAACAAGCCGACGGATGATATGACATCGGATAATGAATCCTGGTTTTTGCACTTTTACGTCAAGGACACGGGCATGGGGTTAGATCAAAGCACAATTCATAAGATCTTTCAATCGTTTCAGCAGGTTGAAACGGGGGCGACGCGCAAATACGACGGCACTGGTCTCGGCTTGGCGATTTCGCGCAAATTGTGTGAAGCGATGGGCGGAACGATGTGGGCCGAAAGTCAAGGGCTCGGCAAGGGGTCGACTTTCCATTTTTGTATTAAGTGTAAGGCGGTTTCGGAGGATTGGATGAAAGAGAACCAAAAATCGCGCAAGCAACTCGCGAGCGGGGCGGAGTCGCTCCGGCAGCTCGAGCGCGATTTGAGCGTAGATTATGCGGCGCATTTCAAAAGACCAGGCGAAAAGCTGAGCGTGGTTCTTTACGACGAATCTGACATGCTGCGGAGCACGTTGTCCGTGGTGTTGAAGCGATGGGGATTTGCCGTGACGGTTTACGGCAACGCGAAAGATCTCGTCGGTTACATGAGCAAAGCGATGGATGGTGAAGTTACCGATGTCGCCATTATCGCTGAGTTGAGCAACAACGCCGTAGATTTCATTTATGACTGGGCAAAAGGCAGAGGTTTGCTGAACGGAGTGAGCGCGGGGCAAGGAAACACGTTCAGTATCCAGTCAAGTGGAGATGACAAACGCCGTTCCAGCGACACGAGCAAGCTTCCACCTTTTGTCCTTTCGACTTGGCCAGTGGTGCAATCAACCGGCTTTGACACGTCGGACCCTCGGTGTGCGTGGGCAAAGGATAGCGTAGAGGGAACGGAGTCGAGCATTGATTCCGTCAAGGGAACCGCCGTTCGAGATTTCTTCTCCTCCATACGATCGCATCTAATTTCGAGACCGGTGCGACACAACAGACTTCGTCGTACTCTCGAGACGGTTCTTGACGAAAAGGCTCATCACGCCGACGCCGCGGACACTGCGCGTACGGATAGTCCGACGCGAGCGTCTGGGTGCACTCGACGGAAGGTCGATTTCGAAGATGGTGTCTCTGGCCAACATGTCTCTGGCCAACATTTGCGAATCTTACTTGCAGAGGATCATCCCGTGAACATGAAGGTCGCAAAAGCTGTGTTGAGCCGCCTCGGGCACTCCGACGTCACTGGGGCGAAGGATGGGGCGGACGCGTTGGCCAAGGTGCAGGCTGACCCCGCGGGACTCGACGCGTTCGACATCGTTCTCATGGACTTACACATGCCAATCATGGGCGGTATCGAGTGTACGCAGCAGTTGCGAAAGCTTTACCCAGACTGCAAGGTGCCAATCATCGCCGTCACGGCGGACGCTATCGAAGAGAGCAGACAAGAGTGCTTCGATGCGGGCTTCGATTCGTACCTCACGAAGCCTTTCAGAATCGAACAAATCCAAAAGGCAATTCGTACGTTTTGTAAACTTCAGTAAACAGGCGAGATACATGGAAATGACTAGCATTAATCTCAATTCTGGTTGCAATCTACACTACAGTACACTCGGTTTGGGGAATTTATTCACTGTCCGAAGACGACTCGGCGAGGAGCGCTTCCTCGTCGGCGCGGCGTCTTGGTTGCGTCGTTCCCGAGGGCCTGAACAGCCGACCGCACGTGCGCTTCAACCAAGCAATGAACGTCAATGTCATCGGAACACGAACAGCGGACGCGGTGTCTCCGTTTACGGTCGTGTCGTTTTGCACCGGCGCCATCACCGCCGCGAGCGCGTGCGCGCCCTCGTGAGGCATCTCCTCCAAGACAATCTTTAACGCGCAGGTCAAGGGCACACCCAGCACCGCCCCAGCGGCTCCCCAAACCGAGTACCAGAACACAAGCGCGAGCAAGACCGTGACTTCATTCAAATCTAGTCCTTTGCGATATACCACCGGCCCTATCAAATCTCCGACTAAAAACGAAACCAAGTTTGGAATGATCGATCCTGCGACGCGCTGGCGTTCCGTCAAATCCGGCAGCAGCACGATCATTGGCAAAGGCAGGATCGACGCCACGATGGATCCTAAAGTCGGAATGAAGAAGAGCCAGAACGAAACGATCGCCACGGCGATCGCCAGCGGCCACGGCACACCGCACAGTCCCAGCAACGATCCCACGGAAAGCGCCCGCACGACGGCAATTTGCACCATGATGGAAACGAACCGCCGCGTCGCCTTGTGAATTCGTCTCGCCACGAGCGAACGCGCCCTCGATAACTCTCGGCGCGGTGCGAGCAAGAACAAAGTGTAGAACAGCATGAGCATGATATCTTGCATGTAGTGAAACACTCCTACGCCGAGCGTCTCCCAAAACTCTTCATCCTTCAGCGTGGCTTCGATGTTCGCCAACAAACGCGCCCATGCCTCCTCCGCAACGTCATCTTTCTTGAACACGCGCTTCGCCATCTCGCTCATGCTTCGTCCTAAGTCATTAATTCGACTCGTGAACCTCGAATTCCAGTCGGGGTCGTTCCAGTGCACCAAGAAGTACACGCGCCCGAGATATAACGCCCACACCAACGTCCCGAACACCGCGCACACAACCACTAGCGCCAGCACGATCGCCACGATCCTCGGTACCGTGAACACTCGCGGACAGCACAATCGCAATCGATTCCTTCGCAATGTTTCGCGCTGATACGCCGCGTCGCTCACGAAATCAACTAGCGGTCGCAGCAGCAGCGCCGCTCCGGTCGCCGTCACCAACGGTCTCAGCAAATACGCCAGCACCTGGAGCAACCAACAGGCGCACGCGCTCGCGATGACGGCCACACCCATGGTGATCACCGTGACGTCTCGCGCGCTCGCCGTGTGGTGTCCAGGGGCGAATATCGGGCTCGGGCTTAAATTCTCGTTGAAATTGAATGGCCGAGACGGCGACGGCGTGTCGTCGCTCTCGCGCGGCGCCGACGTCGATGTCGGGAAGGCAAACTCGTCGTCATCGTGCGCCGCGCTGGCGCGCGCGCCAGGGGCGGTACCGCCGCGCCGGGGCATCGCGCGCGGTCGTTTGAGGACAAAGGCTAATCTTTGCGCGAGTCTTTTTGAGCTGGACGAGCTGGATGCGACGCGGCTATTGACCATCGGCTAAGCATGCTAATAAATACGACTACACTTCGCTACGGCACGCATCCGACGCGCTCGAGGTACAACACGTGCGAATATAAAACAACGGGCTCGAACGCGACTTGAGAAGCCGCGCCGACGCGAGGGACGGGGGCGCCGTTTGGATTGGCGGCGTCCGACGCCGTGTACTTCAACGCGTCGTTAGGCTGTAAATATCCCGCCGTACTGAGCGTCGCCTTGACGCGATTCACCACTTTAACTCCTGTGACACCGATGCGCGGCTCACCGGCGCTCGCGCCGTCGACGCCGTCGACGTCCGGCAGAGGCGTGAACGTCCACACGTGCGTGTAATCCGTCGGCACCATTCTCGCGACTCCGTACGAAGTCGAGTATCCCAGCGTCACCTGCCTCAACGATTCGAGCGCGAAGAACGTCCCATCCGACTCCCTCGTCTCGCTGTCTCGCGCGTTCGTGAACAACTCGATCCTTTCGGCGTTATTACTCGCGCCGCGCTTCAATCGAATCGTCGTTCGATTCGCGTCTCTCCGCGCGTCGTACTCCACCGCCTCCACCGCGCCCTCGCCGACGTACGCGTCCACGATTTCCCTTAAATTAAATCCACGATCTTCGATCACGTCACCGCCGTCCCGCGCGAATCGCATTCTGTACTCCGTCTTTCCCTCGCGTCCCACGTCTGGCGCGTACGCCAGCGACAGCTTTTGAAACCCCGGCGTCGTCGCCTCTCGCGCCACCGCCTCGCGCGCGACGACCGCGCTCGGAAACTCGTATCCCGCGAAGTCGATCGTCGCGCGCCACTCGCCCTCGAGCCAATCCGGGTACGCTTGCGCGCGCGGTCGTCCACCGTTGAAGACTGGCTTGTTCAGCCGCTTGACCCGCAGGTCGTCGATGAGCGACGATTTCGCCTCGGCGCGACGCGCGCGCGCGAGAAGCGGCGCGCAGACGGTGGCGACGACCACCGCGCGTCGATCGACGCGCGCGCTGGGGCGCGCGGGCGCGACGTCGCGCGCGGACGGCGGTGCGAACGGCACCGTCGGCATCGCGACCGCGCGTCGATGTGACGCGGCGCGCGCGTCACGCGGCGACGCGCGGCGCGTTCCAGATGACGGACGCGTGGACGACGAAACTGCGCGCGACGCGACAGCTCGTGAACGAGCTGCGCGCGGACGTGGGCGCGGTGCGCGCGACGAATGCGTCGAGCGAGCGCGACGGCGATCCGACGACGAAATCTTCCGAGACGGCGCGCGCGCGCGCGCTGGCGCTCGCGCGACGGAAGCTGAACCGACTGGATGACTTGCTGGACGTGCTGGACGATTGCGCGCGCGAGGGCGCGCGCGATGACGCGGAGATCGAGGCGCGAGAGCGGACGGTGGAGGAATTTCAGCGCGAGGCGCGGCGACTGCGCGGCGACGTCGCGAAGGCGACGGAGACGCGAACGACGACGAGCGCGACGACGACGACGGCGACGACGACGAGGGAGTTGGGGGCAAACGTGAGCGCGCTGGGGGCGGCGATCGGTAAGGGAGTGAGCGATGCGGCGACGAGCGTGAGTAACGCGGCGGGGGGGTTGGTGGCGAGCGCGAGTCGCGCGGCGGAATCCGTGCCGGCGCTGGAACGCGCGGCGACGATGGTGATTCCCTCGAGGAAGGACGAGGAGAGTCGAGCGACGCGAGCGATGGACACGCGCGAGCTCATCGAACATCAAACGGCGCAGATTCGAGGGCAAGATGACGCGTTAGAGGGGTTGGACAAATTGGTCGAAAACTTGAAGACGACGAGCGAGGCGATTCACGGCGAAGTCGTGCTGCAGGCGAAATTGGTGGAGGATTTAGAAGCGGATTTCTCGCACACGAGCGATAGAATGAAAAAGTTACGCAAGCAGGGATTCAAACTTGCCGGTGAGAAGAACGAGGAAGAGCGAGAGAGGCTCGATCGGAACGAAGTCATCGAGGAGATGCGAGCGAAGCTTGGTCGCGAGCAGCGCGCGGCGGAGAGCGCCGACGGCGGTTGCGTGGTACAATGACTCGTTGTAATTCATCTAATTTACACAAAACTGGCTACTGATTCTTCTCAAATCTACGTCACGCAAACTTGGTGCTCGAAGCCGACAGCGAGTGTACCGCGTGCGCGTACGCCGCGTCGCCGATGGCTTCATCGATTCGCGAAACCGTCGTCTCCACGCGTTGTTTCAACGCGTCGTTATCACACAAAACCGTACGCGTGCGGTACTCAAGCACGGCATCGATACCGTCGATGTTCAGACTCAACGTTGCTTTTTTCTCATTCACCTTGAGCTCGCCGAACTGAGCGGAGAGCATGGCTGCGACGACGCGCAGGCGCCACTTCTCCGCGGAAGTCTCGTCCTTCTTCTTGATGGCGTCGCGTAATCCAGCCTCGGCTTCCTTTAATGCTTCTGGTTCACTTTCGAGCTGTAAGATTGCGCTCAGCGTCGCGTCGACGATCATGTCCGTCAAAGGATCGCTATTCCATTCGATGACGACATGTTCGACGCCGGTGATTTCGTCCGCGAAGCGCTTGCGTATCGTCACCATGCCGTCGTTGATGGACAAACCATCCGCCTTGTCGACGTCAAACTTGTCTTCGCCCTCGCGCGCTTCAACTTCAGACGGTTCTGTCTTCGCTTTCTTCGCGCGACTCGTCGTTGCCTTCTTCTTCGGCGCCGCTTTCTTCTTCGCGGCCGGCTTATTTGCCTCCTCCTCTGCGTCTTCCTCCTCTTCTTCGTCCTCCTCTGGCGCGAGCGTGGAGACGACGTGCAAGCCTTCGAAAAGAGCTTCGAGTGCGAACCGCAGCGTGCTGATCGGGATCTTACTCGGCACAAGCTGACGCTGCGTCACTAAAGACGTTCGTAGCTTGGTGTAGTTGTTCACGTCTTCCGGGGCGATGAGCATGGTGCCGAAATCTTTTTGAACCAGCACTCCGGCGACGTGGTCGCCCTCTTCGATTTCTTGCTCGGCTAACAAACCGGTGATTTTGGCGATGCGCTCGCCTTTGTGAATGATCTCGACCGGTTGGCAGTTCTTGGGCGTGTAGACGCTCATCTTTTTATCATCCGCCGCCGCCTTGTTGTCCAACGCGCGCTTCAATCGACCCATCTCCCCCGCTTCGCCGTGGACCAGAATGACGTGCGGCGGCGCCAAGGCGTCCAAAAACGCCTGAGTCTGCGGGTAATCCGCGTGCGCGCTAAACGAAATGGCATCGACAGACATGTTGAGCTGCAACTCTCGTCCGTCTCGTGCGATGATTTTGTTAACATCACTCAAAATTTCGCGCGCCAAAGTGCCTTGTACGGCGAAATCGGCGATGATTACACCATTCTTCGGATCTTCGCACCACGACTCGAAGAGTTCGCGAGACAAACCGCTTTGCAACATCGACGGCGTCGCGAGAACGACGCACGGACCGACGTCGTCCAACTCACTCGATTTGCTGACGTGCTTAACATGATTGAACACGAACGGATTCGCCTCCTCGAACGCCGCCTTCATGTCCGAGTTCAACACGTTGATGTACGTTTGGTAAATCGTCATCGCTTTGCGCGCAAGCGCCGACGCTTGATAAATTGGCACACGCTGCAAATCCGGATTTTGCGCCCAAAAGTCCTCTAAAATCAGCAACAACTCTTGCGCGCGACCGAGCGCGACGACGGGAAGCAAAACTCGCCCTCCCCGACGCAAAATCGTCTGCACTTTCTCCGTAAACCGAATCTCCCGCTCCTCCCGCGGCGAGTGCGGCGACACCCCGTACGTCGACTCCACGATCACCACGTGCGGCGGAATCGCCGGGACGTCCGCCGCGGGCAGGTGTCTATCCGCGATTCTGGAGTAATCTCCCGTATACAGCACGCGCAACCCCCCAATATCGACGTTAAACATGCACGCCCCCAGCACGTGCCCCGCTCGATACGGCGTCACCTTGACCCCGTCCACGTCCACCTCTTGATGAAAATCAATCACCTCAATCTTCTTCATCGACGCCTCCAGGTCCTTCTCTCCGAACAACTGTTCGCTCGGCTCTTGATTCTTCAGCAATCGACAGAAATCTTGCATGAGCATGTGATATATCGCCTTCGTCGGGTGCGTCATGAAGATTCGTCCATTGAAATCCGTCCTTCCGCACAAAAACGGCACCGCGGCGCAGTGATCGAGATGAAAGTGCGTCACGAACAGCGCGTCGACGTCGGCGAGATCGATCTCATCAAAGTACGGCAGCGACGCGAGGCCGGCGTAGCCGGGATGGATGCCGCAGTCGAACATGAGCGTCTTTTGTTTGTAGCGCGCGATCACGCAACTTCGACCGACTTCGCTCCCGGCGCCGAGCGGGATGATCTCCAGCAAGTCACCGGCGTGCGCGTCGTCGTCGGGCATCGTCGGCTGCGGCACCGCGGGCGCGAGCGAGGTCATCGCGCGCGCGCGACTGGCGATGCGCGCGCGAATGCGCGCACGAGTCGGTGGGTCGGTCGCCGCGGCGACGGCGGCGCGGGGCGAACGAACGACGCGAGACGGGGCGAAACGCGACGATGGATTGAAATCGGTCAATCGTCGGTGAAAAATATGTCCTGGACGTGCGCGAGCGCGCGCCGGAGCTTGGTGACGTCGGCGAGGGCGTGCGCGCGCTCGATGTGGACGAGCTCGCGAGACGCGCGGAGCGCGTCGTTTTCGCGCTCCAGGCGACGGTTTTCCTCGGCGTAGCGCGAGAGGAGGCGCTCGACCTCGCTGACGCGCGTGATGACGTCGGAGGTGTGGTAGATGGAGTTGGAGACGCGCCGCTGGCGCGAGGATGGGGTTGGGCAAATGGCGGTGGAGGCGTCGGCGGCGCGCGTCAACGCGGCGATTCGACGGCGAAGCGCGCAGTTTTCTGCCCTCAATTCGTCCACGAGCGCGTCGGGAGACGCGCGCGCGTCGATGGTTTCGGTGGTGCGAGATGTGTTCGACTCGGGAATGTTCACTATGGACGTCACGCGCGCGGCGTATTGAAGCGTGCGGATGGTCTCTTCCACGTGTCGCTCGTTGGCAGAGCAGCAGGCGATCATGAGCGTCAGAGAGCGACCGCCGAGCGAATCCATCAAAAGTTTCGTGAGCTTGCTGTCGCGATACGGCACGTGTGGTGTCGTGGCTTTGGCATCTCGCGATTCGTCGGCGAGAATCGATATCACTTTGCCGAGCGCGAAAAGACTCTTGTTGATCAGGCTCGTCTCTCGCGAACCGGCGTCTTCGCTCCCGCTGTGCTTTAAACGTTCGCTCCCAGCCAAATCCACGAAAGTCATTTTCCCGCGCGTGATCTCCACATCTCCGGAATCATCGCAAGAAGCGCCGACGTCATCGTCGCGATCACCACCACCGTTCGCGCGCGGCGCTCCAAAGTAGCGCTCGACGTGCACGGTGAGCACGGCGTGCGAGCGCGAGCTCTCGGCGTTCATCTTGTGCGATCGCACGCGGCGTCTGGCGGCGCCCTCGCGCACGCAATCCAAAGCTTCGCCGGCGTTCGCGCACTCCCGTCGCGAGAGATTTGGAACATAGAACCCATCACGGCTTCGCCAACGCACGCGAAGCGATTTCGACGACTCGTCCGCCAGCAAATCGATGACTTTCTCCTTGTAAATCTCGTAACTCGTGACGGAGACGACGACCTTCGTCGGCGCCTTTTCCCCACCACCCGCAGCCTCGCGCCCGAGCGCGTCGAACAAGTACTCGATCGAGCGCCCAATAAGACCATCGTCCGATCCGACGTCATTCATCGTCGGCGACGAGGTCGACGCCGTCTCGACGTCGTCGCGCGTCGACGACGCGCTCTCGCTCGCCCCGCGTCGCGCCCCCGCGCGTCCCAACATCGTGTACGTCTTTCCGCTACCAGTCTGCCCGTACGCGAACACGGCGCTCGCGTACCCATCCAACGTCTTCATCAACAACGCCTTCACCCCCGACACGTCGAAGAACGCGTCCTGCGTCGTCCGCGTCCCCGCGCACGGCCCTCGAAACGCCACCTTTTCCCGCTCCGCCGCGCCGCGCCGTCGTCTCGTTCGTCCTCCTCCCGCGACGCGCACCGCGCGTCCGTCCGCGCTCACCGCGCTCGGTCCATCCCCAGGGCGCACTCGCACGACGACGCGCACGCGATCGACGCCCTCGCGCGCGTCCTCGCGCGCGTCCTCGCGCGCGTCCTCCTCCTCGCGCGTCCGTTCGGTCCTCGCCGTCGCGTCTTCCTCGCTTTCCGCGTCGCCGTCCGCCGCCGTCGTCGCGCCGTCGACGCGATCGACGCGCGATTCTTCCTCGTCCTCGCCGTCCCGCGTCGCGTCGTCCATCGGCGCGTCGCGTCGCGCGCGTCAAACAGAGCGGGAAGACGAACGGACAGTTTCGCGTCTCCGTCGGTCGCGCTATGTTTAGCGCGCGTTTTTTAGATGGATGATTTTCAACCGCGAATTCGCGACAAAACGCGCCCCGCGCGGGTCGTCGCGCGCGTCGCCATGCGCGATCGCACGGCGCAGTTCGCGACGATGTGCGCGGCGTCGACCGCGACCGTCGCGCGCGTCGACGACGTCGACGTCGGCGCGCGCGTGAAGGAAACGCGGGCGAATGCGCGGGCGAATGCGAAAGTCGCGACGTGCGAGACGGTGCGCGCGTACGCGCGGACGGCGGCGATCGCGCTGGAGGCGACGCGGACGTACGTGGAGGAACACCGCGGACGGTACAAGGGCGCGAGCGATCGGGAGAGGGACGCGTTCGAGGCGGAGACGTCGGAATCCATCAGGGAGTGTCAGCGGTGCGTGGCGAGCGCGAGAGACGCGGTGGAAAACGCGCGGGACGGCGGGGCGCTGGCGCGGGCGCCGCAGTGCGCGGCGCACTTGCACGGGATCGGGTTGATTTTGAGTGAGTCGCTGAACGACGTGGCGAGGGCGTTCGATAAGGTGCGAGAGACGAGGTTCGCGGCGACGCTGGAACGCGCCGAACGCGAGCGTCAACGGAAGCGCGCGGCGACGAGGGCGAGATACGACGACGCGGGGACGGGTGCGTCGGGAGCGGACGACGATGGCGTCGCGCGCGCGGTACGCGTCGAGGGGGTGGAGATGAGGCAAGAGCAAGTGCACGCGGAGCGGCAGGATGGATTGGAGGAGGAGTTGACGCAGTTGCTCGATGAGGTGCGAATGGCGGAGAAGAACGTCATCGAGATGTCGGCGTTGAGTTCGTTGTTCGCCACGCACGTACAAGCGCAGGCGGAGCAGATAGAGTCACTTTACCAAGACGCCATCGAGAGTTCGCGGCATTTAGACATGGGCAACGTGGAGATGAAGAAAACCATCGCGCGAAAGGGAAGCGCGCAGCGCTACGTCGCGTTGATTTTGCTCGTCGCCACGCTCGGGCTGTTGTTCCTCGATTGGTACTCGGGATGACGCGGGCGGGATCAACGCATAGCAAACGTGTAGCGCGAAGCATTCGCACGATCACCGCGCCGCACGCGCGATCCATCCTTCGCTCGCGCGGTCGATTCCGTTCGTTTCGTTCGCCGCCGACGCCTCGCGCGCGATGTCGCGGTCCGCCCTATCCACGGACCTAGGCGAGATGGCGCGGGTGTAATACATAGTAAATTTTTAGGGCTAACAATTCGTACATCTACTGCGCTACTCGTGTGATCTATGTTTCGCTAGTGCGTCCGCTCGGCGGACATCACGTCGTTGAACGATTCCGGCGGCTCCGTCGCGAATGTCAACGTCTCCTCCTCAAACGGCATGACGAGCTCGAGGGCGTGTAAGAACATCCTATACGAATCGGTATCGTCAGAGTACGCCATATCGCCCAAAATTGGATGCCCCGAATGCATCAAGTGCAAACGAATCTGGTGTCGCCGACCGGTGACGGGCCTGCACTCCAAGCGACTCACCTCGACGCCGCGATTGGCGCCGTCGAGCGTGCAGTAGCCGCGTTGCAACACTTTAAAGCTCGTCTCGCTCGCCTTTCCGTTTTCTTCGTCCACGCGTTCGCGAAATCCCTTCACGTCCGTCGGATCTTTCCCGAGTTTCGCGTTCACCGTCCATTCGTCCTCCTTCGGCCAACCGAAGACGACGGCTAAATACTTCTTCTTCGCCAGGCGATCGCGAAACAATTTCGCCGCGTTCCCCGCGGCTTCTCGCGTGTGCGCCGTGAGCACCACTCCGCTCGTCGCCGTGTCCAGCTGATGACAAAACCGATGGTGCTTACCCGGATACTTCAAGTTCAACCAATCCTCGCAGCTCGCGTCGCCGTCCCATCGCGGCGTGAACCGCGTCTTCTCCACTCGATTTCCATCCGCGTCGTTCTCCATCCATCCTCGAGGCGTGTCCAGCCGCACCGCGAACGGTTTATTCACCGCGACGTACCCTCGCTTTTCGCACTCGTACACGGTTTCGTATTTCCGTTCGAGCACGCCCGGCTGTCGCAGCGCGCACGCCGTCGCCGTCTCGTCCCCGAGCTCGCCGCGTCGCTCCAAAAATTCCAAGTACGACATTCTCGGCGCGATCTCCGTCGCCACGTCGTACGTTTGCGCGCGCGGGTGTTCGCGGAGCATCGCGTCGACGTCTTCGGCGCGCGCGCCGCGAGAGACGAGGCACTCGCGCGCGGTTTCGCCGTCGCGCGCGCCGGCGGCTCGAACGCTGACCCAAGGCTGCGGGTCGTGTTTCATGACGCGTCGCGCGCGTTTGGACGCGCGCGCGGCCGAAGACGCGAGTCTGGCGCGAGCGAAGCGTTCGGTTCGCCTGGCGAGGGCGATTCGCATCGAGCGCGGCGCGGAATGCGGCGCGGCGCGGCGCGCGCGGAGAGCGCTCGGCGGCGCGCGGCGTCGCTATTAAAAATTAAACGCGGTGCTCCCCGCGCTGTCGGGAGTGCCGCGTTGGACTATGCCGGATATCGGAGGACTCGGGAAATCGTCTTCGTCGGGCGTGGCGTAACCGTCGTCGCTCGCCGCGGGCGACGGCGAACGCTCGGACGACGGCGCGACCGGAGCGACGTCCGCGCCGAGCAGCGCGCGCTCGGCGACCGCCATGAACTCGCGCGGATCGACGCCAGATAATTTATTCATCTCCCGAACCATTTCGGCGAGCATGACGCACTCGGCTTCGACGAGCGCGAGTCGCTCGCCTCGCTCGGCGGATTCTCGTTCGCTCGCCTCGAGCGCGCGCGCCGTCTTTCTACACGTTTCCCGCGTCGACGCCGCGCGCGCGAGCCGCTTTTCCAGCTCGAGCGCGTCGTCTCGCAGACGCCGCTCGTTCGCGCGCATCGACTCGATCGTCTCGCGCTGCGTCTCGCACTCCACTTTCAGCGCCGCGCGTTCGCCGAGCGTCTCCGTCAACCGTTTTCGCAGCGCCAGCTTTTCCTCCGCCTCCGCGTCCGCGATCGCCTCCGCCTTCCCAAGCGCCCCTCTGAGCTCTTTCTCTCGATCCTCCAGCGCGCGCATCTCCTCGCGCGCCGTCTTCAATCGCGCCTCGAGCGCCGCGATCCTCTCGAGCGCTCGCGCGTCGTCGCCGTCGTCGCGCGTCGCCGTCGACGCGTCCGCGCGCGTCTCCTCGCGCGCCCTTCGCGTCGTCGACGCCGTCGCGCGCACCGTCGCTCGCACGCGCGCGTGTCGCAGCGCGCGATTCTCGCGCCGCAGCGTCTCGCACTCTCGCCGCAGCGCCGTCGTCTCGCCGTCGCTCGCCCGCGCGTTCGTCGTCGCCGTCGTCGTCGCGCGGTCGTCGTCGCCGTCGCGCATCTGTCGCAGCGCGCGCTCGAGCGCCGCGCTGCTCGCGCCGCGCGGCAGCCCGAATCGCGCGCGCAGGTCCTCGACCGACATATCGCTCGCGCGCGACGCCGAGACGCGCGCGACGCGCGATAGACGCGACGCGACGCGTCGCGAGCTGTCGCGATGCGATTTGAATTCGCAAAAGTCATTCGAATCGACACTCCGCGTCGCGCGCATGCGACGCGCGCGCGCGACGCGCGATGCGTTCGCGCGCGACGCGTCGTCGCGCGGTCGTCGCGACGCGCCGCGCGCGCGCGACGTCGCGGGCGTCGTCGAGTCGCCGTACGTCGTGCGGTTCAACTTTAATCGCGACGACCGCGGCGCGGCGCTCGCGATCGGCGACGAGCGCGGGCGCGCGACGATCGCGCGCGCGAGCGTGTCGCAGCGCGACGACGGGCGGCGGCGCGCGACGGCGATCGCGGCGCACGAGAACGCGGTGTACGACGTCGCGTGGACGCGCGACGACGCGCGGGTGCTCACGGCGAGCGCGGATCGCGCGGTGGCGATGTTCGACGCGGAGACGGGACGGATGCTGGCGAAAATGATGGGACACGGCGCGAGCGTGAAAGCCGTGGCGACGGCGCCGACGCAGCGGGAGGTGTTCGCGAGCGGAGGACGGGACGGGCGGTTGATTCTGAGCGACGCGCGGACGAGGCGGGGCGCGGCGAACGAGGCGGAGGACGCGGACGCGGGCGAAGTGACGCCGACGCGGACGGTGCGACGGGCGCACAGGGCGCCGGGGGCGGGGACGCGGGCGAGCGCGGCGCTGCACAGCGTCACGTCGGTGGCGTTCGATGGGTCGGGGAGCGTCGTGCTGAGCTCGGGAGGGTCGGACGGGTTGGTGAAAATGTGGGACGCGCGGAAGATGAAGGGCGCGATAGGAGTTTTAGAGGACGAGCGCGAGGACGCGTTCGTGCGAGGTTCGTTCTACGATGTCGGATTGGGCGCGCGGTTCGGCGGTGAGGGCGCGCGCGCGACGCGGGCGTCGCGAGGGATCTCCGGGATCGCCGTCGATCCGACGTCGTCGCGCGTCGTCGTTTCGTATCTCGACGACCACATGGCGATGTTTGACGCGAACGATCCGCGAGGGAAGCCGCTGCGACACTTCGTCGGTCACAGGTCGAGATCGTATTACATCAAGCCGACGTTTTCGCCCGACGGCGATCGCGTCGCGTGCGGCTCGCTGGACAACGACGTGCACGTGTGGGACGTCCGCGACGCGAGCGCGCCGTCCGTCGCGCTCGATGGTCACACCGCGAGCGTGAGCTGCGTGCACTGGTCGCCGACGGATCCTCACGCCCTTGCGTCGTGTTGCGACGACGGCGAAATCAGACTGTGGCGCTTTGACGGCGCGCGAAAGCCCAGCGTCCGCGCTCGCGTCGACTCGCGAGCCAAGCGCCCGGCGCCGCCGTTGCACCCGAACATCCTCCGCGCCCTCGGGCGCGCGCCCACCTTCGACGACTCCGCCTCGGCGGACCACGACATCGCCATCCCCGGCGCCTTCGCGCCCGCGTCTCCGTCGGCGCCGACGCGCGTCCTCGCCGCCGACGTCCCGCCCGCGAAGCGTCGCGAGCGCGTCGAGCCATCGCCGCGCCGCCCGTTTCGCGACGTCGCCAACGTCCGCGGCCGACGCGCGCTTTCCTAGCCCTCAGCGCGTCGCGAGGTCGCGACGAACCACCATCGCGCGCGCGTCCACGCGCGCGTTTCGAGCGCGAACGCGCGCGCGACGCGTCGAATCGACCCCCCGTAGCGCGTCGGGACTCGCGAAATCTCTCGAGTTCGTTGAAACGACAAAAAAATCTCTCTTCGTTCAAACCGTCGCGCGCGCCGATCGTCACCGCGCGCCGCGCGCCGCGCCGCGCCGCGCTCGACGCGAGAAGCGAACGCGCGTCGATTTCGCCGCGCCATGGCGCTGCTCGAGCGCGCGCGAAGCGAACTGGACGCCCTCGAGCGCTCCGTCGCCGAAGGGGACACCGCGCGCGCGACGCGCGACGACGACGACGCGACGCCGGCGAAACGCTCGACGACGGCGACGCCCGATCCGTGGACGCGAGCGGCGCCGGATGACGCGCGCGCGACGCGCGCGGGGCTGACGGTGAAGACGAAGACGCGAGGGGACGGCGAGGGACGGCGGGACGCGACGACGACGACGTTCGCGGAGGCGCTGGCGGAAGAGTTGAAGGACGCGCGAGGGAATCCCGCGACGCCGGCGTCGAGGGACGTGAGCGATGTGCCGTTGCACGATGCGGTGAAACGGGCGGACGCGGAGGCGGTGCGAACGATGGTGAGACGAGCGACGGAGGGGGGCGCGAGACGAGAGCCGTCGTGGCCGCCGAGCAAAGCGGCGTTGAATCGAATAGATTCGCTCGGCGATTGCAGAAGCGCGCCGCGAGGAGTGGACGCGAAGAATGCGAACGGAGACACCGCGCTGGCGGTGGCGTGCGCGCTGGAGGATGGGAAGGCGTGCGAAGAGATGGTGAAGATTTTGGTGGACGCCGGCGCGGACGCGAGCGCGCTTTCAAACGGAATGGCGCCGGTGCACTGGGCGTGCGCGCTAGGGCATCGCGACGCGCTCGCGTGCATGGTCGACGCGTCGTCGACGTCAATCGTGAATCTTCGTGCCGAAGATGGGTCGACGCCGTTGCTCGTGGCGGCGGAACACGGTAAAATCGAAGTCATACGATGGTTGCTCGAGCGCGGCGACGTCGACGCGATGGCGAGAAACGCGCATGGACGCGACGTACTCGGCGCGCTCGGCGCGAAGATGCGTCGACAGAGTCAATCGGCGAGGAGTGAGTTACGTGCGGAGATATTTGAACTCATTCCTTCGCTGCGTTTGGCGTTTTTGTCCCATCCTGATTGCGAAGAACACGTGTCGTTCAAGCCACATCAAGAGAGCCCCGAGCGCATAGTCGCCATTCTCGCCGAGTTGCAGCGCGTGATCGACCGCGGTGAACTCGCAATGGGAGAGCTAGATAAGACATGCACGTTCGGCGCCGCCGAACCGTCGGATATCCTCCGAGCGCACGATGAGAATTACGTCCGCGTGTTGGCCGAACTCAGCGATCGCGTCGGGCAAACGCCCATCGCGTTCACGCCGTACTGTCAAAACCATAACGGCGTGCCAGAAAAACTACAAAAACCCGCGGAGAACAGTGACACATTCTTTTCACCGGGCACGTTGCAAGCGGCGCTTAGAGCTGCGGGCGGGGTCATTCACGCCGTGGATAGAGTCTTGGATGGGAAGAATAGGAGCGCTTTCGTATGCTGTCGCCCGCCCGGTCATCACGCCGGGATCAACGGCGCCACGGAAGGCGCGCCGTCGAGCGGCTTTTCCATTTTGAACAACGCCATGATCGGTATGTGCGCACTTTGCGCGAGCGACGCGAGCGATCGATTTTTCTTGAAACGGACGCACACGCATAACCGCGGCGCTTCTACGACACGCGTCGCGGACATGATGCGCGTCCTACATCGACGTCCACTTTCAATGACAGAGAGTTCTGAGCGTGGCTCTGCTGACAGATACGGGTGGTACATTTCGCGCGACTCGACTAACTGACTGACGCTGACGTTCACAACGCAGGCGCTTTGCACGCCATCGACGTTCGCAAATGCATGCGGGTCGCCGTGGTTGATTTCGACGTGCATCACGGGAACGGCACCGAAGAAATCGCCAGGCATTGGCTCACGAAGCAGCGCGCGAGAGACGACTATCACCGGCACAAATCTCCTGACTTGTTCTTCGCGTCGATTCACTTGGCGGATGATGGAACGTCTTCGGGCATGCTTCCATTCTACCCGGGCAGCGGCGTGCAGGATGATTTGATGAACAATATCGTCAATGTCGTCGTCCCACCGATGTGGCTCGCCAAGGGCGCAAGCGCCACGGCACACGCGGAAACCGGCGAGCGCGCTCGGAAAAAAACAAAACGCTTCGCTGACTCTGAAGATGCCGCCGCCGCGCCGCCGCCGAAGACCATCGCCATTGAACCCGAGCAGCAACAAGGTGGGCGCCTAGAGTGGATGAAGGCGTTTCGAGAGCGCTTGATTCCCGCTCTCAGGGCGTTCGGTCCTGAGCTCATAATCGTGTCCGCGGGATTCGACGCGGCGGCTTCGGACGTAGGAAACTTGGGCGTCGATCCGCGTCGAAACACGAGGCACCAAGGCGCTAACCTTCGCGCTGAAGACTACGAGGACATGACGAAGTTGCTCGTAAACGTGTCGAACGTTTGCGATGGGCGAGTTGTATCTATTTTAGAAGGGGGCTACGGACACTTGATGAGCGTCGGAAAATCGAGCGACGGCGCGCAAAATGCGTTGACGCTCGGTAGAGACGTCTTCGCCAAATGCGTCAAAGCGCACGTCCAGGCGCTCATCTGATGTTGTACTTTTCACTCTGTAAATAACGTATCTTGTATTGTACACACGCAGCTCGTGTTGTTATTAATTTGACACGTTCGCACGCAGCGTCTGGATCTCACGCGCGAACGCTTCACCGATGTAGTCGGCGTCCGGCGTCGCGTCTGGGTCGACGACTAACGTTAGGCGAAGGTTACCGGCGTAACTGAACACGCTTACTTGATTGACGAGGTTCGAACACGCAAAAACAATATCGCGCACGCGAGAGCCCATTAATAAAATCGGTTCCGTCGGCCCCGGGACGTTGGTGAAGACCATACTGTGCCGAGACATGTAATCGAAGACGACTTGACGCTGCACGTCGGGACCCGCCGTGGCAACGACTTCGTTCAACGCGCGGGTGACGTACGGTTCAGGCGATCGCTTCATAAAGTTGCAAACCTTTTGCGCCTTTGACAGGCGCTCGGCAGCACTCATGACACCCATGGGAAACGTCAAAGAGACAAACGTCCAGGAATTTGTCAGCGCGCCGACGACGCGATTGGGGAAAGCGTACGGCGTCGCCGCGCGAATGAGCGGCTTCTTCGCCGCGCTCTTATCGCCCATCTCTTCCAGGTACTGCTGAATCGCCCCCGCCAAAGCAGCGACGACGATGTCGTTCACCGTACACCCGCTGCCGTTTTTAATCTTCTTAACATCTTCCATGGGTATCGGCGGACACACAACGACGCGCCGCTTGCCTGAAAACGCATACGGCGGACGCGACCCTTTAAACGTGGTCTTCGTGTCATACGGCCCCGCCGCGGTGAACACAGCCTTCAACGCGCCGTAAATGCACACGAAAATAAACGTGATGAACGCCCAAATAACAGCTAAAACGGATTTGTGCGCCTTGGCCGCGCGCCGCTTGAAATCCAACAAACGCATGTCGCCCCCGTCGAGCGCCGTGGACACCTTTTTCAAAACATCCACGAGCGCGATCCCATCCCCGATCGCGTGGCTCACTCGAAACATCACCACCGGTGGTTCTGGGCTCGTTTTCGCGTCCCCATCCCACGCCGCGCTCGTCTTCTTCCGCGTCACCACGACGCAGTCCCACAGCGGCGACTCCGCGTCGAACGGTTTCAGCGTCGCCTCGTTCATCACCCTCGCCAGCTCCCTCGCGCTCTCCACCTCAACGCGCGCGAACCGTTTCATCACATCGTACCCTCCCCCCTCGATCACCTCCCATCGCAATCGCCGCAGCGTCTTTTCGCTCTTCGCGTTCGCCGGTCGCGCTCGGCTCCGCAGCTCGGGAAACGCCTCCAGCTTCTCCGCGAACGTCCTGACGTCCTCGTCCGTCGGCGCGCGCTCGAGATAAAACGTCGAGACGAGCGGGAAGTCCGGCGCGTTCGCCTTGCGCGGGAACGCGCCGCCCGGTCCGCGCAGCGTCGCGCGCGCGAGCGTTTCCGTGAGCGTGTTCATCGCCATCGTCGTCGTCGTCGTCGTCGTCGTCATCGCGCGTCCGCGTCGCGCGCGCGCGGCGATCGAACCCGTCCCTCGCGCGTCGTTCGCGCGCGTCGTCGCCGCGTCGTCGCGCGCGAGAGTGGCGCGCGCGCGGCGCGCGCGCGGCGACCGTTGCCGCAGATTGACGCGCGGCGAACGCGCGACGAACGCGCGCGATGGCGACCGCGGTCGCGGCGGCGGTGCGCGACGCGCGACGCGCGCGACGCGCGACGCGCGACGCGCGACGGCGCGCGACGGCGACGGCGCGACGCGACGCGACGCGACGCGATCGCGACGATCGAAACGATCGTCGAGTCGACGTCGCGACGCCGACGCGCGACGACGCGACGCGATGGAACGACTGACGACGACGCGCGCGGTGTGCGATGACGCGCAGATGCCGGCGACGCACGCGAACGCGAGCGGGGCGACGACGACGAGCGAGGGATCCTCGACGACGACGGATCTGTACGCGCGACTCAAGTCGCTTCAACGCGAACTGGAGCTGGTGGAGATTCAAGAGGAGTACATCAAGGATGAACAAAAGAACTTGAAGATTGAATTGCTCAGGGCGCAGGAAGAGGTGAAGCGGATACAGAGCGTGCCGTTGGTGATTGGACAGTTTTTGGAGATGGTGGACGCGGAGACGGGGATCATATCGTCGACGACGGGGTCGAATTATTACGTGCGGATTTTGTCGACGCTGAACCGGGAGCTGTTGAAACCGTCGAGCTCGGTGGCGTTGCACAGACATTCGAACGCGCTGGTGGAGATTTTACCTCCCGAGGCGGATTCGTCGATTTCTTTGTTGAGCGACGCGGAACGGCCGGATGTGAAGTACAGCGACATCGGGGGGGCGGATGTGCAAAAGCAAGAGATTCGCGAGGCGGTCGAGCTTCCGTTGACGCACTTCGATTTGTATAGGCAGATTGGAATCGATCCACCGCGTGGGGTCTTGCTGTACGGACCACCCGGGACGGGGAAAACGATGTTGGCCAAGGCGGTGGCGCACCACACCACGGCGGCGTTTATTCGCGTCGTCGGGAGCGAGTTCGTGCAGAAGTACCTCGGCGAAGGGCCGAGAATGGTGAGAGATGTGTTTCGATTGGCGAAGGAAAACGCCCCAGCGATCATCTTCATCGACGAGGTCGATTCCATCGCGACTGCGCGTTTCGACGCGCACACCGGCGCGGATCGTGAGGTGCAGCGTATTTTGATGGAGCTCTTGAACCAAATGGACGGATTCGATCAAACGGTCAACGTCAAAGTAATCATGGCGACGAACCGTGCGGATACCCTCGATCCGGCGTTATTGCGCCCCGGTCGTCTCGATCGAAAGATTGAGTGCCCGCATCCCGATCGTCGTCAAAAGCGTTTGGTGTTCCAGGTGTGCGTGAACAAGATGAGCCTCAGCGACGAAGTAGATTTGGAGGATTACGTCAGTCGACCGGACAAGATCTCCGCCGCGGACATTCGCTCCATCTGCCAAGAAGCCGGGTTGCAAGCCGTTCGGAAGAATCGATACGTGGTTTTACCGAAAGACTTTGAAGTCGCGTACAAGACGAACGTGCGCAAACCTGACAACGACTTTGAATTTTACCGATAGACGAGATGGTTTAGTTTTTGCTAGCGATCGGGCGGCGGTCAACGGCTGTAGTAAAATTTCCTCATATTGAACATGAACAATACATTCCTGTAACTCTCGTACGGTTATTCAGACACTCGCGCCGTCGCGTTGGCAAACGCGCCGACGCGGGCGAGCGATTTCAATCATAACACCGGAACGCCTCAAGCGCCCGCGGGACGAGCTGACGAGCAACGGAAACACGTCTGGCGCGAACTGAAGCAATGCGCGGAACAGCTCCCACAGATCCAATCCCCACTTCTGAAGTTTTCCGTCTGCGGACCGCCGTCGCGAGAACCTTCGGACTGCGGCGGAGCTTCGTTGCCCGTCTTCGCGTTGCTGCACTTGAAACAATGATCACGCGACTGAAAATTGTGCGCGGAACAGCTCCCACAGATCCAATCCCCAGCACGAAACACGCCAGCTCCCGGACCACCCGCTTCCGAGCTCGCCTTGGACGTCCCGCCCGGCGGCGAAAAGCTCCCTTCCGCGCCTTCGTCTTTGCCTCTTTTACATCGAAAGCACGAATTTCGGCTCGCGAAGCAATGCGCGTTGCATCGAGCACACGTCCAATCGCCCGGTCGCCGCGCTCCTTGCGGCGCAGGCACCTCTGAAGACGTCGCCGCCGGAAAATTCTCCTGCGCCGGCGCGCCACCGGCGACGCGTAACCCCAACCACGCAAACGTCAGCGTTAGGTACGGCGTCCCCGACGGCGCGTTCACGTTGGCGATGGGATCAAGGTGCAAAGCCAATGGAGCGATACGCAACAACCCACTCGCGGCATCGACGCCGCGCTCGCGCACCGAACCGACCACGACGCAACTCCCAGTGTTGCTGTGACCCATGGCGCCTACGACGGCTTGATTCACCGGCGCACACACCAAACGCACGTTCGCTCCTTGGTTCGAAACGACGACCGGCGTGCTTTCGATATCAGCCAACAGGTGCGTGTCCTGCACGATCTCCAACCGAGCCCCTTTGCTCAATCGCGCGCCGAGCTCAGCCGCGAGACTTGTGCCGTACGGATTCGCCACGCGATCCAACATTGACAAAAACCGCGCCGACCCGACGTTGGCGAGCGTCGATTGCATCATGTTCACCAGAGGCGCCAAACGCTGCGACCAAGCCGCGGCGTTTTGAGGACGCACGGCGTGTCCACCCGTCAGACTCGTGCATAAAATTCCCGAACCCTCCGCCCCAGACGTGAGTTGTTGAAACACGCTGAGTAGTTGCTCGGGCGTCTCCACTTGCATCGATGCCACACCGCCGCCACCGTGCGGCGTCGGGTGCGAAGACACACCTGCAGCCGCACGCTGCGCGAAGGACCCGCCCGGCGGCGTCGGCGGCGGAACAGCCGCCACGGGCGTGACGGTGGGACCCACCGCCGCTGGTGCCGCCGCTGAGTGCGCCTTCATCGCCCCGATCGCGCTCGCGTACGAAGGCGGCGCCGCAGCCGCCGCAGGCGCCATAGCCGCTCGCTGCGGTGGCGGCGTGCTCGGCATCGGAGGCGCCACCGGCGCCGCGGGCGCCGCCGCGCCGACGCTCGCCGAAGCCGGCGCCGCGCCGAACGCCGCCGTCCCGCTCGAAGCCGCGCCGGACCCGAAGCCACCACCCCCAGTGGAAAACGACGACACGCTTTCAAACCCACCGAACCCACCACCCAAGCCGAGCCCTAACCCGAGGTTCAACCCGAGCCCCGGCCCGAGGCCCCCGCCCAAGCCGCCGCCGTCGCCCGCGCCGCTCATCCCCGTCAGCGCGATTTGCGGATTCGGAAACGGATGCGCCTCCTCGCTCAACTGCACGCTCACGCATCGCAGCTCCGGCAGCAGCGTCCGCTGTCCCGCGAGGGACTCAGACAACCACGCCGCGAACCCCGCGGCGTCCGTCCCCGCGAACCGCCCCAGCGTAATCAGTTGCTGATCGGGCCGCTGACTCGCGTAATACGTATCCGCCCCCGGCAACGCCGCGCTCAGCGCCTGCGCGATCCTCAACGACGCGGGACAATCGATCCCGACCAACACGCACCCATTCTGCATCACTTTACACTTCGGCAACACTCGCCCGGACGCCGGTCCGTGCGCGCTCGCCACGCGCCGCAGCGCCTCCGTCACGCCTTCGCCTCCCAAGCCCGTGCCTTCGAGCCCAGACACGAGCGCCACGTGCGGCGGCGCGCATCCCATCCCTATCATCGAGTCCGCGGTCCCGCGCGTCGTCAGTCGTCCGAGATCGCGCGCGCGCGTTCGATTCTTTCGCCAATTCTCAAAACTCGCGATCGCATCATCGATCGCATCATCGCGCTTCTCGCGCTTCTCCCGTCGTCTCGCGCGTCCTTCGTCGCGCGAGCGCCGCGCGAGACGCGCACGCACCCGCTCGCGGTTCGCTCTGCGCGATGAACTGCCCCTCGAACGCGCTGCCGCGGTGCCACTGCAGCGCCTGCGCGAGATGCGACACCGCGTGTTCGCTCACGTCGTCGAAGCGCAGGCGCGCGTACGCGTGCGCGCCGAGCGCGTCGCTCGACATCGCGCGTCGCGCGTCCTCGCGGCGCGGTGCTCGCGCGTTCGCGCGTCGCGCTGTGCGGCGTCGGCACTCTCGCGCGCATGGCGACGTTCGACGCGCGCAAGGCGCTCGAGCGCGACGCCGTCGTGCTCGGCGACGCCGAGGCGAGCGCGAGGGATCGCAGTCGCGCCGGACGCGTGGACGCGCGGTGCGAGGCGATCGTGCGCGAGGTGTTCGCGTCGGATGATTTCTTCACGACGAGCTCGTGCTCGGGACGCGTGAGCGTGTTCGCGGAGCGCGGACGCGGGAAGCGCGAGGGCAAGGGCGAGGGCGGGACGTGGGCGTACGTGTCGCACGAACCGGCGCTGGGCGAGGCGGTGGCGGCGGCGGTGCGCGCGCACGCGGGGGAGGGGGAGGAGGGCGACGGCGACGGCGAAGGCGGCGGCTGGGCGAAACCGACGCTGACGCTGCGGTTTGAACCGTTCATATTAGCGGTCGAGGCGCGGGATTTAGACGCGGGAGAGGCGTTCGTGCGGTGCGCGCGAGAGTGTGGGTACAGGGAGAGCGGGATCACGGCGAGTGAGAAACGGGTGATTTGCGCGGCGCGATGTCAGCTTCGGTTGGACGCGCCGGTGGTGGTGGACGGCGAACGCTTGGTGAGCGATGAGGGGTTGGAGACGCTCGTGCGGTTGGCGAACGAGAAGTTTCAAGTGAACGCCGATCGAATGGAGCGGTTTCGGGAGGCTTTTAACGCGATGTGCGCGAAGAGGGCGGCCGCGAAGGCGGGGCCGAGCGACGAAGGAGGCGCGCTCAAGTGCGTCGAGGCAAAGAAGCAAGTCGCGAAGGCTGTGAAAGACGCGCTGAAGCGGGGTGGGTGGTTAGATAACGCCCGTAGATCTGCGACGAAGAAGAACGACGTGGGTGACGTGGAGTGCGTGATTTTACCCATCAAGCGCGGCGCGGAGACGGCGATTTCCTCAACCGTGACTTCGGACGCAAAGCTCGTGTTGGCGGCGATTGAAGCGGGAGACGTCGTCGTGTGCGACGACAGCGGGCACGTAAACGGTGGTCTTGGTCTGATGTCTGCGAAGAAGACGCAGAATCCAGTGACGCAAATGAAACAAGAAGTGGCGGCGATGCTTGAGGCCAAAGGCTTAAATGTCAACTTGGCGCAAGAAGCGCCGACGCGCTGGGAAAAGTTGGGTGATTTGGTGTTGCTTCCCGCGAACGCGTTTACGGCGAGCGACTTTAGCGCGTTCGGTGCCGAGTTGTACGCCTGTGTGGCGCGAGTTCTCGGCGCATCGCGCGTTGCGCGCCAAGCGCCGGTGAGCCAAGGGCCAAAGCGCGAATCTCGCGCGGTGATGCTTTACCCCGAAGGTGCCGATGGTTGGGTCGAGACGAAAGAGCTCGGCGTAACGTATGGATTAGATGTCACGAAAGTTATGTTTAGCAGTGGTAACGGCACGGAGAAAAACCGCATGGGCGCGGTCGGCGCAAACGGCGAAACCGTCGTGGACCTGTTCGCTGGCATCGGTTACTACACTTTGCAGTTACTCAAGAACGCGGGCGCGGCCAAGGTGTACGCGTGTGAGTGGAACCCTAATAGTTGCGAAGCCTTGCGTCATAATCTGCGCGTGAACGGCGTGGAGTCACGGTGTGAAGTGTTAGAGGGCGACAATCGTCGAACCGCGCCGACGGGCGTCGCCGATCGCGTCTTACTAGGATTGCTCCCGCACGCTGAGATGTCGTGGGAAACCGCGATTAAAGCGCTGAAA
This sequence comes from Ostreococcus lucimarinus CCE9901, assembly GCF_000092065.1. Classification (NCBI taxonomy): domain Eukaryota; kingdom Viridiplantae; phylum Chlorophyta; class Mamiellophyceae; order Mamiellales; family Bathycoccaceae; genus Ostreococcus; species Ostreococcus sp. 'lucimarinus'. The sequence continues at coordinate 343,270 of NC_009363.1, forward strand.
CCGAAAGGTGGGGTATTACACGTGCACTCAAACGTTAACAGTGGCGATGAGGACGAGTGGATGGTGCGTTTGGTGAGCGAGCTGAAGTCACTGGCCGAGACGAACGGTCGCGGCGATTTAGACATCGTCGTGGAACACCTCGAGCGCGTGAAATGGTACGGTCCGCGCATTCGACACGTCGTGTGTGACGTTCGCTGTACCAGTCGAACGCATAAAGATGACCTCGCCGCGACGCGAAATATGGCCCCGAAAAGCGCTGTCTTGGCGAGACAACCTGCGAGGACGTCGGGAACGAATGTGAGACGCGTTCATCGTCCGTTGCCCGCGGACTTCAAGAACACGATCGCCGCGCAGCGCGTCCCGGCTGTCATCAGTGGACTCGATATCGGCCAAGCGCCGTGGACGTGGACGCCAAGTTATCTGGCTTCCCTCGACGGCGTTCCAGAGAAGCTTGTGAGCGTTCACGTCAGTCGTGATCCCAAGCTGGACTTCGTGCGCAAAAACTTCAAATACGTCGTGATGCCTTTTGGTGAACTACTGGCGAAAGTGAACGATGCGAGCGATGACAATTTCTACTATTTGCGAAGCATTGGGGAGAATCCGCGAAAAGAGCCGGCGCACGCGCTTCTACAATTCCCATCGTTTGCGCGCGATTTGAAACTTCCGAGCGAGTTTTGGGGATCCGAAGACAACTACTTCAGCGCCGTCGTTCGCGTGAGCAGTGGCGATTTACAGCTCTGGACGCATTATGACGCCATGGATAACATGTTGATTCAGCTTCATGGCGAGAAGCGTGTGCTTCTGTTCCCACCGTCCGTGTCAGGCGACTTATATCTTGAAGGTTCGTCATCCGTCGTCCGCGACGTGGACGATCACGATCGAGAATCGTTCCCACGATTCGCGCGCGCTCGAAAAGCGGCGTTGGAAGTCATCTTACAACCAGGTGACGTATTGTACATCCCCGCGCTTTGGGCGCACCACGTCACCGCCTTGCACGGCCCGTCGATTGCGCTCAACGTATTTTTCCGACACCTCCCCACGAGTGGATACCCATCGAAAGATTTGTACGGGAACGCCGACCCAATCGCGGCTGCGAGTGCGCTCAAATCAATAAACTCCGCGATCGAATCCTTGAAAGAGTTGCCGCTAGATTACCGTGTATTTTACGCTGGCGTCGCAGCGGCGAGACTGGAGAGTGAGCTTGGCGTCGAATCCGCTCGAAGAGCGCTTGCAACGGTGAACGACGACACGCCGAAATCGCGCGGGATGAATTCGCGCGCAACAAAAGGTACAGGCGTGGTCGGCACAGTCTTATCTGCTCTTGCATGCCTGCTCATTACACGCCGCGCTTCGCGGAAGTGAGACGCGACTCAGCTCAGCCTAGAATGATGAATAGATCTATATAGCTACCTATCTAGCGCGTACTCGCCTTCAAAATATCGATAATGTGCTTCAAGAGCACTGGTGTCGTCTCTGGAATTCCACCCATGATCGGGAAATCGCTCAACAACCCTTTACCTCTGTAGTAATTCTCCACCGGAATCGTCGACTTTTTGTACACCTCCAATCGCGCGCGAACGACTTCCTCCGTGTCGTCCGGTCTTTGGGTGAGCTTAGCGAAGCACTCCTGCGGTGGATTCAGCGGAGGCATAATAATCGTTTGCTCTCCCGCCTTTTCGCTTCTGATGTCGGCGATATTAAACGACTTCCCGCACTCCCCGCACTCTCTCCGTCCGCAGCACTTTTCCACCAAAATGTCCTCGCGAAGCGTCAAATTCAACACCTGCGTCACTTCCACCATCGTGCTAAGCGTCTCCGCCTGCGGCACCGTTCGAGGGAATCCATCTAACAAAAATCCTCGCTCACCCTCCGCCTCGCCGCGCTTGACGCGCTTGTCGAGGATATCCAGCACCAACGCGTCCGGGACGAGTTCGCCTCGCGCCGCGATGGCTTTCATCTCCTTCCCGAGCGCCGTCTCCCCCTTGATCTCCGCGCGAACGAGATCACCCATGGATATGTGCGGCACGCCCATCTGCTTCGCCATTCTCGACGCGTACGTGCCCTTGCCGACGCCGGGAGCGCCCAAGAAGACCCAGTTTAGCTTTTTGCCTTGCTCGAGCACGCCGTCGCACGTCGACGCGAGTTCGTCGCGCAGCGCGTCCACGGCAGCGCCCGTGGCGTCGAACGGGGTCGAGGCATACTTTCTAGAGAGCGCACGCGCGGTGACGACGGAAAGACGCCGCGCGAACATGATGGGCGCGGGAAAGATTATGGCGACTCGCTCGGCGGCTCGGGGCCACGAAACATCCGGGACGAACGCGCGGGACGCCGGCCGCGCGCCGGCGTCGGCCGCGCGCCTTGAGTGGACAACTGGGGACGCTGATGTTACAAACGAATAATGAACAATGAATATTGGCGAGGCGCGCGCGACGGTTCGCGCGGCTCGAAAGAATGACGAATATTAGCGCCGCGCTCGCGACTGGCGAAAAACGCCGATTCGACGTCACCCCTCGGCGCTCGACGCCACGAGCACCGAAGCGTCGCCGCCCTGACTTTTACCATCGTCGCTCGCGCTCACGACGTGGCTCATGTACGCGTTCCACGCGACGCCCGCGGCGTTGAGAAACAAAATCCTCCCCGCTCGCGGCACGTACGCGAAATTGAACGCGTTCGCGAACGGCCAATAGCACGTGCCGCTGATGAACGTCTCCGCCGCCTTATCCCTAAACCTATCGTACGCCGCCGTCATCGTCTCCCCCTCCAGCGCGCTCATGAAGAAGAAAAACCCAGCCGTGTACGTCGGGAACAGCACCGTGTGTCCGACGGCGACTTTCCTCGCCACCGTCGCCGCGTTCGTCGACGCCCCCATCGCGCGCTCGAGCGCGCGAAACGCCACGTGAAAGAACGGTCCGTGCAGCGCCGCGCCGACGACGAAGAATCTCGCCGTGCGTTCGAAATCGTGTTCGAATCCCGCGCGCGCGTCGCGCGCCGTCGCCCGCGGCGCGTCATCTTTCGTCTTCAACCCTCGTCGCGACGCGGACGCGCGCGGCGCCGTCCCGCGCGCGTCCTCGCCCTCGCGCGCCGCGCGCGCCTGCAGCGCCTGGCACAGGACGTCACCGAGCGACATGACGCTCGCGGACGTCATCGCGGCGCGAAGCATGGCGATCGCGACGCGCCCGCGAGTGGCGACACCGGCGGCACTCCTCGACGGCCGGCGCGCGCGAGCATGCGCGTCGTCGGCGTCGACGCGCGCGCGACGACGCGCGCGATCGTCTTCGGCGACCGCGCGACGCCGCGACGGCCCGCGCGCCCGCGCGCGCGCGGCGGGGCGGCGGCGAACGCGCGGACGCGGCGCGCGGTGACGCGGCGACGCGACGCGCGCGCGCGCGCGACGAACGACGAGGACGACGAGGCGGAGGACGACGAGGACGCGTCGACGACGCCGCGACGCGCGGGCGCGGACGCGAGCGATCCCGCGCGCGCGCGCGCGGAGGGGGACGCGTACGTCCAGGACAAGCTCGAGCGCGAGCTCAGGCTGCGAGGGAAAATATATCGCGCCGAACGCGAATTGGAAGAGAAAAAGGAAGAGATCGCGGACATGGGGGAGACGAATAAGAACACGATCGACGCGGAGGCGGATCTGGTGCGCGATCGGGCGTCGCTGGAGATCGGAATGGTGGCGGGTGAGCTGGACGCGGAGCTGGCGGCGCTCGCGGACGAGGCGCAGGCGGCGAGAGAGCGAAACGCGAGAGTGAAGAAAGAGATCGAAGAATTGGCGGAAGAGTTGCTCGGGAGCGGACAGAGGGTGAATAATGATTCGAAACCCGCGCCTGGGTCGCTGTCGGAGCTGAAGATGAAGGCGGTGGAGGCGGAGGCGGACGCGGTGGATAAACGCATGCAGGCGACGCTGCAGGACACGCAACGCGCGACGACGTACACGATGGTGCTGCTGCTTCTGAGTTTCTTAGGGTTTACCCTCGTCGCCGAGGGCGCGTACGATAAGTTTGCCGCCGTCGCGGGTGCGTTCGCGCTCGTCGCGTATCAATCGCGCGCCGAGTTGCAGGCGAAGAGCAAAGGCAAGCAGCGGTGACGCGACGTCAACGAAATGATGCGGTGTTGATACACTACTAAAACTATAGCCGCGGCGCGATTTGTGACGCAAACAACGATGTTCACGCGCCGAAATGTTCTCTCACCCGTACGGCGACGAATTCGCCCTGAACTGCATCGCCGTCGAGAGCTCTGGACACTTTTGACGAAAACCGAGCCGTTCGTACAACCCGACAACCTTGTTTTCCGAATACAACCCCACGTTGCAAATGTCTTCCTCTAAAATTTTATCCACGATGCGTTCCATCAACCCTTGCCCTATGCCGTGTCGTTGCCACGCCGGCGACACGACGACGTCCCACACCGTCGCGTGAAACGTCCCGTCGCTCGTCGCTCGCGCGAATCCCACCACCTCCCCCTCCTTCGCGAACCGACTGTCTCGCGTCGTCGTCACCCACAGCGCGAGGTATGAATTATCCACCGCCTTTTGCAGCTTATCGCACGCCCTGGAGCTGAATCCGACGGACACGAACAGCGCGTTCAGGCGCTCGAAGTCTCGCGACGGCGCCGCGACGGCGTCGTCAAAGTCAAACCGCAGTCCCATCTCCGCGAAGTACGCGTCCGGTCTCGACAGCTCCCGGCGGAGCGTTTCGGCTTTTCGCGTCGCGCGCGAGGCGTCGAGCGCGCCCAGGACGCCGTCGCTATCGTCGGCGCGTCGACGATCGGCTTCGGTCATTCGGTTCGGGGCGTCGGGGACGTTCAGAAACGGGTTCCACTTCGCCGGGAACGCGCGCGAGGGCGCCGCGCGACGTCGGCGCGCGCGCGCGCGGTGTCGACCGCGCGTCGACGTCGACGCGGGCGATGGAAGACGCGCGACGGGCGCGGACATGTCCCGTCTCGTCGAGGCGCGTTTTGACGCGACGCGACGCCGCGATACCGCGCGTGACTACACGTGCTATCTCGACGACGCCGTCGCGGCGTCGACGATCGTTTAGAGTGCCTAACTATTCGCGCGCTCTCGCGCGATCACGACGCTTTCTTCGACCTCGATCGCGTCGTTCGCGTCCTCGACTTCGCCTCGGCGTCCGCCGCGGCGTCCCCGCGTTCGCGAAACATCCGCGCCGTCACCTCCGCCTGCGAGATGTCCCGAAACAGCGGAATCGACGACCGCAACCCCTCGTCTAAATCGAACGTCTCGTTCGCGCGTCTGCCACCGTCCAGGACGTACTCGCTCGGGTCCGGGTCCGTCGCCCCGAACGTCGTCGCCGCGTCGTCCGGCGTCGACATCAAGTTCAAGCACTCGTACCCGACGAACGCGTACAGGCAGCTCGCGATGAGCCACATCGGCAGCGCGCGCGCGTAGTGCCTCGCCGCCGCGCCCGACGGCGCGCCGAGCCGCTCGAGCGCCGCTTCGCTCGCGAAGACGCCGACGAGCCAGAGCGCGAACGCGAGCGTCGTGAGCGCCATGCCGGCGAATCCGTACGCCTCGCTCGGCGAGACGTCGCGAAGTTCGTCGTCGTCGCGCGCGTCGTCGCGCGGCGCGCGCGCGCGTCGTCCGCGCGGCATGACGCGTCGCGATGTGAATCGCGATGCGAATCGACGCGACGCGACGCGACGGCAGAAGCGCGCGCGGTCGCGGCGTCGGTCGACGCGCGCGACGCGATGGCGCACGTCTTCGTCGCGGGCGCGTTGGTCGGGTACGGCGTCGCGCGCGCGCGGCGTCGCGCGCGCGCCGGCGGCGACGACGCGGGCGATGTCGACGACGCCCCGCGCGCGACGAAAACCGACGACGACGCGCCGAAGAAGCGCCCGATCGTCGTCTACATGGACGGATGCTTCGACACGATGCACTACGGACACGCGAACGCGCTGCGACAGGCGCGGGCGTGCGGGGATAAGCTGCTGGTGGGGGTGGTGAACGACGCGGAGATTCGACGGTGCAAAGGACCGCCGGTGTGCGACGAACGAGAGCGCGTCGAGGCGGTGGAGGCGTGCAAATGGGTGGACGGTGTCATCACCGACGTGCCGTATGAAGTCACGGACGCGTTCACGGATGAGCTGTTCGCGAAGCACGAGGTGGATTACGTGATACACGGCGACGACCCGTGCCTGTTGCCGGACGGCTCGGACGCGTACGCGTATCCGAAGCGGATCGGGAGGTACAAGGAGATAAAACGCACGGAGGGGGTGAGCACGACGGATATCGTTGGGAGATTGCTTCGAATGGGCGCGCGCGCGGCGGGTGAGGAGGTGAAGGAGGAAGAGGCGAAGGAGGCGACGTTTTGTACGACGTCGGCGCGCATCGCGCAGTTCGGGACGAACGCCGGCGTGCCGACGGATGCCAAGGTGGTGTACGTGCACGGCGCGTTCGATGTGTTTAATCGTGGACATATTGATTTATTACGCCAGGCGAAGACTCGCGGTGATTTCGTGCTCGTCGGCGTGCACGCGGACGCGGAAGTGCGCGCGAGACGCGGCGCCGAACATCCGGTTTTGAACGAGAAGGAGCGCGCGTTGAGCGTCTTGGCGTGTAGATACGCCGACGAGGTCGTCATCGGTGCCCCGGCGATGATAACGAATGACTTATTAACCACGTTCAACGTCAAGGTCGTCATCGCGGAGGATGACGAGCCGTACGCCGTCGGCGGCGTCGACGTCAACGCGCTCGCCGTCGAGCGCGGGTTGTACGAGCGCGTCCCTCGCCGACACGATTGCTCCGTGCTCGGCGTGGCGAAGCGCATCATGGAGAATCGCGCCGAGTTCGAGGCCAGAAACGCGCGAAAGACGAAATCCGAATCGGCGTATTACGCCGAGAAGAAGCACGTCGCCGAGTCTTGACACCCCCGCGGCGCGCGTTCGCCTCGCGCGCTCGACGTCTACATTTAAACGATTGATTGATACGCTAAAATTACACGCATTCGACGATAAACTCACTCGCGCGCCACCCCCACCGTCGCCCTCCGCCTTCCTCGCGGCTCACGGAATCTGTCGATTATACGGTTGCGACCCCCCCAGCGCGGTTCGCTCCGCGCGCTCCGCCTTGACCCGCTCCACGATCGGCGTCAGGTAAAAATCAAACGGCGTCTGCGTCGCCTGCTCCTCCTTCGTCAGATACGAGTGTTTCATCGACAGATCGATCGCTCGCTTCAACCGCTGCGCGCGCATGTCCCGCTCCTCCGCCGTCAGCCGCTTCAGCGCCTCGCCGACGTCCAAGTCTTGGCCCTCGTCGAGCAGATCGTCGTATCGCAAGCCGTATTTCCGCAGTTCATCCCCCACCGTGCGTCGGTAGTTGACGGACATCGACTTGAGCATCGGTTCGAGCATCTTTCGCATCGCGCGCGACATGGCGCGCGTCGTCGTGTCGCGTCGCGTCGCCGGCGATCGCGATCGCGGTCGAGTCTCGGTGTCGGTTCGAGTCACCACACGGATCATTACGTCGTTTGAGACTGTGTACCACACGGACGACGACCGCGCGACGCCGGACGCGACGCCGCGCGCGCCAGACGACGGCGCGCGGGCGACGGCGGCGCGCGAGGTCGCGCGCGCGCGCGATGACGTCGTCGTCGATCGACGACGCGCTCGACGTGCGATATCGCTGCGTGGAGACGACGACGCGACGCGATGAAGATTCAAACGCGCGGGAAACGTCAACCGTCGCGACGCGCGATTTCGAACGCGCGCGCGCGCTGATGGCGCGCGTCGGACGACGAGGGGCGCGCGACGCGCGAACGATCGTCGAGGACGCGTCGACGGGAGATGGGCTCGCGCGGACGATCGCGGCGGCGGCGAAGCGAGGGATGGAGCGAGGCGAGGACTGCGCGACGATTTTCGCGCGAGGCGCGGGCGACGACGACGCGGACGCGGCGCGAGCGGTGCGGGAGATGGGAGCGGTGGCGATGGTGGTGGATGCGATGGTGGAGTCGTGCGAGGGGATCGATCGGGGGAAGTGGGAGGTGAGCGCGACGTGCGTGGGGTGGTCGACGAGGGAACGGGCGGGCGGCGGCGCGGTGGATTTGTTGGACGACGCGTCGGCGGGGGACGAGGGGGCGGGAGTCGGGCGAGGGATGACGGTGGTGCACGTGGAACGCGCGGAGGACGGAGTTGTGGCGTTTGAGAGCGCGATGGCGCGCGCGGATGAGGTGTTTCGCGAAGGTGCGTCGACGACGGGGCGGCACGCGGTGTTTACGTTACGCTTGAAGTTGTGGGCGGAGGCGACGACGGAGACGGATGACGAGAGCGGGCTCGCGAACGAGCCCACGGTGACGCGCGTGCACTTTGTGTTTTTGGCGCCGTACGTGCCGGCGCCGGGGGCGTTCGATGGGCGAGACAGTCGCTCGGTGGCGGCGCGCATCGAGTGCACAAAGTCGACGACGGCGATGATGGCGGTGCTGCGCGGTTTGCGGCGAAATCAGGGGCAACGAGGGACGACATTTCGCAACTTGAACGCCTGGCGGGAATCACCCCTCACGCGTTTGATGTGGGCGAGCGGGATGTCGGAACTTCGAAGCGCCATGCTCATCGTTCTTTGCTCGGACGCGCTGCGATACGCCGTGGAGGGTGACGAAACGTCGCCTCTCGTGTTGGCACCCGGGACCGAGGGCGCGTTGAAATTCGCGTTACAACTCAAGGAACATTCGGATGATGGCGATCCCGCACCGAGAACGCGTGCGCCTCCGGTGCCCACGCCTACGAAGAATTCGAACGCGCGCGGTAGCGGTCGTGGAATGAAGACGTTGCGCGCGGAAGCGCCCCCGTCGACATCCGCGGCGGCGCGGCAAAGGCAACCGACAGCGGCACCGCCCGCGACGCAACCCAATCGCGCGTCGGACGTCGCTGCCTCAACAAACGGAAACATTACGAACGAACAGATCGACGCTATCGTGCGCGTCATCCGCACGCACTCGAGCGGGCTCGCGGGACGTCGTATGGAGAGCACGATTCGAAATTTGAGCGCCGAATGGACGCGAATGGCCAGCGCGCACGAAACGATTCTCGAAGAGTTCTCCGTGCTCGAAGACCAACTTTTAGCTGCGCAAACTCGTGAAGACGAGGCGGTGCAATATGCCGAACAAGTCGCCGCTGATCTCGCGGTGACTTCGAGGTGGTGCGAGACGCTCGAAGCGGAGCAAGCGAGCGCAAAAGCGCTCGCGGAAAAGGCGGCGAAGGATGCGGCGCGAGTAGCTGAAACGCGTGCCGTGGAGTTGGAGAATCGCATCAAGGAATTAGAACTAGAGCTTTTGCGTAATTCTGTGCCGGAAATGGAGCGTACGCGAGATGAAGCGGAGAAAGCAGCGCGAGAGGCGCGCGAAAAGTATCAAGAAGCGCACGATCAACGCGAGAGCGCTTTGGAGGCGCTGGAGAACGAAACCGCCGCCAAGCGAGAGTTGATGGAGCAAGTCGCCACCTTACAGCGTCAATTGGAAGATGTGGAACGTGTCCGCGCGAACGATCGGGCGGAAATCGATCGTACTCGCGAAGAGCTACGTGCTCGATACCAAGCGGAGAAAGACTCGCAAGATCGCTTCGCCAAGGCACAGAGAGAACACGAATTGGAGCTGAAGACGGCGCGCGAAGCAGTCGCAGAACGCGAGGATCAGTTGATTAAAATGCGTCGTGATCGCGACGACGTGCTGCACAAGCTACATCTCAAAGAAGAGGAAGTCGTCGAGGCGCGAGCAAACATGCGCGCGAGTTTATTAAACGTCGAGGCGCTGCAGACGGCGACAAATGAAGCCAAAGAGACGCGGCAAGCTTCAAACAAGGAACTCGAAGACCTCAGGTTATGCAACTCCGACTTGCTCGTTCAAGTCAAGCACGCAAAGCGAGAGCTCGAAGACACATCGGTGGCCCTGAACAAACTGACAGAGAAATTACAAGACCTCGAGGACGGATCGGAGAGTGCGATTCGCAAACGCCGAGAAGCTGAGGATGAGATTCACGATCTCAAGCACTCCATAATCGATCTCGAAGCCAAGAACAAGGCACTTGAAATGGACCGCGAGGTGGCTTATCAAGCCGCCGACGTGGCGCGCACGGAGAACGCGAAGGTTTCGGCGTCTGTTTTGGATCTGACTGAGGAAGTCGCGCGACTCAAATCCGCCCTCGTTGCGGCTCAAGATTCCACGCGCGCGCTTCTCGATGAAGAAGCCGCGCGGTTACAACGACTCGCGCCAACGGTTCAAGATAGCGATTACGTCAGTCCGGCGTGGTTACATGATAATAGCTGGCAGCAGCCGAGCGTAACGCTTGTATCGTCGTCCTCGTAGGCTCGTAGGCGCGTTTGTAAAGATTTGAACCGTCACCGAGACAGAGACAGAGACGACACGAGACGACGCGGTGCGCACAGTGACGCGCGTGACGAAACAGCGCGTCAACCTTCCGAGAGACATAACGAATAGTCCGATACTCGAGCGCGCGAGATGTCGTCACGCGGTGGGCGTCAAGACACCGCGAGGGAAGCGCACGTGGAGGACGTTGCGCGAGTTTTCTCGAGCGCTTACGCAGGGAAAAACACAGTTGGCTTTTGCACGTTCGATCGAGACGCGAACGCGTTCTCGTTGGCGCAGGCGATCGTGAGAGATGATGACGAGGATGTGCTGAAGCTATTCTTTCGTACGAGTGGTGCGGACGTCGTGTATTGTTCGAGTGAGTTCAAAGCCGCAATCGAGAAGATGAGCGACGCGCGCGCGACTACGATTGTGGGAATGCCACGAAGGGAGTTTGGAAACTCAATCGACGCCATGGAAAAGCTACGCGACGTTGGGAAGTTTGAGAGTCGCGGAGATTTGGCTTCGGTGATAGAGTTGCACGACAACGAAGACGCGGTCATCGCCGCGGGCGGTCTGATCGGCGCCTTGCGGCGAAACGAAGGTCTGAACTTGCAATTGAAGACGTTCCCGGCAAACGTACAAGAGTTCAACGTCGCAAACTACCTCAGCATTGATATCGAATCGCTATGCGCGATTGGCGTGTTCGTTCCGGAAGAGTTCCGCGAAAATCAGTTCACAAAAGACATGTTTCAAATCTTTCGTGAAGCCTGCGGAACGTCGAGCGGAAGGAAGCTTCTCGAGCTTTGGTTCAAGCGCCCAATCTTGAACATGGACGTGTTGCAAGAGCGCCGCGACGCGGTTGAGCATTTCGTCAAGTCTGGATGCCTGAACGCATTGCGCAAACGCATGACGCCCACGATCGACGCGCATCGTCTACTGTCCGCGATGTCATCCAATGACGCACGAGTGGTGCTACAAACGAAGAGCGACTGGACAAAAATCACAAAATACCTCGGCGCAGTCTCGTCTTTGTACGATTTCTGCGTAGACGCGTATTTTGATGAAGGTTTGAACGAGCCATCAGCCACTACACCGACCGCAATACGAGACTTCATGGCCTGTGTGATGTATCGCTTGCCCAAGCTCCGAGCAATCGTCGATCGCGTCATATGCGTAGAAGAGATTTACCCCTTGACTGAACACGAATCTGCGGTGTATACGTCGTACGTGCGCTCGGGCGTGTGTCAAGAGCTAGACGAATTACGATCGGTGTATCATGGACTGCCGGACCTACTGAAACATGTGCTGGACGCCGAGCTAACAAAGGTGCCAAACTTTCTTAGGCGCGCGAACGACGTCTGTGAGAAACTAGCAATCTGCTACCTCCCGCAAACGGGTTACCTGTTGAAGATCGACGATGAAACCGTGCCCGACGCACTATTGGAAGAAATGGATTGGAAGTACGTGTTCGGCGACGCTACGACAAGCTATTACGAGTTTGCCGCCGGATTATGCCTAGCGAACGAGCTCGGCGATGTGTTGCATTCCATCGTCGACTTGCAAGAATCCATATTGCGAGAGCTTCGAGAGGAAATTCTGGCACACGCATCGTTGATGCGCGATATCTCACGATGCGTGAGCGAAATCGACGTTCTACTAGCATTCGCGGACATTGCCGTCAATTACAACATGTGTCGGCCGACCCTGCGCGACGACGACGCGTTCGAAGTCGCCGGCGCGAGGCACCCACTCTACGAATCCTTCATCGAAGGGGAATTCATTGGCAACGACGTTCACATGCCGACAGATCGCGACCGCGTCATCGTCCTTACCGGGCCTAATGGCAGTGGTAAGACTGTGATGATGCAAACGATTGGTCTTATCACGTATCTGGCGCACTGCGGATCGTTCGTTCCAGCCACTCGCGCCGTCATCGGCTTGACGGATCGCATATATACAGCGATGACTGCGCTCCGCGAAGATGCCGAGCGCAAGACAAGAGTCCCTGAGAGTGGTTTCACATACGCGCTGCATCAGGTGGCGCGCATGATTAACAACGCGACTAGACGTTCTTTATGTCTGCTGGATGAGTTCGGCATCCAGACCCAATCCACCGACGGCGCGGCGCTCTTAGCCGCCATCGTCGAACATTTCGGGAAGCGAAAGCATCCACCGCGTGTACTCTTCACGACACACTTTCGCGAGGTGTGTGATCCCACGATCGTCGGCCCGATCCCACACATGGTCGCACACTGGTGCATGCGCGCCATGGTAAATCCATCGGCCACCGACGATGACGACGTGCACGAAGTCGAGATGCTCTTCAAACTCGAACGCGGCGTCGCCGATTCCAGCTTCGCGCTTAGTGCGTGCAAGCGCGTCGGTTTTCCCGACGAATTCATGGACCGCTTGAAATACATCATTCAGCGCGAAAAACGCGCGCGGGCGGGCGAAGACGTTCCTCCGCTCGATCCTTGGGCCGACCCCAAACAGGACGCCAAGCAAGAGGTTTACAAAGCCATCTGGGAGCGCTTCGAGCGCGCTCGAGCCGACCCCACCGACGCGGCGATGGAAGATTTCTTGGCCTTTTTCGACTCGCTCGCGCTCGACAAATACGGCGTGCCCATCGTTTGACGACGCGTCGCGGATTAGAAACGTTGAAATGAAACTCGCGACGCGCGCTCGGCGACTGTAAAGCTCACCGCGCTGGAGGATCGCACAATTTCGTCAAACGAGCGCGCGCACGCGCGCCACGCGACCCACGAACGCGCGAAGCCCGCAAATATGATGCTCGTGAACACCAGCGCCTTCGCCGTCCCTCGTCTGGCGCGCGCGGCGCGTCGGTCGTCGACGAACGCGCGCGATGCGACGCGTGTGACGATTCCTCGCGCGCGCGGTGAATTCAGCGCGGCGACGACGAAACGCGGCGCTGTGAGGCAGACGATCTCGAGTCGGGCCGCGGTTAAGGCGCGCGCGGCGTCGAGCGAGGACGACGCGGTTGATAAGAAGGAGGGAAGCGATGAGGCGGTGGCGAACATTTCGCGAAAGGTGGCGCGAACGGCGCGCGCGTGCAAATCCCTCGGACGCTGGTCGTTTTGGTCCCAGCTCGTGCTGACCACTGTCGCGGCGGTGATCGTGGTGTTTTCGTTTCTGTACAAGGGTTTGACCAAGAGCACGGATGCTGGGTTGTATTTTATCCTGTTCGGCTTGGTCGCGGGGTACTTTACGACAGTTTGGTCGCTGGGCGTCGTGCGATTGGGCGATAAGCTTCGCAAGGGGTCGAAGGATCTGGATTTAGTGCCTCCGCGCACGGATGTCATTCGAACTCTCAGCACAGGGCTCACGGTGAACGTCATCGGACTCGGGGCGACCATCGTCGGGTTGCAAGCCACGACGGGGATGTTGTTCGCCAAGACGCTCACGGCGGCGGCGCAAATGCCCATGTACGGTGCTCCAGTCGTCGGCACGGGCGTGGCGTTGGACATTTTCTTGGTGCAAGCTGCGTCGAACGCCATGCTCGGGCACTGGTTCGGCTTGGCGACAAGCTTGTGGCTTCTCCGTACGGTTAACTTGCCTTCGCCGCCGCCGAAGTAGTTTGCCTCCTTTTGTAATAAGAATACTCAAGCCAGCTTTTTATCATGAAGTGCTGGATGTGTGATTAAACGGTCAAATAATTCGCGCGCGCGCGTGCTAGATGATTAGTAGAAATGTTTAGAATTGTAGCCAAGGGTGCTCGAGCATTTGCTCGGCGCTCGCTCTCTTCGATGGATTGAAATCGAGCATGGGCGAGAGAAAGTCGCTCAACTCCTTCGAGTCTGTTTCACTCATGTTGTACTTCTCCATCAACACCCGTTCGCACGGCCAAAACTTGAGCGAGCGGATGTGTCGAAGTTCACCATTACGGTTGAAGAACTCTTTGCTGTATTTGCCCGATAACGCAAGATGTTTGGGCATGCGTCCGATGAGCTCCATCATGAGCGCCAGGTGGTCCTCGTCGCGATCGTAGTCCTTCCCACTTCTGGGGTCGAACAACACGTCCCCGGTGGCGAGCTCGAAAACGATGCACGCGAGACTCCATATATCAGCGCTCGTGTCATACTTCGCACCGAGGATGACCTCGGGCGAGCGATATTGTCTCGTCTGAATGTCTTGCGTGAACTGGCGATCGACCCAGCACGCGTTACCCAAATCACAAATTTTCGCGTCAAGATTCTTCAGCGTGTTGTACGGAAGTAAGTCAACGCAGTCACCGTCGTCGTCATCATCGTCATCGTCGTTGTCGTCGTCGTCGTCGCTCTCTTCTTCCGTATCGTCTTTGTCCTCTTCCATTTCGTCCGCGCGCTCGCCAGTCTCCGCGCTTCCGTTCGTCGCCGCCTTCTTCCTGAGCTTCTTCTTCAGTTTCTTCTTTTGATTCTTCGTCAGTTCCGCCGTTGAATCACCGTTCGCTCCCGCGCCAACGTCCAAGGCCTCAATCTGGGATTCAATCGTCGGCTTCGCTTCGTCCTCGGTCGCCTTTTTCTTGCTCGACTTGCCGCGTTTCTTCCTCCTTCGCTTCTTCTCCGGAAGCTTGAAAGTCAAGAGCACGTTCTCGGGCTTCAAATCGGTGTGAATTATATTCTTCTTTCCGTGCAAATACCTCAATCCCTTCAACATCGCCCTCGTCAGCGCCTTCACTCCCAACAACGGCACCCCCAAGTACTCGTACCGCTTGATCAGCGTCAACAAGTTATCCCCCAACACGTCGAACACCATGCACACGTGCGTCCCATTCGGTCCTTCGTGCGTGAAACTATCGTACAAGCACACAACATTCGTCGCTTCGTCGCCGTCTCCCGTGTCTCCCTCCTTCACTTGTTTCAATATCTCAATCTCGTCCCGCGCCGCCTCGGTGTAACTCCCGCTGCTCTTCTGAATTTTCAGCGCTCGCAGCGTCTTCACCGCGCCGTCTTCGCCCGACGCGCCGCGCGCGCGCGCGTCCTCGACGAGCCAACACGTGGAGAAGTGTCCCCAGCCCAGCTTTTTCACGACGACGTAGCGGTCGTCGTTGTATCGCTCGCCGATCGACACGGGATGGTAGCCGCCGCGCTTGTACCCGTCGGTGCCTTCGTCCTCGTCGGACGACGACGCCGAGCGCGAGTCGACGTCGTCGACGTCGCGCGCGTCGCTCGAGGACGTGTCGCTCGACGATCGCGTCATCGCGCGCGACGAACTGCGACACGAGAGTGGGAATCAAATCAAGATGCGAATCGGCGAGCGGCGAACCGGCGACGCGACGCGAGACGACGCGCCGACGCGCCGACGCGACGACGCGTCTCGCGGCGCTCACGCGAAGACTAACAAAACTAAGGCTAACGATACACCGAGCGCGGACGCGGCGACGGCGCGGGCGTCGCGAAAGGCGCGCGCGGACGGCGCGCCGACGTAGTTGCAGACGCAGTGACACGCCGTCGCCGCGGATAACGACTCGCGGCGCAAGAAGACGCGACACGCCGCGAGCCCGAAGGCGAACGTGAACGCGAACTGCGTCGCCGACGCGCGAAGCGCGGTTCGAGCGTCGGCGCCCTTGGCGCGCATGCCGAAATAATGATGCGCGTGCGCCGCGCCGAAGAGCGCGCTCGAGAGCGCGCTCGCGCTCGCCGCGCTCGCCCCCGATCGCATCAGCGTCGCCAGCGCGCACGCCCTGAAGCACCACTCCTCGCACAGCGGCGCGTGCGCGTAATCCCTGAACGCCGCGAGCGTCGTCCGCCTCGTCCGTCGTCCGTCTCGTCGTCCTTCTCTCGCGCGCGCCGCCGTCTCGCCGAGCGTCGCCGCGAGCGCCACGCTCATCCCGTACGCCACCGCTCGCGCCTCCCCTAACGGCGGCGCGAGCCCGAGCGTTCGACGCCAAGCGTCGAGCGTCATCGTTTCGTCGCTCGCGACGCGCGCGGGCGCCCACGCGAGCGCGCACACGACGCTCAGCGACGCAAAGCGCCGTTTCATGACCCGCGCGTCGTCTCGGTCGTCGTCGATCGCCGTCGTCGCGAACAGCGCCGCGACGTACGCGAGCGCGAGCGCGCACGCGCACGCGACGCCCAGCGCGCGCATGACGCGCCGCGCGCGCGCGCGAGTGACGAGTGACGCGATTCATCACGTTCGTCATCACTTCGCGGCGCGTCATGGCGCGCGACGACGCCGATTCGTGGTCCTACGCCCTGGACTGCGCGACGACGAGCGTGAAATCCTTCACCGCGTGCCTGCAGGCGATCAAGCTGAGCAAGCGATGCCGCGCGCGCGTCCGCGCGGACGCGCGAGGCGTGACGTTCGCGACGATGGATGAATCGAAGAGCTGCGGGGCGAGCGTAAACTTTCGCGCGGAGACGTTCGCGCGGTACGCGTGCGATGAGACGTGCGCGGCGCTGGTCGGAGGACGAGCGCAGCGCGGCGGCGCGCGCGCGGTGGCGTTCGACGTGAACCTCGGGGCGCTGATCGACGCGCTGGGGGCGTTCGGCCGGGGCGACGGCGAGTTGGTCGCGCGGTGGCCGAATCGAGAGGGAATGCTGACGCTCGAGCTGGAGAGCGCCAAGGGACAGGGGGGGGAGAGAGAATTGAGACAGTGCGTGTACGCGGAGATCGCGCCGGAGATGGTGCCGGAGGACGAGGAACGAGGGGAGGAGGTGAGTTTTAGGGACGAGGCGAACGCGTTCATGCTGCCGACGGCGACGCTCAAGGAAATCGTGGACGATTTGGAGTGGCCGAACGGGGACGTTTTGTTGGAGTGTGACGTGGACATGCTGAAGTTTAGCGCGCATGGGGCGGAAATAGGTGATCTAGCCGTGGACGTGGACGTCGGGGCGACCGGGAGGTTGACCGAGTTCTCGTGCGCGCAGCCGAGCGCGTCGAGGTACAAGTATCGATTCCTGAAGAGCGCGACGGCGGTGGGCGGGAGTTTCCTCGGCGGTGGGGGCGCGGGCGCAGGTGGCGGTGGAGGCGATGACACGGTGACGATGACGCGCGTGTCCATATCAAACGTTGGATTTTTGAAAATCGTCCACCTGTTGCACCTGAGTCGCGGCCAAGTGTCGTTCGGCGCCGAGGGCGGTTTGAACGCGTTCATGGTGCCCGTGACGTACATTTTGCACCCGATCGAGGCCGACGCGGATGAATACGCGGATGAGGAGTGATGAAATGTATGACTGTCGATTGTTTGAGAAGACGCGATGCGTCGAGTAGAGGGAAACGTTTGTTAAAAATATCAACGCAAAGCCGAGGCGAGAAGCACCCACGGGAGCTGACACGCGACGCAAGTAGCCATCACCACACATCCGCGCACTCGCGCATTTCGCAGAGCCCGTCTTACGCGAACCACAGAGTCGTCTGCGACGCAGGCTTCGTCTCTATCTCGATCGTACCACGCGATGACGGCGATATCATCTATGTTTTGTGTCAACGCAACGACGCGACCGAGGGCGTCCACAAATGGCTCGCGCGCAAAGTTCATAGACGCGTACGATAGGACGAGAAGCAACGCGCGCTGAATCCAATCGTGCGCGTAACGCTCGACAGCACACGTGGTTTCGATCGCGTGCGCGCGAAGGAGGTCGTCGATGGGACCGACGCACGAGGTCGCCGCTGAACACGTCGGCGGCTGGCATTCGGACGCGGCGCCGCCGTCGTCGAGTTTGAACGATTCAAGTGCGCACGACTGCGCCGCGCGCGCGTGCGTTTGAAAGATCTCGCTCTCATCGCCGTGAATCACATCCACGCACGCATCGATGGCGAGTAATGTTTCACGTGAAGCGTCCAGCGTGGTTTCTAGGCGATGTCGCTCGACGTCGGCTACGTTGAATCGCTCTGCCGTCGCCACGCGCCGCGCGTCGCACGTTTTCGTGAAGTTGTACGCCAAGTACGAGTCGAACGCCAACGCTCGTGTGCGCGGTGCGGTATTGACGTAAGAGTGCGCGAATACGAAGGCGTAATCGGCCGCCAAAGTACCGTTTCTACTTTCCACGCATCCCTTCACATACGAGCGATGGGTTTGGCGATACACGTGCAGCGAAGCGACGGTGATGGCGATGAAGATGGTGAAGCGCACGAAGGCGACCATGGCCGGATCGGCAACGAATCTTGCAAACTGCTCAAGAGAACTTATTTTGCGCTCGCCGGCGTCGCGGTCGCCATCGATCAAGTTGAGCGGCTCGAGCTCGAGCGCGCCGTAAGATAAATGTTTGGACACCACGGAGACACATCGAATGACGCGGTACGTCAGATCAATGTTTACCAAACCAGCGAATGCAAACTCGGCGATTGAGAAAAACCCGTGAATGTGTACACCACGAAACGTGATGTTGAAGAAATCGAAATCATCTGCGTCGGGCGCAACGTCAGGTGAAGAGAAATTTGTCGTCGTCAAGTACATCACGGCGGCCGCGCTTTGGTTCAAACCAAAACGCACAAAGTCAGACGTCTGCGCCGATGAAGCGTTCGTTGATTCTACGAACAAGTCAGATCGTTCTCGAATCGCTTGGAGGGTTTCTTCACCGAATTGCGTCGAGTTGTCTGTTGTAGAGCCATCCGAGCTCTCAAACGGCGGCGGGTCATAATCACTCAAGAGCGAAGGAATGCCCAGATCGACACCGATGTCCACAGAAGTGGCTTCAGTGAGAGCATTATTTATTGTTGAACCCGCAATCGTCGCTGAAGCAGACATTAGTGTCGTGAAGTCGTCTGAGAGCCCGTCAAACCCGCCTATTGGTAAATCCGGCGACAGCCATTGAAAATCTGGCACCGAGACGACGGGCGCGTTTGGAAGTGATATCAGGGGCGTATTCGGGAGGTTCAAGCCGTGCGAGTCTTCAAGCGACTGAATCACCGGTCTCACATTCGTTTCAAAATCATCAAACCACGTGAGAACGTTTTCAAACGTTGCATCAACGTTTATGGCGTACGCTGCCATTTCGTCTGCGATTTCGCCTACTTCGGACATCATGAGCGCCAGTGAGGCGTTGACGACGTTCGTGCGCATCGTGTCTACAGCTGTACTCACACCGTACGAAAACGCATTTAATCCAGTCCCCACGCTCGAGTTGAAGTCTTGAATCGCCTCGATCGATCTATCATGGATGGCCGCGTATCCCGATTCGGCGAATCGCTTCACATCGAGCGATACGTTTTGCAAGCGTTCTGACTTATTGTCCATGTACTCGAGGTCATACTTTGAACGGGCGTCAATATTCGTCAACAGAAGTGCGACTGAACGCTCAATATCACTCGTGTACGATTCGCTGGATGAATGATACCTCGCCATCGTCTCTCGGGCACCGCTTTCGTTCATCGCGAGCAACACCGAGCGCTTAGGAGCGGTGGTCGCGCTCGCATTCAAGCATCTCTCATTCCAGAATGTCGATGAATTCGCAACGTACGCCGGCTTGAGCTTAGCCGAGAGATTGCTCAAAGCGCGTTCGCACCGTCGAATCTTACGTCGTAGCGCGCGAAGCTTTGCGTCGTTTGCGCCGCCGACGACTTCAGCCGCCGAGCGTCGCGTCTCCGCGTCTTCGCGAGCGCGACGCGCGCATCCGTCGCGAACACGGTGCACACACGCATCATACCACGCACGCTCACGCGTCACCTCTTCTTGCGCTCCGCGCCACCGCACCGCCGCCTCTTCGAATGTCACCTTTGTATTCCCTCGAGCAAAGTCCGCGACGCGTTTCGCCGACTCGAGCGAGGCGGCCCAAATCGTCGCCGCCGACGTCGCCGCCATGACCACTCGACGCACGCGCTCCGCGCGCACCCGCTCGCGCCGTCGCATCTCTCGCTTCCACACGACATCTTCCGCGCGCCGCATTCATCTCGCGCGCCGCATTCTATTTTCGTCCTCGTCCGCGGCGTCGCCCGCCCGTCGTCGGTTGTTAAGTCATGTTCAAATGCCACCCATTGTCAGAAGCCGAAGCGGCATCGCGGGCCCCTGGACGCGCGCGCGACTCGCGATGCCCGACGAACGCGCGACGGAGACGCAAAAACACCCCCGCATCGGCGTCGGCGTCATCATCCGTCGCGAAGACGGCCGCATCGTCGTCGGTCGTCGTCGCGGCTCGCACGGTTTGGGACAGCTCGCGCTGCCCGGTGGCGCTTTAGAGTGGAAAGAATCCATCGCGCAGTGCGCGAGTCGAGAGACGATGGAGGAGACGGGTCTGGACATCGCGCCCGAGGCGTGGATCGCGCCGTTCGCGATGTGCGAGTCCGTGATAGACGAGAACAATCATTGGTTGACGGTGTTCGCGCTCGCCGACGTCGCCGCGGACTGCGAGCCCGCGAACGTCGAACCGCACAAGTGCGAGGGGTGGACGTTCATGTCCATCGGCGACGTGCGCGAGGCGGATAATTTGTTTTTACCGCTTCGGAAGCTCGTGAACGATCGCACGGTGGCGCTCTAGTCGTTCGACGGGACGCGGCGAGAGCGAGCGGGACGCCGCGCCGCGGCGACCGCAGAGTGAGACGCGCGCGGCGCGAGAGTCGTCACCACCGCGCGCGCTCTAGCGCTCGCGCGCACGGTCGCGCGGACCACGATCGTCGAGTGAGCGACGCGCGCGCGGCGAACGAGCCGAGGAGCGAGACGCGTTTGGCGACTTTCATTCGCCATGCCGCCAAAGAAGGTGCTCGGAGAAAAGCGCCTGACCGCGGAGGAGAAGAAGCGCAAGGAAGAAAAGGAGAAGCGCGAGAAGGATAAAGAGCGGAAGGAGCGAAAGGCGCAGCTCGCGGCGGACAGAACGTTCGGTTTGAAGAATAAAAACGTCTCCGCGAAAGTCGCGGCCAAGGTTGATGATTTGAAACGGGACGCGCCGACCAAGGAGGCGGAACGCGCGCGCGCCGAGGCGCGCGCGCGCGAAAAGAAGAAACAGAAGGACGCGGAAGAAGCCGCGAAGCGAGAGTTGGAAATTCTGATGGGGGTACGATCGGCGATACCGGAGCGGAGGAAAGTCGCGGCGGAGGGCGAGGACGCGTTGGCGGGCGAGCTCGAAAGTATGGTCGTCACCGCGGAGCCGAAAAACTTCGTGCGGAAGACTGTCGAGACGCAAAACGAAGCGACAGAGCCGACGAAGGAGCTCACGGAGGAGGAGCGTCGGGAAATCATAGCTAAAATTGAGTTGGAAAAGGCGCGCGTGAAGGAGGCGGAGCTCAAGGCGAAGGTGGACGTGAATCCATTCCACGTCGACGACGAGGGCTGGTACGATTCCGATGAAGATCCGTTCGAGTTGTTGAAGATGGTTGCGGGTAATAAGCGCGCGATCATCATGCCTAAAGGTTACGAAGATCCGGACGAGGACGCCATGGAAACTTGAGCTTCCCGGTACCAGTACACTAAACGAATTGAAACACTACAATACTAATACCTAACCGCCTTACTCTGCGTCTCTCGCTCCTCGCGAAATAGTAAAGCGAGCCTACCAACACCGTACCCATCGACACCGTTCGCTCCGACGAGCGCGCGTGCCCATTCGTCGTGCCCCACTACAGGTTCGCCCGCGAAGCCGTCGACGCTGTGAAACACACGGTCGCCGCGAAAAATGACCGCATCACCGTCGTTCACGACGATTTCGACGCCTAAATCCTGCCCCTCTACCGGTCGGCTTTGCGCGTAGGCATCGTACATCGACCCGCGAGCGGGCGGTTTACCTATAGTCATCCGCGTCGGCCGACCGCCCAGCGAAATCGAGACGACCCAACCGACTCCTCTGTCGAGGTGCGGCGCCATCGTCTCTCGCCGTTTCCCATCTCCCGAAGCCGCCTCGCCGTACACCAGCGCCCAAAAGTGACTCGCCTCGAACGGGTCGTCGTTCGCGAACGCTCGCCGTAGCGCCCCGTCGTCGTCGTCTTTCGTCTTCGCCGTCGCGACGACGCGCGCGCTCAGCTCAAACAAGTCAATCGGCGCTTCGCTCAGCGCGCCGACGTCGCCACCGCACGCGCCGGTGCATCGCTTCAATCCGCACGCGCGCACGCACGCCATCGCGCGCTCGCGCTGCCCTCGCGCGTGCGAGGCGACGATTGTCGGGTGGTCGTTCGCCGCCGCGCGCGCCCAGGCCTCGCGCGAGGCGTACCGCGCGACGGATTCCGTCGCCCGCGCGCGCTCGCGCGCGTCGAGCGCGTCGCGCAGGACGTAACACTCGAACGGCAATCGCTCGAGGCGCGCCATGACGCGCGCGCGCGCGCGCGCCGCGAGGTGACGCTTCGGGACACTTTATCCAACTCGCGTCCTGGACAGCAGACACGCGCGCGCGCATGCGCGACGGCGCCGTCGTCGACAGCACGGGCGTGGACGCGGTGCTCGATACCATGGGCGCGATCCGCCAGCGGTTCTCGCGCGCGCATCGCGCGCAGTGCGCGCGCGCGGTGATTCTGTCGCTGCTCTGGGCCTGCGCGAGCTCGAGCTTGATCTTCCTGAACAATCATCTCCTGCGCGAGCGCGGGTTTTCGTACCCGATGATGCTGTGCACGATGGGCATGTTGAGCTCTTGGTTGATCGCGTGCGCGCTGGTGCACACGGGGCGGGTGAAGTTGAAGCACGAGGCGGTGGTGACGCGAAGGTGGTACGCGAGGCACATCTTACCCATCGGGAGCTTGGGCGCGGTTTCACTCGGGTTTGGGAATTACGTGTACTTGTATCTCAGCGTTAGTTTCATACAAATGCTGAAGAGCGCGGTGCCGGCGGTGACGCTGGTGGTGATGACGACGGCGGGGCTGGAAAAGTTGCACGGGACGACGCTGCTGGGCGTCGGCATCGTGACGCTCGGCACTTTCATAGCGGCGTACGGGGAGGTGAAGTTCAGCGCGATTGGAGTGGTGATGATGATAGTAAGTGAATTCGCGGAGGCGATAAGGATGGCGTTTTATCAGTACGTTCTCGGGAATTTGAAGTTTGATTTGATCGAAGGCTTGTATGTGATGGGACCGGCGGCGTTGCTGTTTCTCGGACTCGGAATCGTGATGTTTGAGCTGAGAGACTTTTTGGATAACGGAGCGTGGTACATCCCGATGGACTCGCCGCACCATTTTTTCGCCGCGGCGCTACTGGGCTTTGGAGTGAATTATTTGACACTTGGCGTTATCAAGGCCACAAGCGGGTTGACGTTCAAAGTCATGGGCCAGGTCAAGAACGCCGTGGTCATCCTGCTCGCTGTCGTCATCTTCGGCAATCCCGTGACCAGTATTCAACTGTTTGGTTACACGTTGTCGTTAGTTGGGTTTTTCATCTATCAGCGCGGGAAGTCTCAACAGCTCGTCGCCGCAATTCGAGACCGAGACGCCGCTTCTGCCAAGGAATGACAAAGTTCGAGCGCGTTGTTGAACACATAGTTGCCAGTTTCATAGTCCGTACCGTTTGTATGACAATGTTGAGCTTTCTTCTAAATCTAAAATTACCAGAACGCGCGCATGCATGATGGACGTTTACTTTCGCACCGTCCCCTTGTCGGCGTGCGAACTGCGATCGTTTTGCTGCTGCTCTTGGCCCGGCATCGGCACACCCGCCGACTCGTATTGTGCTTGTTGTTGCGCCAACAAACGCTCGTAATCTTGGGCTTCCATCACGTTCAAGCCCTTGGTGATGACCTTGTCGATTAAACCGTACTCGATCGCTTGGTTCGGGGTGAAGTAACGCGTACGGTCGAGGTCCTTGCGCACTACGTCAATGTCCTTTCCAGAGAACTCGGACATGAAACCCATATAAGTGTCTTCGTACAGCGCGCACTCGTTGGCACGGATTTGAACGTTTTGCGTCGAGTCGAACGTGCGGTTCAACTTGGGCGGCTGCGTGGAAATTTGCACGTGCGGCAGCGCGTGTCTGCATCCTTTATCGCCCGCCGCCAAAATCAACGACGCGTTCCCGTGGCACTTCCCGACAGCCACGGTGTGAATTTTCGGTCGAATGTAACGCATGGTGTCCAAAATAGCGTACGCCTCGTTGTCCATCCCCACAACTTCGCCCTTCTCGTTCAGCGACCCCCCAGAGTTGATGTACACATAGCACGGCTTTTCCGCCTGCTCGTATCCAAGATACAACAACTCCGCCACGACTAACTCCGTCACCGCGGGCACGAGCGACATACCGATGTAACAAATGCGCGCGTTCAACAACAGCGACGGAAGATCCGGCGGTGCGACCGCACCCGCCGGCGCCATACCCCCGTGCGTCATCGTCGCCCCGCTCATCACCGTTCTGTACCTCGTCGGCTCATTATTGTCGCTCGGCATCTCCTTCGCGTACGCCGCACGCGCGCCTAAATCAAGCGCCTTCACGCTGAATCGTTCTCTCGCCTCGCTTCCCGCCAACCCGAGCGCTTCGATTTGATTCTTAGTCAGCCCGCGCCCGGCGCCCTTCACGTCTGGAAACCTTTCCTCCAAAATCAAGTCCCGCTCCGTGCCCACGACGTCGAAAAAGTCCTCGTGTCCAAAGTTCATACTCTTCGTCACATTTACCGCGCCTCGATTCGCGCGCGCGGGCGTCACCGCGCGCGTCGCGAGCGCATTCTTCGCGATGTGGCCTCTTAGGGTTACTCGCTGCGTCGTCGTCGACGTCGCGCGCGCGCCGAGCATCGTTGGACTCGTTCGCGCCTTCGTTCGGCGTGTTTAAAGTCTTTCGATCGATCGAGCGCGTTTACGACGAGGCGTGAACGTCGCGCGTACGAATGTGAGGACGATGTCGCGATGCGCGCTGAAGCTTCGGGCTGGGCGCGCGCGCGCTTCGTTGCGAAACAGCGCGGCCGAGCGCTCGATCTGTACAGGAAAAGTCCAATATTCCAATATTATTGCGAAGAAACAATACGAAGACTAGTGAAACGACCACACTACGCGACTATCAATCGATCTTACGGCTTCGAGTGCGCCTGGTTGCCGGTTTGGCGGCGGAGACGCGCGTCGAGGATTTGCCCGACGGTTTGGCGGCGTACGCCTTGAGGTAGAAGTTACCGAATAACACGAGCATGTTCGCCATGACGAACATTTGCGCCCATGGTAATGAGACTGGGCAGTGCTTTTCTCGTAAGACGAACACGGCGTGGACGAAAACGATGACAAATTGTAACATTTGCGCCTGCGTGATGTAACGCTTCCAGGGGCATCGCACGCCGAGCGCCGCCATTAAATAGTACGAGTACATCACGATGTGAATGAACGAGTTACACGCCGCACCAAAGTACGCGTCGACGCAATCGTTCGTCGCCATCAGATGACACACGAACCACCATGCCCAAATCAACAGTGCGTGATGATACACGTGCAAAAAGCTCAGTTGATTCGTCTTCTTGCGGGCAATCATAAACGCCGTGTCCAGCAATTCCAAATACTTGTTGTTGTAATGAAACCACACCCCGAGCAAGATGTTAAACGACCGTTTATCGCTCCACGGCATCTTCGACCCCCACGTCGGTTGTTTCAGCGTCACGATCTCCCGAATAAACATCCCGAGCACGCACACGTTGAACGCCGTCTGATACGCGTTGTACGCCAGCATGAGCCCTTTCGGATCGAACGCCTCTCGCTTCGCCATCACGCGCGGCCCGACGAGGCAAAACATCAAGTACGCCGTCGTCGCGCACGCCGGGAGCGCGAACGAGAGATCACCGATCCATCGCTGCGCGTCGACGTTCGCCAAACCTCCGGGCGTGCGCGCGTGCGACCATTCGAACGCGTACGCGTACGTCGCGTAGCCGTACACCGCGAAAGCACACAGCGAAACGAGCGGAAACTGCGCCATGTCTCCGCGTGCGCGCGCGCGAGCGACGAGCGACGGGCGACGCGCGCGTCAGTGGCGACGATGTCGCGGTGGCGAACGGATAGCGCACGCTCGGCGACATTTCGCGGCGCTCGACGCACGACGCGCGCGAGAGAGACGGAGCGACGCGCGCGAGACGGCGGCGAACGTAACGTTTGACATGTCGGCGTTCGCGCGACGCGCGACGACGGCGCAGTGCGCGACGGCGCGCGGTGGGCGAAAAAGTGCGCGCGCGATGACGACGTCGTGCGCGACCTCGCACGCGTCGCGAGCCGCGGCGTGCGCGGTCGTCGTGACGCCGAACGCGCGATGGTCGCGCGCGCGCGCGACCGCGCGCCGTGGACGCGCGATCGGTGCGATCGAAGACCCGTCGGAGGTGTTCAAAGAGGAGGACCTGGATAACATCGTCTTCGTCGACCTCGCGAACGAGGAGGCGGCCATCTCGAATAAGTCTGGCGCCGGTGCGACGATGGCGGCGCCGGATTGGATGACCCAGTTGAACCGACTGTGGGGTGGGGCGTCGGAGATTCCCGTGGCGGACGCGAAACTGGAGGATATCACGGGATTGCTCGGAGGCGGGTTGTTTCAGCCGCTGTTCAAGTGGATGCGAGAGAGCGGGCCGGTGTATTTGCTTCCCACGGGACCCATCACGTCGTACGTCGTCGTGAGCGATCCCGACTGCATTAAACAGGTGTTATTCAACTACGGAAGCCGGTACATCAAGGGCACAATCGCGGAGGCGGGTGAATTTTTGTTTGGATTGGGCGTCGCGTTGCAAGAGTTGGAGCCGTGGAAGATTCGACGGAAGGCGGTGGCGCCCTCTTTGCATCGCAAATACGTCGAAGCGATGGTGGATAGATGCTTTGGTCCGTGCGCCGATCGGATGGTGAGTATTTTGGAGGGCGAAGCTGGCGCTGGCGGCGTCGGTGGCGTGAACATGGAGAGTCGATTTAGCAAGACGGCGCTCGACATCATCGGCATCTCCGTGTTCAATTACGACTTTGAGGCGCTCACGACGGCGGCGCCGGTGATTCAAGCCACGTATACTGCGCTCAAGGAGGTCGAGACACGATCGATGGATCTTTTGCCCACGTGGCGCTTGCCTGAGAAGTTCTTGCGCGTCGTTAGCCCGCGCCAACGCGACGCGCAAGACGCCGTCACCGTCATTCGCGACGTCACCCAGCGACTCGTGGACGACTGCAAGCGCATGGTCGAGGAGGAAGAAAAGGTCGGTGGCGCTGAAGAGTGGGCTCGCGATTACTTGAACGAGTCAAATCCTTCGGTGTTGCGCTATCTCATCGCTGCGCGCGAAGAAGTGTCTTCGACGCAGCTCAGAGACGATTTGCTCTCGCTTCTCGTCGCCGGTCACGAAACCACCGCATCGGTGCTCACGTGGGGCACGTACGAGCTTCTCAAGCCTGAAAACGCGGAGCAGCTTCGCTTACTTCGAGCCGAGCTCGATGAAGTGCTAGGCACGCGTCCGTTCCCGACGTTTGCGGATTTACCAAAGATGCCCTACCTCGAGCGATGCTTTCACGAGTCCATGCGGCTTTATCCGCAACCT
This sequence comes from Ostreococcus lucimarinus CCE9901, assembly GCF_000092065.1. Taxonomy (NCBI): domain Eukaryota; kingdom Viridiplantae; phylum Chlorophyta; class Mamiellophyceae; order Mamiellales; family Bathycoccaceae; genus Ostreococcus; species Ostreococcus sp. 'lucimarinus'. The sequence goes on from NC_009363.1 coordinate 370,898, forward strand.
CCCGTGTACACGCGACGCGCCGTCGTGGAGGATGTCTTGCCCAACGGCATGACGATACCAAAGAACCAAGATTTATTGGTATCGATTTACAACCTCCACCGTTCGCCCACGAGTTGGGGGCCGACATCGCAAGAGTTCGAGCCCATGCGCTTCGGACCGCTGGCGAACGGGCAACCGAACGAGTTAAACACGGACTACCGCTACGTGCCGTTTAGCGCCGGACCGAGGCGATGCCCCGGGGATAAGTTTGCCGTCTACGAGGGCATCGTCATTTGGGCCACGATGTTCAGGCGATTAGACTTGGAGTTAAAGGCTGGTCACGACGTTGTCATGACGTCTGGGGCGACGATTCACACGAAGAGCGGTTTGTTAGCCACCGTCAAAGCGCGCGCCATGCGAGAAGTCGCCGAGGCGGACCGTGTCGACTGGGCTAACTTGAAGCCTGCGAAGGATATCGGCGAGGAGTGGATGGAAAAGGCACTCTTCAATAGCGAAGCGACCGGTGCGGTGAGCGCGGGTAAATGCCCCATGGGTCATTAAGCGATAGCGCGAATGTTTTAGTACGAAGCGAAAAAGCCCGAAAATAATTTCTCAAACCGTGCGTCGCGTCATTACAATCTAGACGTTAATTATCACGCGACCACCCCCAATCGACCGAAGAATCCTCTATTCATCTTCTTCTTCTTCATCACCGTCGCCACCGGCGGCCGCAGCCATGCGCTTTCTCTTGACGCGACCCGGTCGACCGCCGCCCAACGGAGAGTTGAGCGCGAAGTCGATGTGCTTTTGGCTGTCCGTGCGCACCAAAAAGCTCGGCACATTCACGATTTGCTTACCGACGCGGATGTGACGTTGACGAATCAACACACGCGCGTGGTGCACAGACTTCGCCAAGCCAAGCTTGAAGACGAGCGTCTGCAAGCGGCGTTCCAAGAATTGCTCCGGCCCGAGCGCCAAGACGTAATCGAGCTTGTCCTGCGTCTCGTCCAACAACCCATAGTTGCGCATGCGTCGCATGATGGCCTCGCCTTCGAAGATTCGCTTCGGGTCCTTCTCATCGAGCGTCAACAAAACGCGCGCCGCGTTACGAAGCTTGTTCAGCGCGAATTGCACGCGCCACAACTCGCGCTTGTTGCGCAAGCCAAACTCACCGACGATCTTCAACTCGGCATCCAAACGTTCCTTCTCGAACGGACGTCTCGGCTTCTTGAACGTCTTCCCGTCTGCGCGCGTACGAAAATACAAATCACAGTCAGTCTTTCATTCCCTCTCGCACTCGCGCGTCGTTCCACGTCGCCATCGCGACGCCGACGCCGCGTCCGCCCGCGCCGACGGAAACCCCACGCGACCCGCGTCGTGGCGCGAACATCCCCACCCTCGCCGCCTCCGAGCGCGCCGCGCCCCGTTCGCCGCCCGCGAACGCGCGATCGCAAATGTTTCCATCGTCCCACGCCATCGCATCGCCCGCCCGCGCATCGCCCGCGCGCCCGCGCGTCGCATCGCTCGCTCCCGCGCCAAAGCCCTAACGATGCGATCGATCGACGCGCGCGCGCGTCGTCCTCGCGCGTCGCGCGCGCGCCGCGTCCGCGCGTCGCGCGCGCCGTCGCATCGCTCGATACGCGCACGTACAGTTACGGTAGTAGGTGGACGACGGCATCTTGCGGCTGTCGCGTCACGAAGAGACGGACCGCGCGCGCGCGCGCGCGAGGTTCGGTCGGCCGCGCGCGGCGAGTCCTCGACGCTTTGAGTCGCGAACCGTCGATTTCACGGGTCACGTATTTTATGGATGAAACGCCCATGTGCGCGAAAGTAAACGGATCGCCCGGTCGGTCGCCCGACCGGGCGGTTGGGCAGTCGACGACGCGTCGGCCGCGTCGCCATGGCGACGTGCGGCGTCGCCGCGCCGAGGGCCGTCGTGGACGTCGTCCTGAGCCGCGAGCAGGGCGAGGGACGCGGCGCGCGCGTGCGGCGATCGATCGGCACGGCGCGCTTGAAGCACTTCGACCCATTCGTGATGCTCGACGAGTTCAAGGTGGCCACGCCGGCGGGGTTTCCCGATCACCCGCACCGCGGGATGACGACCGTGACGTACGTGCTGCCGAATGCGGGGAACGGGTGCGTGGAGCACGAGGACAGCGTCGGGAACGCCGGGATGCTGCGACCCGGGGATCTGCAGTTCATGACGGCGGGACGAGGGATTTTGCACGCCGAGGTGCCGGAGAACGAGACGACGTGTCACGGGTTGCAGCTTTGGGTGAATTTGCCGGCGAAACATAAGATGGACGCGCCGGAGTATCAAGAGCTGCGAGCGAGCGAACTGCGGGAGGCGTCGAAGGACGGCGTTCGCGCCGTCGTCATCGCGGGCGAGGCGTTCGGGGCGGAGAGCCAGATTCGGACGAAACAAGCGCCCATGCATTACATTCACTTCACCATGTCGCCGTCGTCGCGGTTGGTGCAAAACGTGCCCGAAGGTTGGAACTGCTTGGCGTACACGCTGCGAGGACGCGCGGATTTCGGTCGCTGCGAGGACGTGGACGCGCACAACACGGTGACGTTTAGCAATGAACCCGGCCAAGACGGCGTCGTGGTGCAAACGACGAGCGAAAGCGCGGAGTTCGTGCTCATTTCCGGGCGCCCCAACGACGAACCGATCGTCCAGCACGGACCGTTCGTGATGAACACGCGAGAGGAAATCTCTCAAGCGTTCGCCGACTTTCAGGGCGGCAAGAACGGCTTCGAATCCGTTCGAGGTTGGCGAAGCGAGATTCAATACCGAACGCGATAGCTCGACGCGAAGATGCTCCATTTGTATTTTACATTCCTTCTTATTTCCGTCGCTCGCCCTCGTCCGCCCGTCGCCCGCCCTCATCGTTCCCGCACACGCCGACGCGACGCGCGGCGGCATGGCCAACGCCCTCAGGCGTCTCGCGACCGCGTCGTCGCGAGTCGCGCTCTCGCGCGTCGCCGCGGGCGCACCACGCGCGTTCGTCTCCGACGCCAGCGCGACCGCGACGCCGTGCTGGAGCTGCGACGCGCGAACGACGGCGTTGAATGATGACGCGTCGGCAAACTTTTTCTGCGACGCGTGCGGGGCGATTCAACCGCCCGTCGCCGCGGATTACTTCGCGCTGCTCGGAGTGTGCGTTTGCGATGTGACCGCGCGCGTTTTGCCCCGGACTGACGCGCGCGCGCGCGATGGACAGGGAACCAAAGTACGCGCTCGAGTCGGCGGCGCTCGAGGACGCGATGAAGCGTCGACAGAAACTGTTGCATCCGGATAAGTTTAGCACGAAGAGCGAACGCGAGCGAAGGTACAGCGCGGATCAAGCGTCGGCGGTGAACGAGGCGTACGGCACGCTGAGGGATCCGCTGCGAAGGGCGAAGTATATTTTGGAGGCGCGCGGTTGGGGGGTGACGGAGCGCGACGGGAGAGACGCGCCCGTGGATCCGGGGCTGTTGATGGAAGTCATGGAGGCTCGCGAGGCGATCGATGAGGCGAATGGGGACGCGGAGAAGCTGCGAGAGCTGTTGAGGGAGCACAGCGCGCGAGTGACTGCGTGTGAGGAGGAGACTCGCGCGGCGCTGGACGCGACGCCGATGGTTGGGGAGTCGGCAAAGGAAGCCGTCGTACGCTTGACGTACTTCGTTCGCATCGTAGAAGAAATAAAGGCGCTGCTTTGATGCCGTTGCCGCTACATTAGCTTGATTATTTAGATATTACTACTCGTTGCTCGCCTTAAAACGAAATCAGATCGTCGTCTACTGACACGGCCGAGACAGAAGTTTCACTCGCTTTGGATTCTTCGCGCATTCGCTTGGACAATTTTCGGATGTGATCCTCCACGATCGAGATCGCTGCCTGTAGCTCGGGATGCGTGACAAATTTTCGCCCGTAATCCAACGAGTTTGCGCTGCGCGGAATGTGCATTTCTGCGTTTTCGGAACCAAATTTATTGAAGTCGCGCAGTGTCTGCGTCTCCATCTTTGTGCAACGATCGTCGACGTATGTGCGAAGCTCAGTGAGCGTACGTTTCGTCTTGCTGCGTTCAACTTTGTCCCACTCGATACTCTCTTGCATCGCTTCGACACGCTTGGAGACATCGTCAAAGAGCTCACGGACCGTTGACGTCGACGGTCGATCCTTGATGGTGCGTTCCATGCTCTCATGCATGCTGTGAATGATGAGATCCTGCTCTTCTTGCTTTCTCGTCAAGTTTGCGATGCGAGACTGCATTGATCCCGACTGTTCGGAATACGCTGACACCGAGTACACTTCAAGGTGCGTCAACTTGCTAGGCGTGCCCAAAGGCGAGCCCGCGGGGGAGTAGGCGTATTCGCTGCGCGCGCCACCGACGCCGCCGAAGACGGCGTCTTGGATCATCATCAACTCCTTTCTGAACTCGTTCGTCGAACGGTCGGACGCGAGGCGCAGCTCTTCGCGCAAATCTCTCTCCACAGCGGCAACAGCATGGTTTAGTCTCTTCTCTACCGTTTGGAGAGCGACGGCTTGCGCCTCGGCGTTTGGTTTGGCCGCCTGCCTCTCGAGTTTCATCGACACCTCGCAAGATTCCACGCGAAGCTCACTCGCAGCGACGCGCGCCTCAAATCTCTCGAACCGTTCATCTAACCGATCGATTCGCGTCTTGTGTCCCGCATCCGTGATGCCACGCGTCGCCTCGGCTTCACCCAACACGCGCTTCATCGCCCTGGTGTGCTCCTCGGAGACCTTGGACAACATGTCGACAGAATTCTTCTCGCTTCCTCTCAAAGCCGCGATGCTTTCCTCGCGTAATTCCGCGAACGATGTGAACTGATTGTTGATCCACTGTTTTAACTCATCCGCGCGTTCCGACGCAGCCTTCATTTGATTCACGCTCGAGAGTACGCTCTCCTTGAACGCGTTGTTTTCGTCATCCGCTTTGCGCATCGCCTCTTCCGCGAGCGCGACGCACTTTCGCGTCTCTTGTGCGGCCCGCTCGGCGTTTCGCGCGGCGGCGCTATCCGTCGACGACTCAATTTCTCGAATTCGATATTCCATGACTTCTGTCACGGCTGATTCAGCCTTTTGGGTGACTTTCTCCACAACCTTTGCGCCCCACTCCTTGAGCTGAGACGACAAAACTTCGCCTTGCTCCTGTACCAAGCTCGCGTGTTGCTCAGCCGTCGATGCAATTTCATCGCCCAACGTCCCGATACGCTGGACGTCCTTCTCTATGCGATCGATAGTTTGCTGGCCTCGAGACTCGATGCGTTCGACAAAGTCATTTGCCATCGATTCCATCTTCTCCGTCTGCGCCAACGCTTCTTTGAACCGCGCATACGTCTGGTCGACGTGCTCACATCGATCGTGCACTCGCTTAGCATCCTCGGCACAATCATCACTCAAACGCTCCATGGAATTCGCGAGCTCGCGCACCTCGAGTAGAGCCTCGCTGACGGTGTTGGCGTCTTGCGAAGCGCGCGCCGCACGCGCCTTCACGATTTCCAACTCGCTCGCGATGGACGGCACGTCCGCCGCAGCGAGTGACAGCGCAGTTTGATTCGCCTTTAGTCGCGTCTCCTGCACTTCAACCTCCAACTCTCGCACGAGCGTGGTGACGTCTGACATCTCGCCCGCCATGGTCTCCAGTCGAGCGTCCACGGCTTTCGCCGCCGCCGCCGCGCCCTCCGTCGCCTTCACACTAATCTGCGTCTCGAGTTCAAACAAGTCCACCGCTACCTTACTCGCCGTTGACGCGTGCAGCGTCTCCAGCGCCGCCAAGCGATCGAGCGTCGCCGCGTGTATCGCCCTCGACGCTTGCAACTCCTCTCGCAGCGCGTTCGTCGCGTCCTCCAGCGCCTCCACCCTTCGTTCCGCCGCCTCGTGTCTCGCCTCCGCCAGCTCCAACTTCAGCGCGTCGACCTCCGATCGCGCCGCGTTCGAAGCCACGATCGCCGTTTCCGCGCCAGCGCTCATCGAGCGCGTTCTCAGCGCCTCCAGCTCCGCGCGCGTCGCCTCGGCGCCGCGCTCGTGGCGACGCAGCACGTACGCCATTCCCTCAAACGCCCTCCGCACGCACGGTCGCACGCTCTGCCAGTCCCGTTCGCCCTTGACGACGTCTTCGACGCGCATGAAGTCATCCACGGTGAACACGCGTCGCGTCGTCGCGTCCGCGCGCGTCGGCGTCGCGTTTTCGTTCGCCGTTGGCGAATGCGATGTCCCGCGTCGCGCGGCGTCATCGCGTCTGGGCGTCGCGCGCGCGCCCGGCGTCGCGCGCGCGCTCGGCGACGCCGCGGGCGACGCCGCGGGCGTCGTCTCCGCCGACATGCGCCGCCTCGACGCGCCTCGACGCGAGTCGCTGTCTGCGGTCGCGGCCGCGCGCCCAACGGCCGCGATCGCGACACCGCGACGCCGCGCCGTCGGCATGCTCGCGACGACGACGACGTCGACGACGTCGCGCGCGATCGTTCCGCGCGCCGCGCGCGCGCGCGCGGGCGCGCGCGCGGGCGCGGCGCCGGTGGCTCGGTCGAGGGCAAGCGCGGCGCCGACGGCGCGAAACCGCGGTCGAGGCGCGCGAGGGATCGCGCGCGCGCGCGATCGACGCGAGGACGCGCGAGGGGGAGTCGTCATGAGCGCCGGGACGAGCGGCGACGAGCCCGTGGCGCGAGATCCGAAGGATTATAAGATCGCGACGAAGCTCGCGCACGCGAAGACGAGCGTGACGGACCCGTACGGGGCGTCGGCGCCGCCGTTGTATCAAACGGCCACGTTCGCGCAGCCGAGTGCGACTGAAAATGGACCGTATGATTACACGCGCAGTGGGAACCCGACGAGGACGCAGTTGGAGGAACAGATGGCGAATTTGGAATGCGCGGACCGGGCGTTTGCGTTTTCTTCGGGGATGTCGGCGTTGATGTGCGTCACGCGATTGGTGAACGCGGGCGAGAGGATCGTGACGGGGGATGATATATATGGTGGGACGTCGAGGTTGCTCGCGCAAGTGGTGCCGAAGGTTGGGATCGAGGTGGTTAACGTCGACATGAACGACCACGACGCGGTGCGCGCGGCGATTCAGGGCGGGAACACGACGATGGTGATGATGGAGTCGCCCACGAACCCTCGTTTGCAAGTGATTGACATCAAGGCTATCTGTGATATGGCACACGAAAAGGGCGCGCTCGTGTGCGTCGATAACTCCATCATGTGCCCGACGTTTCAGGCGCCGCTCGCGCTTGGTGCGGATATTTCCATGACGTCGGCGACGAAGTTTATCGCGGGTCACTCCGACGTCACGGGTGGATTGCTCGCGTGCAACGGCGAAGAGCTTGGAAATCGTATTTACTTTCACCAAAACGCCGAAGGTTTGCATCTCGGCCCGTTCGATTGTTGGTTGGCGCTTCGCGGTTTGAAGACGATGCAGTTGCGCATGGAGCGTCAACAAGAAAACGCGATGAAACTCACGGCGTGGCTTGAATCGCACCCCCGCGTGAACAAGGTGAACTACCCGGGTCTGAAGGCAAACGTTGGGCACGAACTGCACTCGAAGCAAGCCTCCGGCGCGGGGTCGATCTTTTCCTTTACCACCGGCGACGTCGAATTTTCCAAAATCGTCGTCGAAGAGACAAAGCTTCACAAAATCACCGTCTCGTTCGGGGGCACGACGTCCTTGATCTCTCTTCCGTGCTTCATGTCCCATGCCAGTATACCCGCCGAGGTTCGCGCCGCGCGTGGCTTGCCAGACGATCTCGTTCGCATTAGCTGTGGCATCGAGGACGCCGACGACTTGTTGGCTGACTTGCAGTACGCTTTCGCCGTCGCCGAAAAGCGCGTGGGTAAGGCGTAAATCGATGCTATCACGCCGAGAAGACCCATAGTACGGTCTTGAATGGCCACGCTCAACGCTAAACTTCTTATTTTTTCATTGAATCAAACCAATCCCAAACTTCTCCGCGTCGGCGTCTCCCGATATCGACCTGAACCGACATTCCTCGGAAGTCAGGCGGCAAACTGAGCCACACATTTCAACGCACGTAGCGCGCTCAGACCGCAGCGCGCGTACACCAAACCTCCAAACAAAATTCAACAGAATGCGTGCACGCGGACGAGTACAGACGACGAAGCTGGCGACGAGGGCGGCGTCGTTCTCGAACCGTCACGCAGGGACGGCGAAGCTTCGTGCGCACTGTGCGACGAGGAGGATGACGTCGACGCGCACGCACGTGCGCGCGGCAAGCATTGACGAGGGTATAAGCGAACCAGTAAAAATAAATGGACGCGATTCTTCGCGCTCGCCGGCGTTCATGAACGTCGACGCCGAGTTAGAGGTGTTGGAGCGAGGCGCTTCCGCCGAGCCGCCAGCGACTCGAAGCGACAGGCTGCGGAGCCGGTGGTCGAATTCGTTTTGGGATGAGCTCGAGTTGAACGCCATCGAGCCTTGGATGATGTGTAACGACGAACCGACGCCTGATGGTTTGCTTCGCTCGGACTCCTTGCTCAGTCCGGCTTGGCGAATGATGCTGCTGTCGGATGGTTCGGTGACGGTGCGTCGAATTCTCGACGCCTTTGTATTTCACCTTCAGACTAACATTCGCATCGTGTGTTCGCCTCACAGCGTCACTTAAAGCTGCTCACCGGGCGTGCTGATGTTAAAACGGATGTCCTGTGGCAGGGTAAGATCGATCTCGACCACCGAGGTGCGCGCGAGATCGGCGTTCCGGACGACGTCCACAAGCGACTCCTCGCCGCGTCTTCGGGCACGCTCCTACAACGCGAGGTGGACCTGTGTGATGCACACGGTGATCCGCTGTGTTACGCCGCGAGCTGGTGGAACACGAACACCTCCGATACGATCGTCCTCGACACCGACGCCGATAACGCGTACGGTGCGCTCGATCGTCCGGTATGGCTCAAACTCGCCGAGGACAAGACGGAGCTCTTTCGCGAAGTCCGCCGCGTCTACCGCGGTCAATCCGAGCGCCTATCCTCAGCCTGGGGCCTTCCCACCGACACCTACTTCTGGGGTCGTCACTACATCTTCTGGCTCGCTCGCAAACCGCTGTGCGTGATCCACGAAGTCATGAGTCCCGCGCTCGAGACGTACCTCGGCCCGGCCGCGCCCGCGCCTCGCGCGCGTCGCGCGCGCTCGCGCCGAACCTAACTCACGACACGACGCCGAGCGACGCATCTCGCGCGCACACGAACGACCACGCACACGACGACCACGCACACGACGACCACGACGACCACGACGACCACGACGACGACGATTGTAATCCAGCCGCCGCCGTCGCGACTTCGCGCGAGCGCCCGATCACACACGCCACCAGAATCCCGCGTAAACGTCGTCGCGCCGCGGCGCCGCCGCGACGTCACTACCACGCACACACTCACACCACCGCATCCACGCACCATGAGCTCGTCCATGTGCGTCGTCGAAACCTCCACCGCCGGTCGCGAATACAAAGTTCGCGACATGGCCCAAGCCGACTTCGGGTACGCGCGACGACGACGCGACGACGCGATGCGATGCGACGCGAAGCGATGCGCGCGACTTTTGCGCGATGGCGGCTGCGGACGATCGCGCGCGGTGACGGCGCGCGACGCGCGAAGACGGCGGGAGACGCGAGAAAACGATCGAGGAAAATTGTGACGATCGATGCGAGCGGTCGCGGTGCGCGTTGGACGGTCGACGGGGGCGGTGGATGCGCGAATGGATGATTATTCCGATTTCGATCGAGATCTATCCACAGCGGCGTTACTTTATCCACCCGACCGGCGACGAGTCGACGCGCGGAGGCTCGGCGGCGAGGATCGGGAAAGACGCGAAGACGACGGCGATTATGGGGGAAAAGTAGGAGATAACGATCGATGACTGACGATGCATGGGTTTTCGCCGCGATAGTCGCATGGAAATTGAACTCGCGCAAGTCGAAATGCCGGGTCTCATGTCGTGCATCGCCGAATTCGGGCCGGCGCAACCGCTCGCGGGCGCGAACATCTCCGGTTCTTTGCACATGACCATCCAAACCGCGGTGCTAATCGAAACGCTCGTTGCGCTCGGTGCCAACGTGCGTTGGTGCTCGTGCAACATCTTCTCTACGCAAGATCACGCCGCCGCCGCCGTCGCGCGCGACTCGGCCGCCGTCTTCGCGTGGAAGGGCGAGACGCTCGAGGAGTACTGGTGGTGCACGGACCAAATGCTCAACTGGGGCGAAGGCTCCTTGGACATCATCGTTGATGACGGTGGTGATGCCACCTTGTTGATCCACGAAGGTTACAAGGCTGAGCTCGAGTTCGCCAAGTCTGGCGCCATCCCGGACCCGGCGTCCACGGACAACGCCGAGATGAAGTGCGTGTTGAAGATCATCGCCGAAAACTTGAAGACCAACCCGAAGCGCTGGCAAAAGATCGTTTCCACCTGCGTCGGTGTCTCCGAAGAGACCACGACTGGTGTGAAGCGTCTTTACGAAATGCAAAAGGCGGGCGAACTCTTGTTCCCGGCCATCAACGTCAACGACTCCGTCACCAAGTGCAAGTTCGACAACCTCTACGGTTGCCGTCACTCTTTGCCGGATGGTATCATGCGCGCCACTGACGTCATGATCGCGTCCAAGACGTGCTGGGTCGCTGGCTACGGTGATGTCGGTAAGGGTTCCGCCGCCGCGCTCAAGGCTGCCGGCGCTCGCGTCATCGTGTCTGAAATCGACCCGATTTGCGCGCTCCAAGCCGCCATGGAAGGTTACCAAGTCGCCCCGATCGAAGACGTCGTCGACCAAGTCGACATCTTCATCACCACCACGGGTAACAAGGACATCATCATGGTCCAACACATGGAAAAGATGAAGAACAACGCCATCGTCGGTAACATCGGTCACTTCGACAACGAAATCGACATGGCTGGCCTCGAATCGTACCCGGGCATCAAGCGCCAAAACATCAAGCCGCAATGCGACCGCTTTGAATTCCCGGATGGCCACGGTATCATCATGCTCGCCGAAGGTCGTCTCCTCAACCTTGGCTGCGCCACCGGTCACCCGTCCTTCGTCATGTCGTGCTCCTTCACCAACCAAGCCATCGCTCAGCTCGAGCTTTGGAACGAGCGCAAGTCCGGCAAGTACGAAAAGAAGGTGTACGTCCTCCCGAAGCACTTGGACGAAAAGGTTGCCATGCTCCACCTCGCGAAGATTGGTGTCAAGCTCACCAAGCTCTCCACCGATCAAGCGCAGTACATCAACGTCCCGGTCGAGGGTCCGTACAAGCCCGCGGCGTACCGCTACTAGATCCAGTGACCTTGCAGTCACCGTCGCCGAGCCTCGACGCCGCGCTTCGCGTCGTCGTCGCCTCGCGAGACATTTACCGCGCCCTCGCATTTCACCGGGGGAATCACGCGGTGTATCTACGTGAAACCAATGTTTGCTCAAGCGACTAGTAGAGATTCTTCCATAAAACAACAAAACTAGGTTCAGTCGTTGTGATACATACGATACCAAACCTTCAAACGTCGCCGTCGCGGATACAGTCCATCCGCCTTCGCCTTCGCCGTCGTCGTCACACCTCCGCGCCTTCGACTCGCGATGTCGCTCGATTCGATCGTCGCCGCCATGACGGCCGCGTTCGGCGCCCTCGCGTCCGACGTCGACGCCGCGCGCGTCGACGTCGCCGCCTTCGCGCCCTCGCCCGCGGGACTGCGCGCGCTCGACGACCACCTCGCGTCGCGCGCCGCGCTCGCGGGCCACGCGCTGTCGCGCGCCGACGCCGCGTGCTACGCGAGCGTCGTCGACGCGCTGAACGCGTCGCCCGAGGCGCTGACGCACGCGAGACGGTGGGCGGCGCACGTGAGCGCGCGCGGCGACGCGGCGCGCGCGGGCGCGGCGACGGCGAGGACGCTCGAGGGCGCGGCGGCGCCGACGTTCGAAAGACCGGCGGCGACGGCGAACGCGGAAGACGCGAGCGCGAGCGAAGACGGGAAGAAGAAGAAGGAGAAGGAGAAGGAGAAGAAGACGAAGAAGGCGAGCGAGGGAAAGGCGGCGACGGCGTCGACGAAACGCGTGGACGTGTCGACGCTGGACGTACGCGTCGGCCGAGTGACGAAGGCGTGGGAACACCCGGACGCGGACAAATTGTGGTGCGAGAACATCGATCTCGGGGAGAAAGGCGTGCGACAGATTTGCAGTGGGTTGCGCGCGTTTAAGACGAAGGAACAGATGGAGGGCGCGCGCGTGTGCGTCATCGTCAACGTGAAGCCGGGGAAGCTTCGCGACGTCAAGTCGGACGGTTTGGTGCTGTGCGCGTCCAACGCCGACCACACCGAGGTTGATTTCGTGATTCCGCCCGAAGGCGCGGCGATCGGCGAGCGCGTCGCGTTCCCGGGCTTCGAGGGCGAGCCGGAGGAAGTGCTCAATCCGAAGAAGAAGCAACTCGACGCGGTGTGTCTGGACTTGAAGACGAACGCGGAGGGCGTGGCGTGCTACAAAGACGTCCCGTTTACGACGTCGGCGGGCGCGTGCACTTCGTCGCTCAAGAACTGCTTCATCAAGTAGACGATGACCGCATCGGTGTGAATGATAATACACCTACTCGTCGTTTTGTTGAAAAAATCTCGCTACTCGCGCGCTACGCTATTCACCGCACATGATTTCGACGTTGTCGAGCAAACGCACGCTACCAAACTTTGCCGCGACGGCTATCACGCACGGTGAATCCAGCACGCCCACGTACGGCGTCAACGATTCCGGTTCCATCGCCTGCACGTAATCTACCTCCCCTCCACCGTCTCTGATGCGTTCGCTCACTCGCGTCACGAGCGCGTCGCTCGTCGTCGGCGCGCGCTCCGCCGTCGCCTTCGCTTCGCTCAAACTTTGATAAATAACCGTCGCCTTCTCTCGATTCTCCGTCGTCAGCAACAAATTCCTCGAGCTCATCGCCAACCCATCGCTCTCTCGCACGATCTCCCCCCCCACGACGTCGATGTCAAAATCTAAATCTCGCGCCATCCTTCGTATCACGCGCCACTGCTGATAATCCTTCTTCCCGAACACCGCCGCGTCCGGCTCGACGACGTTGAACAATTTCGTCACGATCGTCGCCACGCCCTTGAAGAAGTGCGGTCGCGTTTTCGCGCACAGTCCTTTACTCAGCTCGGCGACCTCGACGTACGTCTCGTGCGCCGCGCCTTCGCCTTCGCCTTCGTTCGCGTACATGCGCTTCGGCGCGAAGACGCAATCCACGCCCCGCGCCCGCGCCGCGCGCTCGTCCGCGTCCCCGACCCTCGGATACGCGTCGAAGTCCTCCCCGGGCGCGAACTGGGTCTCGTTGACGTACACCGACAGCACGACCGCGTCGCACGCGCACCGCGCGCGCGCGATGTCGACGAGCGCGAGGTGTCCTTCGTGCAGCGCGCCCATCGTCGGGACGAAGGCGACGCGCTCGCCGCGCGCTCGCCGCGCGCGCGTCCACGCGCGCATCTCGCGCGCGTCGGTGATGATCTCCATCGCACCGGCGCGTCGCGCGACGTCGCGTCGCGTCGCGCACTGCCGATGGATCCGCACTCGACGACGGACGCGCGTCGTTCGTCTCGCGCCGCGTCGAGCGCGACGCCGCGGCCGCGCGACGCGCGCGCGACGCGCGGTTCGCGCGAAGGCGCGCGCGAGGGCGCGCGCGACGAAGACGCGACGAAGACGCGGGCGAGATGGATTTCAACGAATTGGAACGACGCGAGGGCGTGCGGTTGTCGTGGAACGCGTGGCCGTGCTCGCGGATCGAAGCCACGCGCGTGGTGCTGCCGATCGGCGCGCTCGTGACGCCGGGACGCGATCTCGGGGACGCCGCGCCGACGCTGCCGTACGAACCGGTGGTGTGCGAGGGGTGCCAGGCGGCGTTGAATCCGTACTGCTCGGTGGATTACTACGGCAAGACGTGGCGATGCTCGCTGTGCGATGGGCTGAATAAATTGCCGAGGAATTACGAACAGATCAGCGAAAATAACCTGCCGGCGGAGCTGTTTCCGACGTACACGAGCGTGGAGTACACGATGACGAATAAGACGCCGACGGCGCCGTGCTTCGTGCTGTGCGTGGATTGCGCGTGCGGGAGCGCGGAGGAGTTGCAGGACGCGAAGGACAGCGTGATGCAGTTGGTGAGCTTGTTGCCGGAGGATGCGTTCGTGGGGTTGGTGACGTTCGGGTCGACGGTGCGCGTGCACGAGTTGGCGGAGACGAACGGGGCGATGCGGCGATCGTACGTGTTTCGCGGGACGAAGGATTGCGAGCAGGAAGATTTGCGCAAGATGTTAGGGCTGGATTTCAATCGTCAGCGCGCGGGGATGAATGGAATGAATGGAATGAACGGCGCTGCGGCGATGATGCCGAATGGCGTGGACGCCAAGCCGGTGAGACGATTCGTCGCGCCCATCAGCGAGTGCGAGTTCACGCTGCAGAGCGTCCTCGACGAGGTGACACTGGACGAGGAGAAGACAGAGCGCGGGAAGCGCGCGCTACGGGCGATGGGTGCGGCTATCAGCATCGCCGCCGGACTTTTAGCCGAATCGCACTCGTCGCAAGGGGGTCGTGTGCTCACGTTCACCTCCGGGCCGTGCACCGTAGGGCCTGGCGCCGTCGTGGGGACGGATATGAGCGAGAATTTGCGCTCGCACCAAGACTTGGAAAAGAACGCGGCTAAGCATTACAAGGAGGCGTGTAAAGTTTATAACGCGATCGGAATTCGACTAGCAACGAATTCTCATACATTGGACGTCTTCGCGTGCTCTCTGGATCAAGTCGGACTGGCGGAGATGAAAATAGCGGTGGATCAAACAGGCGGGAACATGATTCTCGCCGAGCAGTTCCGCGCAGAGACTTTCAGGCAATCATTAGCGAAGATGTTTGCGAGAGATCCGAAAACTGGTGCCTTGGAGATGAAGTTCAACGGAACTTTTAGCGTGTTCTGCACGCCGCAAATCATGGTGTGCGGCGCCATCGGGCCAATTAGCGCTTTGGCGGTCAAGTCGCAGCGAATTAGTGAAAACGAAATCGGTTTGGGACAAACCACATCGTGGCGCATGTGTTCGTTCACGCCCACTTCAACCATAGCGGTCTACTACGAAGTCGTCAACCAGCACAGCAATCCGATCCCCAACGGGCAACCATTCTTTCTGCAGTTTTGCACGAGATTTAAGACGAGTGACGGGCAGATTCGCCTGCGAGTCACCACCGTGGCGAGACGCTGGGTCGAAAGTAGTTTGGCGCCCGAAATCGTGGGCGGGTTCGACCAAGAGGCGTGCGCTGTACTCATGGCGAGAATTGCAACGTTTAGAACTGAGAATGAAGAGTCCTTCGACTTGTTGAGGTGGCTCGATCGCACACTCATTCGCGTTGGCGCAAAGTTTGGGGAATATCAGCGAGACGCGCCGGATAGCTTCCGCATGCCACCGAGCATGTCCATCTATCCACAGTTCATTTTCCACTTGCGCCGCTCACAGTTCTTACAGACCGCGAATAACTCACCGGATGAAACAGCGTTTTATCGCATCATGCTCTCTCGCGAGACGGTGACAAACTCGTTGGTGATGATTCAACCGACGCTGTTGAGTTATTCCTTCAACGGCCCACCCCAACCGGTGCTTTTGGACGTCAGCGCAATCACGCCCGATACGATCTTGCTGTTAGACTCATACTTCTTGATAGTCGCACATAGAGGCAGCACGATCGCGGCGTGGCACAAAGCCGGATACCAGGATCAACCAGAACACGAGGCGTTCCGCGCCCTGCTCGCGGCGCCGGTACGCGACGCGAAAGCTTTGGCGGCAGATAGATGTCCGACGCCGCGTCTCGTGGAGTGCAATCAAGGGGGGTCGCAGGCGAGGTTCTTGCTCGCCAAGTTGAACCCTTCGGCAACGCACAACACCGACCTCGGGTACGGTCAAAGTGGTGGAGAGATCATCTTCACCGATGATATAAGCATGAACGTATTCGTCGACCATTTAGCCAAGCTCGCAGTTAGTTCGTAGATCATATCATCAATGAATGCGCAAGTACATTAATCACTACATTTCGCTTCTATTCTGGCCACGCCACCGCCGGGGCCAATTCTTCATCGAGCGTTGGCGTGGCGAAATCTGGCACGCTTACCGATCGCTTGTGCATCGATCGCTGCGGTGTTTCGAACGCTGCAA
The DNA here is from genome assembly GCF_000092065.1 of Ostreococcus lucimarinus CCE9901. Lineage (NCBI taxonomy): Eukaryota > Viridiplantae > Chlorophyta > Mamiellophyceae > Mamiellales > Bathycoccaceae > Ostreococcus > Ostreococcus sp. 'lucimarinus'. The sequence continues at coordinate 387,046 of NC_009363.1, forward strand.
CGGTGGTCGTCTTTTCAACGTGCAACTCCGCGATACCCTTTTGTCGCCACTCCAAACCGGGCACGATTTCTGAGGCCCTGGTCGGTTGACGACGCGGCGACAAAATGCCAGCTTCTTTCTTCACGGGTATGTTGCCCCCTTCATCAGCCTTCTTCACGGAGAGCGCGCGACCAGTGGATCTCGCCACTGAACGAACCCTCTTCCCGACGTTGTTGATCACTCCAGGTTTTTTGCCCGGCACCACCGTCACCTGTGGTGTCGCCTGTGGTGCCGCGTGTGGTTGTTCCTGCAGAATGTCTGTTGGCGTACCGCCCAACTTTGAACGCGTTCGTGCATGCTTCTTCGTCGGAGACCGAGGAGAGACGACGAGTGGTGAGTCAGCTGTTTCGACGTGTCTCGGTACTGGCGTCGAACGAACTTGCTTGACTATCGGACTCCCGTAAGTGGTGACGTCCTCACGAGAAGGCTTCTTTTCGATCAATCCCTTCTTCTTTCTCGAAAACATTCTGCTAGTCATTCTGCTCAACGTGCTTGGCTTCCTTTCAGTCTTCTTCTCGCGCGCTTTTTCCTCGGCAACCCGCTCAGCGACATCTCCCTTGACTTCAGGGTGCAGTAACACGGAAAGAAACTCGAACTCAAACGTCAACGAGCCAGACGGCGTGTTCGTGAGCTCGAAGACCTCCTCCACGGGCGTGCCGATGAGCGTGCAACGAGACAGGACGGCTCGTGTGTCAAGTTCGAGATGGCCGAGCGATGTCTTCACACCGAATGCGTCGCGATCCCATACTTCGAGCAGGATATTATTCGAGTTTTCGAGCTCTTGCTCGCCGATGATGAACTCAAACTCTTCTTCCCAGACCGGTTGACGCGTGTTAAACTTGGTACTGCTCTTCCGCTTTTGTCGGTTCATGCGCATCTTCACGAAGGGGTCGGGTGCCTCGCCAACGCCGGCTAAATTCTCGCCGCGCAACAGTCGCACGTACAACACACCAGAAAACTGTTCCATCATCATTTTGTTGTCAGTTTCCGCAGAAACCATTGTAGTCGCGGGCACGGTCTTCGGTGGATGCGCCGCGGCTTCCCCGTGAGGTTGTTCCCTTTTCTTGAATGGATGATACGAAACTGAGATGTTAATTGTCGGGCCGTCAGGAGCGTTGAACCCGTGCGGCCCGGATGCCCTGGGCGATGACCCACCACCGGTCGGAATAGAGAGCGCGCGTTTCGCCAAGCCAGCGCCGTACAACAACGGTGCCACTGCGAGACTGAGCGCCGTCATATCCTTAGCCCTTACCAACGGTACTTGCAGTGCAACTGTCTGTAATGGCGTGTCGTGGCACAAAGAAACATCACACATGGCCGAACCGATGCTCGGTTTATTCGCTCGCAGCTGCTCGCCGTCGTACTTAGAACTCATGCCTCGTGTGTTACTCCGATTCAACAGCGCGCTCGGCGCTCGAATAGTGGATCCCACCGTCACGCGAGTATCGATGACGTTGAGACGAAGTTTTGCACTGTGAATATCCGTAACGGTAAACTCGAACGTCTCCTCCCAAATCGGGTCTGAGCCTCGCTTAATCGTCGTAGACCGCTTTACGTCCGCGCGTTGGGTCAAGCTAACCTCGACCGCCGCTTTCGGCGGCATCCCCAACCTCCCCGGCAACTGGCTCGCGCTATGGACGGTGACGCGGAGCAAGCCACTGTTGTGCGCAACTTCATCAGGCTGCCAATCCGACACCGCGCACCACAGACGCGCGGGCCAGACCATCAAATCTACGAGCTGGTTCTTGATCAAATCGCGCAACATCGAAGCGACCAACGGAACGGCTGTGATATCGCCACCTACGAGCTTTAGCGAAAAATCGATCGCCGGCTTGTCCACGAATGCAAGTTTCAACGCGCTAAACGACGGCCACCAAGGCACGAGTGGACCAAAAACCAATCGAAACGTCCCGTACGCCTCCACGTTGTTCATCTCTATCGGCAACTTGATGCCCAGCGTCGACACGTCCAACACTATGCTCGCATCCTTCGCCGCCCACTTGAACTCGATATCGAGAATCACCTCACCCTCGCTCTCCGTGCTCACCTTGACGCTCGCCAATATCGGCGGCTCCACTCCACACGTAAACTTTTTAAAATTCATCGACATGCCCGTCGATTTCGCCAAATCGTTCAACGTCGGTTCCAGCGCCTCCACGACGGACACCGCGATCGCCTTATCCAGCGACGGCCACATCTGTCTCGCCGCCTTATTCAACCACGGCACCCTGTCGACGTCCGCGTACTTGATCCACTTCGGCAGGTGTCCGATCAATCGTCGCAGCGTGCGTCCGTTCGCGACGACGCTCCCGCTCGCCGTCTCGTCGCTCAACTGTCGCACGACGCTCGCGAGCTCGCTCCGTTCGCGCCGGCTCGAGCGCGCGCCGATCGCGACGCCGAGCGCCAACGCGCCGGCGAGCGCCGCGCACGCGAGGCACAGCGCGACGAGCGCGACGAGCGCGACGAGCGGCGTCGGCGTCGGCGACATCGCGAATCGCACCAACCGAATCTATCCTCCGCGCGGCGTTCGTCCACCGTCCTCGCGACGCGCGCGCGCGCGCGCGGCGAGCGCGCGCCGACGCGCGTCGCGCGCGTCGCCCGCGTCGCGGTCGCGTCGCGGTGTGCGACGCGCGACGCGTCACTCCGCGCCTCGATGCCGACGACGCCGACGACGCAAACATCGCGCGTCGCGCCGCGCGCGCGCGCGCCGCGAACCGCGAGCGCGCGCGCGAACGCGCGAACGACGCGCGCGCGCGCGGGGAAGCTCGTCGGCGAGAGCTGGGTCGAACTGAGCGACGCGTCGTACGCCATCGAAAACGGACGCGAACTGTACGCCGCGGGTGACGTCGCGTCGGCGCTCAAAGAGTTCGAACGCGCGCTGACGCTGCCGGGAAGCGGCACGAAACGCGATCGCGCGAAACCGGCGGAGCTGTCGAACGGCGAGCGACAGGCGGCGCTGTATAACATCGCGAGCGCGCGGTGCGCGTTGGACGACCGGAGCGGCGCGCTCGAGGCGCTGGACGGATGTTTCAGAGCGGGGTACGCGAACCCGCGCGCGTACGGCGCGGCGAGAGGGATGCGAGATTTGGACGCGATGTGGGCGGACGAGGACTTGACGCTCGCGACGCGCACGGATGAGTTTCGGGCGATGGTGAAAAAGTACAAGGTGACGCCGAACGCGATGGCGTTGCAGTTCGATTTCAACAACTCCATCATCGGCGGCGTCGTGGGCGCGGTGAGCGACAAGATGACGCCGAAAAAGTAACCCACGAGAAAGTAACCCGCGAGCGCGACGCGATTCAGCGCTCGCGTAGACGCGCGTAGACGCTCGTGACGGACGCTAAAACTAAAACTAAAAGCGTCCTCTCTCTCTCTCGCGCGCCGCACTTACCGATGCTCCCTCGCGCCGTCCTCCGCCGCGCGCCGCCGCTCGCGCGCGCGTCCGCGCACGCCTACGCCTCCACCTCGCGCGTCGCCGACGCCATCGTGCTCCGCGACATGGAATTCTTCGCCAAACACGGCGCGCTCGCGCCCGAGCGCGAGCTCGGTCAAAAGTTCACCGTCAACGTCGAGCTCGCGCTGTGCCTGCGCCGCGCCGGCGCGTCGGACGCCTTAGAAGACACCGTAGATTACGCCCGCGCCTGGGCGCTCGTGCGCGACGTCGTGCAGCGCGGACCGACGCGCGTGACGATCGAAGCCGTCGCCGAGGACGTGAGTCGAACGTTACTAGAAACCTTCGCGGACGTCCGCGCGTGCGTCGTGAGCGTCGACAAGCGCGAGGTGGCGATCGAGGGGCATCTCGGGTCGCTCGGCGTGCGCGTCGCCCGCGCGCGCGACGCGTGACGGGGCGAAAACGTTGTAACGCGATGCGTTGAGCGCTCGACGAGAGCACGAATCGCCGCACTCGCGCGCGCGCGCGACGCGGATCGCGCGCGCGACGCCGCGCGAAGCGACGAAACGCGCGCGCGATGGCGAGCGCGCGCGGCGCGAGCGGCATGCCGCGCGAGGTGGACTGGGAGCGGTTGGATAAGCGGAAGTTTTTCATCACCGGTGTCGGCGTCTTCAGCGGTGTCACCATGGCGCTGTACCCGCTGAGCGTGATCAAGACGCGGCAGATGGTTTCTGCGCACGCCACGCAGGCGCGAGTGACGGACATCGCGCGAGAGGTGATGCGAGAGCGAGGGGTTCGTGGGTTTTATAGAGGATTCGGCACCATCGTCGTCGGGGCGATTCCCATACGGGTGGTGTATCTGAGCACGCTGGAGGCGGTCAAGGCGTACACGAACGCGGCGTTCGACGCGTGGGATGTGCCGGTGATGTATAGGGGAGCGGCGGACGCCGCGGGGGGGGCGACGGCGAGTTTGGTTTCGCAGGCGTTGGCGGTACCCGTGGACGTTATTTCGACGCGGCAAATGGTGCAGGGGATGCGGAGCGGCGGCGCGGTCGGCGCCGAGGACGCGGTGTTCGTGGGATATAGGAACGGGTTCGACGCCGTGCGGACGATCGTGGCGAAGGAAGGCGTGCGAGGGCTGTATCGAGGATTCGGCGTGAGCGTGGCGACGCTCGTGCCGGGGAGCGCGCTGTGGTGGGGATTTTACGGAACGTACAAGCGCGCGCTGTGGCAAGTCGCCCCAGAGGATTGGCGCGATGAGGCGACGACGAGCGATGCGAAGGTGATCGCGGTGCAAGCCGCAAGCGGGGTGTGCGCGGGGATGTCGAGCGGGTTTCTCACCACGCCTCTGGACGTCGTCAAGACGCGCCTCCAAGTTCTTAGCGGGCAGCCGGGAGGGGAGAAGAATAACTTGTCGAGCACGGTAAGCACTATTTATCGCGAGCACGGCGCGCTCGGGTTCTTTCGAGGCGTCCGGCCTCGCATGGTGAGTGTATCCATATGGGGCACGGTGATGGTGAACGTTTACGAGATAACGAAGAGAATGGCCATCAAAGAATAAAGCAACGTTTCGGCAAACGAAAACAAATCGCTAGCATTATTATCATCCATCATTTTTCGCCGTCTTTAGTCTCGACGGCTCCTTGTAGCGAGCGTATGCTCCGTGTAGAAAACTAAAATCGGATCAAGTCGTGGCGTGCACGTCGTGCAGCTGCGCTATGTATGCTTTCGCCTCCGCTACGCGATTACTCATCGCCTCAACGCGATCGGCACGTTCAAGACTGTCCAAAACGATTTTCCACGCGGTGCGCTCTATATCAGCCTCCATTTCGTCGAAGATCTCTTCCGCTCGCTCGTGCAATTCTCTCATCGTTTGTCTCGCCGCGTGGAGGCTCGACATCGCGTTATCAATCGCTTGCGCCGCCTCGACGGCGCTCTCGCGACACTCATCATCATCATCGCCCTCAAACCGCGATGTGAACTGAGAGAGTGCCTTCTCGAGTTCGGCGAGCCGCGAATCATCCGGCGTCGTGGACCCCTCGAGCACTCGCGTCGCCGGTTCATCTTCCCTCGCGCGTGCGTCCATGGCGTCGTCCATGGCCTCGTCGTCCACTGCGCTCACCGTTCGATCGCTTCGCGCGCTCCCTTCGACGTGATCGTCGTTCTCGCGCGGGTGCTTCGGTCGAGGAGTCGTGTCGTTCTCACGCGGGCGCTTCGATCGAGGAGGCATCGCGCGTCGAAGTGTGCTTGCTTATTCTTTACATTGGTGGTTGACATCGTCGTCTGTGATCGTGGAGCTATTCAGAGCGGCGCCACTCCGCGTTGTCGATCGCACGGCTTCGATCGGTATCGAAAATCCTGAATAGTAAATCAAATACTTCCGTCTCGCTCGGCGCTCCGACGTTCCCGGCTTCGGTGCGCATGACGTCGCGAAGCGCCTCGCGAGTCACCGAAGATCCGTCGACGCCGGAAAAGGCGTTGTCGAGCGAATCGAGATTCCCGAGAATATACTGCATCGACGCTAGCTCGCCCGCGCGAGCGCTCGTAAGCTCACCAGCCTTGCGGAATCTGCGCATGAACGCGTACCAAACCGCAGTGGAACCGATGAGGATACCGCCAGCGACGCTCCAGAATACTCCAATCGGCGCGGTTTCCAAGCCGTGCGGCATATTCATGCCTCCGAGACCCGCCGGCACCGCGGCTACGGCGGCGGAGAGGGCGAAGACAGTTGCCCTAAAGTTCATCTGTACGGTACGATTCCTATCACCGTCGAGCTGAAGTTCCCAGAGTTCGCGCGCGCTGTCTAGATCCGCACTAAGCTCTCGCACTAAGCCTCCGACGGCTGCCAAGCGTCTGGCGTGGCTCGCCAGCACGTCCGTCACCGCGTCGTTTCGCTCCTCCGCCGCCTTTTCGTCGAACACAACATCCATGGGTGTCGGTACCAAGTTTGTCGTCGTCATCGCCGCGTTTAACGCTTCCGAGGCTTCGCGAGCGTCTTGCTCAAACTCCTTAATCGCGCGACGAATCGGCGGCAACTTTTGCCACTGCGCCGCGTTGTAATTCAAGCTCCCTCCCGTCACGATCCCGCTCTTCCCATCGCCTCGCAAATCGCTCGAGATCTCATCCACGCAGTGCCTCGCCAACCGCCGCAACCTAAATATTTTTTCTTCAAAATATCGCGAGCTCGCCTCGAGCGCGCACTCGAGCGCCGCCAGCGGAAAATCCTTCACCGTCCGCGCCTCCGCCCCCGCGCTTCCCTCCGCCGCGTCTCGTTCGCCGACCCACGTCCGCAGCGTATCCACGATGTTCTTCGCCACGCGCGTCGCCGGTTCGAACACGTACGCGCACTTCGGTCCGACGAGCGTCGTCGTCGGCCCCATTCGCACAACCATCGCCCCGTTCGCCCTTCGCACGAGCGCGCTCGGCGCGCTCGCGAACGACGCTCGGCTCGACGCGTGTTCCAGCAGCGCCCAATCCCGCGGTCGCAGCGTCGCCAGCAGTCCCGCGGCGCTCGGTCGCGCGTCCGGTCGCGCGCGGAGCGTCAGCGTCGCGACGTCCTCGTCGCGCGCGACGAGCGCGTCGTTCGCGCGCGCCGCGTCGCGCGTCGCGCGCGCGCGCGGTCGCGCGCGCGTCGCGCGACGGCGCGGACGCGGGATCCGAATCGATTCGCGTTCGTTACGACGTCGTGCGCGCGCGCGCGACGGCGGCGCTGCGTCGCGTCCTCGACGACGGCGCGGACGCGAGCGCGGTGCTGCGCAAGGCGCTCAGGCCGGGAACGGCGCGCGTGACGAACGACGAGCGCGCGGCGATCGCGCGCGCGACGCTCGGCGCGACGGCGTGGCGACTCAGGTTGGAAGCCGAACTCGCGAGCGCGACGAGGCACGGAACGCGCGAGGCGCGCGCGTGCGCGGAACGCGCGGGCGATCGAGCGGAGAAGTTGATTTTGATGTACTGGAGCGGCGATCGGGGCTCGGGGGGGAGGGCGGTGGTGCCGAGCGCGGAGGACGCGCGCGCGATGTACGGCGACGGCGCGGCGGATTTGAGAATCGCGGCGAGGGAGGAAAACGTGCGTTGGTCGAGCGACGACGCGATCGCGGTGGGGCAGAAAACCGCGCTGCCGCGACCTTTGGTGGATGCGCTGATTCGAGAGTATGGACGAGAGGAGGCGCTGGCGTTCGGAGCGGCGATAAACGCGCCGGGACCGGTGACGTGTCGAGCCAACGGCGCGCTCGCGCGCGGGGGCGCGGATGAGGTGGCGGCGATGCTCGCGAGGGAAGGCATCAGGACGGAGAAGACGAAGTATGGACTTGCGGCGCCGCTCGCGTTCGTCCTTCCCGATGGGCCGCCGAAAAACGGCGGGATCTTTGGATGCGACGTCTGGCGTCGCGGATACTTTGAAGTCATGGACGAGGGGTCGCAGTGCATCGCAAACGCCGTCGGCGCGCGAGAAGGCGAGCGCATCTTGGACGCGTGCGCGGGAAACGGCGGAAAAACACTCGCCATGGCGGCGAACATGAATGGACACGGCGAAATATGCGCGTTTGACATCGACAAACGACGTTTATTGCACTTGAAGGCGAACGCGGCGCGCGCGCGCGTCGACGCGCTGGTGACGACGACGGAATCGCTCGACGAATTAGCCTCGGAATCGTTCGATGCGATTCTCGTCGACGCTCCGTGCTCGTCCGTCGGTGCTTTACGACGAACACCATCGCTACGTCACTCGTACGACGATCCGCGCGAGCTGGCAAAGGTCCAGGCGGAAATTCTCGACGGCGTCGCTCGTTTGCTAAAGCCAGGCGGGCGATTGGTGTACGCGACGTGTTCGGTGTTGTCGATCGAAAATCAAGACGTCGCCGAGGCGTTTGAAAGAAAGCACGACGATTTTGCGCCTTGGCCGTTCGAGGACTCGGTGCTCACGTCGCCCGCGGTCGAGTTGCGATCGCACGAACGTTTGTTTCTACCACACGTGCACGGAACGGATGGATTCTTCATCGCGCGTTTTGTTCGAAGAACCGCTGATTAAAACTTCTAGTCTAGATTCTAGGTTGTCTTTCTAAGCCTGAGTAGCATTCTAATTTCCGCGATATTCTCGTGAGCGTGAGCTTCGAGTTCATACACGAAATCATCAAGCGCATCTTCCGGTACGACGAGCAAATTCAGGCGAGTCGACAGAGCTTCGAATCGCTCGATGCTCTCGCGAGCTGTCATCGTCTTTCGTACCCATGAAACGTACGCGTTGACGTCGAGCTTGAGTTGCATAGCGCCAACTATGGTATACGTATATCTGCACACGTGTCTGAAGAGCAAGGAATAAAATTGAGCGCCGATTTCATTCAAGAGCGTCGCCGCGTTTGCCGAATCCAAGCATTCGAGCGTCGTCTTCGCCAAACCGTCGAGAGCATCAACCACGGCTACGCACGCCTCTGTCTCACGCTCGGCAAACGATGATTCGTCATTGAAGTCTACCGCTCGCTGCGTACCACGGAATTTAGCGTCCACTAGCGTCATGCCGCGCGTCGTCATGGCCTCTAAGACCTCCGACATTTCCTCGGCGAGTCGGCTTTGCGCGACGGCAAACATTTGCCGCACTGTGCCAGGAGAGAGCTCCGAGTTCATCGTATCGATCGCATCGCGCGCACGTGCGAGCCACGCGTTCATGTTCCTGGAAGCGAGCAACACGGGCTCGAACACATCGGCGCGTGCTTCTTCACGCGTCGTCCAGGCGTTGAGACGCGCGCTCGCCGACTTTGTCGCCGCAATCGATTCGCGAAGATGCCTCTGCGCGAGACGGGTGACGCGGCCCAGGAATGCCTCGGCGAGCCGTGCTCGCACGCTTTCAATCGAAGTCCCAGGCACGCACGATTCGACTCGAAGAAGCGCTTCTTTGTAACGAGCACATAAATCATCCAGAGAGAACTCAGTCGCGTCGCGCTGCGGCAAGACGTCGTCATCGCTGGGCACCGAGTCCAAACAAGCGCACTCATCGTCCACGAGCGTCTCACACCCGATGCCAAAAAACACGTCCGGATCGATCGCCTCAACGTCTGCGTCGTCGTTCGTCATTTCACGTATCGCGCGATTCAAAATCTCAATCTCGCGCAACGACAGCGCCGTGAGTGCCAGGCGCTGCCGAAGCGACGCTGCGGTGCGCAATTCGGTGGTGAGAAAAGTCTCAACGTACGCCCCGATTCGCTGCTCCGCGATCCGATGCACGAGAGTGTTAAGAACGACGATAGCGCGCGAATCGAACGCGGCGGTAATCGATTGAAATTCCCTTTTCACCGCGCTTTGAATTTGCGCAAAAAATGTGCGAACGCACTCGGTGCACAAAGATTCATCCTCGCCGAGAATCACCGATCGCTCGACGACGTTACGAAGGCGTTGAATCTCTTCCATCGCGTTCGCAGAGATGAACATTTCACGGCTCGCGACGTACCGCGAGACGACGCTGTGTCCGCCGTTGAACTCAAATAACGCCTCAGCGTCGGCTCGCGCTGCTGCGTACGACTTATTCGCGCACGCCGCGGCAAATTTGTCCAAAAGTGCGTTTTCAACGTCTTCACAGTACCTTTGCAACGCCGTCGAGGCGTCCTTGAGCGCTAATCGCTCCGCGCCCGCGTCCTCGTCCGCGATGCGACACGACTGCGCGCGTTCGACGACGGAGAGTGATCTTTTCGCCAAGCGTCCCGCTTCGCCTCGTCGCGCCGCGTCCGCAAACAGTCCATCGCACGCCTTCGCGACCGCTTCGCCACCCTTAGAAAACGCACACACGCACTCCAAAACATCAGCCAACGTCCCCAACGCGTCGGCGCGTCGACTCGCGCTCGCAGCTTCCGCGTTCGCCGGCGACTCCAACCGTTCCAACACGCGTTCCGTCATTAACGACGCCCTCGCCATGTCCTCGCACACACTTTCGCGTTCTACCGCGTGTTTCTTCACCGTCTCCCGCAGTGTGCGCGCCGCGCCCTCCGCGCTCGCTCGCCGAAGCTCGGCGCGCGCCGCGCTCTCCGCCCTTCGTCGCTCCAGCGCGTCAACCACCTTCTGCGCGCCCGCGATCGCGTCCTCCACCCCTCCGCGCGCGGCTTCGGCGCAGAGTGACACCGCGACGTCGCGCGCGCGCCTCGCGCCGTGCTGCGCGCGTCGATGCGAGTCAGTCACCGCGCGTCGTCTCGACAAAGTTCGTTGGTTCGAGTTGGTTCGAAAGACGACGCGAAACGCACCTCGGCGAAGGCTTCGAGGGACGTGGAGACATCGTCGAGCGCGCGGTCGAGGGCGGCGACATCCATGCGTCGCGCGCGCGTCGCGCGCGAGGGCCGACGCGACGGAGTCTGTGGCTTCGCCTCGCCGTCGCGCCAAAGCGACAAAACGGATTCAGTTTACAATAACAATGAAATGTGTGTGATTGAGCTGCTCGCGAACGGTTCTCGGGCGAAATGCGCGCGAGCGTTCGGTGAGCCTTCGCGCCGAACGCGCTAGTCGATGAAGATGCGCCGAAGCGGGTCTCTGGCGAGTTCGCGCATGCGCGCGTCGTAGTGCAACTGCGCCCAGCGCGCCTTGCCGCCGTCCGATTCCATATCCCGCCTAAACTGTCGCGCCACGTCGTCGCCGATGATGCTCAGGGGTGAACCGGTGGACATGGCTAAGATTTGCACCTCCGCCGCGCGCTCGAGATAGTACAAATCATCGAACGCCTCGGCGACGGAGGCGCCGCACACGATGACGCCGTGATGCTTGTGCATCAACACCCGTTTCCCATCCATCACCTTCACCAATCGCTCGCCCTCGGTGTTATCCAACACCAATCCGTTAAAAGTCGGGTCGTACGCCACGTCTTCGGCGAATCGCAACGAGTTTTGATGACACATCGCCAACTCGAACGACTCCACGCAACACAGCGCGCTCGCGCGCGGCATGTGCGTGTGCAGCACGCACGCCACTCCCGCGCGGTGTATCGCGAGATGTATAAAAAACGCCGTCGCGTCCACCTCTCCCGACCCCTCGAGCAACTTCCCGCGCCCATCGATCATCACCAGATTACTCGCCGAGACCTCGCTCCACGCCAACCCGTACGGCGCGCACAGAAACGCATCCTCTCGCCCCGGCGCCGCGCACGTCAGGTGATTGCACACGCCCTCGTTGAATCCAAGCTTATCGCACAGCTGATAGCACGCCGCGAGCTCGACGCGCGCGCGCCAGACGTCGGCGTCGTACCCTTCGATCGGCGGCGTGAGGTCGACGTTCCGCCAGGGGTCGCGCCGCGCCGCCGCGTCGCCGTCGCCGACGCGCGGGTACGCGCGCCTCGGCGCGTCGTCCGCCATCTCGCGCGCGCGCCGGTGCCTCGCGCGCGTCGCGCGTCGCGCCGTGACGTCGTCGCGTCGAGCGCCCGCGACCGACCGATAGCCGCTGACTGTTTGCGCATACGCGTCATCCGCGACCGACGGCGCGACGCTTCGTATATCGCGCGCCGCGTCGGCGGCGACACATCGCGACGGCGCGCCGCGCGCGCGGAGGCGCGACGCCATGCTCGACGTCGACGGCGACGAGTGCGAGGACGCGGTGCGCGCGCGATCGCGCGAGCGCGGTTCGAGCGCGCGCGCGACGCGCGAGACGCGCGATGCGCGCGAAAGATGGCGACGGCGGCGGCGACGCGGCGAGTCATCTTGCGCGCGCGAGGACGACGCGCGGCGACTGACGGCGCGAATGGCGCGCGCGATAGGGGCACGAACGCGTGCGACGAGCGATCGAGGCGCTGGAGGTGATGACGGGGGCGGCGGCGAGGCGGGAGGGGGTGGCGAGGCTGTGCGCGGAGATGACGGCTGGGGCGAGCCGGGCGTCGCTGGCGGAGGCGCTCGGCGCGAGGCCGGTGCTGATCAAGGCGCTCGATCGCGCGGTGCGGGATGACGACGAGATGATGATGGACGCGATCGGGAGCGCGCTGGGGAAGGCGTCGGAGATGGCGAAGAGGGAGAGTTCGGTGGAGTTGCGGTCGGTGGCGGGGAGTCAGGTGGGCGAACGCGCGGGGGCGAAGCCGTCGACGCTCGAGGTGCGGCTTCCGGTGTCTGATATAGTCGTTCGAGTGCACGAGAGCGAATGGCGCGACGCTGGGTTGGCCTGGCGCGTCTGGGGGTCGTCGCAGATCATGTCGAGGTGTTTAGATGCGGCGCCCGAGCTTGTGCGAGCGCTCGACGTGTTGGAAATCGGCGCCGGGTGCGGGCTCGCGGGGTTGACGGCGGCGCGTGTGGGCGCGAAGCGCGTGCGCATCACCGACGGTGCGCCGGGGGCGATAGATGCGATCGCGCGGAGCGTGAGCGAGCTGCCGCCCGAGTGTGCGGCGACCACAAAGGCGATGTTTCTAGACTTTCGCGACGACGACGACATCTTAGCGGGCGTCGTCTCGCTTGAGCAAGCCCGCGCATCGAATGAGGCGAGGCACTGGGTGCACGCGCGCTCCGCAGCGCACAAATCAATGATTGAGTCGTGTAAACTTCCCGTCGACGACGTCTTCGACGTTGTCTTGGCGACGGATGTTTTGTATTCCGACGAACACGCTGCGCCGCTCGCCGCGAGTCTCACGCGACGAATTCGGCCGGGAGGATGCGGCTACATTCTCAACGTGTGTCGCCACGGAGGCATTCTCGCCGACTTTACGCACGCTCTGCTGTCTCGAGGGATGCGGTTGCAAATATCCGCCATCGAACGTTTCGACGGCGAGGACGACGTCAAGGAATACCAAGGCGGTCATTTGCACCGCGCCCTGCCGCCGCAAGCCGACGCCTGGTGGACGGCGAGCGCGAAAGAGCTCGTCAAGTTTGGCGCGTCCACCATCGTCGCCGACGAAGAAGCGTCTATCGCCATGCTCGCTGACGTCGACGTCTTGCGGGAATTCATGACTTCCTTCGAAGGACGCTTCATATTCATTCGCGTCTCGAGACCGGATATCGACGCCACCGAGACGCCGGCGATATCCGACCGCGCGCCCTCCACGCGAGCGTCCTCGCCCGAAGACGCCACGGCGTCGTCGTAATATTTATTATTTGAAGGTTTGTACCAAGACCGTCTTTAGCACATTAAACATTGCACTATTCTTTCGCGCGAGCGCGACTCGCAGTCGTGGTGGTGGATGTTACCTCACAATCGACCTCGCTCACGATGCTCAACCCGCGATCGTCTCGATCCGAGCGCTCGCGCCGACGCACCGCGATCGCGCTCACCGTATGCCTCGCATTGACGACTCGCCGAGCGTTCATCGCGCACGTCGACGCCGGTGAAGTCGACCCCGCGATCGACATGGTGGACGAACACTCCGACAACTATCGCTCACTCGTCTACGGCATACGCTGCGGTGCGTGCAAGGCGGTGGTGAAAGAGATTGGCGATACGTTTGATACCGTCGCGGCGAAGCATAAGCGCGACGCGGGACCGACGAATGTGTTCGGATCGCGATACGTGTCGCTGTTTCGGAGCACGCTGACGCGAGAGGTGGACGGCGTGTGCGCGGCGAACGGGGCGATCGAACGCGATTGGGGGTACAGCGAGAAGGGGGCGGAAAACATTATCGCCACAAGTCGCGTGTTCGATCGCATGGGGAAGAACTTGACCAAGGAGGAATCATCGATGATACAGTTGACGGTGTACGGCTTGGGACTGTTCACAAAGAATCCGAGCGAACGATTTCATTATCAAGGCCCACCGGGCAGCGAGATCTCGGGAAGCGATAACTTTTCGATGATCTCGAACACGTTTGCCAGGCAAACGTTGCGCACGGCGTGTCAAGCGGTGAGCGATAGCTTAGAATTCGACGACGCCATTGACGCGGCTGTGGCCGACATGGAGAGCGGCTTCGATTACAGCGTGCAGCACAAACTGTGCCTCGACCTGGACTATTGCAAAGTCAAGAATCGTAAATCAGGTCGGAGTGCCCCGGTGCAGCGCATCGAACAGGACGACGGTACGGTGGCGTACGAGACGGAAGCGACGGAAGCCGACGAGGACCTCGGCGACCAAGGCGTGAGAATCGATCCCGAAGAGCTCGCGAAGCGAGGCGCCGCCGTCGGCGAAGAGAAAACCGAGCTGTGAGCGCCCTTGTAACATCCTCCCCGCGCCGCGGTCTCACCATCGCGCACCAACGCGTTTCCCTCGAATCCTCATCCATCGACGCGTCGCCGCGCCCGCGGGCTGAAGTGAAAAATCTCCAGACCGACACCGCGATCCAGCCAGCTCGTGGCGCGCCGTCATAACGCGACGCTTGCATGCGACGCGCCGCGCACGCACTAAAACAAAGCGCGACAACTCTCACTACGCACACATCGCACGCGAACGCGCCCTCGCGCGCGCGTTTCGCGGTAAAGAACGCCGTCGTCGACGGATTCGGTCGACGCATTCAGGGTGGGAATTGTCGACGCGAATTCTCGCTAACGATGGCGCACGCGGTGCGCGCGAGCGCGATACACGCGCAGGACGCGCGAGTGAATGAACGACTTTCCGCAGCGCGCGCGGGACGCGGACGAAGGGCGTACGCGGTGCGCGCGGGGACGTCGCGGGGACTCGACGATCGGCGACGGACGGCGACGACGAGCGCCGCGAGCTCGACGACTCGATGGGCGTTCGGACGACAGTACGCGATTTCGCCCGCGAGTCAAGAGGCGAGTGAGATGGAGGATGATTCGGGAGGAGAAAGCGACGAGGATAGCGATGAAGATCTCACGGGTGAGTACCGAGGGGCGGTGCTGGTGCGTTCGAATGGCCAGAAAGGCTTGGCGACGACAAATAGGACAAACAACGGCCGGATCGGTGGGAGCTGGAAAAAGGCGCTGGGAGATTTCGACGTGAGAACGAACGGGGCGATGACGGTGAATGGGGCGAAGGGAGATGCCAAGGTAACGGATGATGATGAAATCGCGACGGGATTACGAGACGAGGTGCAGACGGTTGAGACGGTGGAGGAAGCGAGGCGAGTGTTGAAGATATTGCTCGACAACGCCGGAACCGAGGATCAACCGATGTATCACGCGTGTGATACCGAAGTTGCGTACATAAGCGTCGCGGATCAAACGCCTGTTGGCCACGGGCAAGTTACGTGCTTCTCCGTCTACGTAGGACCGGATGTCAACTTCGCTCCCGAAGGCGAAAGCAAGAGGAGTTTGTTGTGGGTCGACACCTTGCGTGGTGGCGACGGCGTTTGGGAGGTGTTCAAGGAGTACTTTGAGAACGCAAACGTCAAGAAAGTTTGGCACAACTATAGCTTCGATCGCCACGTAGTGGAGAACCATCACGGCATCAAACTCGCCGGGTTCGCGGCGGATACCATGCACATGGCACGTCTATGGAACTCAAACAGAAAACTCGACGGTGGCTACAGCTTGGAAGCTTTGTCTTCGAGCGCAGACGCAATGAGCGAATGCGCTGAGATGCTCGGTGCGGGAGCGGAGATGATGCGTGCGAAAAGAGGTATGAAGAAAATCTTTGGCAAGCCCAAGCTCAAAAAGGATGGGACTCCTGGGAAGACGATGATTCTGCCACCGATTGAAGAAATTCAAGAAGCTCGCGATTCGCGTGATAGATGGATTGAGTACTCCGCGCTCGACGCGCAAGCGACGTGGTTCTTGCGCGAATCTCTCGAAGCGAAACTCCGCGGGATGTCGTGCGAAGCGTGTCCGATTTTGGCGAGCAAGCCTGGATACCGCAAGTGCGTCACGCTTTGGGACTTTTACACGTTCTACCTCGCCGAATTCGGCAATTTGTTGACGCAGATGGAACGAAATGGCCTTCTTGTCGATAAAGCTCATTTGGCGCACGCGGAGAAGATGGCGCACGAAGATAAGCGCGTGGCGGAAGACTACTTTAGAAACTGGGCTGCTTCGAAATGCGAAGGCGCGCGAATCATGAATGTCGGTTCAGGGTTGCAAGTTCGTCAGCTTTTATTCGCCGGTGCGAAGAACAAGCGTCGTGACAAACCTGGGGTTGAGCTCACCCGCGAGTTCACGCAAGAGTCTTCCGAATGGATCGCTTGGGATGCCGCCGGTCGAGAAGGCAAGGCGCCGAAGAAGACGATGAAGGTTGCTCTTCACGGTATCACGGTGAAGCCGATCCAAGTGCAGACGTTCACCGCAACTGGACTTCCTGCTGTCAGCAGTGTTGTTCTGCGCGCTCTTGCGGGCAAACCTGGCGCCGCTCGCGCCATCATGGATACTTGGGACTCGCTCGCGGACGCCGAGAAAACCGAAGATGTGTTGAAGAAGGCGTGCGGCACCGCATTTGAAGCCTTTGGCGGCGGTAAAGAGGGCGTACAAGCGTGTGCCGCTATCGATGCGTTGAACGACGTGGCGGCCATCGACACTTTATTGTCGAACTTTATCATTCCTCTGCAAGGGGATGATATTCGTGGACCCGAAGGCCGCGTGCACGGCGCGCTGAACATCAACACCGAGACCGGACGCCTATCCGCTCGTCGGCCGAGTTTGCAAAATCAGCCCGCGCTCGAAAAGGACCGTTATGGTATCCGTAAGGCGTTCACCGCGGGGCCTGGGAATATTCTCGTCGTCGCCGATTATGGTCAGCTCGAGCTTCGCCTTTTGGCGCACATGGCTGATTGTAAGTCGATGCAAGAAGCCTTTGAAGCCGGCGGCGATTTCCACAGCCGAACGGCGCTCGGAATGTACTCCAACATTAAGGAAGCCATCGATAAGGGCGAAGTTGTCTTGGAATACGGCGAACAAGAGGAAACCGTGGACGAGAAAGATCGCCCTGCGCTCGTAAAGGATGTGTTCGCGAGCGAACGTCGCAAGGCCAAGGTACTCAACTTCAGTATCGCATACGGCAAAACTGCGCACGGCTTGGCGAAGGATTGGGGCACGTCTCTCGAGGAAGCCGCCAACACGGTTGAGCTTTGGTACGCCGACCGCCCAGAAGTTCGAGAATGGCAAGAAGTGCAGAAGAAGATGGCGGTGGAAAAGAACCTGGTGCGCACCCTCCTCGGGCGCGTTCGCAACTTACCCGACGCCTCGAGCAAGAACGAAGCCTTCAAATCGCACGCGCTTCGCGCATCCATCAACACCCCGATTCAAGGCGGCGCCGCCGACATCGCCATGTTAGCCATGCTTCAGATTCAACGCTGTCCACGCCTAAAAGAGCTCGGTTACAAGCTCTTGATGCAAATTCACGACGAAGTCATCTTAGAAGGTCCCGAAGAGCACAAAGATGAGGCGTTGGCGCTCACCAAGTATCACATGGAGAACCCATTTCCCGGCCACGTCAACTTGTTGAACGTCGCGCTAGCCGTCGACGGCGATTACGCCAAGACGTGGTACGAGGCTAAATAAGTAGTGAACGTCGCTCTTTCGCTTCGTTCGTTTGTAAATCACTTAGCTTTCACTCAAATGACCCTCAGCCTCGAAAGTCGACGCTGAGTGCGCCAGTCATCAGACCAAACCTTACATTTTGCCTCGGCGCGCGCCATGTCCGCGCCTGAATGGCACGGCTACGCCGATGGCGCGAATGGTGACGATCCCTACACCGCTGCCGCGCGATCGTACGACGAGACGCACGCGACGAGCGACGCGAACGCCGACGCCACGCTGCAATCAGACTTCGAGCACATGTCGATCAACCACGCGCACACACTCGTCCACGATCTACTGGACGAGGACGATGACGAGGAGTACGACTACGTCGACGGGGAGCACGCCGGCGGTGCGCGACGGAGCGAGTTCGCGTGCGCGTACTGTGGGATATCCAACGTCTCGTGCGTGGCGCAGTGCGTGAAGACAAAGAAATGGTTTTGCAACGGGCGATCGAATGGATTGCCGGCGAGCTGCTTGATATATCATCTCGTGCGGTCAAGAAACAAGGAGGTTCGACTGCATGAGTCGTCGCCGCTGGGCGATATGACGCTGGAGTGTTACGTGACGGGGGCGACGAACGTGTTCAACCTCGGGTTCGTCCCGTGCAAAGACGAAAACGTGGTGGTTCTCGTGACGAGAGAAGCAGCGCAGAGTAATCCGGCAACTCTTAAGGAATTGAATTTAGACTTAGCGCTCTGGGAGCCGCTGATTCAGGACAAGGTGTTCTTGCCTTGGTTGTTGCAGATGCCGGACAAGAAGGAGATTGATCGCGCTCGGCCGGTGAACCCAGGAAAAGTCATCAAATTGGAGGAACTATGGAAAACAAATCCCGAGGCTACGCTAGACGACGTAGAGAACGATGACGGTGACGGCGAGGTACGTCCTGTAGCGCTGACGTACGAGGACGCGCATTTATACCAAGGCGTCTTTGGACCGTTGATACAGCTCGAGGCAGATTACGACAAGGCGCAGCGAGAGAGCCAAACGAAGGACGACGTCACAGTCCGCTGGGACATTGGCTTGAATAAGCGTAGGATTGCGTATTTCAGTTTTGGTGCCGATGAAAATGCGGTGTCAGTGACGTTGGGAGATTCTTTGCAGTTGCGACTGCTGATACAGACAAAGAACGAACAGCGAAGTTGGCAAGGACAAGGCGTCGTGATCAAGTTCACCGCACAAGAGGAAGTCGGGGTGGAAATGTACGGCATGGATGCCCCCGTGGAATACACCAATGGCTACAGTGTCGACTTTTTGTGGAAAGGGACGAGTTATGAGCGCGCGCAACAGGCGTTGGAATCTTTCGCTGAAGATGAAACTTCGGTTTCGGGGTACATTTACCTCAAGCTCATGGGCAAAGACCCGGAAGATATGTTCTTATCCGGAGATTTTCCGAAGAAGTTAACCGCCCCGGGGCTGCCTGAGCTCAACCAAAGCCAACACGATGCGGTTAAAACGGTCCTCCAGCGACCACTGAGTCTAGTTCAAGGTCCACCGGGGACTGGGAAGACGGTGACGTCGGCGACGCTCGTGTACCATTTAGCCAAGCGCGGCAACGGTCAAGTCATCGTGTGCGCGCCATCAAACGTCGCAGTAGATCATTTGGCCGAGAAGATCGAAAAGACGGGCCTAAAAGTCGTTAGAATCAGTAGTAGAAGTAGAGAGCATTTGGTGTCTTCGGTTGAGCACCTGACGCTGCACTATCAAGTAGCCAACATTGGTGGGTCGACGCACAAAGCGTTTCAGAAGTTGCAGCAGCTGAAGAACGAGCTCGGCGAATTGAGCGCTGGAGACGAGAAGAAGTATCGCAACGCTCAAAAGAAACTTGAGCGCGAAATCCTCGAGAACGCGGATGTCATTTGCACCACAGCAGTCGGTGCCGGTGATCCGCGACTCGCAAACTTCCGCTTCCGCATGGTGCTCATCGATGAGTCGACGCAAGCCACCGAACCGGAGTGTTTGATCCCAATCGTCATGGGTGCGAAACAAGTCGTCATGGTTGGCGATCACAAACAGCTCGGCCCGGTTGTGACGTGCAAGCAAGCGTACGCCGCGGGTCTGGCGCAGTCGTTGTTTGAACGCCTCATTGCGCTCGGTATACAGCCCATCCGCTTACAGATTCAGTATCGTATGCATCCATGCCTGTCCGAGTTTCCGAGCAATACATTCTACGATGGAACGCTGCAAAACGGTGTGTCTGCGATCGAACGAACGCTTTCACACATCGACTTTCCTTGGCCCGTACCATCCAAACCGATGATGTTTTGGAGTCAAACCGGACAAGAAGAAATGAGCGCGAGCGGGACGTCATTCCTCAATCGCGCGGAGGCGTCGGCGGTCGAAAAGTGCGTCACGCATCTGCTGAACGCCGGGGTGAGTCCTGAACAGATCGGGGTGGTGACGCCGTACGAAGGACAGCGCGCGTACGTGGTACAACACATGACGCGTGTTGGTGTGCTGCATCCGCAACTGTACAAGGACATTCAAGTCGCAAGTGTCGACTCGTTCCAAGGAAAAGAAAAAGACTTCATTATTATGACCTGCGTGCGCTCGAATGAAAAGTCTGGAATTGGGTTCTTGAGCGATCCAAGACGTTTGAACGTCGCCATAACACGCGCGCGAAGTGGGCTTATCGTCATCGGCAATCCAAAGGTTTTGAACAAACAACACCTATTCCACGAGATGTTAACGCACTTCAGAGAGAACGGGTGCCTCGTTGAAGGGACGTTAGGCTCATTAAAGGAGTGCATGGTGGCCCTTCCTGCCGAACACCCGGACAAGGACCCTTGGAAGCGATTCGAATCGCGCCAAAATGGTGGTCGCGACCGTCGAGCCGCGGCGGAGCAGCGCGCACAGCACGAATTTCCAGACCTCGCCGCCGCCTACGGGCGCTTTGGAAACTATCGCGACATCGATTCCGAGTCCGAGGCTTCCTACGGGAGCGAGTACTCCTACCAACCGCCGAGCGAAATCGATCACGGTTCGTCCCGAAACGCGTACGAGTTTTAATGCAGTTCTGACGCCGACACATCGCGGCATGCCCCCGATCCCGCGATGTCTCCTCACGACCACCGACCCGAGCGCGCTGAACCAGGCCGACTTACCGCGCCCCTCTGTGTCGTCCGTGTCGTCCGAGTCGGAAACGGCGTCGGAATCGCCGTCGACGTCTCGCCGAGACGAAAAGTTGAGCGGGACGGTGCCGAACCTGTTTTGGCGCGCCGTCGCCATGGATGACCTTCGCGCGGCGCGAAACTTCGTAGGATTACCGGAAGAGTCGCAGGTGACGTTAGCAGGGGCGAAATCATTCGCGTACGTGCGTCAGGGCACGGAGGTCTGGGACGCGTTGCACGATGGCCGCCTGACGACGGGAGTCCTTAAAGCGGCGCTCGGCTTCGTTGAAGATGGTGTCGATAAACGCGCGCTAGGACTCGGCAAGCGGCACGGTGGACACAACGCGATATTGAGTGCATGCCGTCGATTGCAACGAGAAAAGTGGTGCGATGACGACGAAGTGGGGGACGTAGCAGACGCGAGACGTCGAAACGAAGCGGCGACGGCGGCGTTTAATCGACAGATAGACGGGGACGATGACGACGAGACTGAAGATGAATGTGACGATGTCGGACTATGCGATGATAGTGCCGGCGAACTGTTGAGCGGCGTTGGATCGAACGCGTCGGCGATGGATATCTTGGCGGCGTCTCTGGCGTCGGCAGCCAAGAAGAAGACATCGAAGAAAGGGAAGAAGAAGAAGAAACGTGGGAGCGGGAAGAAGAACAGAGTCGCGGGCGATAGCTCCATGCTCACGAACGCGCAGTACTCTCGAGCGCTCGCGCGAGGTGGAGAGCACGCCATACGCTTAGCGTGGGGATCAGCGCAGGAAGCGTCGACGCTTTGTTCCATGATGGTTCATTTCAAAGGATCCACTGTGTACGAAGCCGGGCTGTGCATGCTCGATGCTGCATCAGACGTTCCAAAAGCGTGGGGCGTTGGTCCACTCCCACCCGTCGGCGCCAGCCCGGACGGATTGATAACCATGGCGAGCGGTGAACGTTTTGTGGTCGAGGTGAAGAATTCATCGCCGTTTCGCCAAATGCCAGGTCGATACGTTGTCGCCGACCGCGAGCCGTATGCCAAACCACCCGCGTATCACATGCCTCAAGTTCAATTAGAGATGCTCTGCACGGGGACGCGCTCAGCGTTATTGGCGATGCAAAGTATGACGTACGGAATAAAAATATTTCGCGTCGAGCGAGACGACGACTTCATAGCGAGTATGCTCCGGAGAATTTCGCGTCTGTACACCACGTACGCGCGTAAGGGTAAAGA
Organism: Ostreococcus lucimarinus CCE9901; assembly: GCF_000092065.1. Lineage (NCBI taxonomy): Eukaryota > Viridiplantae > Chlorophyta > Mamiellophyceae > Mamiellales > Bathycoccaceae > Ostreococcus > Ostreococcus sp. 'lucimarinus'. Next base: position 409,144 of record NC_009363.1, read on the forward strand.
CCCACCCATGAACTGGGAGGTTCGATCGATAGAACACAAGAAAATGGTGGGCGCTGCCGTTCGACTCGCTGGCGCAGCAACGGTGTACGATCACATTCCTACGTCTTTAGTTCCTAACGATGGATCGATTCATGTCGAAGAGAACGCCTTCGTCGCGTAAGGGCGGTATTGTTTTTTTTCCTAGCTTACAGTTAGAATTGCAGAGTGTAAAATTTGTTACGCGCGGCTATCTAGATTGTACAGACTCCATATTAATGAGTTCATTAAGCGATTGATTCGCTGCACGTCGGCAGTGTGTAACATTTGTCGTTTACGCATAAGCGACCTCCCCCTCGTCTGTCGATTTACGCTCGTCATCGTCCGTGTCAGCGTCCAAATACTTGGGGTTCGTCGATGCGAGCATGGTGACGATTGAAAGCGCGCTGAGAACAGCGAGCGTGACGAAAAGTGCGCCCCATCCGTACTTTTCAGCGATCACCGCGGTAAGCGCGCCTTGCAGCACGGCGCCGACTGATCCCATACCGTTCACCACACCCGCTGCGGTTCCGAGAACTTCTTGGCCGTAACCCGCTTGTTCGCAGCAGTCAGAGACTGCGGTCGAACCCAGCATAGCGTCGGGACCGGCGACTAAGAAACCGATGAGACCCATGACGATGGCGTTGGTGAGCATTCCCATGCTGCATGCCGTTTGGTAGCCCCCGATCGCAAAAGTGAGCAAGGCGCACGACAACGCGCCGAGCACCGTGCGCTTGCCTTCGAAATACTTGTCACCAATAATGCCGCACGCGAGTCCTCCCAGTACGCCGCCCAAATCGTATATGCACGACATGTAGCCAGCAATGGCGACGGACATCTTGTACTCTTGCGATAAATAAAATGGCAACCAGAAAAGCAAACAATAACGAACGATCTTCACGAAGAAGTAGGACAGCATGAGCATCTTTAACCTAGGGATGGCCAAAATTTCCATGAAGGAAACATTTTTGGACGCCGGCTCGATGTCCGCGCGCTTCTTCGTCGACGTCAAAGCTTCTTGCTTATACGTCGTCGTTTGCAACCACGGCGGATCGAGCTGCATCGCGGCGACGAGCGCCGCAGTACACAAAGCGAATGTCGCCGGCAAACTAATCGACAGTCTCCATCCAACCTTACCCAATAAAAATGCGGTGGCAACGGTAGCCAGCGTCGCGCCGACTTGTTGGCTCGTCGCCCAAATCCCCATCGCCGTTCCTCGCTCCTTCGAACTGAACCACGGATTGAGGAGCTTCACGTGTAACGGATACGATGCGGCTTGCGCGAGACCATTCAACGCCCACAGCCCCATGAGAATGTACGGCACCGAGATATATCCAAAAGCGAGACAACAGGCAAACGACACCACGCCGCCGACGACGATGACCGCCTTCGCGCCAATCTTATCCCCAATCGAAGGCATCACAAACTGCCCCAGCGCATACGTGAGCAAAAACGCACTGTCGATTAACCCCATCGTCCCCGTGGTGAGCCCGAGCGCTTCCTTGACCGGCGCCTTCACCACGCTCAACGGCTTGCGCACAAAGTACGCCGACGAGTACGAAATAAACATCCCAGCAAGCGTCAACCGCTGCAACCGCGTCACCTCCGAACGAGGAAACTCTTCCTCGATCACCGTTCCCGGTTTACATTCCTCTCCGGCGCTTTCCCACAGGCATTCATCGTCTTCGGGCGGGAAAGTATACGTGACCGCCTCCTCCAGCGCCGTCGCCGCAGTCGCCTCGGGTTCTCCCGCGTCCCTCACCACCTCGTCCGCCGCCGCGCGCGTCCCCGCGTCGCGTCGTCGACGCGCGCGTACGATTTCGTGCGTTCCGCGCGTCTGTGCCCTCGACGGCGTCCTTCGCGGCGCGTCCAGCGCGCCGCGAACGCTTCGAGCGCGCGGGATCGCGGCGACCCGTTTCTCCGCTCGACGCGCTCGCGACGCGCGCGCGGGCGCGGCGCGCGATCGATCGACCGCGCGCGGCGCGGACGCGAGCGCGAGCATCGCGCTCGGCGTCCGCGTGAGCGCGCGAGTGGTGGGCGCGCGCGCGAGCGTGTGCGGGAGGCGAGTGACGGCGATAACCTCGAACGACGCGCTTTTTGATCTTTACCTCTTCGCGTCTCGCGGCGCGAGGGCGGATTCGCGGATGATTACAACGCGTACAAGACGAAAAGATCGCGCGAGGGCGCGAAGAGAGGACTAACGCGCGTTGCGCGGTTTGGGGATGGCGACGCCGCTGCGAGTGCGAGGAAGCTCGGACTGAGGGACGACGCGCGACGCCGGCGGCGAACCGCCGGCGGCGAGATCGGGCGGCGAGCGGACGCCGAGATCGGGTGGAGGTGCGTGGACGTTTGAGCCGAACATGGACATGCCGGTGGCAAAATGCTGGGAGATTTCGTCGACGGCGTGCGCGGTCGGCGGCGGCGGATTGGATTGGCGCGCCGGGGCGTCGAAAAATAAGCCGCCGCCGCCGGAGGCGATGCTCGAGAAGACGCCGCCGCCGAGGCCGCCGTTCGAAAAGCCACCGTTGGCCGGAGGGGGTGCGCCAAACGAAGGTAGCGCCGTTGCCATCGGCATCTGTGGCTGCGGTGGTGGCATCTGCAGCTGCGAAGTCGGACCGAAACCGGGCGGTAGGCCGCGCTGTTGCTGCGGCTGTTGCTGCGGCTGCCCAAACAAACTCGCCACCGGGATCTGCGTCGTGCGACCTGGCTGCGGTGGCGGCTGTCCCTGTTGCATGTGCTGCTGGATTTTTGCTTGTTCCATGCGCAAAAGCTCTTGCTGCCGTCGCAGCAACAACATCTGCTGCTCGCTCGGTTGCGACTGGTCTCGCTGCGCCTCCGCTTGCACCTGTCGTTGACGCGTCAACATCGCCAAAATCTCCTCCGCCGACGCTCCTGGCGCGACTTGTCTGCCGAGCATATCCAACGTGTGTTCATTGAGCGACTTTGCTGGCTGTTGAAGCATCACAGGTGGGCCTTGAGGAGGTCGCGGTGCTCCCGGCAACCCCGGCGGCTGCGGCGCGCCGCCCATGCCGGGGAGCGTCGGTCTGAGACGCGCCAAGACTTCGGATGGTACGCTCTTATCACCGAGCAAGCACAGTAACGAGCGCATGAACTGTACGTTGTCCGTGGCGTGCAGCATCTTGGATATATCTGCACACGCCGCAGGAAAAGCGTTCAACACGTAATCTCTCGTGCGCATTTGAACCGCTCGAGCGACGTTGTCGCCGGCGGCAAACGGATCTTCCACACCGAGTGGATATTTGAACGCTTGCCAAGAGCTACCGACGATGAACGTACCATGATACGTGGACGCGTTCACCGCGTTCCGAAACAAATCTTTGATGGCGCACAAGTGCGCGAAGAAGCTCACAAAGAGTTCCGCGAGCGTCTCGGTGTTTTCCTTTCCGAAACCCGCGAACTTATCGGCGCGGTACTTTACCGCCGCGATGTCCCTCGATGCATCACTCACGACGCGAGCTTTACTAACTTTCCAAGTATCGAACTGGTCGTCCTCACTTTTCAAATGCTCCTCGAGTTCGCGCTTTTCCGATTCCACCAAATCGGGACGAGGAAGCGTGAGCAGCATCGTCGGCGGCAGAATTGGCACTGGTCGGCGCTGCAAATGATGCATACAAAGCAAACACAACGAGTACGAGTTGAACGATCCCTCCATGGCGTTGTTCACATCGTAATGCTTGGCCCAAAGCTTTATCAAGAACACCAAGTCGCGATAACGTTGATCGATATCCGCGACGACGCCGAGCACGGCGCTCTTGTACACCCCGTCGTTCTCGATGCACACATCGCACGCGACGCCCGTCTGCGGGTCTTTGAACTTGATCAAAGGCACCCGAGCCTTGGAGATGAGTTGGACGTCGCGGTAATTGCGATACCGCAACTCCGAGGCGACTTTGCGCAACAATTGCGCGCGTTTCGTTCGACCCTGGCGCTGTTGTCGACGCGCGCGCACCCCGCCCCGCTGCGATCGGCGCGCCTGCGCTTCTTCCTTTTCATCGTACCACGGTCCATTCTTGTCTATCTGCAGCGAAATATCTATATCGCTCCCCGCCGAGTGAAACGCGCTCACGTACGACCCAAACGGCGCCACCCGCACGCCCTCGAACCGCGTGCTGATCATCGTTTTAAACTTATTCATCAGCGCCTGTCGCTTCGCATCGTCCTGCGGCGTCGTCTTCAACGAATTCACTATCCTACGCAACTCCGAGTCTAACTTTTCCATCGCCTCTCGCGTCGGCGTCCCCGCGCTCGTCCCCGCGCTCGCCTCCTCGCGCGCCTCCTCGCCCCATCGCCCGTCCCCGTCCGTCGTCACGCGCGCGTCCGCCATCGCGATCCTCGCCCGCACGCGTCCCAGCACCGTCGCCGGCGACACCCACTCCCGCGGATCCCGCGCGTCGTCGTCCTCCTCCTCGCGCGCGTCCGCCTCCTCGTCCGAGCGCCCGTCGCTCGACGACCGCGCGTCCTCCTCGCGCGTCGACATCGCGCCGTCGCCGGCGCCCGCGCCGTCGACGGCCGTCCGTCGCCGCGCGCGTCGTGTGCGGCGCGTCGCGCCGCGCGCGCGCGGTCGCGCGACCGAATCGTCGATCGGGCGATTGTCGACGACGAGTCGGGACTCGAGCGCGACCCCCTCGCGCGCCGCCCTCGTATTCGCGCGCGAAAACGTCCGTGCTCGCGAAAACGTCCGTGCTCGCGAAAACGTCGATCGCGCGGACCCGCGCGATCGATCGATCGTCGATCGCGCGAAATCGAAAAACCTCGCGCGATCGATCGATCGTCGATCGCGCGATCGATCGCGCGACGTCGTCCGACGGCGTGACGTCGACGTCACGCGCGACGCGCGCGTCGGCACACACGCGCGCGAGTTTCGACGACGCACGATGCACGCCGCGAGCGCGCGAACGATCGCGACGACCGCGCCGCGGGCGAATAAAAATGTTTCCGAGCGCCGCGCGCGACGGGGGGCGCACGCGCGACGCGCGGCGGCGAGAGAGGTGCGCGAACGATGCGACGCGACGCGCGATGCGGGCGCGTGGGGTCGGGGGGGGACGCGACGCGCGATGCAGGCGCGCGCGAACGCGCGCGGGGGACGAAGGCGCGCGAATGCGATGGGGGACGTTTGCGCGACGCGAACGGCGGCGCGCGCGGCGGTGGATCGCGCGGGCGTCGTCGGGAAGGGGTGGATAAGCGAGATGACGATGGATGACGACGTGGCCCTGGACCGGGGCGACGACGCGCGGGCGGGCGGCGACGCTCGCGACGATTGGCGAACGCGGGTGACTGACGGTGATGATTGGGTTTGTGAACGCGTAGGATACGACGAACGATGTCGCTAAAGTGGCGGCGACGCTCGCGGCGGTGGCGGCGATGACGAACGGCGCGTTCGCCGGGGCGGCGCGCGCGGACGCGTTCAACGCGGCGCCGACGGAACAAGTGCAACAACAGCGCGGTGAGGCGGTGTCCGCGTTCGCGGATGCGTCCAAGGAAGCACCGGCGGTGAACGCCGATGGGTTGCCGGAAGGGAACAACTGGCGTTACAGCGAATTCATCAAGGCGGTGATGAGCGGCAAGGTTGAGCGCGTGCGCTTCTCCAAGGATGGCTCCGCGTTGCAGTTGACCGCGGTCAACGGTGCGCGCGCGACCGTCATCTTGCCCAACGATCCGGAACTCGTCGACATCCTGGCCAAGAATGGTGTCGACATCTCCGTCAGCGAAGGCGAGCAACAGGGCAACGCCGCCTCTTTGGTCGGCAACTTGTTGTTCCCGCTCGTGGCGTTCGGAGGTTTGTTCTTCTTGTTCCGCCGCGCGCAAGGTGGCGATGGCGGCATGGGTGGCATGGGTGGTATGGGCGGTGGACCCATGGACTTCGGTAAGTCCAAGTCCAAGTTCCAAGAAGTTCCGGAAACCGGTGTGACGTTCGCGGACGTCGCCGGCGTCGAAGGCGCCAAGTTGGAATTGCAAGAAGTCGTCGACTTTTTGAAGAACCCAGACAAGTACACCGCGCTCGGTGCCAAGATCCCGAAGGGTTGCCTTTTGGTCGGTCCGCCGGGTACCGGTAAGACCCTGATCGCCAAGGCGGTCGCCGGTGAAGCCGGTGTGCCGTTCTTCTCTTGCGCCGCGTCCGAGTTCGTCGAACTCTTCGTCGGCGTTGGCGCGTCTCGCGTTCGCGACTTGTTCGAAAAGGCCAAGGCCAAGGCTCCGTGCATCATCTTCATCGATGAAATCGACGCCGTCGGTCGCCAACGTGGCTCCGGTATGGGTGGTGGCAACGACGAGCGCGAACAGACCATCAACCAGCTTCTCACCGAGATGGATGGTTTCGAAGGCAACACGGGCGTCATCGTCCTTGCGGCGACGAACAGACCGGACGTGCTCGATAGCGCGCTCCTTCGCCCGGGACGTTTCGATCGTCAAGTTACCGTCGATCGTCCGGACGTCGCTGGTCGCATCCGCATCCTCAAGGTGCACGCCCGTGGCAAGACTTTGGCCAAGGACGTCGACTTCGACAAGATCGCTCGCCGTACGCCGGGTTTCACGGGTGCCGATTTGGAAAACCTCATGAACGAGTCCGCGATTCTCGCCGCGCGCCGTGAACTCACGGAAATCTCCAAGGAAGAAATCGCCGATGCTCTCGAGCGCATCATCGCCGGTGCCGCCAGAGAAGGTGCCGTCATGTCTGAGAAGAAGAAGAAGCTCGTGGCGTACCACGAAGCTGGCCACGCGCTCGTCGGGGCCCTCATGCCGGATTACGACGCCGTGACGAAGATTTCCATCGTCCCGCGCGGTAACGCCGGTGGTTTGACTTTCTTCGCCCCGAGCGAAGAGCGTCTCGAATCTGGCTTGTACTCTCGCACGTACCTTGAGAACCAAATGGCTGTCGCCATGGGTGGTCGCGTCGCCGAAGAACTCATCTTCGGCGCTGAAGACGTCACCACGGGCGCGTCCGGTGATTTCCAGCAAGTCACCCGCACCGCGCGTATGATGATCGAGCAAATGGGTTTCTCCAAGCGAATTGGTCAAATCGCCATCAAGTCTGGCGGCGGTAACTCTTTCCTTGGCAACGACATGGGTCGCGCCGCTGATTACTCCGCCGCCACCGCCGCCATCGTCGATGAAGAAGTCAAGATCTTGGTCACTGCGGCCTACCGCCGCGCCAAGGACTTGGTTCAATTGAACATGGACGTCTTGCACGCCGTCGCGGACGTGTTGATGGAGAAGGAGAACATCGACGGCGACGAATTCGAGCGCATCATGCTCGGCGCCAAGTCGGAGCTCTACCTCAAGGCGGACGAGCCTTCGGTCGCAGTGCCGTACCAAAACTGATTCGCGCGCCAAAAGCAACACATTCGAAACGATAGATGTATCTAATAGCAATTACAACTGACATGTAGTCGAACCATTCACCGTTGAACCGAACCGAACCGAACCGCGCTCGACGTTCGTCGTCGCGCGTCTCGTCTACTTCTTCCCCACGCGTCGCCCCGTCCCTCGGAACTTCCCTTTCCCGCGCGTCCGCCCGCGCCCGCCGAACGCCTCTCGCAGATCATCCCTCACCCTTCGCACGCATCTCGACGCGAACGCGAACGCGTCGACGCCGTATCGCGCTTTAAAGTGCTCGTTCGCCGTCTTCGCGAGCATCGCCATCAGACCAAACTTCACGACGGCGTCGCTCGACACCGCGGTGCGCCTCTTCGGGACGAGCGCCCCCGTCGCGCGGTCGAACGCGTCGCCGACGGCGCCCGCGCGACGGGGCGCGCGTCGAGGCATGACGCGGCGAAGTGCGGCACCGCACATGGCGACTCGCAAGGTGACCATCGCGACGCTCACGCGCGACGCGCGGTGCGAGACGCGCGACGACGGCGCGGTGACGTTCACGCTCGATCGGGCGCGATCGGGCGCGCGCGCGACGGCGCTGCGCGCGGTGTGGACGCAGGGCGAGGCGATGGAGGACGACGGGGCGCGCCTCATCGTGCGCGACGGTGACGCGCGCGTGCGCGTGCGACGACGCGCGACGGCGACGGCGGTGCGCGAGGGGACGTACGTGTGCGTGCGGGGCGAGCCGGCGCGCGCGAGCGACGGAGAGGTGGAACTGGCGAACGCGGTGGTGGCGGCGGCGGAGGACGCGGGACGACGCGAGGCGTGGAGCGACGAGTGCGCGGAGGCGTGGCGCGCGATCGAGCGGCTCGAGGGATGATCGCGTGTGTATCAAAACCATTCCAGCACATGCACCTGTTGGAGACAATGTCTAATAGACCGCCTCGGGAACGCGGACGTCTCGCAGGAAAAAGCCAGACTTTTGATTCGGCGCGTAGCGTAGCGTATCGCGTAAGAATGATGATGTACATGTAACAACAGATGTAAAACTAAGGTGAATGTTTCAAAAGAATCGATCGTTCGTGGCGTTGAACTCGATTCGCAGGCGCGGCCGACCGCGCGGTCCCGTTCGACGACTCGGTTCGCTTTGCGCTTCTCGAGAGACGGGCAAGGACAGCACGGGATATTGCGTGATGAATCGCACGACTTGGTGTAATGGGTGCGTAAGCGAGACGAGCGCGCTGAGCGGGCCGCTGCACAACCCCAGAAGCGCGCGTCCGACGCCCGCGATGGGCTCGGCGATTCGCGGCGCCATTTCGGGCTCCGCCGTCACCGCCGCGGACGCCATGAGATCGATCCCAATCTCGCTCAATCCCGCACCGAGGTACAAAAACACAAACAAACTGTGCGTCCACTCGCACGCGTGGCTAAAAGTCGCGAGCGAGCGGAAGAACCGATTCCCCTTTCTGATCTCTCGGTTGGCCCAAATCCGCGCCTCGTTCGCCGACACCACGGGCACCAACTGCCTCGGCCTCGTCAGCGTCTCCGCGTCGTCCCCCCCGAGCACCGTATTCAACACCGTTCGCAGCGCGAACTTCGCGTACTGCTCCACGCGATCGTGCGCGCACGGCGAGAACCACTGCGCCAGCCTCGCCGCCGCCGGCGCCTTGGCCAACGCGAACGTCTCCCCGCACACCCGACACGCGTTCTCCTCCACGCCGTGCGTGCGCAGCGACACGCGCTGCCACCGCCTGAGACAGTGCACGTGTACGAACGCCGCCGTTCCCGCGCACGCGCACGGGCTCACGAGATCGCCGCGCGGCTCGAAGCAAAATCGACAACTCGGCCGCGCGGCTTCGTCGCCGTCCTCGTCGCCGTCGTCCTCCTCGTCCTCCATCGCCGTCGTCGCCGCCGTCTTCGCGCTCGCGCGCGCGCTCGACGTTCGTCGACGTCCCTCCGCGCTCGCGAACCACCGTCTCGCGCGCGCGTCGTCGTCGCCGTCGTCGTCGTCGTCGCCGTCGCGAATTCTGTCGAGCGCGCGCTCGTCAACCTCGAGCGCGAGCGCGAGCGCGTCCCGCGCGCGCCGCGACGCCGCGGCGCGCTCGCGATCGGCGCGCGCCTTGACCGCGCACGCCGCGCACGCGACGAGCGCGAGCGGGAGCATGGCGCGCGCGAGTCGGTGCCGTCACACGTCGACGTGTGACGGCACGCGCGCGCGCGGCGCTCGCCGCGCGATGCGGCGACGACGGCGCTCGCGCGCGCGCGCGCGCGCGGTGGTCATCGCGTGCGTCGTCGCCGCGCTGTGCGCGGGGTGCGAGGTGCGCGCGCGACGCCGCGGGCGCGCGAAGGCGACGTCGCGAACATCGTTGACGCGACGACGAACGACTGACGACGACGACGCGACGACGGGGGCTCGCGACGCGCGCAGGGCGCGAGCGGGAATAAAAAACGACGGCAGCGCGCGCACCGCGCGAATTCGCTCGATCGAGAGCTGTCGGTGAAGCGGGAGGCGTGCGCGGCGAGCGCGCGCGCGGAGCGGCCCGAGTGCGACGACGGGGACGACGCGTCGGTGATGGAGAATTGCGTGTTGAGGTGCGCGAGCGCGAGTTGTTACGACGAAGTGTACGGACGCGATGCGCTGGAGGAGGGAGAGGTGGACACGGAGCGTGGACGGGCGTTTCGGTCGTGCGCGAGGGAGGAGTTGAGGCGGTTGCGCGGGTATCAGACGTTCGGGACGGAGTGACGCGACGACGGCCGTTTCGCGACGCGCGCGTTCGCGCCGTCGCGCGCGCGAACGCGCGCGTAGTCGTAGACGTAGTGTAGTGAAGTGAATTAAAATTAGACAGCGGCGCGTGAACAAATCTACTTTTCCTCAACCGCCGACGACTCGTCGCCGACGACGTCCGCCTCACCCGCGAACACCCCCTTCTGCGCGTACACCACCGCCATGAGCAGCACATCCGCCGAAAACACCCCCGCAAACGATTTCCACACGAACGGAATCAACACGTTCACCAACGGCATCGCCACAAACAACAAATTCAACGCGTCCTTTTCCTTGGCGTCGCAGTCCCGCGCCCGCAGGCTCGGCACCGTAAACATCCACAAGCTCCACATCCCCATCAACCGCGCGATCGACGGTTCATCCGACGGATATATCACATTAAACGCCAACAATCCACCGACGATGACGGCCAGATACGCCTGTACCTCGAACACCGTGTACAAAACGCTTCCCTTGTACGCCGGGTTCTTCTTCTTCTTCGCCTCCCCCGACGAGCTCGGCGCGAACGTCGTCGCCGTCTTCTTGACGAACTTGCTCAGATTGCGCTCGAGTTCGGCGTCGGTGATGCTCTTCGTTTTATCGTCGTCCGTGTCCGTCGTCGCGCGCGTCGTCGTCGTCGTCGCGCGTTCGACGCGCGCGAGGTGCGTCGTCGTCGTCGTCGTCATCGCGCGTCTGTTTCGCGCGCGCGCGCTCGCGGGCGCACCGCGCGCGACGCCGAGGCGCGCACCGATCGTCATCATCGCGCGCGACGTTCGCGCGCCGTTCGCGCGGCGTCGTGTGCGGCGCGGCGCGCGTCGATCGCGTCGGTGGATAACATTGGCGCCGCGCGCGAGTGTCAAATCTCTCGACGTCGCGACGACGCGCGGCACACGCGCGCGCGGCGACGCCGAGCGCGCGCGCCAACGGCGAGGATGGTGCGCGCGAACGATGCGCGTCGAACGGCGCGCGCGATGCGCGCTCGCGACGCGCGCGCGCGCGCGGCGGGAGATGATTGCGTCGAACGAACGAATGCGCGACGACGCGTTCGACGCGCTGACGACGACGCGATGAGGGACTGACGACGGCGCGAACGCGCGAACGCGCGCAGAGTTCGTTCGTGAAAGCGGGGTCGTACGACCCGACGCTCGTGGACGTGGAGCTGACGGCGGAGGAGGCGAAGACGCGGGCCAACCGCCGGGACGCGTTTCGGGAGCACCTGCGCGCGACGCTCGCGGAGAAGGAGCTCGTGGGGGCGTTCGCGAAGATGTATAGGATGAATGAGAAACCGAAGGATCCGTTACAGTGGTTGCTGGATTACTTTGAACGCGATCAGAGGGAGCATATACGACGCGCGGAGGAGACGGCGGAGACGTATCGCTCAGAGTTGCTGAGAGCGGAACAAGAGCGGGATTCGTTGATCGCGAAGATGGAAGTGATGCGGCAAAAGGTGAGCAATTTGGAGCGCACGGTGCAGGAGCTTCGCGACGGAGGGCGCAAGCACGTCGTGGGAGTGTACGGTGGGGAGGAGATGCCCACGGGGGCCGACGCACCCGCGCCCGCCGAAAAGGAGAACGACAAAAAGGAGAAGAAGGAGAAGAAAGAGAAGAAGGAGAAGAAGGAGAAGAAAGAGAAGAAAGAGAAGAAGGAAAAGGAGAGCGCGGCGAGGCCTCCATCCGATGATGAGTTTTTCGGCAACTCGAAGGAAACCTTCGGGTCGATGAAAATGAAGACGACTCCCGATATGTTCGACGACAGCGACAGCTCAAGCCTACCGAAACAACAATCTCTTCGCGATCAAGTGTAATCGTGTATGTATTCTCAAGCTAAACGATCCGTTCGTGTGCGTCGCCATCGCTCGGTCGTTTTTTGTGCGGGCGCACGAGTGCCGCCACGACGGGCGCGGGAAAAAGAAGGTAAGAGTGTGTATGGGCAAGCGGTACGCGAACGGCACCCGTTTGAACGGCACCGATGTGAAAATGTCTGTTCGCGAAATGTCTGTTCGCGGCGGGACGCGGCGAAGGGAAACTAATGTAAAACGACAAGAGGCTAGGTGTACAGTGAATCGGCGAAGACGATGCCGTGGCGCAGACTCTCCGCGCCTTGCTCGAACTTTTTCGCCAAGCCGTCGTCGCCGACGGCGACGCACGAGCGATGTAATTCCATCATGAGTTCGTCCAGGCGACGCATGGCGCGAATGATGGTGCCCTCGAATAGATCTGTCTTTTTGACGATTTCGGAAAACGGTTCGCCTTTGGCCCAGCAGTACACGATTTCGACCATGGTTGGCTTGAATGATTCGACGAAGTCGTCGACTTCGATGTCGATTTTACACTCTTTTTGTACGTTGCCAATTTCTCGAGCGGCGTCCTGAAGGGCTTTGAGCGGCTTCGCGAGCGCCTTTGCGGATTTATCCATGTTCGATGTGTTGCTTTTCTCTACGGGCATGAAGCACGACGCCAAGGCAACGAGCTCGTGAGGGCTTAGACCGGCGAATACGCCATTGAACATGAGCTCGGTGACTAGGAGTTCGTCAGCGGTGTCGATTTCGCACGCGGCGCGACCTTTCGTCAAAACGACGCCATCATTGTCGATGTGCCCGAGTTTCTTCAAAACTCGACTTCGCGCGCTCAAATCGTCGCGGAACTTTGTCAACTCGCTCGATTGAATCTGTGTCTCCAGTCTCGACGCTTCAGCGAGGAGCTCTGATTTCTGCTCGATGACGTCGATTTTTGCCGTCATTTCGCTGCGCTCGAGCGCATCCGCTTCGCTGTACAACGCGTGCGAGTGGAACTTGTCGCGTAACGCGCCAAGTGAACGGTATGTGCGCACAAATGCGACGTCATTAATCCCCATATCATCGACAGGATGTATTTGCGGAATCACCTGGCCTTTTTCGGTGAGTTTCTTCGTAACAGTTTCGACGGCAATCCAAACGCTTTCGCGCGCTTCTTTCGTGCGCAAATCACCTGGAAGCGTGAAGCGCATCGCGCTAATAGCATCAACGAGATGTGTGCCCACAGGTACGATTTCCGTTGTGTTCATCTTCAGATTCTTTGCGTCCGCAGGCGCAAGTCTACCCTCTGCCGCGCCTGGACCGCAACGAAGCAAACAGTCGAGCACGTGTACGTCGCCACCCTTCGCATCTTTAACTGTGGAAACTTGGATGACAACACCCCACCCCCAATTCGTGTCGCCATCTCTTATGCGAACTAGTCTACCCGAAGTGAAGAATCGCAAGCAGTTTGCCGGTTGGAGCATCGTGCGCAAGACCACTTTCTCGGCTTCGCGATAATCGCGTCTGAGTTTGATATACTCTTGAATCTCTTCGCTACCCACCGACTTTATCTTCGCCGCCTCCTGTTGTACTTCAGTGAGCCGAGCCTTTAATTCTGGTAACTGTTTGGCGTGCTGAAACTGATGAAACGAGCGAGCGATGACGTACTCTGCGTCAATCGTCCCCGTCGCGCGTTTTAAGAGGTTCAAAATACTGTAATAACTCAGCTTAAACTCTGAGTTCAACGGCTGCGGCTTCCCAAGAATCATCTCCTTCATCGCGTGTTCTTCCATGCGCTCATCGCACATGACGATGCAGATACCACGGTCGTCTTTACCACGTCGACCAGCTCGGCCGGACATTTGCGTATACTCTCCGGGCGCGAGAACGCGCATATCGGTGCCATCAAACTTTTTAACAGCGGTGAAAATGACGGTTCTCGCCGGCATATTCAGTCCCATGGCGAACGTCTCAGTTGCAAATAAGCACTTAATCAGCGACTCGCCGAACAGAATTTCTATGAGCTCCTTCAAAACCGGAAGTAAACCACTGTGATGAATGCCGATGCCCGCCTCGAGCAATGGCAAAATCGCTTGCACCGCCGTCAACTGACGGTCTTCTTCGGACAAATTCAGCAGTGCGGCGTTGTACACCTCACGAACCTGCTCAGCCTCCTCGGGAGTGTTGAAATTCAATTTTGACACGAATTTGGCGTACTCTTCGCACTCGCGTCGGCTAAAACTAAACACGATGACGGGGAAGAAGGTTTTCTCCTTCACCATACGCACGATGCGCAAAATATCGGCGTCCGCCATCGACCCGCCGCCGCGACCGCCACCGCCACCGCCACGACCGCCGCCGCCGCCGCGTGCGCGTCCACCGCCACGACCGCGACCGCGACCGCCGCCTCCTGAACCACCGCTCTTCTCAGCCCCATCCGCGATCGCCTGCTGCAACCTCGCAAAATTGTCCGAACGAAACTGACTCTGCTCGTTGACGACTAAATGTAAACCGCTCCCGCCCTTGGGAAACGCGTAATGCTGCAGCGGCGTCGGTCGATGATCCGTGTACACCACGTGACACGGATGATTATGTAAGCTCGTCACCCACTGCGCGAACTCGAGCGCATTCGGCAGCGTGGCGCTCAAAAACACCAACCGCGCGTCCTTCGGCGCAAAGATGATCGACTCTTCCCACACCACCCCGCGTTCTCTGTCCCGCATGTAATGCACCTCGTCGAACACGATCCACTTCACCTCGCGAATTACGTCCCCGCCTCGATATAACATCGACCGCAGCACCTCCGTCGTCATCACGATGCACGTACTATTCGGATTAATCGACGCGTCCCCCGTCATCAACCCGACGTCGCCGAATTCCTCGCTCAACTCCCGATACTTTTGATTACTCAGCGCCTTCAACGGCGACGTATATATCACCCGCTGTTTATCCCGAAACGCCATCGCGATCGCGTATTCCGCCACCACCGTCTTCCCCGCCGACGTGTGCGCGGCGACGAGCACGCTTTCGTTTCGTTCCAGCACCGCCGTCGCCGCGCGCTGAAACGCGTCCAGCTCGAACGGGTACTCCTTCGCCCTCGCGCCGTCGTACCGCGGGTCCCGCAGCGCTTTCACGTCGCCGACCCAGTCTCGCGGCACCGCGACTTCGTGCACGCAGCTCGTCCTCGCGCGCGCGCGCGCGTCGCCGTCGTCGTCGCCGCCGCCGTCCGCGATTCCATCCGCCGCCGCCTCCGTCGCCTTGCGTCGCTTCGCCGCGTCGCGCGCGCGCGCCGAGTGTTCGGACGCGCGCGCGTTCGCGCACTCGAGCTCGGCCGTCGCGGACATCGCGCGCGTCGCGCGCGCGCGTGCCGCGCGCGCGCGTCGACGAATGTCGCCGACACTCGCCGACGCGACGTTCGGCGTCGCGCGCGCGCGCGCGCGCCGCGGCGACGCCGACGCGCTCGCGGCGACGCGCGACCGTCGCGCGCGATGTCGGACGACGACGCGTCGTCGGACGGCGAGGTGTACGCGAACGGCGTCGCGTTCGCGCGCGCGGCGTCCTGGCTCGGCGCGGCGTCGACGCTCACGCACGACGCGTTCGCGGCGGTGGAGACGCGCGAGAGCGCGCGCGAGGCCGCGGCGCGCGCGCCGCGGTTAGGGCTGGGGGCGACGCGGTCGAGGGCGAAGGCGACGTGGGAGGAGACGGCGAATCAGGGGGCGACGGCGACGGCGCTGCGCAAGGCGTTGGCGCGAGGACGGCGAGAGGGCGACGGCGATGGGAAGCGCGAAAGGGATCGGGCCGCGCGCGAAGAGAGCGAAAGCGAGAGTGAGGACGATCGGTCGAGGGCGGTGGCGCGGGAGAAGAAACGGAAGGGTAAGATTGGCGTGTACGGCGGAGGGAAACGCGCGAAGTGACGGCGAGAACGAAGAACGCCGTGTAATGCTACTGTTGTGTAATGTGATTTGAATGGTCCTACTTCACACGTCGATTGGTTTGTGCACGACGTACTCGACGTCACCGGCGTCGTTGGCGACGGACTCGACTCCGACGCGCTCGAGCAACCGCTCGCTCGCCGGAACGCGAAGGGCGAGTAGACTCCACGCGAGCACCTCGCAGTCTGCCTCGGAGTACTCGTCCAAATATCGTTCGATGACGTCATCTAATATGTTCTTCACGCGCGCGTCGTCTTCGTCGAAGACGAAGTGCAGACGCGCCAGAGATTGAAGGATGGTTTTCGTCTCGAGCGCGGAAGCGATCGGCGCGACGTCGAGGTACGCGTACGCGGCCATGCGCGAGGTGTCTTCACCGATATCGTACTCCGCCGCCGCGAACGACCAAAGCATTAACGTGAGGTTTTGAGGCTTCTCCGCGTAACCCGAAACGTCGGCGCGAAACCTGTCTCGCGCGAGTTCCAAGAGCTTTGGATTCGTCACGCGAAGCGACGTGAGCGCGTGCATCGTCGGCGCCAACTCGAAAGGCGCGAACGCGTGCACAGACCGCTGAACCGCACCGCCCAGCGCGTCAAGAAACGTTGAATGAATGTATACGTTATCCTCGCTCGGTCGCATGGTGTTCAACGACCACGCAATCATTAGAAGAGCGCGTTGGTTGAGGGTGTCGATTTCTTTCGCCAGCGTCTTGCACGCCACGTCGTGGTAATCGCCATCGGCAAAACCGACGTGTTCGGCACCGAGCCTGGCGACGGCGTACATATTCATCGCGATATCGCGCGAAGCCACTTTTTCGCCACGATCGAGTTTTGCGCGAGTGACAAAGTGCAACTCATCCGTGTGCTTCGTCGACACCAAACCGCTCTTCAACGCGTCCATCTTCGCGTAGCTCCACAACAGCGCTGAAACAGCCGCAAAGGGCGTCGATTCGTCGACTTGCATGATGTGTGAGAATGATGCGATGACTCGCTCCGTTAAAATATCCGTCGCCTTCGCCGAGACAACGTCGTGCAAGATGAACGACACTTGCATCGGCGAAAATGCCACCGCGTTATGCGACGCCACGTTCACGAGCGAGGCGATGAAATCCATCGGCACGGGCTCGCCCGTGATTTTATGAATCGCGATCACGTGCTTCAGCGCCCGACACAGCGTCGCCGCCCCTCGCTTGTCCTTGGCCGAATCCCACTCGACGAAGACGCTCGCCGCCGCGGCGCTCGCGACGCGCGCAAACTCTCGAAGCGCCCGCATATCCTCCGAGTCCTCGCGCACGTCCCGCCGCCGCCAATAGTTCTCCACGCCCCAAATCGCGCTCGTCACGTCCCTCGCCGCCGTCGAAGCTTCCCGCTCGCGTTCGATCCGCGCCGCCGCCGCGCGCAGCAACGTAGTCGCCGGCGCGTCGAATCGCGCGCGAGCGGAATCGTGAAACGCCCGCGCCAACGCCCTCAAACTCATCGTCCCAGACGCGCTTTCGAACGCGTCGCGCAGCTTCGCCGCCAGCGCCTTCCCTCCTTCGCCTTCGAACGCGTCGCGAGCGTCCGCCGCGTCGACGCTTCGCAGCGCCGCGAGCGCCGCCGCCGCGCTCACCGCGCTCGTCTCCAACGCCGCGCGGTGCAGCGCGTCCACCGTGCGCGCGGTCGCGAACGCCTCGAGGCCTCCGTCGCGATCGATCGCGCGCGCGCGTCGTCGGCGTTCGCGCTTTCGCGCGAGGAGTTCGTCCAAGTTTAACGACTTTTCGTCGCCGTCTTCACGACCGAGCGACGCGCGCGCGACGTCCGCGCTCGAACCGACGGACGCGCGCGCGACGCCGACGCGCGGCGACGCCGCGACGCCGCGCGAGGCGGCGGCGCGACGGGCGATTCGAGCGAACATGACGAGGTGTGCGGCGGCGAGGCGACGAACGCGGCTTCGCGAGCGAAAACGTAATCACTTCTATCCCTTACAAAGCGTGGTCGATCAATCCGAAATCTATCGCTTCGTCCACGCCCATATACGTGTCGCGCGCCATCATCGCCTCCAACTCGTCCGCGTCGCGCCCGGTGTACTTGGCGATGAAACCGACTTGCGCCTTCGCGTTTCTGTTCAACTCCGTGGCTTGAATCTTCACCTCGATGGACGTCCCCGCCAACCCCCCGAGCGGTTGACTGAGCACGATTCTCGCGCTCGACATCCCATATCTCTTCCCCTTATCCCCCGCCGCGACGAGCATCACCGGCGGTCCCGCCACGCACCCGAGCGCGACGGTGCTCACCGGGCACGACACGTACTCCATCGTGTCCAAGATGGCCGTCACGCAATACTGCGTCCCCGCCACGCAGTTCACCCACACGCGAATCTCCCCCTCGGGATCCTCCGATTCGAGCTGCAACAATCGCGCGCACGTCTCCGCGGCGACTTGCTCGTCGATCCGCGTCCCCAGGAACACGATGCGGTCTCGCGCGAGCGCGCCGAAGACGTCCTCGCCGCCGCCGCGCCCGTCCGGCACCATCACCGGCACCGTCTCCGGCCCGCTCGTGATCGCGCCCGGTGGCGCGTGCGGTCGACGCGCGCGCGTCGTTCGCGTCGTTCGCATCCCTCGCGTCCCTCGCGTCGTCGTCGTCGTCGTCGTCGTCGTCGTCGTCGTCGTCGCGCGCATGATGGATGCGAAACCCTACGCCCGTTCGCCGCGTCTTCGCGCGTCTTCGCGCGTCTTCGTCACCGCGTTCGCGCGTCTTCGTCACCGCGGTCGCGCGTTCGCGTCGCGCGTCCTCGTCTCGCGCGCGCTCGACCGTCGCGCGCGCGCGTCGCGGTGTGCGCGCCGGACGCGCGCGCGCGGGGGTCGCGGCGAGACCGACGACACGAAGCGACAACACGGACCATCCGAGCGCCCGATGGTGTTGGCGCGCGCGCGACCGCGACGGCGCGCCGGACGCGCGCGCGCGACGGCGACGCGACCGCGGCATGGACGCGCCGCACGCGCCGCGCGAACGGCGACCGCGACGCGACCTCGCGTGGTCGGCGGCGTTCCTGACGACGATCGGACTCGCGCTCGCGCTCGGCATCGCGGCGACGGCGACGACGACGACGACGCGCGACGCGAGGGACGCGCGCGCGCGGTGGACGGACGTGCGCGACGGAGGCGCGTGCTTGGTCGGGGACGAAAGCGCGTGGCGCGAGACGCTGGCGACGAACGCGGCGAGGATCGAGACGACGACGGGACGCGCGGCGAGCGCGCTGGGCCTGGGCGCGGCGAAAGGGCTGGGACGACGGTCGTCGGTGTTCTTGGGACGGCTGGGCGCGAACGAGAGCGCGGTGGAGGGAGATGACGACGGCGAGACGCTCGCGGACGGCGCGGCGGTGATGCGAAGGTTCGCGCCGTGGGCGGCGAGCGCGTTCGCGGCGTCGTTCGCGCTCGGCGCGGGGCTGATGTACGCGCTGAAGAATCACGCGCGCAGGGTGGTTTGGGGGGTGATGATCGCCGAGGTGGGGTTGATGGCGGCGTACACGCTGTACGCGATGATGACGCTCGATGGGAATTGGGTGCTGTTGTTGGTTTTCACGCTGCTCTCGGCGCTCGTGGCGTACACGTGGAGGGACGAGTTGAACTTGGTGGCGTCGATGATTTCTGTGTCGACGATTAGCTTGTCGGATAACCCGCACCTGGTGACGGTGACGATCGGTTTGCAGTGTCTCGTGATGGCGTTCGTGGCGCCGATGGCGTGGTTCGCCGTCCAGGCGTCGCAGCACGGCTCGGCGATTATCAACCAATACGCCACCGAATTCAGTAACGACGCGTGCACTGGGTATTACGGTCAATCCGTCGATTGTTGCAAGTGGAACATCGACAGTTGGGTGGGGCCTTATTACGCGCTCGTCGTCATAGCGTGCGTGTGGTTCACGTCGTGCGCGCTCGAAGCGCGCATGTACGTCATCGGAGGCGTCGTCTCGCAGTGGTACTTTGCCCCGGCCGGGACAAAGAGTTTCAAGGGCACGACGAGAACGTCCGTGAGTAACGCGTACGGACCGTCGTTTGGGACGATTGCGTACGGCGGCTTCGTGATCACCGTCGTCGAAATAATTCGAAGCATGGCGAACAAGTCTCGCCGGGAACGCAACAATTACGGCAACCCGCTTTGTTGCCTCTTTTACGCGATGCTGGACTGCATCTTTGCCGTTATCGAGTACCTCAGTCGATTTGCCATGATTCAGGCTTCGATCACCGGCGAAGCGTTTTGCGATGCCGCGAGGAGCATCAACGATCTCCTCAAAAGAAACTTTCTCTTGGCGTACGGCGCGTACGCCTTTCCGAAACATATTTTGGGCTTCCTCGTCTTCGTCTTGGCCGCCCTTCTCGGCTACTGCGTCAACATTTTGAGCAAGCACGTCTTCGCCGCGAACTCCCTCGGCGCGATCGTCAACGGAATCGGCTCCTTCTTCATCGCTTACATCGTCCTCAGCTTCTTCGTCATGATTTTGCTCAACTGCGTCGACGCCGTCTTCGTCTGTTACGCCTTGGACAAGGATCGCGCCGCGGTGCACCATCCAGACTTGCACAAAGTCTTCGACGAGGTCACGCGCAAGCAGCGCGCGATCGAAGAGTCCGATGCGGAGGGTATGGAAGAGCCATTGATCTCGGGCAAGCCCAAGTACGCGTCCATGTAGAGCGCCCGCCGCGTGTAAAACAACTCAGTAACAGTGTGGAATCAGTTCCACGCCTCTCTCCCCGCCGCACTTCCCGTCGCGCGTCCCGGCATGTGGCGCCGGCGCGCGGGCACCGCCCTGAAGGCCACGCTCGCGGCGTACACCGCCGCCGAGCTCACCGCCTTCGTCGGGCACCAGCGACGCATCGCGAGCGTCGAAAACGCCCCCACGCGCAAGCTCGACCCAAACTTTGACGTCAAGGCGCACGCCGCGTGGTTCGCCCGCGAGCTGCGACGGGAGCCGAACCCGCGGCGATTGTTCGAAGAAGTCTTCAACGATCGCGCGATCGAGACGATACCGCGGAACCGCGCGCACGCGATGCTGTGCTTTTACCTGAGCGCGAAGGAGGCGAACGAGTTCGCGAGCGGGACGTACCCGAGCGTCATCACGCGACGCGCGGATTCGTTGCTGCGAGAGCTCGAACGCGCGCATGGATTGAAATTTGCGCGCGATTGCCCGGTGTGGCCGGCGAAACTCGGGGATGAGCGATTGGCGGATGTGGTGGAGGACGAGCGGAAGGCGGCGGAGAGCACGGTGGCGGCGGGCGCCAAGGCGGTGGGGGATTGGAATCACGGCGTGTGGCGGTGGGTGATGCGATCTTTCGGGTACAGAGAATCGAGAATATCGAGTCCGGTTGAGGGCACGCCGGATTTCATACGGACAAATACGCATAACATTACGGCGTGGTACAAGCCTTTGGCGTTGCGGTTTATGATTTGGCGGTACAGAGAGCGAAGCGAGAGGACGCTCAGGGCGAATGGGTTTAAGATGTACAGGGACGTAGACACCGACGTGAAACTGTGGGTGCGCATTCCTGAGGAGTGCTCGACGGATACGGTGCTTTACTTTCTACACGGCTTTGGCATGGGCGTGCCGCCTTACACGTCGTTCATAGAAAAGTTACCAAAGGACAGAATAGTGGTTTGTCCCGAGTGGCCGAACATTTCGTACGGACTGGATCGGTCGCACGAGTACCCAACGCCGCGAGAACTATCGAATGTGCTCGCGCGCACCGTTGAGCGCGTGCAAGACGAGAAGTTGCTGCTGTATCCGCAAATCGAAGAAGTCGACGACGCGCGTTGGTATCGCGAACGCTTTGGCGGTTGGTTTCGTAAGAAGCCATCAAAGCGCGAGATCACGAAGTGCGACGTCATCGCACACTCATACGGCACAGTAGTGCTCACTGGTTTCAAGCGGCACTTCCCCGAAATGTTGCGACGTTGTGTGTACATCGATCCGGTGTGCTTTCTGCCGGCATTTGGGAGCTATCTCAAGTACGCGTACGACGACCATTTGCTTGAGTGGCAAAACCTCATGCATTACGTGTCCAATAAACTCGCCAATCCAGACGAGCCTATGGATCTTTTTAACATCCTTTTGAGTTCGTGGTTTGTCAAGGGCGATGTTGGCACGCAGCAGTTGATGAAGCGCTTGTTGTTCCCGCACGAGGCTTGGGAACGCGGACCGATGACGAGCGAAGATATGATCGTGCTCTCGGGTTTGGATGAAATAGTCGCGTCGAAAGAAGTGTCCACGCGTTTACGTATCGCTTGGCCTAGCGTGCGTATGATTTACGAGAAACAGTGGCAGCACGGCGGGTTTTTACTAGAGCCTGACCCCCACGACGTAGTTCCTCGCATTATTCGTTTTGTGAGCAAAGTTTAGATATTAGACACCGTTTAGAACAATAGAGATTCTTTGAATAGGAAACAAATGGTCTAGGTTAAAACGCCCATTCTCTTCAAGAATGGGTCCAGTGACGCGCCTCTTCCGAGGAAATTTTGCAACATGCTGTCGCCGTCCACCGTAGCGCACGGGGACAAAATCGTCTCTCTGTATTTGCGGCCGAGCGCCGGATCACACACGTTCGGTTTCTTCGCCTCGAATTCACTGAATAAATCCGCAGCGAACGCTTCACTCCACAAGTATCCGTAGTAACCAGCGGCATATCCCATCATCGGGTGATACCAACTCGCCGCAGGGAACGCCCCCTCGACGCTCGGAATTTTGCTCAACGACTCGGTTATGACGTTGTAGAAGTCAATTGTGTCGTGTTTTTCACCTTCGAACTCGTACGGGCCCGGGCCACCGTGCACCGCTAAGTCAAAGAGCGCCATCGAGATAAAACGCGAGCGAGCGTAGCCTTCGAGCGCTCCGCGGCTCGCGCTCAACGCGTCGATGTCATCTTCGGGTAAACTGTCTCCCGTTTCGTAGTGCTTCGACAAACGCCGAAGGACCTCGGGTTGCCAGACAAAGTTTTCGAGCATCATCGACGGCACTTCCAGGAAATCCTGCTCTACGCCCCCCGGCCATGGCACCGCGCTCCATGCCCACGCGTGCACGCTGTATTTGCTCTTGCTCAATACGCAGTGCATGACGTGACCGAATTCGTGAAAGAACGTCTCAACTTCGCGAAAGCGCAACAGCGCGGGTTTGCCATCCGCCCCCGGCTTGCTCAGATTACCTATGTTCACGCATGCGGCGGTAACAACATCATCGCCGTCTTCGAAAGCGGGGCGCAATGGATACACACACTGATGCGCGTATTTCCCAGGCCGAGGGAACAAATCGAGATAAAAGAATCCCAACACCTGTTGTTCACCCCCCGCCTCGCGAACCGAATAGCACTCCACCTCCTCGTGCCACACCTCGGCGTCGACGCGCGCGAACGTTAGGCCGAGCAAGTTTTGATACGTGCTCAAAATTTCGTGTTTCACGTGCTCGAGAGGAAAATACTCGCGAATCTTCGCCTCGTTGACGCCGAGCGTCGCCTTATACTTGGTCGAGTAGTACGACACGTCCCAGCTCTGCAGCGGGCCGGCGTTCGGGCCTTCTTCCTCGTCCTTCAGCTTTTGTAAGTCCGTAAGATCTTCGTGAAGCTTGCCTTGCGCTTTATCGAGCAAGTCTCTCAAGAAAGCTTCCGCACGCGCCGGTGTGCTCGCCATCTTTGGCTTCAACATGTACTCGGCGTGCGACGCGTACCCGAGCATTTGCGCGCATTCGTTTCGCAACTCGATGACGCGAAGGAATCGATCGGTGTTCACGTCTTGGCACTGCTTTGCCTTGGCTTCCGCCATGCGTTTACGCGTCGAAGCTCGCCTCGCAAACTGCAGCACGGGCATGATGTCCGGTGCGATGAGACCAACGCGACGCGTGCCCTCCATATCGCCCTGCGCGTAGGCGCTTACGTCGACACCGTCCAATTCGGCCTCGGCAAAATCTACGCATGTCGCGTCCTCATTCAACGCAGCGCAAAAGCTCGAGCATAGCGCCTCGATTTCTCCGAGCTTACTCATGAGCACCTCTTGTTTCTCGGCGCTCAACGCCGCACCGTTCCTCTCAAACTCTCGCATCAAATACTCGCTCGCGCGTCTCGCCTCGCTCGTCGGCGCCGCGTCCGCGCCGACCGCTTTCATCGCCTCGTACACCTCCCTTCGCGCGAATGTCCCGTCAAACATCGCTTTCAACTTATCCTTCGCCTTCGTGCTCGCCTCTCGCACGTCGCGTTCGCGATGCGTCATCGCCGGAAGCGTCGCCGCGGCGCTCGCCTCGCTCGCGCGTCCAAGCGCGCGCAGCGTCGTTGAAAACGTCGATTCCCACGTCGTCCCGCGCGCGGCGTCGCGCAGCGCGCGCTCGTACTCGGAGACGATCGTCGTTACCAACGCATCGACGCCATCGGCGGTGATATCAGAGGTGAAGCGCGGCGTCGAGGGCGGTGCGGGCGCGACGGTGACTGGCGAAGCCTGGACGCGCATTCGTCTCGCGCGCGGCGGCGGTGCGCGCGCGCCGGGCGCGACGACGCGCGGAGTCGACGCGTGACCAACGACGCGTCTCGCACCGTTCTCGACGAGCGTTTTGGCGAGCGCGCTCGCGCGCATGTCACGGAGTGGCGCGGCGAGTCGGGACGGGACGCGCTACGCGGCGACGCGGCGACGCGCTCGCGGACGGCTTGAGTCGCTAGAGAATCTACTGATATTGACGATGACTAAATGGTTGAGCACTCGACGCGCGCGCGCCGAACGAGGGAAATCTAGAGGTATCGCACCAACGACGTGAAGAAGTGCTTGTCCGTGCACGCGCGATGCCACACGAAGGACGTCTTCGCCTTGAAACCGCCCTCGGTGGGGATATTTTGCACCCAATCCTCCACGTCTGATTCGGATTTCGTGGGCGATCCCGTGCGCGCGGCGGATTCGGCTGACTCTAACATCGCAGCCTTGCGCTTCGCGTGGGCGTCCGTCTCCATGTCGTCGCGGCTGTCTTCGTAGTCGTCGTCCGAATCGCGCATTAATCCTAAAGCCTCTTTCCTCATGTCCGTGCGCTCGCGACGGCGCGTCATGTCGTTGAATAGGTTCACGCAGAAGATAGCCATCTCCAATCCGTGCCCGATGAGCGGAGGCCCCCACGTGGACCAAGACTCGTGCATCACCGCCTTTTGAATCGTCGCCCCGAGCCCGCCCGCGACGGACAGCGCTAATCGCATGTAACTCATCGCCCCCGAACCTTTGGAGTGTACGGACTCCCACAACTGCGGCACGTATCGCGTGGTTTCTAAAACTGCGTTCGTCAACCCTAAGAAAATCGCATAACGTTCAAACTCAAAACACGTCGATCCGAACAACATCCTCGCGACGGGCGCCGCGAGCAACGCGCACGGCACCGCCCACAACGCTAACCCGTACCACGCCGCCTTACGCTTAGACATGACGTACCCAAAGTATTCCGTCTTGCGATCGCTCGTGAAGTGCGCCGCGAGCGGGTAGAGCGGTATCCACAGCAACGTGTAAATCAACGTGTAATACAGCGTCAACAGCGACGCCTGACACCGCTCGTACTCGTACCCCGCCGCTCCCGCGACGCACCGTCGGATCTGCTCGTAATGCAGAATGAACACATTCATCGTCGCGCACACGTTCGACACGTTCATCAGCGCCAACGAGCTCAGCGACAGCCCCTCCGAAGTCCCCAACACCACCACCTTCAGGTACTGCGGCACCGCCCCGAGCACGCACCCGCTGATGAAGACGAACATCACCGCCGTCGCCGCGTCGCTCGAGCGATACGCGTCGACGAAGCACGACGTGTCCGTCACCGGCCGGAAATCGACGCCGTCGGTGATGATTTTCGCGTGTTCGTTCAAGTCATCGAGCGACGACGTCCCGCGCGTCTTCGCCGCGCCGAGTCGCCGCAGCGTCGCCGCGCCGGCGTCCGCGACGCCGCTCGCGGACGTCGACGCGCTCGAGGCCGTGCGTCCGAGCGCGGCGACGCGTCCGAGCGTCGCCTCGACGACCGACGCGAGCACCATGCGCGCCGTTCTGGCGCCGTGGGTGTTGCGGGGCGGTCGCAGACGCCGACGCGCGGCGACGCGCGGCGACGCGCGCGCGCTCGAGCGCGCGAATCGCGCGAATCGCGCGCGGGCGTTCGAGCGCGCATGCGCGGACTCGCGCGCGCGCTCGCGCTCGCGGACGCGCGCGCGTGGACGCGCGGACGCGCGCGCGCGGGACGGATGGCGTCGAGCGCGCGCGACGGCGACGGCGATGGCGACGCGAAGCGGTCGATGCGCCGCGCGGCGCGGGACGCGCTGAGACTGATGACGACGGAGGCGATGCGCGCCGCGGACGCGGCGATCGCGGGACGGTTGAGGGAGATGAAGGCGTCGGCGAACGCGCGGCGCGTCGGCGCGTACTTGGCGAGCGAACGCCTGCGAGAGTGCTCGATGGCGACGTACATCGACGACGCCGCGGTGCGAGGGGCGACGGACGACGTCATGGTTTTCGTGCCGATCGTTGACGACGCCGGGTCGTCGTCGATGCGCATGCTTCACGTGCGAGACGTCGAGGCGGACGCGACTCGCGGCGCGTACGATTTGGCCGAGCCGCGCGAGACGTACGCGGACGGGTCGCGGCGCTTAGACGCGGTGAGGGACATCGCGAAGGTTGGCGCGTTGGACGTCGTCGTCGTTCCTGGCGTGGCGTTCGGCGAGGATGGGCGCAGACTCGGTCGCGGAGGCGGGTATTACGACGCGTTTTTGACGCGGTACGCCGACGAGGCGGCGCGCGTCGGCGCGACGCCGCCACTCGTCGTCGCCCTCGCGTACGGGTGTCAAGTCTACCCCCCAGGTGCCGTTCCCGTGGACGCGCACGATAAGTTAGTCGATATCATCGTCACCGAAACCCGCACGATCGCGTGCACCGACCGAGGCGTCGCCGCGGCGTCGTAACCGCCGCACTGCGGGACGCGCCGTGGCGACGGCTCGCGCGTCATGTCCGACACCGTGAGCGATTTTTGGCGCCAAAAATACGAAACAGACGCGCGAAAAAACTGGGACGTCTTTTACAAGACGCACGCGACGAATTTCTTCAAGGATCGGCACTGGTTGGCGCGCGAATGGCCGGACGTGTTCGCCAAACCTCCCGAGGAAACCGCGCTCGAGGACGTCGACGAGGACATGGGCGCGCGCGTGGACCGCGCGCGAGGTCCCGCGCCGTCGTACGCGCCTCGTGAAGACGCGCCGCGCGCGTTTCTAGAGCTCGGGTGCGGGGTCGGGAACACGGTGTTTCCGCTGCTCGAGCTCGACGCCGAAGCGACGGTGTACTGCTGCGATTTTAGTAAGCGCGCGATAGATATGGTGCTCGAACGCGCGGCGACGCTGCCGCCACGCGATCGCGATCGCGTCAAGGCGTTCGTGTGCGACGCGACGTGTGAGAGCTTGTTGGAGAACGTACCCGCCGGATGCGTCGACGTCGCCACGATGGTGTTCGCGCTGAGCGCGATGTCGCGAGAGAAGATGAAGTACTGCGTACGAAATCTATCGACCGTCATGCGAGACGGTCAACGAGGCGCAATATGCGTTCGTGACTACGCCGCGGGGGATTTAGCGCAGGAAAGGTTCGAAGGGAAGGTGGCGGCGAATCAAAAGTTGTCGGAAAACTTTTATGTGCGACACGACGGCACGCGCGCGTACTACTTCACAATAGAAGATTTGGTGGCTTTATTCGCCGAGGAGGGAATGGAGATGCGCGAGGTGTTCATTCATCAGCGCACGATCACCAATAGAGCGGATTCTTTGGACATGAATAGACGATGGATCCAAGCGAATTTCGCCAGCGCAAAAATCTGTCCAATGACGTTTGCGCCTCCCGAGCGTCTCAAACCGACGACGCCGTGGGGAAAGTGAACATCTGCGCATGGATGTGGTGGTGGTTGTTGAAAGTAGTACGCGTGGAACGCGTGGGGTGTTAGTGCGTTGGAACCTCTTCGGCGCGTCTTCGCGAAACCGTCTGGAAACGACACGAATGGACGAAGAACGATGCGCGCGCGTAAGCAATACGATGGTATTATTAATGTGCAACGATCGAGGCGATACGACGAGATCAATCAGCCTTCAAGAATCCCTTGGCGTCCAAATACTCGATGATTTTGTGCGCCATGTCTCGCGGCGGCGCCAAGACGCCGTCCTCCTTGGCGACTTCCATTTCAATCTCCGCGTTCACCGGTTCTTCGTACGGATCGTCGATGCCGGTGAATCCCTTAATCTTACCCGCCCGAGCAGCCTTGTAAAGCCCCTTCGGGTCGCGTTCCTCGCACACGCTCAACGGAATCTTCATGTACACCTCGACGAAGCGGTCGCCGACGCGTTCCCGCACCGCCAACCGATCCTTCTTATACGGCGAAATGAAGCTCACGAGCGTGATCATCCCGCTATCCGCGTACAGTTTCGAAACCTCACCGATCCTGCGAATGTTCTCCTCTCGATCGGCCGCGGTGAACCCCAAATTCGAGTTCAACCCGTGTCGAATGTTGTCGCCGTCGAGCACCTGCGCGATCTTCCCTCGCTTGAACAGTTCGTGCTCGAGCGTGTACGCCACCGTGGACTTCCCCGATCCCGACAGGCCGGTGAACCAAAGCACGCACCCTCGCTGCCCGAGCGCCCTCTCGCGCGTCTCGCGATCGACCGCGCCCTCGTGCCACTTGATGTTCGTCGACTCGCCCACCTTGTACGCGTCGACCGCGCGCGCGCGCGCGTGCGTCATCGTCGCCGGCGTCGCGAGCGCGCGCGCGTCGACCGCGCGCCGCGCGAGTTCCCTCGCTCCGCGGCGAAGCATGCGTCGCGCGTCGTGCGCGCGCGCGCGTGTGCGCGCGCGCGCGGGTCGACCGCGAAACCCTCGCGCGCGGGTCGATCGACGCGCGATCGATCGCGCGTCGATCGCGATCGACCCTCGCGCGAGTTTCGATCGCCGAAATTCGAACCTCGCCCGCGCGGGTCGAAAAAGCGCGGGAGAGGGGAACCGTCGCTGAGTCAGTGCCTTTTCACGAAGTCGCATGCGATTGCGCGCATCGCGACGCGCGACGCGACACACGGCGACGCGCGCGCTCGTAAACGACGCGCACCGACGCGAAATGACGTACTTTGAAGCGCTCGGCGAAGCGCTGCGCGATTTGCTCGAACCCGCGGCGGTGGGGGCGACGAAGGTGACGACGAAGGGACCGAAGAATTCGGCGCTCGCGGACGCGGACGTGACCGTGGACGTGAACGGCGCGGCGAGAGCGATCGCGGTGGACGCGAAGCAAACGTTTGAACTGCCGATCGATGGGGTGAAGTTGGTGGCGAAGGCGAATCATCACGGGGATCTGAGCGCGGACGTGGTGGCGAGCGGATTGGCGCTGAGCGGACTCGACGTGGCGGTGGAGGGATTGGCGCGCGATACCGCGAACGCGACGATCGGGGCGAAGCTCGCGATCGATTCCGTCGGGATCACGGCTGATTCGGCGTTGGCGGGCGGTGATATCGTCGCGAGCGCGTGCTACGCGTTCGATGATAACACCGCGCTCGGGGCCAAGGCGACGGTGTCGCCCTCGAGCGGGGGTCTGGCCGACTGGACGCTCGCGGCCCAGCGACGAGATGGACCGACGACTTTGAGCGCGGCGTTGAGTGATGGTGGGAATACCGTCGCTTTGGGCGTCACGAGCGAGCTCGACGCGAAGACGACCGCGGGTTTGGAAGCCAAGCTCGCGATGGGCGGAGAACGCAATTCGTTGAGCTACGCGCTCGGCGTGAGCAAGACGCTCCAATCCGGCGACACCATGCGTGTCGTGCACTCGAATCACGGTGACACGGACGTGACATACACCACGACGCTCTGCGAAGGCGCCATCGCCACGGGGTGCTTGCGTATGGCGTCCAAGGGGCATCACTACAAGACTGGCTTCTCCGTCGCGATGGGGCAATAATCCCCCGCCGTTCGTCGTCGCACCAGACTCATCGAACAAATTTTGTTTTACAAAACCAACGTGTACGTTGACCGACATGAATAAATATGTCCTACCGGTCTCTTTTCTACAGATCTACTCGTATACCCACGCCAAAGTAGGTGGCGAATAATACAATCTTGTCAATAACATGCGTATTCGTATTCAAACTTTTTGCGGTCTCTCTTCACTTTTGCAGCGGATTATACGCCATGGCGCTTCGGGATACATTCCGCGTGAGCGTCTGCACGTCTCTCGAGTGCTCCAGCTCGTGCGCCTTTTCCATGATGCTCTCCATCGTGGCGTCGGCGTCGGGGAACGATGTGGAAAATCCGAGCATGGAGACGCGATGTTGCTCGTCGGAATTTCTCGGCGAATCCGAGCCAGCTTGAAGCGAGAGTTGCTTGAGACTCGCGAAAGTATCACTGTCGCCTCGCGCCGATTTATCACGCACCATTGTACTGAATCGATTTATGACTTCGAACACGTTTCGCACGCTTTGCCGTCGCGCGCTCTTTTGATTCGACTCGTCAGGCGCCGAAGTCGACAAGACGTCCTTCTCTGCGGCTTCAACTTCGACCAGCGCTGCGTCGACGACTTTTGCGGCTTCGAGATGCCGCTCCTCGGCGATCGCGTAGTCTTTGTTCAGCTGTGCGATTTCGTCGTCGAGTGAGCTCGCCCAAGTGTGAGCCTCGTCGGACATGTTCTTCGTGGCGTTGTATTGCTCTTCGTACACCTTGACCGCAGCGTGCGCCATCTTGCACGCAATCGTCGCTCGTTGCGCCTCCATATAGCACACGCGCTCGTCGTCCGCGGCAGCATAATACTCCTCTATGCCGTTTTTGATTTCCTCATCGACGTCATCCAGCAAAGTACGCGTCGACGCCTCGAGCGCGCGCATCTCAGCCATGCACTGACTCGTGGCGTCATTTAACGAGGCTTCGGCGCGATCGCGTGCGGTGAGCGCGGCGGCGGCCTCGATGTCGAACACTTTATCGATCTTCTTCGGTGACTTCCGCCCCACCGCGTCGATAGCGTTCATGAGCGCCTCTTCGAGCCTTGACGTCATCTCGTCGTACGCGGTGAACATAGTCTTCGTGACGTTGGACGCCCGCAGGGCAAACTCCTTCTGCCTAAACTCCAACAAATCAACGCTCGAGTCCATGGACGTTCGCACGGCTTGACGAAACGTCGTTAAAATACCCTTTTTGCGGTCGCGCGCGTTCTGCAACGCCGTCCGCGCGGCGTGGATTCGCGCCGAAGCCTCCGCCATGTTCACGTCGGCGGCGAGACGCTTGTCTTCCAACACTCGCGTGTTCTCAAACTCGCGATCGCGCGTCTCTTCGGCGGCTATAAACGTAGCCCGAGCGCGCGTCGCAGACGCCAGTCGTCTACCCTTCTTTTCTTTAATCTTCGTCAAGTGTTCACCGATATCCGAATGCGCCCGCTTCGTCGACTTGAGCTCCCAGAGCGCCACCGTGTGCGCGAGCTTCTTCACCACGAGCGTCGCTTTGTGCGCCGCAGCGCGCGCATCGCCTTCTCTAGCTCGCGCGACGGTCACCATTACATCCCATGGCATCAATGTCGCCGTCTTCACGCGTGGCGGCGTCGATACAACCGCACCGTCGTCCTCGCCGCCGTCTCCGCCGCTCGACCCCGCGCGCGGCTCGTCGTGTTCGCCTTCGCTCTTCGCGCGCGCCTCCGCTTCCGCCTCTCGCGTCGCCGCTTCCGCCTCGATCACGAGCTCACGCAGCCGCTCTTCCTCCACGCGCGCCGCCGCGAGTCTGCTCTCCATCACGCGCGCCGCGGCCAACCGCGTATCGACGCCAATCGACAGAAACCAGTGCGCCTCCTCCTCGTGCTCCACCACCGGCACCGAGCTCGTGAAGCTTCCCCGTCGTTCGTGCGTCGGCATCCCGTAAATCGTCCCTCCGCCGACCTCGCGCCCGGAAGAATCGCTCTCGAATCCATTCCCGTGCGTCGTCGTCGCGCCGTCGTCGTCCCGTTCGCCGCCGCCGCCGCCGCCGCCGCTCGCCACCGCGCGTCCGCCGAACAGCCGTCCCCGCCATCCCTCCCCGTGTTCCTCCCCCTCGTCGTCGCTCAGTCCCGCGAACTTCACCAGCGACACCTTTCGCGTCATTCCTCGCTCCCGTCCCTCCAGATCGCGCTCGCTCCCGCACGGCGTCGTCGCCGCGCTCGACGCCGCCGTCCCGGTCGAGTGCGAATCGCGCGCGCTCGCCAATTCGCCCGCGATCGACGACGATTTCAGGATCGATCGCGCCGGCAGCGCGTGCGGGCCCGGCGGCGCGCGCTTCGTCGACGGCGCGCCCGCGCGCGCGCCGTCGCGGTCGATCGCGCGCGCGCACGCCGCGCCCATGATCGCGATCGGCGCGACGCGATGTGCCGCCGCGCGAACGATTCGACCGCACACCGATGCGCGCCGTCGGCGCGACGAGCGAGCGCGGCGTCGAGCGCGCGACGACCGCGACGCGCGCGACGACGCGCGCGACGACGCGCGCGGGCATGCGTCGAGCGCGGGCGCTCGCGCGCGCGCTCGAACGGATTCGGTTGACGACGAGACGACGAGACGTGTGGACGCGCGGCGTCGCGGACGGCGATGGCGCGGGCGCGCGGGACGGCGCGAGCGTCGCGACGAGCGATTCGCTCGACGCGCGCGCGGTCGTGGTGCGTGCGAGCGCGCGAGGGCGTCGAGGGCGAGGGATCTCTGGTGAACGCGCGCGCGGTTTGATTTTTAAAAGATTGGACGGAGGAAAGACGGGCGACGGGCGAGCGATGGCGGACTGACGACGACGACGCGCGCGCGAATGATGACGCAGGATCGATTGCGCGCGGGGCTGGCGTACGAGATGAGCAATGGGTGCGCGAACGCGAAGGGGAAGGCGTTCGACGATTTTCAGAGCTTTCTCACGGCGTCGCTTCGGGAGTTGGAGCGATCGCACGCGTCGCCGATGCTCGCGCACATGGTGCGGGATTCGACGGTGTATGGGAATTTGGACGTCGATCGACGACAGCGGTTGCTGCAGAATATGTCGACGGCGCTGCCTGGGGTGATTCAGCGCGGCGAAACGGCGCCGCCGGCGAGGTCGCCGCAGACGCCGCGAGCGTGGTCGCCGCCGAGCGCTGCGCCGGTGGTCGAGCGCGCGGGGGCGACGTCGGTAGTTTCATCGAACATGGGTGGTGTCGCGAGCGGGTCGAAGCGGACTCCGGCGGTGGCGGCTGCGAAGACGAAGGAGGACGCGCCGAAGACGAAGGCGCCGACGGTGTCGCGAGATTCGTCCGAGTTCCCCACCATTATTGTTTTCGATTTAGAGACCACCGGGTTGAGCAAGGAGAAGAGTCGAATCATCGAGCTCGCGGCGCAGTCGCTCTCGGATCCGTCCGCGGCGTTCAGCACGCTCGTGAATCCCGGTCGGTTTACGATTCCAGCCGCCATCACCTCGCTCACGGGCATCACCAACAGCATGGTGAGCGCTTCGAACGTGCCGTCGTTCGCGATGGCGGCCGAGCAGTTGGAAGCATTTATTGAAAGCGCCCGCCAGTCGCGCCCGGGGGCGCCGATCTTGCTTGTCGCGCACAACGCGCGTCAGTTTGACGCGGCTTTTATGCAGCATGAATACCGTCGTCTTGGGCGTGAGTTGCCGTCGAGTTGGAGATTCTGTGATACCTTGCCGCTCGCGCGCGCGCTGCTGCGTCCGGAAGGATTGGCAAAGTTCAACATGGATGTCCTACGGGAATACTACGGCGTGTCGATCGATGGTGAAGACACACAAATGCACCGCGCAGGGACGGACGCTCGAGTGTTGGCTGAAATCCTCAACAAACTACTCGAGCATCCCAATGCGAAGGACGACGAGCTTGGGTGCTTGGAGAAGTACTCATTTTCGCTCGGCGATCCGGGCGCGGGGAGTTTGAAGCGAGCGACCGCGGATGCCAAGTCTGAGAGCGAACGCTCGTCCTACGCGGGCGGCGCGCCGGGCTGGGGCGGCGGCGGTACAGTGAACTTGAGCGACGGCGAAGAAGCCGACGTCGGTGGTGGATGGGCCGCGGTCGATGAATTCGCAAACGAAGAAAATATGGAATTTGAGAGTGACTCGAGCTCGATGTCGTCAAACGATGTGCCTCTTCGAGGTATGCAGAAGCCGTTTTGGGCCGCCGAGGATCCCATCAACGGTATTCTCCCCGAAACTGTCGACTTTCAGAAACTCGCCGAAATCGCCGCTAAGACGGACACCTCCGAGCTTCGTCTCGACCTAGAGCGATGGAAAGAAACATCGATCGAAGCGCTCAAGGATAAAGTCCCGAAGTCGACTATGAAGGCGCTGAAAGCCGAAGGCATCAACACCATCGAAGCCGTATTGCGCAACTGCCCGCGCAAGTATCAAGAGTACAGCGTTTGGAACAAGTCTCTCGCACAAGGCACACAAGTGACCCTCACTGGGACAGTTCGTTCGATGCAAGTGCGCGATTACATGCGTGGGCGTGCGATCCCGAACACGGTGTTGGTCGAAGTCGACGTACGCGAGGACGAACTCACGCCGACAGAGGACGATCCGTGGGGCGCAAATAAGCCTCGGTGCAAAGTTAAAGTGTGGGACTACATTTCGAAGGATGCTCGCGAAGAAATGCCGATCGGTGCTCGGGTGAGTGTCCGCGGCACTTTGGGTACGGGCGATAGGAACTGCCAGTTCAGCGTGGACGGCGGTCGTGTCGTTCCGATTGCCGCAGATGCGCCGGTATTTGCGTCCGACTCGTCGGAAATTGTCGCCACGTACGCCAAGCGTGGAGCGATGAGCAATGTTGAGTGGCATCGCGCGGTGAACGCATCGATGGACATTTTCCTAGCGAAGCTTCCCGCCGATCCCATGGAGGTATCGATGGGCCGCGATAATCCATTGCTCGCCGAACTCGGATTGCTTTCGCATTCGGAGGCGGTGAAGAATATTCACAGGCCACGAAACGTCGAGGCTGTGGCGCAAGCGCGAGAGCGATTGGCGTTTGAAGAATTGGTTTTATTACAAGTGGCGCTTCTACAAGAACGCAGTCGTTTACAGGCGCTTCCCGTGTCCGAGTCGACCGAAGGCGTGTGCATTGTCGGCACTGCTCTCACGGACGAGTTGCGCAGCGAGTTACCGTTTGCGCTTACGCGATCTCAAGAGTCTTCACTCGAAGAAATTTTGAGCGATATGGCCGGGCCGGCACCGATGTTGCGCCTACTCCAAGGTGATGTGGGGTGCGGTAAGACTGTCGTTGCCGCCATGGCGCTCCTCGCGGCGGTCGGTGCAGGACATCAAGGCGCGTTCATGGCGCCGACTGAAGTACTCGCCACGCAGCACCACCGCGTGCTCACGGATTTGCTTTCACAAATGCGAGATCCACCGAAAGTGGCGTTACTCACTGGTTCAACGAAAACTGCTGAACGTGCGCAAATTCTCGAGGATTTGAATGACGGAAAGATTGGAATTATTGTTGGCACGCACGCTTTGATTCACGAAAAAGTTGTATTCAGCTCACTCGGCATCGCCGTCGTCGATGAACAGCATCGTTTTGGCGTGGAGCAACGCGCTGGATTATTGGCAAAAGGTAAGCTCCCACCGCACATGCTTACCATGAGCGCAACGCCGATTCCGCGCACACTCGCGATGACAAAGTTTGGCGAGATGGCTTTGAGCGTCATCGACGAGAAACCCGCTGGCCGTTTGCCAATCATCACAACGGTGTGCGGTGTCGACGAGCACTCGCAAGCCTACGATTCGATGTGCGAAGAAGTGAGCCGCGGCGGGCAGGCTTACGTCATCTTGCGTCTCGTGAACGAATCCGGATCGTCTCGCATGTCTGAAGTGAAGGGCGCGGAGGAGGAATACGCTCGTCTCGTGAGCAAGTATCCAAATGTACGATTCGGACTCTTGCACGGGCAGTTGGGCGCGGACGAAAAAGCCGCGGCGCTAGAAAAGTTTAGTTCTGGAGAAACTCAAGCCCTGGTCGCTACGTCAGTCGTTGAAGTTGGTGTGGACGTGCCGAATGCGAGCGTCATCATCATCGAAGACGCAGACGGTTTCGGTCTCGCCGCGCTTCACCAGCTTCGAGGTCGTGTCGGACGCGGCGCACGTCAGTCGAAGTGCTTCTTGTTACACTCTCCTGGCGCAGGGGAGAACGCGGAGTTGAAGGGAGATCGCGCGCGCGACCGTCTTCGTGTGCTCGAGCAATCAAACAACGGCTTCCGAATTGCCGAGAGCGATTTACAGCTCCGCGGCGCTGGCGAGCTCTTCGGCACGAAACAAAGCGGCCAGCAGGTGAACCTGTTCCACGCATCGATGTCAACAGATCTCTATTTACTCGAAGCCGCTCGCAAGGCGGCGGCAGAGATGATTTCACGCGCCTCCTTGCAACAGGAACCACTCCCGGCGCCGGTGACGGTCGCTTTAGAAACGCGGCCCGCGTTGATCCTCGACAACGCCATCATCTCTGGCGGTGCTCAAGCAGCGGCGACGAATTGATGAAACCCTAGTATTAACAATCGAACACATAGGCTCGCGCATGTTGACCATTTAGCGCTCACGTACACGCTAAACAAATCATTCGACGCGCGCATTTAACCCTGCTTTCGGGTATCCGAACAACCACTCGACGCATCGACCGCATACTCGCACTCAACCATGTCCACCATGTCCGCTTCCCTCCGCACCACGTCAACCGTCAACTTGCGCGCCTGCACGTACGTTTTCGGTCGCGTTAGCGCGTCGCGTCGCGCGTCACGACGTCGCGCACGTCGAGTAATCCGCCTTATCCGCCGAGGGCCGACAAACAGGGCGCTTACGACAGTGTCGCGGTGTCTTCTCGGTGCAGTGACGGCGCGATCACGAAGCGATAAAGTATACTGACGATGAACCGCGTTTTCGTGTGATACGCAGGACCCGACGCGCTAGCGTTCGAGCGTCCCGCTCGGTCACCGTGCGCGCCGCCGCCGACTACTCGCCGAAGAAGGCCTTCTTCTTCCCGGGACAAGGCGCGCAAACGGTCGGCATGGCGAAGGAGCTGTGCGAAGAGTGCCCCGCGGCGAAGGCGATGTTTGACACCGCGTCCGGCGTGCTCGGGTACGACTTGCTCGATGTGTGCGTCAACGGCCCGGCGGAGCGCTTGAACTCGACGGCGGTTTCCCAGCCGGCGATTTACGTGTCTTCTTTGGCGGCGCTCGAAAAGATGAAGATGTCGGACGAAGGTAAGGCGATGATCGACTCCATCGACGTCGCCGCGGGCTTGTCTCTCGGCGAGTACACGGCTTTGACCTTTGCCGAGGCGTTGTCTTTCGAAGACGGCTTGAAGCTCGTGAAGATTCGCGGTGAGTCCATGCAAGAGGCTGCCGATGCCACGCCCTCCGGTATGGCGTCCGTCATCGGCCTCTCCGCGGATAAGGCCGAAGAACTCGCCGCACGCGCCGCCGCCGAGTCCGGGGCGCCGTGCTCGGTTGCCAACTACTTGTGCAACGGTAACTACGCCGTGTCCGGCGCCATCCCGGCTATCGACAAGGTTGAAGAAATCGCCAAGCCGGAATTCAAGGCGCGTATGGTCGTGCGTCTCGCCGTCGCCGGTGCGTTCCACACCGACTTCATGGCCCCGGCCGCGGACAAGCTCAAGGCTGCGCTCGAAGCGACACCGATTAAGGAGCCGCGCATCCCGGTCATTTCCAACGTCGACGTCAACCCGCACACGGACGCCGCGAGCATTCGCGCCACGTTGGCGAAGCAGCTCACCAACCCGGTGCAATGGGAAACCACGATGACCACGCTCCTCGGTAAGGGCTTGGAGTCTGCGACGGAAGTTGGTCCGGGCAAGGTGATCAGCGGTATCATGAAGCGCGTGGATAAGGCGTTTGCGTGCGACAACTTCACCGTTTAAACTCGAACGCGTGTAATAAATTATTAGCTACAACATCCAATGGGTGCGTCATTAAATAATAGGGAAACGGATGCTACGGTTACTTGACTTGTCTGATTTTGCACTCGCGCACGAGCGGAAATTTTGTTTTGATGGCTTGCGCGATGGAGAAGGCGAGCGCTTTCGGTCCTCTAAACTTCAACACGCACACGCCCCTTTCGAGCGACTCCACGCTCGCCTCGCCCCCGTAGCTCGCGATAGACTTTCGAAGCTTTTCCAAATGCCCCTCGATCGTCTCGATCGTCATCTCTTCCAATTCACCGCTCACGTCGACGACTTCTTCCACGGCGTCGCCGAATTTTTGCTTTAAAAGTTTTTCGATCCCCCCCTTCATCGTCGCCGACGACGACGCGCACGTCCCGCACGCCCCATTCAACCGCACGACGATGATCTTGCCTTCAATCTTCACGAGCTCGACGTTACCACCGTCGGCGACCAAATACGGTCGCACCTCGTCGAGCGCTTCGTCCACGTTTTCCATCGTCGGCGGCAACTTCGGCGACTCGTCCACCGCGTCCGCGTTCTCCTCTTTCGCCGCCTCCGCGAACGGACTCACCACGCTCGCGCTCGCATCCGCGCCCTCGATTCCCGTCGCGCTCACCTCCGCCTCCGCCGTCCCGCTCGCCGCCCCGTCCTCCGCGTCCCGCGCCCCGTTCGCCCCCCCCGTCTCCCCCTCTCCCAGCGCCTCCCGCCACCGTCGCGCCTCCGCGCGCAGCGTCGCTCGCGTCGCCATCGCCGCGTTCCGAAACGCCATCACGCGCGCCGTGCGCGCGCCCTCGCCGTCCCGCGCTCGCGCCGCCCGCAGCGCCGTCGCCACGTTCGTCGCGTAGTCCACCCCCGTGCACGTCCCTCGCGCGTCGAAC
This sequence comes from Ostreococcus lucimarinus CCE9901, assembly GCF_000092065.1. Lineage (NCBI taxonomy): Eukaryota > Viridiplantae > Chlorophyta > Mamiellophyceae > Mamiellales > Bathycoccaceae > Ostreococcus > Ostreococcus sp. 'lucimarinus'. The sequence goes on from NC_009363.1 coordinate 447,721, forward strand.
GTCGCGAACACCCCCGCCGGCGCGTCGCGCGCGTACAGTTCCAGCCACGCGTCGACGCTCGCGCGCGCCGTGCCGTCCTCGGCGAGCGCTCGCGGCGCGCGCGCTCGCGCCGTCGCGCGCCGACGGTCCGCGCGCGCGCGCACGCGCCGCGCCGCGACGCGCGCGTCGCGCGCGCGCGTCGGCGCGCGCGCGGGACCGCGCGACGCGACGCGCGCGTCGGCGCCTCGCGTCGCGCGCATCGTCGGCGCGTCGCGCGGCGTCGCGCGGCGTCGGCGTGTGCGGCGCCATCGCGCGACGCGAGTCTTCGACGCGCGAGCGCGCGCGAGCGAGCGCGAGCGCGCGAGCGACGCGCGAGCGAACGCGCGAGCGAACGCGCGAGACGCCGCGGCGCCGACGCGACGCGCGCGCGCGAGAGGGCGACGACGCGAGAGGCGCGAAAACAAGATCGATCGCGAACGTTCGATCGACGACGCGCGCGCGGCGAGGGCTCGACGCTGAACACGAGGCGAAACGCGCGAAAGCGTCGTGAAACGCGCGCGCGCGACGCGAGATGTCGGCGATGGATCTGCAGGGCGTCGGGCGAGAGACGCGGAAGGCGGCGGCGGAGGACGATCGCGCGGAGGACGCGCCGGCGACGAACGCGGAGGACGAGAGCGAGCTCGATATTTGGCGCGCGGCGGCGTATGGGAACGTCGACGCGATGAAACGGATGATCGATGCGGACGAAGGGTGCGTGAACGCGCCGGATGGGTCGGGATTCCGCGCGCTGCAGTGGGCGGCGCTGAATAATAGAGTCGCGGCGGCGACGTTGTTGCTCGAACGCGGGAGTTCGATAAACGCGGGGGATAACGATGGACAGACGGCGCTGCATTGGGCGTGCGTGCGAGGGTCGCTGCCGTGCGCGGAGTTGCTGCTGCGGAAAGGAGCGGAGTTGAACGCGGCGGATTCGCGGGGATACGTGCCGCTGCACGTCGCGGCGCAGTACGGTCACACCGGGATGATTTATCACTTTAAAATGCGATGGAACATCGATGTTGACGTCACCGATCACGACGGTCGAACGGCGCTGCACTGGGCGGCGTACAAAGGGTTTCCCGATCCCGTCAAGTTGTTGGTGTGCATGGACGCGGACGTGTACCGGGCGGATAAGGAAGGCTGCACCGCGCTGCACTGGGCCGCCATCAAGGGCAAGAGCGAAGCCGCGCATTTAATAGTCCGCGCCGGCGGTTTGAACGCCATGACGGCGGTCGACGTCGACGGAAACACGGCGGAGGCGCTCGCGCTCGAGAAAGGCCATCACCTCCTGGCGAATTTCCTCGCCAAGGAGCAGCGCGCGCTTTTGAGGCGCGATAATTTTTGGACGCAAAAAGGCTTGGCTGTCGCGTGCCTCGGCCTCATCGTCGGATTGATGCTGATGTTCTCGCATTACGTCATCTTCGCCGAAGGCGTCGCCACGATGGACGTGACGTTGTCGTTTTGGTCGCTCGTCAGCCTCGCCTCGGCGAGCTGCGGATTGTACTACATGAAGCGCGTCTCGCAAGCCGACCCGGGGGTCGTCACCGCCTCTATTTTATCCTCCATTCGCCGAGGCGCGCGACCGAGCTCGGCGGCGCATGACGTGGACGAGCGATTAAATCACGCCGAGCTTTGGGCCGGAAACTGGAACCAGCTCTGCGTGACGTGCAAATTCGTCAAGCCGTTCGGCACGAAGCACTGCGCGGTGCGCGACAAGTGCGTGGCGCGTTTCGATCACTACTGTCCGTGGATGGGGAACACGATCGGGAAGAGAAATCACAGAGACTTCGTCATCTTTCTCATTCTCGAGTCTCTCGCCATGGCGATCGCCTTTTGCGTCGCCATCGCGCGTTTCAACGAAGAGTCTCCGACGGAGCGCTTTCGCTCCACCGGGGGCATCGCCTGCTTCGCCGTCTTCGACGCCCTCACTCTCCTCCCCGTCGCCTTGCTCACCGTCGCCCAGCTCAGTCAAGCCGCCCGGAACATCACCACCAACGAGCTCTCCAACGTCCATCGCTACGCCTACCTCAAATCCGCCGAGGGCAGGTTCGCCAATCCGTTCGACCGCGGCTCGTTCGCGCGCAACCTTCGCGCGTTTTTCCTCGTCGGCAAGAAGGAGCCTCTGATCGACGACGTCGCCGCGCGCGGCGTCGCCGTCGGGTTCGACGAGCGCCACCCCTTAGATCGCATCGCTTGATTCGTAATCAACGTTTCACAGTCGTCCCGCGCGTCCTCGTCGATCCGCCTCGTCGATCCGTCGTCGCCTCGCGCGCTCGCCTGGGTGCCCACGCCAACGGTCGTGGCATTTTCCACATCGATCGTCATCGCGCGACGCACCGTCGCGTCGACGCCGCGCCGATCGCGCGCCGCGCGCGACGCGAACGATCGACTCGAGCGCGACGCGCGACGCGCGCGCGCGACGCCGAACGAACGACGAACGACGAACGATCGAACGATCGAACGATCGCTCGCGGTTTGAACAGATTTGAAACCGAAACGACTCGACGACGGCGATGCCCAACGCGACGACGCGCGGGACGACGCGGACGATCGCGGGACGCGCGATGACGCGCGCGACGACGCGGTGCGTGACGCGCGCGCCGCCGAAACCGCGGACGCGGACGGGGAGCGACCGCGCGGTGCGAAGCGCGCCGGCGCCGGTGAGCGCGGCGCAGCGAAGAAAACCGCGAGGACGGCGATCGCGCGATGCGACGGACGACGATCGCGCGGACGATGGGAACGGTGGCGATGGTGGCGATTGGTTCGGCGGCGGCGGCGGCGGCGGCGACGGGGGCGACGGCGACGACGGCGAGGACGAGGACGCGTTTCGAATGGACGCCGACGAGTTGACGGCGTTCGAGCGCGCGTTGTTCTCGGAGATTGAGGTCATGGACGCGCACGCGTTGTACGCGTGGCAGAGCGCGTGCGCGGTGACGCTCGTCGGGTGCGTGCAGCACGTGATCGACGTCGCCGCGGCGAGAGCGCGCGGGTTCGGCGACGCCGTCGCCTTCGCGTGAGCGATCCGAGACGACGAACCGGTCGTCCGCGCCGACGCGCGCTGTACGCTACGAAGCCATCACGTGGAGTGTTGTGCATTATCTTTTTCCGATCCACGGTGTTGTATATCAGTTGTAAACGATGCGAAGCGAACGCGTTCGTCCGCACTTCGCCGCGCGCGCGATGGCGTCGCGCCCTCGAGTCCTCGTCCTCGCCCGCGCGTCGTCCGCGTCGTCCGCGACGACGCGCGCTCCCGAGTACCGCGCCGCGGGCTATCGCACGTTCGTCGATCCATCGCCGAGCGCGAGCGCGACGCGCGTAAAGATTGACTGCGGACCCGTGCGCGCCTACACCGGCGGACGTTACGACGGCGACACGCTCCGCGCGCCGTGGGATTCGGCGCAGACGACGCCCAAGGGCGACGGAGCGTCGAACTCGACGACGCAGCGCACGTACGTGTTCGACACGACGCTCGCCGGGGCGAGCGAAGTGCTGAGCGTGACGGCGGCGAGGCCGCTGGGAATAATCTTCGAAGACGACGCCGACGGACGCGCGCGCGTCGCTGATTTCGTGAAAGGGAGCGATGCGGCGCGAGCGAACGACGTCGCGGCGCTGGCGCCGTTCGGAAGGCAGTGCGCGCGACGAGGGGACGTGCTGCGGGCGTTCACGGCGACGCAGGTGGTGTATCGGACGACGGCGGCGCTGACGGGGGATTTGAGCGGTACGAAACGCGTGCGGACGCTGTTCGGCGCGGACGAGGTGCCGTGGGGGGAGGTGAGCGCGGCGTTGGCGAACGGGAGGGTGGCCGATGGGCCGATCACGTTGGTATTGGAACGCGACGGCGATCGCGAACGCGCCGAAAATTGGCCGAGAAGAGAAGAGGAGCTCGAGTTTAGGGGGTTGGGCGACGAGAGCACGCAGGCGAAGAGGCAGCGAGAACGCTTCGAATCGGATGAAGACACCGAACGGGCGAATATCGCCTTCGCGGGCGCGATCGCGGCGTTTGTTCTGTTGATCCTCGCCGGGTTCTCGTAGAGCTGTAGAGGAGAAATCGAAATCGCGCGCGCATTGTTTGTACATTGATTTATACATTCATTTAAAGTTTCCTTCGCTCGGCTTCGACTTTTCCTTTCAGTCTTTCGTGCGTGCGGTTTCGAGACGGCGTCGGCTCCGGCGTCGTGTCGGTGTCGATGCCCACGACCGTGCCGCCGGCTATCTCCTCCGCCAGCGACGCGTCGACGCTCAGTTTGTTCGACGTGTCCAGGAACAACATCAAGTCGCGATTTTCTTCCTCGAGTTCTTTGATTCTCGCGTCTTTTATCGCCAATTCGATCGTTTTACGCTTTTCAGCGCGCGTCGCTTCCGCCCTGAGCGTCTCGACGTTTTCAGCCAACGTATCGCTGAGCGCGTGCGCGTGCTCGAGCTCGTCGCGGAGCTGTTCAATCGACGCCACGTGCGACGCGTTCGCCTTTTGAAGCATTTTCAATTCACGTTTGGCGTCCTTCGCTTCGCTCATCGCTCGCGCCACCACGGCGGCGTTCCTACTGTCCTCGTCTTCTCGCGAGATCGTCCCCGCGCACCTCGCGTTGGCCGTCTGGAGCAAGCCTTCGAAATACTTGCGTTGCGATTCGAGCTGTGACGTCAAGAGTAAGTCGTACTCGCTCGCGATGGCGTCGAGTTTGGACGCCACCAGCGCTTCCTCGAGTTGTGCGTCCAAATCGCCGACGTCTGGCGCGCGAATCGGCGAGCACGCCGCGCCGCTCGCGTCCGAAGACGACGCCCTTCGCGTCGACGGCGGCGGCGTCAGTTCGACGAGTCCGCTCTTGCTCTGAATCAACCGGTGCACGAAGCCATCTGAGACGTAATCCCACACGCGTTGCGTTCCGAGCTCGAGCGCGTACGTGTGATTCGTCTCCGTCCAGTGATTCACCGCGCACGCCCCCGCGTAGCGTCCGCACCGCACTTCGCCGCAAATCAAGCACACCCACAAATCGTGATCCTTACCGCACGTCGCGCACCGCGCCTTGCTCTCCGGCTCGTGCGCGTACCGACACACCGGACACGACGCGTCCGCCCACCCGCTCAGGCACTCCGCGTGAAACGCGTGTTCGCAAATCGTCGTCACTATTCCCGACGCCTCCGCGTCCAGCCTATCCAGGCACACCGGACACGTCGGCACCTCCGTTCCCAGCGTCCCGCTCGCCTCCGCCCCCTCCTCCACGCGCACCACGCGCACCGCCACGCACGTCTCCTCCCGTCCCATCGCGTACCTCCGCCCGTGATAATTCTCCACGAACGCGTCCGCCGCGTCGCCGTCGTCGAACTCCAGCACCGCGTCGTACGTCGACCGCGCGCCGTCGCCGCGTCCCGCCACCGCGCGCACCGACCGCGTCGTCGCCATCGCGCCCGCGACGAATCGACAGAAATCCGCGATCGCGATCGCGCTCGGCACGCCGACGACGCACGCCGCGTTCGCGTTCCGTCGCGTCGTCGTCGCGCATCCGTCGTCGCGCGTCGTCTTGAACAATCGCACGCGTCCGCGCGTCGCGCCGACCGTCGGCGCGCCGTCGGCGCGTCGCGCGTCGTCGTCGTCGTCGTCGTCGTCGTCGTCGCGCTCGACGCGCGCGGCGTGCGCCATCGCGACGCGCCGACGGTCGTCTTTGACGCGTCACTCTCTGACGCGCGCGTCGATGGCGACGACGACGACGGCGCGCGTCGACGCGCGCGGCGCCTTCTTCGAGCGATTGCACGCGCTCGCGCCCGCGCGCCGGCGCGACGACGGCGACGACGCGCGACCGCGCGGGAGGTTCGCGCGCGCGCCGAGCGCGAGGGCGGCGGCGCGACTGCAGCGAAAGACGACGAAACGGGCGGCGCTGACGCCGCGAGGGCGCGCGCGCGCGGGCGACGCGCGCGACGCGCGCGATGACGACGACGGCGCGAGCGATTCGGAGGCGAGCGCGGAGGACGGGCGCGCGGACGCGGACGGGAGGGGAGGCGACGACGACGACGACGACGACGAAGACGACGAAGACGCGCGGGCGAGGTGGAGCTTCGAGAGACGGTCGGAGGATAAGCTGGAGGCGCTGCGAGAGCGGTTGAGGAAGAAGATTGAGAGCAGTCGCACGGCGAGGCGGGCGGTGGAGACGGCGGAGACGGCGAGGGATGCGAAGGAGTGGCGGGAGCGGAGGAACGAGGCGAAGCGAGAGAAAAAGAGAAAGGAACGCGCGAACGCGACGTTGACGGAGGCGAGGAGGGGGGAGAAGAGGGCCAAGGGCGTCGATGGCGAGGCGAAGGGTGGGATGGGCGCGGGCGGGGGAGGCGCGAGCGATATGGCGTTCGGTCGGATCACGACGGACGACGTCGCGCTCAACTCGGGGCGGAAAAAGAAGAAGGAATCCAAGGAAGCGCTTTTGCGTAAAGTGCAAGCGCGCCAGAAGGCGATCGACGACGCCGGTGGCGAGGAAGGCGGTGGTAAGGCGGTCGCGGAGAAATTTGCGTGGGAGGCGGCGCTTTCGCGCGCGTCGGGTGAAAAGGTTTTAGACGACCCAAAACTCTTGCAAAAGAGCATCAAACGCGAGGCCAGGGCGAAGAAGAAGAGCCGCGAGAAGTGGGAAGAACGCACGGCTAAGGTTAAAGAACAAATGGACGCGGCACAAACGAAACGCAAGAGCAACATCAAGGCTCGCAAGGACGGAAAGATGGAGCGAAAGATGGACAAGGCGTCGAACAAACGCAACCGTCCGGGGTTCGAGGGTCGAAGCGACGGCTTCATCAACAAGTAGTCGAGCGATGCGCCCACGTGTCATATTATTCTCATGTTTTTACATTCGCCGTAAGCTCTAAATTCCATAGTAGCCGTTGAAGTCGAGTCGCGATAACAGACTCGCAACGTTGGTGTCGACGTCGCCGGCGTCGTTCAGAGCGTTTAATAAATCGCCGAGGAAGTGCCGGAACTGCGACCGCGTATCGCTCGTCACGGCTTCGATCTCTTCCTCCAATGCGACCAATCTATCCGCCGTCATAGCGTCCATGCTATTCTCCTTCAACCGTTCGATGGTGTCTGCGAAACGCTGGCTGTCCCGGGCAAAGCGCAAGCACGCCGCTCGCGCGCGCTCCAAACGCTTCAAAATCTTGGGCCAGAACAACATCGCATCCTTCATGCAGGCCTCCAAAAACGCATCGTGTCCGGCGATCAGTTCATCCACGGACTGCGCGTCGTCCACGCGCGCGATCATCCTATCCCAATGAGGCTCGATGACCTCATTCGTGATGTAGTACAAATAGTTTTGCAAAAAGTTCAACATTCGCTGCGTGAGCGTGTGGGCCTGGGCGAACATGCGACCGAGTTGCGCGCCGCGCATGACTTGCAGACGCTGCCAACCCGCACAAAGTTCGCGTTCGGCGCACTTGAAATTGAACAGATGTCTGAAAAGAATTTGATACTTTGTCACGGCACGACGGTTGAGCACGACGCTCGCCGGCCAAGGCGTGTCGTAATCGAGCACGAAGGCATCGAATCCAGAAAGCTCGTCCCCGTCACCGGTGGCTTTCGAAGGAGTCACAGCGGCAGAGTCGTCATCATCAATGCTGGAAAGTTGTCTCGATAGACCGTGACCGTCGATAGAGCATAACAAGTCGTCGCCGTGGTGGTCGGTCGCCGTGCTGGACGACTTCACGGCGATATCCAAAAGCGTTTGAAGCTTGGGCAGACGAATGTCATCTGCGTCCTTTTCCAACTCAGACGCCGCGGTGTCTAGGAAATGCACGAGATAATCTCCTCGAGCGAGCAAGAAGTACATCTTCATGCTCATCAGTCGTGATTTCAACTCGCCGTCTTCCCACATGATTTGTAACAATTTGCGCGAAGCGTGCTCAAATCTATCGTCAATGCGATCCGCGTACTTCCCCGTGCCGATGATCATGTTCGGCCCGAAGTACATCTTACCGAGCCCGTCTCTCGGCTTCGCTGGGAGCTCGGCAATCGCGGACACCTTGGTCTCACGCACCGCGTTCAAATAGCGCCCCGTGGTGAGTATTTTTTGCGCAAGTTGTTTCCCTATGAATTGCGGAATCTCCTCGCGAAGGGAATAGCGTTTCGTCCAATACGCCGAGTTATAATCATCGGCCAGAGACGTTTTCTTCATCTCACGTTGCTCAACGATCAAAAACTCGTCGTAAGGATCGTCGACTTGTCCATCGTAAACCCACAGCTCGATGGCGCGGCTGTACGGCGCCGAAGTCGCTTTGCTCAAACGCTGCACCAAAGCCGACACCGCACCATCGCCAGCGTGTTCGCAGCCTTCTCGGTGCAACAGATTGAGTATGCTCGCACCTTTCAAATGGTACGCTCTGCTCGCCACGCTCGCCATGAGGCGCAAAGCCGGCGCGGCGGGTTGACAATAAAACCACGCCGCCTGAAGTGAAAGTGAGCCGATGTTGCGTTGGTGCTCGAGCTGCACGATCAACGTGTGCCAATCGTTCAGCAAATCGCGCATTTCCGCCGCTAACGCGTGGGATACGTAGCCATGCTTGAACTCATGCCGAGATTCGATGAAGGCACGCACGGTCGCCGCGTCCGAGCACAACGGAAGCATATTCTTAACCAACGCCGCGAGCGGCGCCTCGAGCCCCAGCTCAACCTCAAACTTTACTCGCGTCAGTCGATCGTCTTTGACCACGACACCCGAGCTCGTCTCGTCGTCTGTGCCCTTCCACGCGCTGATGTATCGCCCGTCGACGCCCATCATCGCGTATAACAAATCATCTAAAACCAGCAACTCTTGCTCGGCGGTGCCGTAATCGCTCAACGCCTTGACGTTTCTGTCTTGCTCCGCCCCACTCCCGAGATGCGCGCCCGTGAGAAACGGCCGCTTATAGTTCCAGTCGGGTAACTTTGGACCATCGGCGAGCTCGGTTGGTCGCGACACTATCGTGCGCTCTGGCTTACCGAACAATCCGCCCGAGCGTCTCTGCGAGCTTCCCACCGTCATGCGTCCGAAATCGCCAGCCAAGTTCGCGCTCACCCCCGACGCGCTCGCATCGCGCGAGCTCACGGAGCTCGTCATATTCTTTCCGAGCGCGGCGTAACGCTCTGGCGTCCCTAATCCACCCGGAGACGACACGAACGACGGCTCATCGCTCTCCGGCGTATCGCTCGCGCGTCGTCGTCCGCTCGCCGACGTCCCCATCCTCCCCGCCTCCATCTCCGCCTCCGCCGCGCGCGCCCCCGCCTCCGACACCGCAAACGCCAGCTCCTCATCGCTCGCGATCTTCGCCATCACCGCCAAATACCGATCCAACTCCTCCACTCGCAGCGCTCGCAGCCGGTCGCACTCCGCCGCGAACGCCTCCGCGCGCGCCCCACTCCTCTCGCTCAGCACCCTCCGCGACTGCGCGATCGCCACCTTCGTCACGTCGTACTTCGATATCATCTTCCCCAGCATCGCCGTCGACGCCTGCGCGAGCGATTCCGTGAACCGGTGCGTCGCGTCCAGCCCGAGCGCCTCGGTCAGCGCGCGCACCGCGCGTTCCAGCGTCTCCCGCGTCCGCGCGTCGTCGTCCGCGCCCTCGTCGTCGTCCGCGCCGTCGTCCATCGTCGCGCGACGCATCGCTCGCCGCGCGCGTCGCCGGCGCCGTCGCCCGCGCCGCGGCGCTCGAGTGCCGCGCGCGCGTCAACGGATTTCGAATTTTCCGACGCCGCGCGCGCGCGTCGATCGATCGCGCGATCGATCGCGCGCCGATCGTCCATCGATGGACCGTCGATCGACGCCGTCGCGATCGATCGATCGAACGGCGGTCGCGCGGGGCGAGATTTCGCCAAACGGCGGCGAATGCGAACGACGCCGTCGCGCGCGCGTCGCGCGCGCGCGCCGTCTCTCTTCGACGCGTCGAACCGACGCCGCGACCATGGTGCGTGCGCGCGCGATCGACGACGGCGCGGTGATGCGTTCGATGCGCGGGGTCGCGACGCGCGGGCGCGCGACGCGCGACGGGCGCGCGCGACGGGCGCGACGCGAGAAGCGCGATGCGAGACGCGTGGGGTTTCGGCGCGGCGACGCGGGGCGTCGATGGCGACGACGGCGGGCGATGGCGCGCGCCGGGGAGGGGGGAGAGGGTGGAGATGAATACGTGGGATCGATCGCGCGACGCGCGGGGACGCGGGCGGCGGGGGGGGCGACGGGGGGGGCGAGGGATGGGCGATCGAGCGATCGGCGCGACTGACGGGACGACGCGATGTTTCGACGACGTAGGGTATCGATCTTAAGGCTGGTGGCCGTAACAAGAAGACCAATCGCACGGCGCCGAAGTCTGACAATGTGTACTTGAAGCTCTTGGTGAAGGTGCGCGAACGACGCGACGGAGGGACGGGGGAAGGATGGGGACGACGGCGAGGAAAGCCCTAGCCGGGAGGTCGCGCGCGACGACGCGCGAAACGCGAAGGCGAGGCGATGATGATGCGATTGGAGAGACTGACGAATGATGATGCGCTCGCGATGACAGCTTTACCGATTTTTGGCTCGCCGTACGGATTCCAAGTTCAACGACACCGTGCTCAAGCGCTTGTTCATGTCGAAGACGAACCGCCCGCCGTTGTCCTTGTCCAAGGTGGCCAAGTTCATGAAGGGTAAGGAGGGCAAGGTTGCGGCGATCGTGGGGACGGTGACCGATGACGTGCGTCTCCACGACGTGCCGGCGTTGAAGGTGTGCGCGCTTCGTTTCACCGAAACCGCGCGCGCGCGTATCATCAAGGCGGGCGGACAGTGCATGACGTTCGACCAGCTCGCGCTCTCCGCGCCGACGGGTGAAGGCGTCGTGCTCTTGCGAGGTCCGAAGAACTCGCGCGAGGCAGTCAAGCACTTCGGCGCGCCGGGTGTTCCGGGCTCCCACGCCAAGCCGTACGTCCGCGCCAAGGGCCGCAAGTTCGAGAAGGCTCGCGGTCGACGCGCCAGCCGCGGTTACAAGGCATAAACTTAAACGCTTCGGGGCGTTTTTTTACTGTGTTTGTGATCAGATTAGCGACGCGCTTGGATGGTATAGCGAATTCTTTGAAATGTGAGACATCGAGCGTAAACTTAAAACATCTACACGACTTCCTACTCTTGCGGCGTAGCGTACAACTGGTGCTCATCTGGACGTGATCTCGACCGACTGCGACGAGTCGTCCTCCTCGGCGACTCGTCGCAGTCGGTGTACGTGATCTCGACCGACTGCGACGAGTCGTCCTCCTCGGCGACTCGTCGCAGTAGCGTACAACTGGTGCTCATCTGGACGTGATCTCGACCGACTGCGACGAGTCGTCCTCCTCGGCGTCGGTGTAGAATTGAGTCTTCAGCTGTCCACCGATGACCACGACGGTATACGCCGCCAACAGCGCGGTGATGGTGGAAAACTCCATCTCTGATAAGTAGCGCTCGCCCGTGAGCGGGTTGTGCGCCATGAAAAGGGTCAGTAAAACGCCCCAACCACCTACGAAGGTGGCCCAAAACGATCCGGCGATCCACACGGCGTCTCGAGTGAAGAGCGCGCGTGAAAGCATCAAGGCGTTACCGCTCGTGATGAACACGCTCGTGAGCACGGACAACCCCTGTAACAACTCTGGAGTGCTCAAATTGCTCGCGATTTGCGCCACGGGCATGGACATGAAGAGCGCGGTGGCGGTCCAACCGCTACATTCGCTCCATTTGCTCGGCAGCGCGTCGGCTCGCGAGGCGAAGACGAGCGCTAAAATGGCGAGCTCAGACGGAAGCCACCCCAGCGCCGGGGTCAACGCGTTCGATATGATCTGCGGCGTCGCGATGATGCCGATGATTCCCAAAGCGGCTTGGTACAGCTCCCACATTTTCTGCCCTCGCTCGCCGTGGGCGTAGTCGAAGTATCGCGCCACGCTGAGCGACGTCCCGGCGATGATGAACGCGCTCGACGCAAACATCACCGCCGGCGCGACGTTGTGAATGTTCCCCGTCCACGCGATTTGCGTGAGGAGCATGAACGACGTCGTCACCCCGATCGCCTGCGCCGCCGTCGCCGCGGGTTCGCGCTTATCGGCGAAGTAACTCAGCAGCAACAAGTTCCCGAGCATCCCGGCGCCGTACCCCTGCCACGAAACCGCGCCCAACGCCATCAAATCCCCCGCCATCACGTTCACGTAATTCTTCCAAATCTGCGGAAACGTCAGCAGCGTCAACGGCGCCATCGCGAAGAAGGACAAAGTCTCCGTCGTCGCGTCCAACTTTTCCAGCGCCGTCGCCTCGCCGCGCCGTCCCTCGATCGCGTCCCTCTCCCCTCCTCGTCGCGTCTCCCTCGCGCGCGTCGCGCGCGCCGTCCCTCCCGCGCCATCCTCTCGACCCTCCCGCGCGGCTTTCGCGGCCGTCGCGCGTCGCGCGTCGTCGTCGCGCCCCCGACTTCTGAGATTCGCCGTCGCGCGTCCAACGAACTCGCGTCCGCGCCGTCGCCCGCGTCGTCGTCCCGTCGCCTCGCCGCGCGCGTCGCGCGCGACGACGCGCGCGCGCGGCGTCACCGCCATCGCCGTCGCCCGCGCGACGGTCGTCGGCATCGCCGCCGTCGCGCTCTCCCGCGCCGTCGTCGTCGTCGTCGTCGATCGCGCGTCGAAAGATCCAATCGTCGATCGTCGCGTCGGTCGCTTTTTCGACCGTCGACGACGATCGCGCGCCGATGGGCGTTCGTATCGCGTCTGTACGAGACGCGCGACGCGCGCGCGCGACGCGCCGGCGCGCGCGATCGGTCGGTCGCCGCGATCGGCGCGCGGCGACCGACCGACCGCGCGCGCGCGTCGCGTGACTGTTTGCGCACACGGCGCGTCGACCGCGCGTCGCGCCGCGCGCGAAAATCTCGTCGCGCGGCGCCAGACCCTGACGTTGGATGTGTTTACCTCGACGTCGCGGCGCGTCTCGCGGTGCGTATTTCGGACGACGTTTGCGGTATCGATCGATCGCGGGCGATCGACGTCGCGCTGTCGGGCGATCGCGCGCGCGCGTCGCGAGACGGCGACGCGACGACGTCGCGCGCGATGGCGACGATGATGAACGCGATGGCGCGCGCGACGGCGCGCGCGTCGACGCGACGCGGCGCGCGCGAGGGACGCGCGAGGGACGGGGAGGGAAACCTCGCGCGCGAAGATTATCGGCGTCGTCGGGGGCGCGGACGTCGGCGTCGCGCGGGAACGATCGGCGGCGCGGCGTCGACGGAGGAGACGACGTCGACGCGCGGGCGCGCGGAGAGCGCGCGATACGACGACGCGGAGATACCGCGAGGCGTGGGGAGCGCGACGAAGGCGGAGCTCGCGCGGTGGCTGGAGGGGCGACGCCTGCCGGGGCAAAAGATGGCGCTGGAGGTGAACCTGGCGGAGGGACGAGGGTTGGTGGCGACGGAGGAGATCAAGCGGGGAGAGGCGTTGCTCGGGGTGCCCAGGACGACGCTGATCACGGTGGAGCGAGCGATCGCGGAGGCGAAGTTGGGGCCGAAGCACGCCGAGCTGCAGGAGTGGAGCGTGCTGGCGACGTTTTTGGCGCAACAGGCGCTGGCGTTGGAGAGCGGGACCGCGGGGACGTTCGGGGAGTACATCAGGGCGCTGCCTCGACGCACGGGGAGCGTGTTAGATTGGCCGGAAGATGAGGTGGATAAGCTTTTGAAGGGGTCGCCGTCGCGCTTGGCGGCGGCGGAGCGACAGGATAGCGTCAACGCGGCGATTGATGAGATTCGCTCGTACTTTCCCGAAATCACGGTCGGAGCGCTTCGATGGGCGTTCGATATTCTTTTCAGTCGTTTGATTCGTTTGGACGCCATGGGGGGCGAGCTCGCGCTCGTGCCGTGGGCGGATATGTTGAACCACAAGCCGGGGTGCGCGGCGTTCATCGACTTGAACGGCGACGCCGTCAACCTCACCACCGATCGATCGTACGTCAAGGGCGAGCAAGTGTGGGCGTCCTACGGTCAACGACCATCGAGTGAGCTTTTGATCTCGTACGGTTTCGCCCCAGAGGTTGGTGAAAACCCAGACGACGAATACGCCCTCACGCTCGGCGTCGACGTCAACGACCCGCTCGCCGACGCCAAGGCGCAAGTGCTCAGAGATATGGGCCTGAGTCCGGTGGAAACGTTCCCGCTTCGCTTGAACGGGTACCCGCGTCAGTTGTTGCAGTACGCGTCCTTCATTCTTTGTAACCCGGAGAAGCCGAGCGAGCTTAAGGGTTTGGCGCAGTCGGCGTTCACGGGGAGCGCGAACATCGGGCAGTCGATTTTCGATTCGGTGCGCGGCTTGACTAATGGCAAGGCGCGCGGGAAGCAAGGGGTGATTTTGGGTGGCGTCGCGGGTGAGATAGCGGTTCGAGAAATGCTCGCGGACTTGTGCGCCGAGGCGTTGAGCGCGTACCCGAACACGCTCGAAAAAGACAAGGGTCTGGCTCAAGGGCGCATGCCCGATTTCCCCGGCGCCGACGCGTGGACGGGCGTGGCGCCGGACGCGATCCGGGCGACGCAGCGTTCGGTCTCCGCGGCGCGTGTGCGCGTGTCTGAGCGACGCATCTTGGCCAAGACCGATAGTGAAGTGCGTTTGCAGTTGCGCAAATTGAAACAAAAGTCGTTGATGGACGACTTCAAGCAGTAGAAATCGCAGTCATCGCTTACCTTTTAATTAATTCCCAGCGGCTTTCACCTCGGCCGTGGATCGCGCTTCGTTCGCCGAGTCGCGCGCGCGCGCACGCGTAATGTTAAATTCGATTTTCTCTCAAATCTGTATTACACCCAAGCACCACTAATCGTCTAGAGCGATCTAATCGCTCGCGACGCGCGTTCCAATCCCTCGCCAATTCGCGAAACGACTTCACGCCTTAAGCTTCCGGGAACTGGAACGAGCATTCCTTCCCGGTGAGCTTCTTGTACACACCCGCGAACGTGTCGAGCTTGTACTCGGTCGTGCTGCGGTCCTTCGGGTCCAAGTACACCTTGAGGAGGCGAGAGCCGTCCAATCGGTAGCGCTGGCGCTTGCCGACAATCTCCGTCGGGTAAACCAAATCTTCCAACAACGCCGCGTGGACCGCGGTGAGAGTGCGAGATCTAGGGCGCGAGCGCGCCATGTTGTTCGACGGAACCGGCATAATGCGACGGTTCGCGACGATCACCACATCCTTACCGCTGAACTTCTTCTCGAGCTCGCGCACCAAGCGTTGTTGAATCTTGTGGTACGACTTCAACGCGCGGTACGGCACGTGAATCACGATCGCGGTACGACCGCCCGCAACCTCAACCTCAGCCGCGGAGTTGATGTAAAGATCCTTAAGATCCGCCTTGAGCTCGGCGTTCGACGCCTCGAGTTCGATCATGGCCTGCTCAAGAAAAGCGTTTCGCGCGCGTCAGTCGTCAAGCCCCGCGCGCGTCGTCCTCACCCATCGCACCATCGCGCCGTCTCGCGCCTATGCCCGCGCCCGTCCATCGCCGCGCACTCTCCCGAGCGACGCGCCGAAATACAATTCCCGCATTCATCGCCCTCGTCGCGCCGCCGCGCGCGCGCGCGCGCCCCGCCGCGCGCGCGATCGTCCCGACAAACCCTAAAGCCGCGCAACGCGCATCGCATCGCGTCGTCTCTCATCGTACCTGCGCCACGGTCTCCTCAAACGGGGTCAACGCCGCGCCGTTCGCCTTGACAATCTATTCGTTCGTAATCGTCTCTCCGTCAGTCGCGGTTCGAGGCGCGTCGCGTCGGGCGCGGCGCGGCGTCGTCGCGACGTCGCGATCGTCGAAAGCCCCAGCGCGCGCGCCGCGGTCGGCGCGGGCGCGGACGCGCGGTGCGCGGGACGGCGCGCGGTGAGGCGCGCGCGATGGTCGGCGCGTCGTTCTTCTCGCGGCGCACCTTCGTGGACGACATGTTCGCGTGAGTCGCTGCGCGCGTCGGAAAGACGGATGCCGCGACGCGCGCGGCGGACTCGAGGCGGTTCTAAACCCTCGTCCTTTTGGAGCGCGAGACGACGAACGCGAGACCAGGGCGAACGAGAGTGAACAAAAATAGTGTGTGTGTGCATTCAATAGAAGCCGCGAAAAAGACAGTTGAGCTTTGCTTTAGACGGGCATCGGACGGAATTTCAGGGGCTTGGGCTCTTCGCCACCCATGCGCTCGAGGCGGTGGGCCTCGTACTCGTCGTACGAGCCTTCGAAAAAGACGACGTTGGAGTCGCCCTCGTAGGCCAAGATGTGGGTGGCGATCTTGTTCAGGAACCAGCGATCGTGAGAGATGCAGATTGTGGTGCCGTTCCAGCTTTGGATGGCGTCCTCGAGGCATCGAAGGGTGGCGACGTCCAAGTCGTTGGTGGGCTCGTCAAGGAGGAGGCAGTTGCCGCCGCTCGTGAGCGTGCGAGCGAGCTGTAAGCGGTTGCGCTCACCGCCGGACAAAGTGCCGACCTTCTTTTGTTGATCAGCACTTTTGAAGTTGTACCAGCTGCAATACGCACGCGCGTTCACTTGGCGAGTGCCGAGACTGATTTCTTCGGCGCCGCCGCTCAAGGTGTCGAACACCGTCTTCTCCGGGTCGAGGCTATCGCGACTTTGATCGACATACATGAGCTTCACGGTCTCGCCCACCGTGAGTTCACCGCCGTCGGGCTTCTCTTCGCCCGTGACCATTCTGAAAAGCGTCGTCTTACCGGCGCCGTTGCCGCCGACGATGCCGACCACGGACCCGGGCGGGATGATACAGTTCAAGTCATCGATCAGCAGACCGCGACCGTCGTAGCCCTTGCGCACGCCGTTAGCGGTAATGACGACGTCACCAAGTCGCGGCGCGGCGGGGATGGTGATGGAGTCCAGATCTTGACGCGCTTGGAACTGCGCGGCGGCTTGGCAGAGCTCTTCGTATTGTCGAAGTCTCGCCTTACCTTTTTTAACCTGACCCTTTGCGTTCGAACGCACCCACTCGAGCTCTTGCTCGATTTGACGATCGAGTGAGCTCTTCTTCTTGTTCTCAGCCTCTAGACGCTTGCTCTTACTCTCCAGCCACGTGGAATAGTTGCCTTCGAACGGGATACCCTCCCCGCGATCGAGCTCTAAAATCCAACCGGCGACGTTGTCCAAGAAATAGCGGTCGTGCGTGATGGCGACGACGGTGCCCTTGAACGTCGCCAAGAACTGTTCGAGCCACGCGACGGATTGCGCGTCCAAGTGGTTCGTGGGTTCGTCCAGAAGCAAGATGTCGGGTTGCGAAAGTAACAACCGGCAAATGGCAACGCGTCTGCGCTCCCCTCCGGAAAGGTTTTTCACCAAAGCATCGCCTGGTGGGCAGCGAAGGGCGTCCATGGCGCGCGACACCGTGCGCTCGAGCTCCCACGCGTTGGACGCGTCGAGCTTATTCTGTAACTGGTCCATGCGCTTCATGAGCGCGTCCACGTCGGCGTCCGGCGCCGTCATATCCACCGCGATTTGATTGTACTCATCCAAATCCGCCTGCACCGCCTTCACCCCGACGGCGATGTTCTCAGCCACCGTTTCGCCGTCGTCCAAATCCGGCTCCTGCGCCAAGTACCCAATCTTTATCCCGGGCTCGAGATACACGTCGCCGTCGAACGCCGTATCCGCCCCCGCCAAAATTTTCATGAGCGTTGATTTCCCCGCCCCGTTCGCCCCCAAGATCCCGATCTTCGCCCCGAGGTACATTCCAAGGTTTATATTTTTTATCAGCTCCTTTCCGTTCGGCGTCACCTTGCGCACTTTGGACATGCTCAGGATTATCTTTCGCGTCTCCGTCTGGTACGCGCTCCCCTCCTTCACCTCCCCCGGGCTCTTGTACTTCCCCCCCGCCGGCTTCGCGCCCGCGCCGCCGCCTCCCGGCGCCGGTTTCGCGCTCGCGCCGCCCTTTCGCGCGCTCTTCTTCCCCGCCCGCGTCACCGTCGACGCCGCGCGCGCGCTCGCGCGCGCGCGGTGTCGACAACCCTCGAGCGCGCCGCCGCCCGTCGCGAACGCCGCGCGTCGCGACGCGCACCGCGCGCCTCGCGCCGTCGCGCGCGGCATCGTCGTCGTCGTCGTCGTCGCCATCGCTCGCGCGCGCGTCGGTCGCGCGCGGTCGACGCGCGTCGCGACGATCAGTGTCGTCACTGCGACGCGACGCGTCGACGCGCGTCGTCGCGCGCGCGGCGCGATCGCGACGCGCGAGTCGCGCGCGCATGTCGATCGCGCGTCATCGCGCGAGCGACGACGACGACGACGACGACGCGGAGGACGCGCGCGCGACGCGCGAGGACGCCGCGGCGGATGACGATGGGCGCGAGACGGCGACGGCGATCGCGCGGCGCGACGACGCGACGACGCGATGGTCCGCGGTGACGATCGCGTGCGCGTGCGCGGCGATCGGAACGGTGCTCGCGGTGGCGAGCGCGACGACGGGGGGGGTGGAGAGCGTGATGAGGGAGGGGTACGCGCGCGCGCGGGTGGCGAATTTGGCGAGCGAAGCGCCGAGACGGTACGGACGCGTCGATGGCGCGTTGGAGCGCGAGTCGGGAGCGATGGGAGCGCGAGCGATGGATGTTAAATCGGCGATGAAGTCGGTGTCGGCGTCGCCGCCGACGTGGTCGCCGCCGAAGCCGAAGCCGAAGCCGAAGCCGAAGCCGAAGCCGAAGCCGAAGCCGAAGCCGAAGCCGCCGTCGCCGTCGCCGCCGTCGCCGTCGCCGCCGCCACCGCCGAAGCCGACGACGGCGATCGAGCCGATCATCGATCCGAAGTGCGACGAATGGACGGCAAAGCTCGCGGCCGCGGCGTCGGCTCCAGAGTTTGAGTATGATTTTCCCGCGTACACGTGCTCGAACGAGCACGAGGCGCCGTGCATTCAGGATTTTCAATTCATGAAGCTGCAGCCGGACGCGTGCGATGTGTTGAAGAGGGACGAGGACTGGCCGGGGAGGTTCATGCAGCGAGCGCCGGGCGTCAAAAATGGAGGCGATCTCGTGCGCGCGCTGGGCGCTGATAATACGATCGTTGTCATCGGGGCTTCGATGACCAAACAAATAGAAATCGCTATGGACTGCAGCATTCGGCGCGCGGGCGTCGACAAGTCTCAATCTGCGAAAATCATGAAGCGATGGGGGTGGGCGAGATGGTCGTTCGATAGTCAAACGTGTGAACTGGATCACATGGTGGCGGCTCGGACGGGGGGTGACATTAACTATTGGTTCTCGGCGAAGGAGTACGTCGACGGATGTTGGAAGGATACGAAGGCGTTCGACATCAATGTGCTCGGTTGCGAAGGCGCCATTGACGACTGTGACGCGTCCTCACGCGTCGTCGTACTGATGTACAACATCGAGCATTACGGGGGACTCGGTAACGTGGAATTTTTCGAAAAAGAGACCGAGTTTCTCGTGAAGCGAGCCGTATCGTTGGGCGCCAAGGTGGTTCTCGCCACGAGCCCGCCTAAGCACTTCAGCGCCGATGGCGCGTATAGTAAAGAGGCATACATAACGAAAATCAAGAGTGAAACAGTGTGCACGTGTACACCAACGGTCGAGTCGATAGACAAAAACCCGGCGTGGCGCGGCTATTTCGAAGCCATCGAACGTCTGTCGCGAATACCGGGCGTTCTCGGCGTCATCGATATTTTACGGTCGTCCATGAAAGAATTCTACCGTAGTCACAAAGGCGGTCACTGCGGGTATTATGTGGACGAAGTTCCGGGCGAGAATTCGCAAAAGCCCAAGCGCGAGGTGAAGTATAAAGCGTGCTGCGATTGCACGCACTACTGCTTCGATCCAGCGCTCTGGGACCAATACTTCCTCGATCCTCTCGTCGACATTTTAGACCGCGGGACATCGCCCGCGAGTTAGATTCACGCAGCTATTTCCCTCGCGCGCGCGCGCGCGCGCGTTGTAACGCATCCAATCCGCGCCCGCTCGCCGCCGCCTCGCTCGCCCAACCGCTCGCCCAACCGCTCGACGCCGCACACGTCGGCGCGCCATGGCGCCCGCGCGTCGTCGCCCCGCGGTGCGCGCGCCGTCCAAGCGCGCGTCCTCTGCCTCGCGCGCGGGCGCGCGAGACGCCTCGCGCGCGTCGCCATCGCCGTCGACGACCGCGTGGACCGTCCTGTCGAGACTCTTCGCAACGACGTTTTCACGCCGCGCCGCGCGCCGCGAGGACGTCGAGCGACGACGAACTCGCGCGCGCGCGCTCGCCGTCGCGTGTGTCGCGTGCGCAGCGACGTACCTGCGAGAGGTGTACGTCCCGGCGGCGGTGCGGGACACGTTCGTGGACTCGCTGCCGGATTGGGTGAACGACACGGTGCTCGCGCGATTGCCGGCGTTGGAGTTGCAGCCCGAAACGAGGTCTCGCGAGCGTGGACCGGGCGTCGAACTCCGCGAACGAGGTCTGACGCCGAAACACCCGGTCGTCATCGTGCCGGGATTCGTGAGCACGGGATTGGAACTGTGGCGAGGAAAGGCGTGCGGCGCACATTTTTTTCGACGGCGAATGTGGGGAACGCCCGCGATGGCGCGCGCGTTCTTCAGTAATCAAAAGTGTTGGATGGAACACATGCGACTCGATGGACGCACAGGATCTGATCCGGAATCCGTTCGGCTGCGCGCCGTCCGAGGGCTCGAAGGCGTTGATTGGTTTCTGCCTGGTTATTTCGTATGGGGTAAGGTGATAGAAGAGCTCTCGGAGTTGGGATACGATTCAAACACACTTCACAGCGCGGCGTACGATTGGCGTCTGAGTCCCACGATGTTAGAGCGTCGGGATGGGTATTTCACTCGGCTCAAGAGCGTTATAGAGACGCTATACTCGGTGCACGGAGAGCGCGTTGCCTTGCTCGCGCACTCGTACGGCGATACGATTTCTAGATACTTCTTTGAATGGGTCGAGACACCTGTGGCGAAAGGCGGTGGCGGTGGAGGGAAGCGGTGGGTGGACAAACACGTCCACGCGTACGTAGACATAGCGGGCCCCATGTTGGGTATTCCGAAGACGATTCCGAGCTTGTTGAGTGGAGAAATGCGAGACACGGCTATTCTCGGGGAGCTCGAGGGAATGCTCGGCGGACTTCTAGAGACTGCTGTCGGGCGCTTGATTGGCACACAGATTAAAGAGGTTTGTGACACCTTTCGCACGTGGGGTGCGCTGTGGGCCATGCTCCCTCGCGGCGGCGCGGCGGTGTGGGGGGACGATGACGCCGGCGCGCCCGAGAGCGGCGCGCTGAATTTCTTCCTGCAAATGCGCGCCGCAGGCACGTCGCGCGAAACCAGCTTCAATCACACCGTGGATAGCGCTCTTGGATTCCTCTTCGAGCAACTCGCCGATTCGGTGCCGCACAACGTGGCCGAGTTTAGCTCGACCATCGATCGAGCGTCGCGAGAGCGACTGAAGACGCGCGTGCCGGACTTGGAGGCGAAAACGGCGCCGAACTTCGGCGACCCTTTGCGAAGTGCTCTGCCGAGGGCGCCGAACATGAAGATTTTCTGCCTGTATGGTGCGGGAAAGCCGACGGAACGCGCGTACGTATACGAGCGATTCGACGCCGACGCGCTTCGCCCCTACCAGCTCGACGTCCAGTCGCGAGATGCCGCTCTCACGCACGGCGTCTGGCAGGTCGACGGCGACGGCTCCATCCCCCTTGCCTCCCTCGGCTACGTCTGCCGCGAATGGCGCGTCAATCGCGCCCTCAATCCCGCCAACGTCTCCGTCGTCACTCGCGAGTACGCCCACCGCCCGCTCCCGCTCTCCGTCGGCGGCTTCCAGGGCAAATCCGAGGGCGATCACGTCAACATCATGGGCAACGAGGACATGATTCGCGACCTCCTCACCATCGTCGCCGGTCGCGCGCACGCCGTCCCCCCCCGCGTCGTCAGCGACGTCGACGCGCTCGCCGCGACGATTCGCGCCCGCCTCGCCGCCGCCGCCCCCCTCCCGTCTCCCCAATCCTTCTGACCGCGCCTTCGCTTCGTTTCCGACGCTTTAGCCACGCGCAGAATATATTTTCGCCGCGCGCCCGCGCCTCGTTCGCGCTTTCGGTCGTCGTCGTCGCTTCGCGCGTTCGCCTTCGCGTCGCGCTCGCCTTCGCGTCGCCGCGCCTCTATGCGCAAACAGTCACGACCGAACGACTTTCGCGCGCGCGACCGCGATCCATCGCCCGATCGCGTTCGATCGCGGTCGCCACTCGCGCGCGCGAGATTCGTCGCGCACGAACGCCGCGAACGCTCGCCTCGCGAGGGCGCGCGGCGGTAAAAGTCGCGCGCGCCGATCGCGACGCGCGCGCTCGACGGCGACCGCGCGACGGAGTCGACGACGCGCGCGACGCATCGTTCGAACGGTCGAAGGATTCGAAGGAATCGCGGCGGCGCGCGAAACCGAAGCGCGAGGGCGCGAGGCGGCGAGGAGACGACGCGAGCGCGCTGGGAATGACCTCGCGGGGATTGCCGATGGACGTGAGCCTGCGATTCCTGTCGGACGAGGACGATGGACAGCGCGGGGGGGGCGGGAAGCCGTACGCGCGGCGAGGCGGGAAGAAGGCGAGCGGAAGCGCGAACGGGAAAGGGAGCGGTGGATCGAGGGGAACGACGTCGGAGGCGAATGTGAAGCGGAGCGAGAAGTACGGGGCACCGAAACCGCGGAAACCGCGCACGTTACGGCTGGATGTGGACGAAGATCGAGTGGAGGAGTATTGCGTCGCGTTGCGCGAGCACCAGGAGTTGACGCGCGTGTACGACTATCACGCGAAGATTGTGGATAAATGCGACGAGTCGCAACTTCTGGCGTTCATGGCGCGCGTGTTGAAGTCTGTCATCGATAACATTGTCGAGGAGAACACCGCGCACGGACAGTACTTGGCGAAGGCGACGTTGAGATGCGACGTCGGCGCGTTGCACATTCTCGACGCGTTTTGCGTGACTCTCTACAAAAAGGCGGAGGAGTATAACAAGTATTCCCCGGATTTGCTCTTGCTCGAATCCGTGATGAGTGATTCGCGTCAAGACCCAGACGCTGCCGTCGATATGAACCTTCTCGCCATAGAATTCGGCTTCAACGCCAGATTGTGCGATTGCTTGAACAAAGTCATCGAAGAGACGGCGGAGAAGAAGGGGCTGACGGAGGCGGACAAGAAGCGCTTGCAACGACGATGGCGACTTTGGTTGAAGAACAAAAGCTTTGACGACTGCCGACCCAATCCATTCAATCATGCGCAGTTATCCACGTACGTCGAGCCGCCGTACACGATCAACTACCAGCTGCATACCAACGAGAGCGCGGTGTTCGCGGTTCTGACGTCGGACCAGATCAACCCCTTCGCGATGCAGTGCAAAACGCTCGGCGAGGCGCCGAAGAACGCTCCCGAAGAGATCGAAATCTACGACAGTAAAACCAAGAAGGGAAAAACGTTTCAGGAAATTGTCGACATATTGCAGAAGATCGTCAAGAGCCCTCGAGCGACGCAAGGCGCCCAAAAGGCCAAGGACGAAAACATCTTTCGCTACCAACGCTAAACGTTGAACTATATTTTTTGAACTATAATTTCGAAGAGGCTTCTTCGAAATCGTCGTCCGACACTTCGCCTTTCGTTTCCGCGGTAGACTGTTGACACACTCATTAGTGACGTACCATCGTCCAGTATAATAATTACCGACCACTGTTGTGCCTTTCTTCGCTTCGCCGCGTCTTCGCGCCTCGCGTCTCCTCGTCGCCGACGCCATCCACCGCCGACTCGCCTCTCGCCTCAGTTCACCGCGCGCTCGCGAGCGCCGCGCCTCGAGCGAGTGCGGTCACCATGCTCACCGCGCGCTGCGTCATCGCGCTCCCCGCGCGCCGCGCGTCGCGCGCTGCGTCCCGTCGAGCGCGCGCGCCGTCGACGTCGACGTCAGCCATATCTCCCGGTCGCGCTCTATCCGCGTCCTACGACGCCGCGGACGCGATCGACCCGATGTCGAGCTACGATGGCGCGTCCTGCGTCGTCACCGACTCCATCGACGCCGACGAGATCGACCGCACGCGCGTGGGGGAGACGCTGAGGGAACAAATCGCAAACATGGGAGGGGAGCAGCTGATGGACCCGCGAGACTTCGTGTCCACGGACGCGCAGCGACGACAGTGCGCGGTGTTGTTCGCGTCGTGCGCGGCGTTAGTCGGGAAGGGGATGTATGAGTTCGGATGCGATGGATTCACGGCGATGGAGGCGATGATGGCTGTCGGAACGATCGGGTTGGCGTACTGGACGAGCGACCTGGGCACGGGGATATTTCACTGGAGCGTGGATAACTACGGGAGTAAGGCGACACCGTTGCTCGGTGGGGTGATTGATGCGTTTCAAGGGCACCACAAATACCCGTGGACGATCACGAAGCGGCAGTGGGCGAATAATGTGCACACCACGTGCGTGGCGCCGCTCGTGTTCACCACGCCGACGCTGTTGCTCAACGATCGGGCGACGGATTTGATATTCGTCGGCGTTTTCACGTCTTTGATCGTACTTAGTCAACAGTTCCACGCCTGGAGTCACATGAAAAAGAGCGAGTTGCCGCCGCTGGTGCTCAAGGCGCAAGATATGGGGCTTTTGGTCGGACGTCGCGACCATGGGCAGCACCACAAGTCGCCGTTTGAGGGTCACTATTGCATAGTCAGTGGGTACTGGAATCCGATTCTGGACGGCAGCGGGTTTTTTCGCGCGCTCGAACAAGCCGTGTTCAAGGCCACGGGCACGGCTCCGCGCTGCTGGTCGGATGACGTCGAGTTCATCGTGCAGGAAAGCGCCCCCGAAGGCTGGGGGCGAGGCGTGCTCAAGTGAGCTCGTGAGTTGTATGAATTAAATTGCATTTTTCTATCGCGTACAGCTGCCCCTATTGGGCTGTTTGCGGTTGTAGTCGTTGATACATTTTCGCTTGTAAAAAGCACTCTCTGATGATACATGTCGTCCTCGGCGTCGGCGAAATCACGCTCGTCGCAACGCCAACATCTCGTCGACGACGTCGACGCAATCAATGTGACGATTCACCAACGCGATGTCGCGCGGCGAGACAGGCGCATTATTCGCACCGAGCGAGTGATCCGTGTGCAAACGATCGGCCTCCCACTGCCCCACTTCGACGCTCGCGCCGAGTCGAAGCAGCGTTCGAGCCGCGGCGGCTTCCCCCCACTCGCACGCAGAAAACAATGCCGTCTTTCCGTTGTAATACCTCGCATCGATATCCGCCCCACCGCGCACGAGTAATTCCACCGAAGCGCAATCTCCGCGCTTCGCCACGGCGTGCAACGGCTTCCATCCTTGATGATGGTTTCGACAGTTGGCGTCCGCGCCCCCTCGCAACAACAAGCCCACGCACGACGCCCGCGCGTCGTCCTCGACGCCATCCGCGCACGACGCCGACAACAACACGTCGTCCACGTCCATATCGTGCGCCATGAGCACCCGCACGCACTCGCACTCCGCCCTCGCCGCCGCCGCGCGTCCCGCTCGCCCGAGCGTCTCCGCCCAGTCGCCCGCGCTCGCCCCTCCCTCGCGCTTCTCTAGCATTTTCTCCAGCTCGCGATGCCGTCCGCGGCTCGCGCACAACGCGAGCGCGGCGCCGACGTCGGCGTGCGGGAACGACACGAGGACTTCCAGGGCGTCCCAGTTCTCGTGCAGGGCTACCTGTTGCAAGTCGGCAAACCAACGCTTCAAACGAGGGTCGTTGCGCCGCGCGAACGAGGACGCGACGCTCAGCGCGGTGGCGGGAACTTGCTGCGCGTGCGCGGCGCGCGCGACGGGGTGAGCCATCGCGTCGCGCGCCGCTCGACGACGCCGCGCAGTGGGGGGGACGGCGGTTTCGGCGGAGACTTGCTTATTAAAAGCCGAGTAGAGTATTAGGACGACTTCGTCTTGGCTTCCGCGGCGTCGCGCTCGGCCTGGGCCTCTTCTAATCCTTCGCAGTAATTCCACGTCACGCCGACTTCTTTCGCCAGAGCGGCGCGAATGAAGGTGGCGCCGAGGACGCCCGGGACGATGTACAACAGCGCCGGTTGGGCGGCGTCAAAGACGTTCATGACGACGATGGTGGTGACGATCCCGACGAGATAGCCGAACGCGACGGCGGGGAAATACGTTGTCACAGTCTTTCCGTCGTCGCGGACCGTTCGAGAGGCGGTCGCAGCTTTTTTGGACGCCGATCTCGTGAGCGACTTTCTCGGCTCGAGCGCCGCCGCGCGTCTCGCGTTGTCCATCCTCAAAATCATCGCCACGTAAAGCCCTGGAACGACGATATCCCCCAGACCTAGCATGCTAAACGGTCTATTAGCGCCCTCGATCGCACTGGCGGCGACTCGCGGGAAAAGTAGCTTGATCGGCGCGTCGAACGACCGCGCCACGCTCACCATCACCGGCGTGCAAAACACCCAAAACACGTCGTACACGAACAACCCCGCGAGCAAGATTGACCCGATCTGCACGCTATCAATCGTCAAATACTCGATTCCTTGCAGCGCAAACGACATTCCCAGCGCATTATTCGCCAACCAATGACGCGAACGAACGTACGCCGCCGTTCCCGCCAACGCCGCGACGCCCGCCGCCGCCTCCGCCAGCGTGCACTCCGCCGTCCACCGCTCGCCGTTCACCCACTTCATCTCCGGCACCGAAAACAGTTCGTAGCTCACGAGCTCGCGTCCCCCGAACGCAAATTTGTGCACGACCGGGGTCAGGATCGCGCTCATCGCCACGACGCCGAGCATCCCAAAGTACGCCGTCGCGCACACGTCGAGCACGTTTTTGGGCAAAAACTTGAACGCCAGAAACGCCCCGAACAGCACGCACGACCCGAGCAGAGGGAACTTTTGCGCGTCTTCCTTGGTCATGACCTCTCCCGAGCCCTCGCTCGCCGGTCGCACGCTTCGGTACGCGCCGGCGACGACGCTCAGCGTGCTCACGGCGACGATCTGGGCGTTGGGATCGACGACCGCGACGGTCGGCGCGAGCGCGCAGAGCAGCAGGGCGACGTGCGCGAGCGGCGCGGCGATCGGGTCGGCGCCGACCATCGTCGGACGCGCGCTCGAGGGCATGGCGACGTCGCGCGGGTGAGTGACGAGACGACGAGCGCGCGCGAGGGGAAGACGAGACGACAGACGACGCTCCGATACAAACTTACGACGATGACGTCGTCTACGAGCGCACCTCCCTCGCGGTGCGCGCGGTGACTACTCTATCAGCGCGTCCGCTCGCCGCGGGCGCGTCGGCTTGCTGCTGTAACTGCGCCTCGGTCGCCTTGGCGAGCGCGTCGTTCGCGTACCGTCGCGCGAACCGCCGCGCGGCGGCGAGCGCCGCGCCCCCGTGCGTCCCGACGCGCTCGAACGTCGTCGCCAGCGCGTGATCGACGCGCGACTCGTTCGCGACCAAGATCGGCGCTAAGAACCTATCGTACACGTACAGCGCGCCCTGAAACCTCGGATGCCAGAGATAGACGCTAAACGCCACCTGCGCCGCGCGCGTCAGTCCTTCGATGTTCGAATCCTCCGCGCGCGTCCGCGCGTCGCGCGCGTCCCGTCCCGTTCCGGCGGTCACCGGCGCACCTTACACTCCCAATACATCACCGCTCGTCCCCCGAACGCGCGATCCAGCGCCGGCTGCGCCGCCATCCACGCGCTCGCGACGACCCAGTACACGCACCACCCGCGCGCGTTGTCCGCGCGCTTGCGGTCGTGCTCGAGCGTCTTGTACGTCAGGTACCCCGGGTAGAGCAGGACGACGACGCGGAGCACCGCGTCGGCGATCGCCGCGCTCGGCATCGCGCGCGCGCGTCGGCGACTCGCGCGTCGGCGACTCGCGCGTCGTCGACCGCACCTCGGTCGGTCGCCGCGGTCGCGTCGTGATTTTCGGAGCGTTTTTTTAGTAACGGTCGCCGCGACGAGGGCTGCGAGCGCGTCGAAGGCGCGACGGCGCGCGACGACGCGCGGGAGACGGCGACGCATGGCGAAGACGTGGACGCCGTTCGAGCGCGCGCGCGTCATGCGCGCGGGACGCGCGAAACACGTCGCGGGGAGCGAGGCGTACGGAAGGGGGGATTACGGCGAAGCGATTGCGTGCTTCACGCGCGCGCTGGAGATCGACGCGCGGAATCAGTTTGCGCTGTGTAATCGAGCGCTGGCGCGGTTGCGACGGGGTGAGGACGGCGACGCGGCGCGAGCGCTGGAAGACGCGAGGGCGTGCGTGAGGAACGCGCCGACGTGGCATAAGGCGTGGTTTCGGTTGGGGCAAGCGCGCGCGGCGAGCGGGGCGGAGGTGGAGGCGCTGAGCGCGTACGCCGAGGCGATTCGATGCGACGAGTGCGGACAAGATCGGGATGAGTGCGAAGCCGTGATGAAGAAATTGCGCGCGCGCGTGGAACTGGACGAGCGGAAGGCTGCGGAAGCGGCTGAGGCTGAGGCGCGGCGCGCGGTCGAGGTCGCGGAGGAAGACGACGAGATTGAACGCCGCCGCGCGAGACGCGAGGCGAAATTGGAAGCGAAACGCGCGAGACACAAAGTCGCGGAAGAAAGGCTGAGCAAACAACTGGGATATCCCGAAGGTATGAACGCGGTGGATGTGAACGCGTACGCGGATGAGTCTGATGATAGCGACGATAGCGCGCTGGAGACGTATGACGCGTGCGGGCGGGCGATGTTCATCGAGCGGAAAATTACAGACTTTGTCAGCATCGCGAGGCGCCTTCGAACGAGCGTGGGCGCGACGAAAACGATGGACATGATGTGCGAGTTGCGTCGGTACGGATGCTGCCAGATTTCGCTCGGGGCCGCGGTCGGGGCGACGGCGAAATTTAAAGTCGCCGCCGACGCGGCGGATCGATGCGCGCTGCCGTACGTCGTCATCCCGGCGTGGCGGGAAGCGTCGACGCCGTGGCCGATGTCGCTCGCGCAGTCGCACCAAGACGTTCAGGATGTGATGTGGCTCATGGAAACAGTCGCTCGCGTGACCACGGGAGCGATATATGAAGACGCAGGAAAATCTGAAGCCGAGCTCGACCGCGCGCTCGATTCGCCTCTCAGCGCGGGCGTTCTCGAAAGCGCGCCGTCCATCGACGAAGTTTCTCTTTCGGCGCTCGTCTTCGCGAATGACGAATCATTTCTTCGCGCTTACGCTGAGAAGAACTCGGCGCTCGTGCGCTTGGATTGGCTCGAGGCGTACGAAGAGGAAGACGCCGAGGCGGATGGAGATTCGACGCTCGTGGAGCTCTTCGTGGGCGCCGAGTTGACGCGCCGACTCGATGACGAATTTATCACCGTGGACGAGCTCGACCCACGCGATCGCGACGGGCACGGACCCGATGGCACGAGTTTCGCGTGTCCTAGGGCAAAGCGTCCCGCCGATCGCACGCGCGTTTCATTTTTTCTTTGCCCGAAGAATTCGAATAGCCATTTTTAGCGCCAGTCGCCTCATTCTTTGACTCTTCCCCACAACACCGCATGGATCGCGAACTCGCGCTCGTCGACGACAAAGCATCGAATGTACTCGATGTAATCACCCGACTTCGCTCGGACTTGCGCTCGATCGGCGCGTGTCGCCGTGACGCGTCTCGCGCAGACGCCTGCGCGTCGTTTCGACGACGCGAGCTCAAGGCGCAAACCGCGGCGTGGATGCTCAAACGGCGCAAACTCATGAAAAAGACGCTCGGCGAACGTAAACGTGCGCAACTTCGTGAACTTTTCGATGCGCTCGACGCCGACGGTGGCGGTGAGGTTGAATTCTCAGAGTTCGTCACGACGTGGCAGATGATTGGCGGTCGAGACGCGGCGTCGATGCGAGTCGCCCGCGAGCTCTTCGCCGCGATAGACGTTGATGGCTCGCAATCCATGGACTTTGACGAATTCGCGCTGCTGATGAGCGATCTCGACAGTCGGCACGTTCTCGGCGGCGGCGCGAACGACGACCGAGGAGCGTTGTTTCGGCAGGCGGCGGCGGCGCTGCAGACGCGCCGAGCGATATCAGACTTCATCTCGTTTTGGGGCACCGCATCGGGCGGCGCGCACCGGTGCTGAACCGATGCGATCGAACTGTCTTTCGTCGCCGCGTTCGCGGCTCTGTCGATCGCTGCGTTTCATCGTCGCGTTCGCCGCGGAGCGTTCGCCGACGACGTCACTGCGCGACTCTCGAGTCGTCGCTCGGATGCCCACCGACGCCGCCCCGCGCTGCGTCGCGTACGACGACACTCGCACGGCGTGCGTTGTCGGCACCGCCGCGGGAGAGATCGTCTTCCGCGAGCGCGCATCGTCCGCGAGCGCGCTCGACGCCGCGGCGGTTGAAGATCATTCAAAACCGTCGGCGTCGCCCTGGACGCGTCAGGCCTCCGCGCGCGCCGCGGACGATACGTCCGCGATCGTTGACATCGCGCTGAGCGATGCCGCGCACGGGCGCGTGATCGCGGCTGCCACGGCGAGCGGAGAGGTGTCGTTTTGGCGCGCGAGCGCGAGCGGCGACTCGAACGGGACGCCGCGCGTCGAACGCGTCGGTCTCGTGCGCGTCGAGGGTGGCGCCAAAGCGCGGTGCGTCGCGTTCGCGCCCTCGCACGATGCGCTAACGCTCGCGGCGGCGTGCGATGATGGCGTGGTGCGGTTCTACGAACCTCGAGAAAAATTGACGGCGACGGCTTGGGAGTCGACGCTGGAATTCGAGGGGAAAAAGCCGGGCGGCGACGCCACGGCGTTGGCGTGGCGACGCTCGAGCGAGCGAACGAGTGCGGTGAACGTTCCCATTTTAGCTGTCGGTACGACGTGGACGAGCGAGGCGCGGCACGGTGTGAGTGTCTTGGCGTACGACGAGAAGTTCCGACGATGGAACGTCGTCACGGAGATGGAGGATGGATTGACGACGAGCGCGAGACATTTGGCGTGGAGCGCGACGACGACGGCGCGCGGGGCGTTGAACTTAGTCGTCGCGAGTGGTTCGAAGTGCCTGGTGTACGAGTTCACGGGCGTCGTCATGAGAGGTGTGGAGGACGCGAAGCAAATAGGTCGATTGGATCATCCGTGCGAGGTGAACAGCGCGGAATGGAACGCGAGCGGAAGCGTCATCGCCACCGCCGCCGCGGACGGCGTCGTTCGTTTGTGGAGCGCGAACTTGAAAGATGGAACTTGGCGCGAACAGACGATGGGACAGACGATGCAATAACATAACTACACGAATTAGTCGACGCGTAACGAGACGCTCGCGCCCGTCTCGTCGAATCGCGCAAACGCGTTTTCGGTTTCGTCGTCGCCGATTCCGGCGTCTCGCACGCACTCGAACATCTTTTTGCCCGCCTCTCGCGCGGTTCGCACGTGTACCTTGAGATCGTCGACGTCTTGCGGGGGGTACGCTCCCGCTCCGATTTCTTCGACACAATTTTGAAACTCCAAGCACGCGTCGACGATTGGCTCGAGCGCTTCCAGCCGCGCCGTCTTCTCTTTCACCGTCGGTAAAATCAAAGCCTTCAACAGCGCGACGCACTCCTTGACGAACACGCGCAGAGCCTTCGCGTTCGCCATCTCCGTCTCGCTGAAATCGTCGTCGCAAAATCTCAAATCATCCTCGTCCGTTCGCGTCGAAGCCGCCGCGCCTTCCTCGTCCTCGCCGAGCGCGCGCATCTCGTCGTCCACGTCCTTGACGAACCTCGCGCACGTCATCAAACGCGCCGCCACCGCGCGCACCGCATCTTTCGGCGCCTTTGCGAACGCTTTCGACGCCTCCCAAACGGCGCCCACGCCTCGTCGCACGTTCGCCGCGCGCCCTTCCCTCGCCCTCGCGCACGCCGCTCGAATCGTCGCCTTCGTCGCCTCGCAGCTCGCCCGCGCGAGATTCGATATCTCCTCTCGAAAGCACCGCCCCGCGTTTCCGCGCGCCTCGAGCGTCTTCGCCGTCTCCAGCGTCAGCGCCGCGTGCGCGTCGCGCAGCGCCGCGAGCACCGACCGCGCCGCGTCGTCGTCCTCGTCGAACGCGTCGTCGTCGTCGTTAAAGTACACCCCGACTGCGTCGCCGTCGCGCGCGCGTCCGTCGTCAGTCCGAATCCGTCGTCGTCGCTCGCGCGACGCGTCGTCTCGCGCGCGTCGCACCTTTCGCCGCCTCGGCGTCGAGTCGCGCGCACGCCGCGACGCACGCGCGCGTCGTCGCCGCGCCTTCGTCGTCGCCGCGCTCGCGCGCGCGCGCGTCGCGCGCGCGCGTCGTCGCCGCGTCCGCCGCCGGGACGCCCTTCGTCGCGCCTTCGTCGTCGCCGCGCGCGCGCGCGCGCGCGGTGGACGCGCCCGCGTCGCACGCGCGCGCGAGCTCTTCGCCGTGCGCCTCGAGATCGCGCGCGCGCGGCATGGCGACGCGCGCGCGAGTCGACGTCCGCGGCGTCGCGCGTCGAATCGTTCGCATCGCATCGCATCGCATCGTCTCGCGTCGCACCGCGCGTTCCGTCGCGTCTTCGCTCGCCGCTCCATCATTCCAAATCGTCTCCGTCTACGTCTCGCTTCGATTCGCGTCGCGCGCGGCGCGTCGTCGCGCGCTTCGATTCGTCCGCGTCGCCGTCGCGCGCGCGTCGTCGTCCTCGCGCGCGTCGACCGCCTCGCGCGTCTCCATCGCCGCGCGCTGGCTCGGCGTCATCCGCGTCGTTTTGACTCTATTTTTTCTCGCGAGTTTTCCCTCGTTCGCCGCCGTCACGCGTCGTCGTCGCGCGTCGTCCTCGCGCGCGTCGGCTTCCTCGCGTCGGTCGAGCGCCTCGCGCGCGGCGATGTACGCCATCCCGCCCGTGATGACGACGAGCAGCGCCGCGGCGACGCCGAACGCGAGGCCGACGAGCGTCTCGCTCGACGTCGCGGCGTTCGCGGCGTCGAGCGCGGCGTCGTTCGCGCCGCGGCGCGCGACGTCGCGGATTCGCGCGGACGCGGATTCGCGCGACGCGACGCCGCGCGCTTCGACGGACGCGCGCGCGATCCGCGGCGTCGCGCGACGCGACGCGCGAATCCGCGTCCGCGGACGCCGCGTCGCGACGTCGCGGGACGTCGCGACGGCGACGCGCGCGATGGATGCGCGCGGCATGGCGTCGAGTGACGACGACGCGGTATCCGCGCATCGCGACGCGCGCGCGCGCGACGCGTCGGCGCCGCGCGGCGACGGCGCGATGCCGCGCGCGCGCGCGGACGCGACGCGGGACGCGCGTCGGCGCGCGCGCGACGCGGGACGCGCGACGACGACGCCGACGGCGCGAAATCCGCGACGGCGCGCGCGACGGCGCGCGAGCGCGCCGAAGCGACGCGCGAGCGCCGAGCGCGTCGCGGAGACGGGCGCGAAGAACGCGTACTTCGCGCGCGTCGACGCGACGGCGCTGGCGGAGGAGGAGGCGCGCGACGACGACGACGCGAAGACGACGCGACGAAGACGCGACGAAGACGACGGGACGGGCGACGCGGCGACGCTCCCGCCGGTGTTCGCGGCGGTGACGCGCGCGACGGTGACGGCGATGACGACGGCGAAGGCGCGGCGACGGGCGAGCGATCCCGCGGGCGCGGTGCGGAGGATCTTTGACGAACGACGCGCGAGACGGGCGGCGGCGACGATTCGGACGACGACGACGACGAACGCGGGACGAAGGACGAGCGAGCCGACGCCGGCGCGCGCGCGATTCGCACGCGCGTTGGATGGCGCTTTGGACGACGCTTTGGACGACGCGGAGGCGAGCGGAGGGGCGAGCGCGCGGGATGGGGACGACGACGCGAGCGACGGGGCGTACGGGTTGTTGCTTCGCGCGGCGCGAGACGAACGCGCGGCGAGAGACGCGTCGTTGCCCGAGGAGTACTCGTTGCAGGAGGTGCGAGACGGCGGCGCGGCGTGCGAAGATTTGGTCGCGCTGTCCGTCGCGTTCGAGCGCGAGGACGCGCGCGTCGGGTCGCTCGCCGGCGGTTTGGGGGGCGCGGTGGCGCACGTCTTGCGAACCGCCTCGGGCGAAGCCGTCGGGTACACGTTGACGTACGAAAACCGCGCCCCGGAGTGGGACCGCGCGCGCGCCGTCGTTCTTCCTCCGCGACTCGCGCACGTGTTCATTCGTCGAGATCACCGCATGCGAGGACTCGGAACGGGTTTGGTGAATTGGTGGCGACGTCGATTCGCGCTGCGATGCGCTTTTTTCGCCGTCGATTCGCCCAACGACTCGATGACGCGAACGTTGCTTCGCGTCGAATGCGCGCCGGCCACGACGCGTTCGGGTCACGGCGCGTCTAGTGTACATTACATAGCTCCAGTCGCGGCGTCTTCGTGAGCCGAGAGGTTTCACGAGCGCGCGGCGCGCGTTGTAAATTTCTATTCCAGCCGGGCGGGACCTCGGTCCGCCGTCGCGGCGATGTACTTACCAGTCTTTCTGCAGCGGTCGACGTCGTACCCACCGACGAGTTTCGCGCGAATACGATCGGGTAGCTTGAGCGACGCCTCGACGTCAGCCTTCGTCGCCCCGCGGCCGAGCAAGCGTTCCATGTGCTCGCGGCGCACGCCGTTTTCGAGCACGTCGCGCGTCTCCACGCCGCTCTCGTGACTGTCCCATCGAACGCGCTCTTGAAGTTCTTCGTGCATCGCGCGCAAGACGGCCTGCGCCAAGGCGAGCTGACCTTGCGTCTCGGTTATCTTGGATTTGAGGTCTTCGGCGTCGCAATCTTCCAAGTCGTCAAAGTACACGCCGCATTCGCGTACGTTGTACGATTCCCCGGTGACTTGGCTCGTGAGCGTCAAACCTTCGTGCAAGCGATCGATGAGATCGGCATCGACGACGCGACGCGTGAAACAGTCTTCGGGAATGACGCCGCACGATCCAACCTCGAGACCGCGACGTATTTCTTCTAGATGCGCGATTCGCAAGTGTAGCGCGGCGACGCGACGATCGCGTTCGGCGATCTTTCGCACCAAAGGTTCCGCCTCGCTTTGGAGCCCTCTGTATCGGCCGAACTCTTCCGCGAACTTCCCCTCCCCGCTCCACGCGAATTCGTACTTGGTCTTTCCCTTCTCGTACCCCTCGTCGCCCTCTTCTAATTTCCGCGGCGTCCACACCTCGGGATTCTTCCCGACGCTCGCCGCGCGCGTCCCGAGCGACCGCGCGCCTTCGGCCACGACTTCACACATCGCACTCGCGCACGCTTCCATCGCTGGATGTAACGGGTCGATCGTCAACGCTCCGTCCAACACTTCGCACGTCCCTCGACCGTCGTCATCTCTCGCGTTACCGAATCGCAGCTGCACCGCCGCGCCGCGTTCCGCCAACGTCCCGAGCTGTCGCTGCGCCACCTCTCGCGCGTCTACGATCTTCGTCAGCCTCGGTTCGATCGATCGCGTGAACCTCACGCCGTGAATTTCGATCAAGCACGTATCGCACGCGCGCGACACGCGCCCGTCGCCGTCCTCAACGCGCGTCAAGCGCGTCATGTGCCCGGTCGTCCCAGTCGTCGTCGCGCGCACGAGTTTCGAGCGTTTCGTGCGGTCGAAGCGGAACGCGATCGTCTTCGCTCGAACGGTGGCGTCGGCGGACGAGGTAAACATGACGCGCACGTCGTGCGCGACGTCGGTCATCGCGCGATGGCGCGCGCGCGAGTGCGGACGGCGTCAGCGTTCGCGTTTCGTTTTTTTCGAGCGTTTCTCGAGCGTTTCGACGCGCGACCGCGCGTCTCCGAAATGCGCGAAACACCCCCCCGCGTCTCCGCGTAGTTCGCGTCGCGCCCGACCGCACGCAGACGCGCGCGGTGGCGATGCGAGGCGGTACGCGTTACGTTGACTCCGTGCGCACGATCGCGCGTCTCGCGCGATGACGGCGCGCCATGACGCGCGCGCGCGAGCCGGTCGACGCCGCGTCGTCATCGTCGCGGTGTTGGCGGCCTGGGCGTGGGCGACCGCGGCGAGTGCGGCGCCGTTCGAGAACGCCGCGGCGCTCAAAGCAGCGGTGAACAATTGCCTCGCGGCGAGTCACACGGGTGATTGCGATTGCTCGAGCGCGTCTGTGGACTGTGGGGCGGCGGGGAGCGACGCGATGTCGCAGTGGGACACGAGTCTGGTTCCGGACATGAGCTACTTGTTCCACGACGCCCGTTCCTTCAATCAGTCCATCGGGAACTGGAATACGAGTCAAGTAACGAACATGGTTGGGATGTTCTTGTACGCCGCTGCTTTCAATCAGCCCATCGGGAACTGGGACACGAGTCAAGTGACTAACATGACTGACATGTTTGCGATCGCCCGTTCCTTTAACCAACCCATTGGTGACTGGAACACGAGCCAAGTCATGGACATGCGTTTTATGTTCGCTACTGCTTATGCTTTCGATAGTCCTATCCGCAACTGGGACATCAGCCAAGTGACGAACACGAGTTACATGTTCTATTCTATTGCTGCATCTTTCAATGTTTTCAACCAATCCGTCGAGAACTGGAACACGAGCCAAGTTATGGACATGCGTGGGATGTTCGGGAACGCACGTTACTTCAACAAGCCTATCGGCGGCTGGAACACGAGCCAGGTTACGGACATGCGTAACATGTTCGTTACCGCCTCTTCCTTCAACCAGCCCATCGGTGACTGGGACACGAGCCAGGTTACGGACATGCGTTACATGTTCGCTACCGCCTCTTCCTTCAACCAGCCCATCGGTGACTGGGACACGAGCCAGGTTACAGACATGCGTGGAATGTTGGGGTCTGTGTCCTTCAATCAGCCCATCGGGAACTGGAACACGAGCCAGGTTACAGACATGCGTACGATGTTCGCTACCGCCTCTTCCTTCAACGCGCCTATCGGTGACTGGAACACGAGCCAAGTTACAGACATGGGTAGAATGTTTTACGCAGCCTCTTCTTTTAACCGGTCTATTGGCGAC
The DNA here is from genome assembly GCF_000092065.1 of Ostreococcus lucimarinus CCE9901. Lineage (NCBI taxonomy): Eukaryota > Viridiplantae > Chlorophyta > Mamiellophyceae > Mamiellales > Bathycoccaceae > Ostreococcus > Ostreococcus sp. 'lucimarinus'. Next base: position 484,536 of record NC_009363.1, read on the forward strand.
TGGAACACGAGCCAAGTCACGGACATGCAGTCGATGTTTTACGCCTCTTCATTCGATCAACCCATCGGGAACTGGGACACAAGCCTAGTCACATACATGAATTCGATGTTCAACAGCGCAGTTTCCTTCAACCAGTCTATCGGTGGCTGGAACACGAGCCGAGTGGTGAGCATGCAGTCGATGTTCGCGAACGCATTTTCCTTCAACCAGCCCATCGGGAACTGGAACACGGGCCGAGTGGTGAGCATGCATTCCATGTTTGACAGCGCAGTTTATTTCAACCAGCCCATCGGGAACTGGAACACGGGCCGAGTGGTGAGCATGAATTCCATGTTTGACAGCGCAGGCTTTTTCAACCAGCCCATCGGGAACTGGGACACGAGCCAGGTTACAGACATGAATTCCATGTTTGATAGCGCAGGCTCTTTCAACCAGCCCATCGGGAACTGGAACACGAGCCAGGTTACAGACATGAATTCCATGTTTGATAGCGCAGGCTCTTTCAACCAGCCCATCGGTGACTGGGACACGAGCCAGGTTACAGACATGCATTGGATGTTCCAGGGTGCCTCTTCCTTCAACCAGCCTATTGGAGACTGGGATACGAGCCAAGTGGTGACCTCGTACTCATTTAGCGAAATGTTCAAGGACGCAACGGCGTGGCTATGCTCACACACACACAATACGTCGGATCCGATGCATTTTCAAAGATACTACGATGGTCCACCGTCTTTTTGGTTCGAGTCAGCGGCTGGAATCGGTGCAGTGTGCTTGTCTCCACCACCGCCAACCACACTACCGTGTGTATATGTCGCCGCCCCTCCGTTGACCGCAAGGTCGACTGGAACCGCGAGGTCGAGTGTCGCACTCTCGCTATATACGACAGTCATTATCATATACTTCCACGCCTGAAACTGAGACAGAAACTGAGACATCGCACATTCACAAATCCTACAAGGATATGATACCGTAGTCATAGTGGATATATACAGTGCTGCTCTCGCATTTCCAGTTCCTACCTGATGAATACTGGATTATGGGGTGATTTTCAAACAAGTGTAGAGTACTAGCCTCCATTTCTCGCTTGTTCTTGAAATACAACTTGAATTACAACTCGAGGCAAACTGAGGGCGTCGAGACATAATCGCCATCACCTGTCGCAGCGCGCGCGAAAATCTCTATCACGACGTCGGCGGCGGTGGCGGGCGTGAGTCCGCACGCCACGACGGGAACGACGATGATAGAAACGTCGTACACGCGCCGAATCGCCGACGCGAGAGTCTCACTGAGCGCCGAATCGACGCTTAAATTATGATACAGTCGGCATGTGGACACATGCGACGCGGTCAGCTCGGCTTCGCCTAAATACAGTGCGATTCGTGCCAAGATGTGCCCGTTGGTGAGCTCATCACTTTTCAAGACGGCTTGTTTGACGCTGATTGAACACTGGAGGAATCGCCCTGGGCGGCGAACGCTCGTCGATTCCATCACGTCGCAAGCCGAGTCGCCTCGCACAGACTCGCGCACGAGCGTTTCCTCGCCATCGAACGATTCTTCGTCGCCGAGAGGTCCTGTGCCGACGAGCAACGTGGGAGCGATCTCACCGATGGCGTTCTTTGGAAGATCGGTGACGGTGAGGTACGTCGTCGTCGGGCGCCATAGAAATCTTCGTCCACTCTGCGCGACGACGCGTTCGAAGGACGCCGACATCACGTTCGCTGGATGCACGCCCTCTGCTTCGTAGTCTGCGTTGTACTTCGCACTAGTGTAGAACGTCACCGCCAGCGCTCGTTCACCAAGTGGCGCACCCGTGATGTCTGCGACAGCGACGGCGCTCGCCATCGCGCGGTCGAGTTGGGCAACTATTCCGGGCACCAAGTCTAACGTTGTCGGCTCCATACCGATTTGCCCGGCCACGTACGCCAGGCCGTTCACACGAATCGACTGACCGTACGGCCCGATGCACGCGGGAGCCCACGACGACAGTGACTGCACGTGTAGTGATTTTCGTTCGTTACCGCCGTCGAGGATGAACAAGCAATCAATCTGAACCTTGGCGTCGCCGGGCAAGCACGTGGCGACGCACGCGCGGGCGCTGGGCGCGACGGGCGGCATGTATCTAGAATACACGCCATTAACCGTTGCGAACTGGCTCATATCATCTAGATAAACGTGCGTCATGGCGACATTACGCCACGCCTCAGTCGCCCCGTCCTCGCCGAGTTTTTCGGCGACGAGAGCGCGCATCGTCTGAAAAATAGCCTCCGCACACGTTTCGTGCGTCTCGCTCGCTGGATCTGCGGCGCGCAAAGACACCGAAAGTATCGAACCCACTAAGCCTATCGTGTGATGCACACGGCAGGTCGTACCTGTGACTGCAACGCAACCTTCGGTTTCGGCCGTGAACTCCAACGTCGCGGACGCCGTCGCCGACGCTCTCACGCGAGGCGCGTCGTCTTCGACCCAAATCACCCTCCCGGGCGCGATTTCATCCCCCTTCTCTTTGAGCACGACGTCAAACGCGTCGATGACCAAGTGACCGCTCGGCGCGAATCGATCTTCGCTCGTCTTCACCGTCCTCGTCTCCGTAATCGCCAAACTCGCGCGAGCGAACATCGGACAATCCACCACGAGCGTCTCAAACTCCCCGCCTTCGCCCGCGCAGTGCGACCCGTACTCATCTTCAACCCTAATCAGCGTCTCCCTCGCGTCCGCGATGGACATCCCCAAGTGTTTCCCCGGATCCAATCCCATCGCCGCCACCTTGACCAGACGCGCGTCGACGCCCTCCGCCTCCACCCGCCGTAAAACCTCTCGCTGTTCCACGCGCCACAGCGGCGCCAACGACGTCAGCCCCAGGCTCGCGCACACCGCTTCCACCCGCAACCGCTGATAATCGCTCAGTATCGCCCCCGAGCACACGCTATTCACATCCGGTCGCTCGCGTTTCGCCGCCGCCAACGCCGCGCGCAAATCCTCCACCTCGTCCCCCTCCTCTCCGTCCCCGTACTCCAGCCCCAGCGCCTTCGACCGCCCCGTGATCCGTCGGCGGTACACGTCCAACCCCGCGCACGCCGCGAACGCCCCCACGCACTCGTGCGCGACCGTCTGAAAGCAGTGCGAGTCCACCTCGCGCGTCGCCGCGTCCCTCGGGCACAGGTTGACGAGGCACGCCACCGTCGCGTCCGCGCGCCTCGACGTCTCGATCGCCGCCAAAACGCCGTCCTTGCCGCCGGACACGAGCGCCGCGCACGCGTACCGCCGCTCGGGCATCGCGACTCGCGACGCCGCGCGTCGACGCCGAGTGGCGTCGACGCCGCGCGACGTCGACGCCGCCTTATCCGCGCCGCACACGTCGACGCCGCGCGCGAGCGACGCGAACGCAGAGCGCGCGTGCGACGCGCGCGCTTCCGATGGCGATGACGACCGCGCGAGGGGCGACGGCGACGCGCGCGCGCGCGAGGGCGACGACGATCGGCGGAAAGAAGAGGGATGGCGAGACGACGCGCGCGCGAGGACGCGCGCGGACGCGCGCGCGCGCGGACGCGCGCGAGGCGCGCGAAAAAACGATGGGACGACGCGCGGCGATCGGCGTCGCGGCGATCGCGCTGCACGGAGGAAAACGGAACGCGGCGCGGGCGGAGGAGGAGGCGGCGGCGACGGGGACGGCGACGGCGACGCCGCGGGGGACGGCGAACGCGCTGGACGCGTACGAGATGGCGACCAGGAGCGGTGGGAACTCGAACACGGCGAAAGCGATCGTGAATAAGGGCGAGAAGAAGAGCAAGGTGAAGATTGAGGCGAAGGAGGCGTCGAGCGGGCCGCCGGGGGCGCTGCTCGGAGCGATTCCCGTCGTGCTCGGTCTCGGCGGATTCGCCGCGTTCAAATCGTTGAGCGGCGGGTCGTCGGCGGATGACGACGATGACGACGAGCCGATTCGTGCGCCGCCGAAGAAGCCGTCGTTGCCGAAATTTGAGGCGCCGAAGGTTGTGCCGCCGAAGTTTGACGCGCCCGAGATTGACGCGCCCAAATTTGAAGTTCCCAAGTTTGAGATGCCGAAGATTCCGGGCGTCGGCGGCAGTGGTTTGCCACCGGATGCGCCTCGCGCGGGCTTCCCATCGCGCGCGGATTCTTTCGCTGAGGAGGAGGAAGAACAAGAGGAAGAAGAGGAAGCCGTCGAAGACGAAGACAGAGAGGCGCGCAAAGCGCGCCGCGCAGCTGAACGAGCCGAGCGCGAAGCCGAGCGCGCCGCGCGGGATGCTGAGCGTGAAGCAGCTAAGGCGCAACGCGCCGCTGAGCGTGAAGCCGTCGAAGACGAAGACAGAGAGGCGCGCAAAGCGCGCCGCGCAGCTGAACGAGCCGAGCGCGAAGCCGAGCGCGCCGCGCGGGATGCTGAGCGTGAAGCAGCTGAGGCGCAACGCGCCGCTGAGCGTGAAGCCGCAGAAGCTGAACGAGCTCAGGCGAAGGAAGCCAAGGCGCGGGAGGCGGAACGCATCGAGCGCGATCGCAGCGCCGAAGAGAGAGACGCGGCTGAACGTAAGAAACGCGAAAAGCAGCTCATCGAACAGGAGCGCGAGCGTATCAAGGCCGAAAAGCGAGTCCGTGCGGAACAACAGCGCGCGGCCCGCGATGCGGAAAAGGCTGAGCGCCAAGCGGAAAGGGATGCGCGCGAAGCGGAGCGACAGGCTGAAAAGGAAGCTCGAGCCGCCGAGCGAGCGGATCGCAAGGCCGCAAACGCTCTCCTCAAGTCCAAGCCAAAGTCAGCGCCGGAACCCAAGGAAGCCAAGGAAGAGAAATCGTTCACGCAACTCTTTGCGAAAAAGAACGTCGAAGACAGCGAACCACCGGCCAAAACGCAAGTCATGAAAAAGGCGAAGCCCGAGCCGATTGCGCGAACTCAAGTCATGTCCAAGAGTGGGAAATCGTCTGGCGTGGCCGAATTGCCATCCAAATTCCCGAGCGTTGAGGATTTGGAAGGTTTAAGCAAGGAAGAAAAGCTTGCGATCGCCGATGAGGCCGACGCCTTCGCCGAACGCTTGGTTCGTAAGGCTGAAGCTGCGGAGAAATTCGCCAACGGTCCGGTCGTCGGCGTCCTCTTCTTCTTGAAGTCTGGCGCCATCAAGTCCGCTGAGCGTGCCGCCGAGGTCGCAGAGCTCGCCGAAGCGACCGCCGCGCAAGTTCGATCGGCGGCGGAGCGCGGCGATGGCATCTCTGGCGCCGTTATCGGCGCCATCGCCGCGACCGTTCTCGTCGGCGGTGGCGCCGCGTTGTTGGGCGGCTCGTTGTTGGGCGGCGATAACGCACCCTCCTCCGGACCCAAGGCTGTGGCCATCAAGAAAGCTGCGGCTCCCAAGGCATCGGCACCTATGTTCGCCGCGCCGCCTCAAGAGGCGCCCAAGCTTCGCGATTTGGAAGCTCTCGAAGCCATCGAGAAACTGAACAACGGCGAAGGCGACGCGTTGGACCTGTACGAACAGATGCGCCGCTAATACACATTATCTGTCGACCGCGACTGCGAGCAAAGGCGTACATATTCGTTCGATTTTGATACAAGACTATAACATTTCATTTTTTTTGCGGCCGTTTCGGTGAACGCGACGCTTTCGCGTCCTCCTTTTGCGCCAACTCCGCTCTTTTATCCACCGCGAAAGCCGCCATGATGGAATCTCCTAGGCCGTCCTCGAGTAAGAACTCGGTCAAATCAATACCACCGCTATCATCTAAATCGAACACACACCAGATACTTTCGACCATGCTGCGAACGTCTTGGATGTGCGCGACGTCGTCCTTGATGCCGAATGTTTTTATGAGCGCTCGCACGACTTCATCCTTCTCCAAAGTCCCCGAATCGTCCTCGTCCCAAAATTTAAACCACGCCCGTTTATCTGTGACGTGTGGTACATGTTTATACTCTCGCAACCTGGGCGGGTATTTCTTGGACACGAACTCCAACAAACCGTCGGCGCCGACTAACTGCGCCTTGCCCAGCGCGCCCGAACTCTCGGGGTCCCACCGCGCCCACAAGCTCCCTAAATCCTTGTCGATCTTCCTCCAATCCACCGGAATCTGTGCTCTTATCACCGTCAACACCTGTTCTTTGTCCAATTTCCCGTTCCCATCGACGTCGCAAAGCCTAAACCACTCGTTCGCGTCCTCCGTCGGAAAGGGCACGCCCCGCGCGCTCGCGAACGCCGTCCGACATATCGGACACACCGATCCGATGTGTTCGCACACCGCTCGCGCGCACCGCTCGTGTAAAAAATGTTTACACGTGCGCGCGCCGCTTTCGTCCACGAACACCGCCGTGCGTTCCTTGCACAGCGGTTCGAAGCACGCGCCGCACTCTTGATGATCCTCGCTCACGTGCAGTCCCCCCCGCGCGCTCCCTTCGTCGTCGCTCGTCCCGCACCACACGTCATCCGTCGACCGTCGCGATCGACGCCGTTCGTTCTCGCGCTCCAACACCGCCGTCGTCGCGTCGGCGTTCTTGCGATGCAAGTAATCGTTCGGAGGTTCGTACACCCCCGGGATCGCCGGCGCGAAGTGCTGCGCGATCTGCCGCTTGTTGCTGTTCGCCGTGTGCGTGGGCAGGCGCAGCGCGGCGCCCATGCGCGCGTCGCGTCGCGTCGCGTCGCGTCGCGTCGCGTCGCGTCGCGGTGTGGCGCCGTCGATCCTCCGTCCCATCCATTCCACCATCCGACGCGCGTCGCGTCGCGTCGTCGCCGCACTTCGCGACGCCGCACTTCGCGCCGCGTCGCCCGCGATCGCCGCGTCGACGATCGATCGCGCGCGAAGCGCCCGAGCGAGCGAGGCGGCACCGCGCGCCGAGGCGACGCCGCGCGCGCGCGCGGGACGATGAGTCTTCGCCCGGGGTCCAAGGCGAGCGAACGGAAGAAGGGCTTCAAGAAAGCCATCGACGCCGATGAGGCGCGACGGAAGCGCGAAGGTGCGCGGGGTGACGCGCGCGAGCGATGACGCGCGCGGACGGGCGCGGAGACGGCGCGCGGGCGCGAAGCGAGGGAGATTAAGTCGCGGTGGGATGATCTGGCGGCACGAAAACGGTGGACGCGCGCGCGCGCAGCGCGCGCGCGAGGCGACGGCGACGCGGAGACGACGAAGGACTGACGATGCACGCGCGCGCGCGGTGGTCGGCGAACGCAGATAACATGATTCAGATTCGTAAGGATAAGCGCGAGGAGGCGATGATGAAGAAGCGAAGGTGCGCGCGAGACGACGACGCGCGCGAGGCGGAAAACGCGAACGCGCGGTGATTCATCGGACGGTGACTGACGAAGTGGGTTTATGATGACGCAGGGACGGTGCGACTGGAAGCGTGGCGTCGGATTCGACGGCGATGACGGGTTCGCCGGGCGGGGGATCGGTGCAGAGCAAGCTCGCGCAGTTGCCGCAAATGCTTGAAGCGCTGAAGAACCCGGATCCGAACGTGCAACTCGAGGCAACGATTGCGTTTCGTAAACTTCTTTCCATCGAGCGATCGCCGCCGATCGATCAGGTGATTGAGACCGGCGCGACGCCGTTTTTCGTCGAGTTTTTAAAGCGTACCGATGTTCCAAAGTTGCAGTTTGAAGCCGCGTGGGCGCTGACGAACATCGCCTCTGGTACGAGCGAGCACACGGCGATCGTGATCGATCATGGGGCTGTGCCCATCTTTATCGCGCTGTTGGGTTCAGACAACCCCGACGTGCGCGAGCAAGCGGTTTGGGCGCTCGGGAACATCGCGGGCGACAGTCCGCGGTGCCGCGACTTGGTGTTGCACGCCAACGCGTTGCATCCGCTCCTCGCGCAACTCAACGCCGAAGCGAAGATCCAGATGCTTCGTAACGCGACGTGGACTTTGTCGAACTTTTGCCGCGGTAAACCTCAGCCTGACTTTAGCGCGTTGCGAGCGGCGCTTCCGGCGCTCGCTCGCTTGGTGCACTCGAACGACGAGGAGGTGCTCACTGATGCGTGCTGGGCGCTCTCGTACCTTAGCGACGGTACGAACGACAAGATCCAGGCCGTTATCGAGGCTGGAGTGTGCCGACGTCTCGTGGAGCTCTTGGCGAGCAACCATCCGAGCGTGTTGATTCCGGCGCTTCGAACGGTTGGTAACATCGTGACCGGCGACGACTATCAGACTCAAATCATCATCAACTGCCACGCTCTGAAGGCGTTGCTCGGATTATTGGCGGGAGACTACAAGAAGAGCATTAAAAAGGAAGCGTGCTGGACGATCTCGAACATCACCGCCGGTAACAAGGACCAAATCCAAAGCATCATTGACGAGCAAATGGTGCCGCCGTTGGTCGAGTTGCTCGCCAACGCCGAATTCGATATTAAGAAGGAGGCGGCCTGGGCGATTTCTAACGCCACGAGCGGTGGTACGCATCAACAGATCAAGTATCTCGTCAGCCAAGGGTGCATCAAGCCGCTGTGTGATCTCATCAACTGCAGCGACGCGCGCATCGTCACCGTCGCGCTCGAGGGGTTGGAGAACATTTTAAAAGTCGGCGAGGCTGATCGCGGCGACAACATGGAAGCCCCGAACGTTTTCGCGCAATACATCGACGAAGCCGAGGGGTTGGAGAAGATCGAATCGTTACAGAATCACACCAACGACGACATTTACCAAAAGGCGATGCGTCTTTTGGAGACGTATTTCGGTTTAGAGGACGACGACGCGCAAAACCTCATGCCCGAGGTCCAGGGCGACCAGTTCGCCTTCGGCGCCGGCGCGCCCACGGGCGGGTTCAACTTTTAGACTTTTTTCGCGCGATGGATGAAACGACTTTTTTCGCGCGATGGATGAAACGACGACGACGACGACGACGACGACGACGACGACGATCACTAGCTCTTGAAATCAACGCAAATATTCACCCGCGTCGCCGCGCCACCTGGAGTTTCATAACGTCACCCAACAGCCGCGCTCGCGTCGCCACACGCGCGCGCGCCATGCGCCCGATCGCGCGATCGCGCGCCCGCGCGCGCGAAACACTTCGCGGCGCGTGGTTCCGGCTCGCGATCTGCGCCGCCTGCGCCCTCGCGCGCGCGAAATCCGCGCGAGGGCACGACGATGACGCATCGGGACGCGGCGCGCCCGCGTGGGTGTTGACGACGCTCACCGACGTTCGAGCGCGCGCGAGCGTCGACGGTGGCTACGCGCCCGAGGTGACGTTCACGCTCGATGCGTTCGGGACGTCGCACGACGTGCGCGTGGCGGTGAACGAGGAATTGACGTCGGGAGGGTGCGCGGCGAAACGGCGACTGGGCGCGAGCGACGCCGACTCGAGACGCCGACGCGAGGAGGGTCGGAGAAAACGCGAGGGAGGGCGGCGCGCGCGCGAGCTTTCGTCGGAGACGTCGAGCGCGCGCGCGCACGTGGAGACGATCGGGGAGAGCGATTTCGAGGTGATACCGATGGGGGCGTTCGGCGCGCGCGGCGCGGCGCGATGCCAGTATTTGGGCGCGACGACGAACGCGACGGTGAGAACCGCGGCGGCGTGCGCGCTGTGCGATGGGTTCGTCAAAGGGCAGATACGCTCGCGAAATGTGACGATCGCGTTCGAACAGGCGAGCGAGGCGGCGGCGGCGGCGTACTTGGCTTCGCGGACGATGCCGAGCGGGCGACACGCGCTCGAATACGTCGTGCTCAACGTGAGCACCGTGCACGCGCACGAGGGGGGTAAGATTGACGAACCACGCATTATGGGGCCGGAAAGGCTCACGTACTTGGACGTTAATGGAAACGCGATGAGCATCGAGGAGGTTGAGCGGCAGGCGAAGGAGGCAAAGGAACCGGAAGACGCTGACCGCCGCCGAAAGCTTTTGCAAAGCTCGCAGCGATACATCGAACTCGTCGTCGTCAACGACTACGCGCGGTGTCAAATGTTTAACGGTGACGCGGATGCGTTAGAGGCGGACACGCTCTACGTCGTGAATGTCGTAAATTCGCTGTACGAAAACGCATTCTCGCCGCCGATCAAAATAATCCTGAAGGACGTCGTATCGTTCACGGGTGGAGATCCGTACGAGCTCACGTGGCTTTCTGGCTCCGAGGAGGCCGCGGAAGAAATAATTGACGACATTAACGCGTGGCGGCGGGCGAATATAGGCTCCATCGCGGCGCACGACATGATGCACTTGTTCTCAGGGCTCGATTTCTATGGCGTCGGCGACGAACCTGGTGAGAGTTCGCCTCACGTTATTGGCTTAGCGTCGCAGTACGCCGACTTCGGGTACAGCGGCGCTTGCGTGCAGTCAAAATACTGCTCACAACTGCCCCCGGGAGTGTCGTCGGGTAGCGCTATGCTCACCGAGGGGGGCTGTTACGTTATATCTGGGCTGAAGTACTGCTGCTTCACCGCTGTGCAAGTCGCGGCGATCTCGATGGTTTGGAAAGCCAGCTCGCAACGAGACGCCATCACCGTCGCGCACGAAATCGGTCACCAACTCGGCTTCTCGCACGATCACGTTGATTACGACTCGTGTCCGCAGTACGGCCAGATCATGGCAGTATACGCTAACTGGGAACTCGAGGTCGATTGGAGCACGTGCTCGAAGACGGAATACGCTGCAAAAATCGGCGATATTTATCACGAATGTTTACTCGAGACGGAAACCGCGAGCACGTCGGTGTGCGGAAACGGGATCGTCGAGCCTGGGGAGCAGTGCGATTGTCCGGACAAAAACTGCACGTGTTACGATCACTGCTGCAATGCAGAGACGTGTCAGCTTTTGACGAACGCCACGTGTTCCGCGGTTGATGGTTGCTGCGACGCTTCGACGTGCACGGTTGCCGCGTCGGGCACGGTTTGTCGCGCGTCGCTCGGCTCGTGCGACACCGCGGAAACGTGTGATGGAACATCGAAATCGTGTCCTGTGGACACGATCACGGCTTATGGAACCGCCTGCACGGACGCGAACGGTGATGTAGGCGCTTGTTGGGCAAACGAGTGCCGCAATCGAGATTGGAAGTGTCAGGATTTAAGTGCGAACACGTACGGCGGCGTGCGAACGTCCACCGCGCGATGTCCGGCAACGGCGTACGCGCCCGCGCAAATCGCGGGCTCGTCGACCGCGTGCTCGAGTGGCGAAGGAGCTCAACCGTGGTATTGCTTCTCGGACGCCACGTCATGCTACGCTGGCTTGTACGCTGGCTTTACTACGATAAACGCGTCGCTCGGCTTTCCCTGCGGCGCCGCGACTGCGGGAGTGCACTCGAACGTGTGCGATGGTTTGGGTTCGTGTGTGGCGCTGTCGTCGGTGATGCCGACGTACACTTCACCTTTGCCGACGTTGTCGCAACAACGCGAGCGAGACTGCGCCGCCTATCCAACGCCGACGGGGTACGTGCATCCCGTCGTCACGCCGCCTTCCTCGACGCCTGTTCCGTCGTCGACGCCGCCGACGACGCCGCCGTCGACGCCGTCGAGCGCGCCGATTCGAACTATTTCAACGCTGCTGTATATGTTGACGCTGACGCTCTGCCTGTCGCTCTCTTAGAATGCTCTAGAATCGTAATGTAATTTACAAACTTTCGCGCGAACGAGACGCTACGCCCTCTTGACGCTCACGCTGAGCGCGTCCTTTTTCGGCCCGCCCTCTTCGCCCTTCCACACCTGCTCATACTCAAACATCGCCTCCAATAAATGCGTGTCGTACCGACCCGCGCTCGAATCGACGTACTCTAAATACCCCGGCGCGCCCGGATACACGACGTTATCCGCGACGACGATCGTCCCCCGACGAACCACGCCCGCGTCTTCGTACAACTTCAAATCCGGCAAATACCGCTCCTTCGCGTGATCGAGAAACAACACATCCGCGCCCTCCGTCGTCCCGACCCCCTTCACGCTCTCCACGAACGCGCGCGCGTCCCCCACCGCCTCCGATCCCGCCGCCGTCAGCACTCGCACCCGATCGTCCAGCCCCGCGTACGCGAGCGCCCATCGCGCCACCTCCGCGTGTCGCGCCTCGTACTCGACGCACAGCATCCTCGCCCTCGCGCTCTTAAACCGCATCGCCGTCGCGATCGCGCTGTACCCCAAAAACGTCCCGATCTCCACGCAGCACTCCAGCTTCGGCGCGCGATCGAGCTCGCGTCCCAGCAGCGCCGCCTTCGCCCGTCCCAGCGCGTACGTCGGGTACCGCGCGAAGAACGCGTCGTACGCCTCGAGGATCGACGCCCCGTCGCCGCGCGTCGCGCGCCGCTCCAGGTACGGAATCACGTCCCGAGGTTCGCGATACGGCCACCGCGCGTAAAACGTCGCCGCGTCGTCGTCGTCGTCGTCGTCGCGCGCGTCCGCGTCGCGTCGCGTCGTGGACGTGAGCGCGAGCGTCAGCGTCGTCATCATCGCCGCGCGTCGATTCGTCGTCGCCGGCGTTCGAGTCGTCGCGCGCGGGACGCGCGCGGACGCGCGCACCGCCGGCGTCGCGCGCATCGCGGGCGGCGCGCGTCGCGATGCGTCGCGACGCGTCGTCGCGTCGTCGTCGGCGGCGGTGTCGCCCGCACGCCCGGGTGTTTCGGTCACGCCCGGGTGTTTCGACCGGTCGGTCGCCGCGTTCCAGCGTGGCGACGGCCGATCGCGCGAGACCGCGACGCGCGCGCGCGACGCGCCGAGGCGCGCGCGACGCGAGCGACGGGCACCGCGATCGAGAGCGCGCGGACGGCGTCTCGACCGCGTCGCGCGACGCGACGACGTCGAGCGACGACGATGATGAAGACGATCGAGACGACGAAGACGCATCGGCGATCGGCGCGCGGCGTCGAACGACGGCGCGGGACGACGACGCGCGCGGAAGGACGCGCGGGACGACGACGGCGCGACGATGCGTCGAACGAACGTCGTCGTCGCGGGCTCGGGGCGATGCGCGCGCGGGACGAAGGACGGAGGGACGAAGCGCGCGGGGACCGGGACGGCGAGCGGCTTCGGGAGAGCGGCGCGGTCGCGTTGGCGATCGCGTTCGGGTTGGGATTCGCGAGCCCGAGCGCGAGGGCGGTGTGGCCGTTTCGGACGGTGCGAGCGACGACGTCGGAGGTGTCGGAGAGCGAACATCGGTCGGTGGTGGAGATGTTCGCCGAGGCGTTCGAGGAAGCCGAAGCGGCGGTCGAAGCCGAAGTCGTCGAAGTCGTCGAAGACGTCGTCGCGAAGCGAGACGGCGCGGCGGTCGGGGCGGTTCTGGTTCCGGCCGCGTGCGTCGTCGCCGTCGCGGCGCTCGCGTGCGTGACGTATGCACAGCGGTACGCGTTAATGTTGTGGGCGACGAAGGCGTTGGATCAGTGGGAGGCGAACGATCCAAACTTTCCGAGCAAGCAGCTGCGATGGCAACAACTCTTGGACGAGGAGGTGAGCAAGAGGGAGGCTTTGAACGAGGAATGGCTCGAGCGATTACAGGCGGAAAAGGCGAAAACCAAAGCGAACGCGGATGAGATGCAACAGCGCATCGAAGAAGAACGCGCGCTCGCGCTGGACATGCGCGCGAACGCGACGGCTCTGGAAACCGAGTTCAGAGCGCTCATCGACGAACAACGCGCCGCCTCTGGGGCGCGCGAAGAAGAGTTACACGGACGCATCGTCGAGGAACAGGCCAAGTTCGCGAGTCTTTCCGCGGAGGCTGGATCTCTCCGCGAGCAAATCAGTTCGCTCGAGGCGCAGTTGACGAGGAAGTCGGATTCATCAAACGACTTGAAAGAAGAGCTACTCTCGGCGCGACGGGCTGAAGAAGTCGTCAAATCCGAACTCGCCGGCGTGTGTGCGGCGAAGGATGCGCTCGCGCGACAGCTCGACGAAGTGCGTACGAATCTCACGTGGGAAACTTCGAAGGCGAGCGAGCTCGAGGAACAGCTCAGCGCGCTCAAGTCTGAGCTCGCCAGCGCTCGCGACGCGAGGGCCGAACTTGAGCGAGAGCTCGAAGGCGCCCGCGCTAACCTCGCCGTTGAGTCGTCGAACGAGCACGAGCTCGAAGAACAGCTCAGTGCGCTCAAGTCTGAGCTCGCCAGCGCTCGCGACGCGAGGGTCGAACTTGAGCGAGAGCTCGAAGGCGCCCGCGCTAACCTCGCCGTTGAGTCGTCGAACGAGCACGAGCTCGAAGAACAGCTCAGTGCGCTCAAGTCTGAGCTCGCCAGCGCTCGCGACGCGAGGGTCGAACTTGAGCGAGAGCTCGACGCCATGCGCGACGGATTTGAAGCACAACTCGAGGCGCAGAAAGGCGCTGGCGCCGATATGAAACTCGAATCAGAGCGTCTCGAGGAACTGGTCGCGAAATTGAAGAACGAAATCGAGGCGAACAGTGTGCTTCGCGAGCGAATGCAAACCGAAAAGCAAGCGGAAGACTCCTACGTGACGGCCCTCAACGAGGAGATTGAGGCTTTGCGCTTGGAGTTGCACGCGGCGCAAGCGCACGCGGCGCAAGCGCTCGGGCAGTACGCTGAACTTGATTCTGCGCTACCAAAGATCATCGACGCAGTCGACCGCTTGCGCAGTCTTACGAGCATGGTAAACGAAGATAGCCCGATCGTAGAGCACACGTTCAGCGTCGCCGACGTACCACCACCGCAGCCGAACGAGTTCCTCGTCATCGTCGGTTCATGGAATGACTGGGATCTCGCCACGGGCGTCGCGATGTCGTACGACCCCGATGGCAGCTGGAAAGCGCTTGTTGAGCTTCAGTCTGACATCGTGTACGAGTATAAGGTTTGTGTTTGTTCGGGGTCCGATGAAGAGCGCGTGCCCCAGGCCTGGCAATCCGGCGCAAACTCGGCGTTTGCGATCGCCTCCTCGTTGATCAACGAACAAGGTTTAGCGCCTAAGGCGACGGTGATGAGTCACTGGGTCGCAGATCCTGCGAACGCGCCAATTATGATGTTCGGTCCCGACGGCGAAAAGTTCACGTTGAGCTCCACTCAACTCATGACCGATCTTCCTGCTAACTTAATCACGGACACGCTCGAGGATCTGTCGCACGTCATCTCCGAGGTGACGAGGGGAATCGACAACGACATCCTCAATACCAAGCAGCACGCGGCGACGGCTTCGCGTTAAACGAGTACTACTATCACATGTAATCATACTTCAAGCATGCTATGAATATTGTCTATAGGCCGATCCAGTACGATCGCCCATTCGGGTTGTGTATGTGCCCTTGAACCGGTTTCGCAATCGTCCATTCGTACCACATTTTGTGCGCGTCGACGCGGCGCCAAATATAAAATTCAATCTTCGTCGGCGAAGCGCCGCGTCTATCGATGTACACTGGCGTTTGAATGGGAAAGAACATTGGAAACCACGAAAACATGAGCTCGCCCGTCGGACCTAAAGTGTGGTTATGAGGATGGATGCTACAGCGCACGCATCCGGCAGGTCCGTCGTACAGCGTCGCGTCAAAGTACGCGGCGAAACCGTGAAGCGTGCTCGAGGCTGATCCAAGTTCTTCACTCGACCACTCGACGCGCGCGTAACGCTCGTTGTCGATTCGCGCGGCGTTGTTCGGGTGCTCGAACTCCCACACGCTCTTCGGTTCCGCGATGTGATGCACTCTGTGAAACTTGACCACGTACGGTGTTTCGATGGATTTCAAATCCTTGTACGAGACGACGGCGTCGTGCAATTTTGCCGCAGCGATGGGCGCGACGAAAGATTCGTACGACTGCGGCACGCTCACGCCCGTTGGTTTGAGAAATCGCTGCGCGCCGTCCAAACACTCTGGGCTCAACTCGTTGTCTCCGAAACTCCCGAGCAATTCGCTCACCAAAACGTCGACTCGAACATCCGCGGCGCACGTGCGCATATCTCCCGGGAAAATTTGTACTCTATCACCCCAACCCTCTTTCGCGACGAGGTGCTGCAGCGTGACGACCGCGTTTGGATTCTTCTCCACGGCGCACACTTTGATGTTCCTATTGGCGCGTTCGGACGCACGCAATGACGCGCGAACCAGCGGTCCGCGACCTGCGCCGACGACCATCACAGAGCCCTCGTCGCCCTCTGGCACGAGATCAAGAAGCGCGCACCGCACGGCTTCTTCGTATTGAATATACTTGCTCGCATCCTTTTCGAACGTTTCGTACGTCACGCTCTCCAGATTATCCATCAACGGCTGCAAGGGCGCTTGTAAATAATCCCTGTAAGGCGCTTCCGCCAACGCCTGTTCGCTCGCGGGCTCGACGCCGCGAAAGAGGTAGACGAGATACTCCCAATACAGCCGCATTGGATGCGCAGAGTCGACGCCCACGCGCCCTTCGTCCCCGGCCACATCTCCGGGCGCGATGGTCTCGCGCGCGCACCCATCGGGCGCGCCGTTCCAGTCCGTCAACATGATTTGAATATTCCTGCGAAACATGTCGCGAACCATCGCTTGCGCCTCCTTCGGCAGCACCGGAAACCCCCGCGCGTTCTTCACGAACGCTCGAACGCTCAGCGCACACGCGCCCACGCGCTCACCGATCCATCTTTCCCACCATTCGCGTCCGATCGGCGCCGCCACGACGTGAAGCAACGCGTACACATTCGACCTTCTTCCGCACGCCTCGTCCGTCGTTCGCCATCGCGCGTGCGCGTCCTCGTCCGTCGCCGCGTCCCCGCTCGCCCCGAGCACCCTCACCCACACCTTCGTGTGCGTCAGCGCATCAATATTCATCAAAATCACCCGCGCCACGCGCACGTCCCCCCCTTCGCCCTCGTTCGACGTCGCATCGACGATCGCCGCGTGCGCGCCGACGTGTCCCGCCCACCGAAGCTCGCGCGCGAGCGCCCTCTCGTTCCCATTCATTCGCAACTCCCGAAGCGCCGCCGCGGACGTTCGCATCACGACGCGCGTGGACCACTCCTGCGAGTTCAACTCTTCGTCCGAGCGCGCGAACGGCGTTCGAGGGTACATCTCCGACGCGCACTCGTCGTCGATCGTCGCGAATTCATCGCGCGCGGTGACTGGAATCGACACGAAATCGAACCCTCCGCGCGTCGCCGCGTCCACGCTCGTCCCGACGCGCGCGCGCGCGTCCGCGGTGCGCTCGCATCCGACGAATCGCGCGTCGCCGAGGTCGTCGCGCGCGCCGAGCGTCATCGACGCGTCGTTTTGTGTCGACCGAGCGGTGCGGTCGTTACTCCGCGACGCCATGTCGACGCGCCGCGCCGCGATCGCCGCGCCCGCGCGCGCGCCGCGCGCCTCGGGACGACGCGGGCGATCCGCGCGCGTCGCCGCGGCGCCCGCGGAGGACGCCGCGGCGATGGTGCGATTGACGACGGCGCTGCGAAGGATCGACGACGCGAAGTCGCGCGACGGTGGCGGCGCGTGGCGCGTCTGCGAAGCCACGGGCGCGCGCGTGCGCGCGCCGAGGGCGAAGACGCCGTGGGGATGCGTGCACTTCGTCGGCGGCGCGGTGCTGGGAAGCTTTCCGGACGTCGCGTACGACGCGTGGCTCTCGGCGTGCGCGGACGACGTCGGGCTCGTCGTCGTGGCGACGCCGTACGAGTTGGATTTGGATCACGAAAAGTGCGCGATGGCGGTGAAGAAGACGTACGATGAGGCGAGAAGGCTGGCGTGCGCGAAGGAAGGGATGGACGCGTCGCGCGCGCCGACGTTTCGAGTGGGGCACTCGTTGGGATGTAAGCTGTTGTGTCTCGTCGCGAGCGCGGAGGACGCGAACGAACGCGAAGGGAACGGAGAGGCGGGGGATGGGACGATCGATATGGACGTCGACGCGACGAGTGGAACGGCGGTAGCGGTGAGCGGGACGACGAGGGGGGGAGTTGGGAACGTGGCGGGTCATTTTCTCGTCGCGTTTAATAACGCCGACGCGACTGATTCGGTTAAGCTCGTGGAAAAGTTTGCGCGAGAGTTGCTGAAGAAACGCGCCGGTGCCGCGAGCGGAGCGTCGGAGGAGTTTTTCAAGACGCTTCCGAATCTCGCGGCGTTCGCCGAGCGCGCGGCCAAGGCGGCGGGGTTGGAATTTAAGCCGACGCCCGCGCAGACGCTCGAGCGATGTCGAACGCGCTTCGCGTCGAAACGCGTTCGGTTGATCAAATTTAAGGATGATGATTTAGACCAAAACGACGAGCTTTTGGAAGTTTTGCGAGAACGCATGAAAGTCTATCCCGGGCGCGTGGACGCGCGTGAGCTGGACTTCGGTAATCATCTGACGCCCGTGTACTTTAGCACGGACGGGTTGAAGCTCACCCCAGCGCTGGAGAAGCTCGTCGGTCAATTCGCGCTCGGCGATGCGGAGGGTGTGCGTAAGCTCTCCGCAGAGTTCGCCGCGTTCATCCGCGACGCGTCATCGTGAAAGAATATACATGAATGTCGAATCAAATGAATTTAGCTAGGCATCGCCGCTCGCGATGGCGTGTACAATATCATACATTTCCAATTTATTCGTCGTCGGCGTCGTCGTTGGCGTCGTGAATTTGCGCATCTATCGTCGTTCCGTTCGACGGAAGCTCACTCACGAACGATATGAGATCGCTCCTCATGGCGTTGATGAGTAAGGGATCGGTCGTGGTCGTCGATGCATCCACGCGCCAGTGGTCGGGCGTCTCGCCCGTCATGGCGGCGATCCGGTCGGCGGTGTCACACCGCGTGTCCTTGACGTACGAAAACAGGTCTCGCAGTTCGGCTTGCGTGAACGTGCTGGAGCTCGATCCGGCGGAGTTGTTGTTACCAGAAGTTGATTTGAATCCGAGCGTTCGCGCGAGCGCGCCTTTGAGCTCTTGGCGCTGAAACATGCGCTCCTCGATCGTTCCCGTGCTCAGCAAGCGATAGATGGAACACGGTTTCGTTTGACCTTCTCGCCACACGCGCGCCTGGGCTTGCAAATCGTGTGCGGGATTCCACGACGAGTCGACTAGTACCAATCTGTTCGCTCCGACCAGATTAAGCCCGACACCTCCAGCTTTCGTGGAGAGCAACAAAATCTTGCCAGAATTATTGAACGTGCGAACAATGGACGTGCGCTCTTTCGGCGGCGTGGAACCTTGTAATCTATCATACTTCAGGTGCTCGCTCTCGCAAAGCTTGGCGATGAGGTCTAACGTCGTGGTGAAGCCAGAGACGACGACGATGCGTTCATCGTTGGCGAGCGCCCGGAACATGGCGCGCAACACGGCGAGTTTGCTCGACGAAGCCACCGGATCGCTCACCTCAGTCGCGAGCGCCGCCGCGTTGCAGAGCTTTTGCAGCGTCTGAATCGCCTGAAGCGGCGAGATGGATTCCGCATCTTGCGTCTTGCCGATTCGCCCGAGCATCGAAAGCATCGACTTTTGCTTGAGTTGGTCGACGTACAAGCCTTTCTGCACTTCAGAAAGTCGAACGAAGACGACGTACTCGGTCTTTGGCGGCAGCAGCGACGCGTTGATCTCATCCGCTTTTCTCGAGTGAATGAAAGGGCCGATCAAACGACCGACCTCTTCGCGACGTGCGTTACCGATTCGCACAACTTCTTCCTTGGCCCCACGCTCGCTCGCTTTCTCGATCGGCCCGGAATAAATTTTGCGAAACGAATCGAGGTCTCCCAGCAAGCCGGGCGCCGCGAAGTCCATCACACCCCACAACTCGTCCAAGTTATTCTGAATCGGCGTGCCCGTCAGAAGCACCCTGCGATGACACTTGAGCGACGCGAGCGCTTGCGCGCCTTTCGTGGACTGCGTCGCGTTCTTCAGGCGATGCGCCTCGTCGCACACGAGCAAGTCGACGTTCGCCCTCGCGACGACGTCCGCCTGCGCTCTCAAGGTTTCGTACGATGTAATCAACACGTTGTATCTGCGCTGCGATGGAAGCGCGAATTCCTCGAAACTCTTTCTCGCCTCCTTATCACCGCCTTCCACGACTTTTGGATCGCAGCGTTCCTCGCCGAGCCACTTGCGAAACTCCAAGGCCCAGTTCCCCGTGAGCGACGCCGGCACGCACACGACGACGCGTCGACACGTCGGTTGGCCGCGCTTGAACGGTGACTGCTTGAGTAAAGTCCACACGAGCGCGATGACTTGCAACGTTTTACCAAGACCCATTTCGTGCGCCAACAAGCACCCGGTGTGCGCCCTGTTCGTGTGCACGCTCGTTCGCAGTCCCATGACGGCTTCGTACATGAACTGCACGCCGTCGCGTTGATGCGGGCGGAGAAACCTCGATATGAACGGATCGCACACCACCGCACACGCCGTGCGATAATCTCTGCGATGGAAATCAGTGTCGAGCGTCGACAACACGAGCGCCCCGTCCGCGACGTCGCTGTGCAACGGCGCCTCCGGCGCGAACGTCTTCTTCGCCTCCGACGTCGTCGCCGATCCGACGGCGCCGCCGATCCCGCGCACCGGCGCCACGAACGATTTCACTTTCTGCTCGTTCGCGACGACCACCTTCTCCGGCGCCACCGCCGCGCCGCCGCGCGAGAACGCCGCGCCCGAGTCCACGTCCTCCGCGCGCACCGCCTCGCCGATTTCCACCTCGTACTGTCCGATTTCGCACGTCGTCCCCTCCACGATCGTCCCCGCGCACCCTCTCGCCACCCGTTTCCCTCGCATATCGCACAGCTCCGCCCGCTCGCGCGCGCCTCGCGCGATCACCACGCCGTCCACGAACGTCTTCGCCGACCTTTGCTTCCCGCCGCCGCCCGCCTTGCGCTTCGCGTACAGCGCCGAGAAGCATCGCCGCGCCGCATCGTCCCGGGCGGTCGCCCGCCCGCGCCCGGCGACTTTCACCGAGCGCCGCGCGTACGGAGGCGCGCGCGTCGCGCCGTTCGCGCCGTTCGCGCCCACGTACGGCGACACGAACGCGCGATTCGCGTTCGCCATTCGAGGCACCGACCCGTGGGCATCGTCGTTCGCGCCTCGCGTCGTCATCGTCGTCGTCGCGCGTCGTCGTCGCGGGCGTCGCGTCGCGTCGCGTCGCGATTCGTCGTCGTCGTCGACGACCGTCGCCCGTCGCGCGTCGCGCGCGTCGCGACGTGCGACGCGCGATCGCGTCGTCCGAGACGTCCGAGACGCCGAGACGCCGCGCCGGCGATTTGAATCGATCGTCCGCGGTCGCGGTCGCGGGTCGGTATGGGTTTTTTTGTGGGCGAAACACCCGGGTGTGCGAATATCGATGAGCGCCGCGCGCGAGTGTGATTTCGACTCAACACTAATGCGGCGAACGTCGCAAGACGGCGCGCACACGACGGCGCGGGACGCGGGACGCGCGGCGACGCGGGACGCGACGCGCGCGGAAGGCGCGGTCGACGCGACGCGCGCGGTCGACGCTCGGACGCGGGACGCGCGGGACGACGGACGGCGCGACGGCGGACGCGAGGGCGAACACCATGGCGCCACACGACGACCGGGACGTGGAGCGCGCGGAGACGGCGGCGCTGCTCGGGGACGACGGCGACGCGCGCGGTGACGGGCGAGGACGCGCGCGGGGGGGGACGACGCGCGGGACGACGCGGACGGCGATGGTGGTGGGCGGCGCGTGCGCGCTCGCGGCGTGCGCGTCGATCGGGGTGTGGACGCACCGGAGCGAGACGCTGCAGGAGGCGTGGCGACCGGTGCCGGGGGAGGAGTTAGCGATGCGAGCGAGGGGAGCGCGCGCGGGCGGGGCGTCGATCGCGCGGTGGGGGACGACGTCGACGGAGAGGGCGCGGTTGGGGGCGGATGCGGCGACGGGGGTGACGCCGACGCCGACGCAGATGACGGCGCTCAGAGGGTTGCGGTTACAGATTCGTAACGCGATGTTCAATCCGGGAACGGTCACGTCGCAGACGCTGAGCACGATGACGAACCAGTTTTTCAACATCGTGCCGCAGGCGCGCGCGCTGTTCCCGACGGGCGCGCCGGCGAATATCGACGACTTGGACGCGACGATCAAATCTTTGATGGCGAACGGAGCGATGGCGGCACCGGCCGCACCGGCGGCGGAGAGTGAGTTTAGAGACATGCTCGCATCCAGTCACCCGACCGGGGTCTCGATGCCCATCGATGTTTCCACAGAGCCCACGGCGCAGCAACAGCTACGTCCGCGCAAGCCGTTGACGTCGTACGAGTCTGCGCTGTACGAAACCAGGCAAGCGGCGTCGCAGGTTAGCGAGCGTAGCGACGTCGCGTCCACGGGATCGCCTCACCACCATTCGCACCGGGTATCGAGCGAAACGCAGACGGTGATCGAGAACGACAACTTGGAACGCATGATTAATTCGCTGGACGCCTCGGGAGCCGAGGAAGTCGACAAAGTCGAACCGTATCGAGCGCCTTCGGGCGACTTCATTGAATACTCGAATGGCGATTCCACGAGGCATCATAGACGACATCGTCATTCGTCGAACGGCGAAGAAGTTGAAGCCCCGCAGGACGCCGTCTCGACGGGTCCCGCTTTGCCGCCTTGGGCGGCGCAGCCGACCGCCGCCGCACAAGTGCAGCAACCGATCCAACAGTGGACTGGTACTGGCTCAGTGGTTCAGAGCGGGCAAGCGATGCCGTTGGCGACGCCAGTGCCGGTGACGACGACGGCGCCCGCGCAACAAGAGGACGCATCGTGGACGGATTTCCAGAATCTGATGTCGGCGGCGCCGACGCCGGATGCGCCGACGCCGACACCCGTTCCGACGCCGACACCCGTTCCGACGCCGACACCCGTTCCGACGCCGACACCCGTTCCGACGCCGACACCCGTTCCGACGCCGACACCCGTTCCGACGCCGACACCCGTTCCGACGCCGACACCGATGCCGGCGGATGAGCCTTCGGACATCAAGGACCTGCTCGATTTTGGCGCGCCGACGACGTCTCCGCAAGTCGAAGTGACAGCGAGCGCGACTCCTACCCCGACTCCGAGTGCTTCGGACGACGAAAGTGATATTGTAGATTTATTCACGAACGGTGGCGGCGAAGAAAAAGATACTGGAGGATTGGGTGAGGACGTAGCGAGCGCGACGGACGATTCGACTGCGCCGGCATCCATGTTGAGACGGCCCGTCTTCCCGACCGCCGACGCGGAAGCGATTGCTTCGCACATCGTGGACATGATCATGCATCGTAAATCGAGCGATCAAGGCGAAGACGATGCCGCAGATATCGGGTTAGATCAGAGCGGCAGTGCTGAGAAAAAGTCGCAAGATGCGCCCAACCTTTCCAAGGAGGAAATCGCGGCAATGTTGGCGTCAAGCTTGACGGCGGTGACGACGGAGGCTGTGCAGGCGAACGCTTTGGAGAACGCGCGCGTGTCTGACGCATCGAACGGTAGTGCCAACGCAAAAATAATGGCCGACGCATTAGTGGCGCACGATAAAATGATGGCAAAGCGCATAGCTGAAATTCTGACGAGCGAGAACGCAGAGGACAAGCTTGCCAATCCGAATGCCGCCGCCAGCATCGGCTCGGCGACGGGGTACGACGTTTCGGGTCGCTCGGGCGAAGCGGCGCAGTTGATCATGTACGAGGAACAGCGTCACCAGCGTGAGGAAGTTGAAGCCATGCGGCGAGATTTAGCGGCTCTGATGGCCAACATTCAGGCCAACTACGCCATGGGCGCGACGGAGGATCGAATTGATAAAACAGCTTCGGCGGCGGCGAGTCACATCATCGACACCCTTCGACCGGTGATCAAAACAGACGTCGCTCGCGAGGGTTCGTCCGAGTCGTCAACTCTGTTCGATTATCCAGTCATGCCGAGCTCGTCACTGAGTAGTGAAACTTTGCGTTTGGATTCGATCGACGACGATAGTTACGACGACGTCGGCTCGGCCGAGGCCAAGGCCAAGGCCAAGGCGACTTCCAAGGATGACGATGGCGCCGCTTCAGGAGACTGGTTAGCCCTCTTGGAAGAAGACGCCGGGGGTGCGTCAGCCGCTGCCACTCCATCGGCACCGGCGCCGGCGCCGGCTAAAAAGTCATCTGACGGCGTCGACGCGTCGTCTTCGAATTCCGAAGAAGACGTCTCCGTTCCCGGCGACAACGGCGCGACGGGCGATCAACCCGCTTGGCTCGCGCACGCGCTCACCGACGAGCAGCTCACCGCACAGTTCCTCGCAGACGAAGTCGAGGACGACGGCGAGGCGACGCGCAAGCGTTCCCGCAAGCACAGGGCGTCGAGATTGGGCGCGTCTCAACGCTTCACCGCGCCGACGCCCGTCGTCCGGGACGAACCGACGCGCGAAACCAAACAGGGCGCGTACGTTCGCGCCCTGAACGAGCGCGCCGCTCGCGCCCTGCGCCACGATTAGCGTCAAATGTCAAATGTCAAATGTCTCATAGCGACCACGCGCTCCCCCGACGCGTCACTTCGCGGCCGCCGCATGCCCGACGTCGCGCGCGCGCGCGTCCCGCGCCTCGCGACCGCGCGCGCGCCGAATCGCGTCGCGCGTCGCGCGATGTCGCGGCGTCGCGCCGCGCCCTGGACGACCGCGGACGTCCTCGAGACGCTCGGCGACGCCATGACGCGCGGACGCGTGACGTCGCTCGCCGGCGACGCCGACGCGCGCAACGCGATTCAGCGCGCGGCGATCGCGACCATCGTCGACGCGGATCGCGTGCGCGTGCCGCCGGACGCGATCGACGCGCTCGCCGCGGGCGCGCGAGCGCACGACGGGGCGACGACGACGGACGCGCGCTGGGCGGCGCTTCGCGAGTGCTACGACGTCGCGCTGCGACGATTGATGGAGAGCGAAGGAACGGTCGATTTCGCGCTCGCGGACGCGGTGTACGCGAGCGAAAGCGAGGATAGCGCGTGCAGGGTCGCGGAGGCGCGAATGACGTTCGTCGGGGACTCGAAGGATTTGACGCGATGGCGGTCGCTGAACGACGGCGTCATGGGCGGGATGAGCGACGGTTTCATGGCGAGACGAGGCGACGAGGGCGCGAGTTTCATGGGGAACGTCAGTCTCGAGCGTAACGGTGGGTTCGCGAGCGTGCGCGCGATGGTGGAGGAGGACGCGAGCGATTTCGACGGCGTGTACGTCGACGCGAAGTCGCCCTCCGGCGCGACGAAAAAGTTTCTCTTCATCCTGAAGGACGACGAGTGCTTGCGCGAGCAAATCAACTTCAAGGTGGCGTTCGAGGCGGGCGAGGAGTACGGAAGGGTGAAGATTCCGTTCGCGGCGTTCGCGCGTCCCGAGCGCATGGGACGCGCGTGCTTGCGCGAACCGCTCCGATTGGCCAAACTGCGCGAGTTCGGGTTGATGATTCTCAAAGGCGACGCCGCGCAAGTGGGGCCGTTTGAGCTCGTCGTGCGCGAGATCGGTTTCTATCGCGGCTAGCATCATTTTTACAACAACATCGATCGTATTCATTTCCCAATAGTGGAGTGAACGTTTGCCTCCGACGCGCGCACGTCCTTTGCGTCAGATTTCCCCGAAACACGAATCCCAGACGCGTCGACGCGGTACTCGAAAGACGTCAACGGCGCGAGCGGGCTCTTTACGATTTTCAACGCTCGTCTGTCTTCCAACACCTCGAGCGCGATGCGCGTGTTCACGCAGTGCGCCCACTTCGTGCCGAGCGCGGCGGTGATTCCACTCGATTCATCCGCGACATCATCACCGCCATCGCTCGCGTGCCGAGCGAACGTTCCAATTTTCGTCGTCACCTGATTCACCGCGAGCACCGCGAGCGCGTGCTTCTCCGCGTGCCGCTTGAGCGTCGACGCCACCGCGCCCAACGCGCTCTGCCGCTGCACCACCTTCTCTCGTCCGAACTCCGCGCGCGCGAGATGCGCGATGGAGTCTATGATCACCAACCGCACCTTGTGATCGATGATCGCCTCCTCCAACGCGTCCAATCGTTTATTCAAATCCGTCAGACTCGTCGGCGTCACCACGTGCACTCTGCGCGCGAGCGCGTGCACGCTTTCCTCATCCTCAAACGCCCCGGGGAATTTCTCGCGCGCGATCTCCGCCAGACGCGCCCCACTGAATTTCCGTTCGGCGTCGACGTAAATCACCCCCCCATCGCGTCCACCGACGCGCGCCGGCGCCGCCGCGCTCGCGCACGCCGCGAGACACAGCTGCGTCTTTCCCGCGCCCGCCGCGCCGACCACCTCCGTCACCGCGCCGACGCGCAGCCCACCGCCGAGCGCTTTGTCCACGTCCTCGATGACGAGTGGGACGTATTGCGACCTTCGCAGCGCGTCGAGCGCCGTCGTGGGCGTCGGCGCGACGGCT
The DNA here is from genome assembly GCF_000092065.1 of Ostreococcus lucimarinus CCE9901. NCBI lineage: Eukaryota > Viridiplantae > Chlorophyta > Mamiellophyceae > Mamiellales > Bathycoccaceae > Ostreococcus > Ostreococcus sp. 'lucimarinus'. Next base: position 510,658 of record NC_009363.1, read on the forward strand.
TTCGCGACGCTGATTATGAACTGTCGCGCGCGGTGCATCGAAACGTCGGCGAGCTCGACGACGTCCAACGGGGCGCGATAGAGCGCGTCTTCGGCGGTGCGACATCCTCGGGACTCGAGCTTGGCGGCGAGGGTTTGGTCGACCGCGGGTAAGCGGTCGAGGGTGCGACGGGACGCGGACATGGCGCGCGAGGCGCGGTGTGGCGACGACGGATGACGAACGCGAATGTGTATGCTTTGTTTTACAGGAAGAAATAGGGTAGTTGCGGTGGTGCGGGGATGTCATCACGCCGACGCCGAAGTCGCCGCGCGGCGGGTGCCGCGACGTCGAACTGTGCGGCGGAAGAAGGTGCGCCGGATGCCTCGGACAAAGTCGAAAAACGGCTGCGCGAGGCGGCCGAAGACGATGGAGAGCAAGACGCAGCCGAGAGAGAAGGACTCCTTGACGTGTTCGGCGATGGACACCGAACGAAGACCAGTGAAGAGCTCTCGTCGAAGGGTCTTGTCCGTGGCGAGCATTTGCGCGGCGTCCTTGGCGAGGGCGAAGATGGGGACGTTGACGCCGCCCTTGGCGCCGATGCCAGCCATGTCCATCAAATTGCGCAGGCGTTCCCATTCGAATCGCTCCTTGACGACGACGACTTTGAGCAAACGAAGTCGAAGCGCGGGGTCGGGGTCGGTGAGCAGCCGACGTGCGACGTACGGAAACGCGGCGTCGAGTAAGTTGAAGTCTGGGTTGAGCGTCAAGCAAATGTTCTCCTGCGTGAGCAGCGAGCGAATGACGAGGGAGAAACGCTCGGGAACGCGGATGGGGTAATCGTACAAGAGCTTGTTGAACTCTCGAGTGAGACCTCGGAACGAAAACTTTTCCGTGCTCGCCAGCGATTGCAGCGCTTCGTCTCCCCACACGTCGGCCAAGCCTTCGGCGACGGGGCCGATGTCCGCGCCGGCTTGCAAAAAGCCCAAATCCGCCAACGTTTCGGCCAACGCCTCGTAATCACGGTTCATCGTGTGCACGACAGCGTCAATCAAGCTTTCTTGGTTCGCCCGCGAAATTTCCGCGACGTTACCAAAGTCCACGTACGCGATGTCGCCGTCACGCAACGCCAAAACATTTCCGGGATGCGGATCTCCATGAAACAAGCCAAACTCTAGCAATTGCTTCAAGCCAGCCTCGACACCGTTGACCAGGAATCGTGCGCGCGCGGCGTCGTCGGCGAAGGCGTCTTCGCGCGTGCATCGCACGCCGGGTTGCCAGTGCATCACGAGCACTCGCGGACCGCTCAATTCGGCGACGACGGGCGGAATGTGCACGCTCTCGTCGTTTCGAAAGTTGAACGCGAAGTCTCGCAAGTTTCTCGCCTCTTGCACAAAGTCCAACTCCTCCAACAACTTCTCCGCGAATTCGTCGACTAAGAGCGACGCCGAGCACCCGAGATTGGCTCGCGCATACTTGTCAAAAAATTTCAGCGCCGCCGCGCGCAAAAGAAACAAATCCATCACGCACTGCGCGCGCGTGTTCGGTCGTAAGACTTTTATCGCGACGTCGGTGCCATCTGTTTTCAGTTTACCTCTGTAAACTTGCCCGATCGACGCCGCCGCGATGGGTTCTTCGGAGATTTCGCTGAAAGTCTCCTCGATGAGCCGGCCCGTTTCTTCCTCGATTATCTTAAACGCCAGCTTTGAATTGAACGGCGGCACGCGATCCTGAAGCTTCGTCAGCTCTTCCATCAGATCCTCGTTCACCAAATCAGGTCTGTTCGCCAGATTTTGCCCGAGTTTCACGAATAACGGCCCGAGTTCGCACAGCGTCTCCTTCACCGCCGCCCCCCAGCGCGACCCGCCGTCGGCTTCGTCCAGCTTTTGCAAGCGCGCCTGCTTATTCTTCAACTTCCCCAGCACGACCGCCAAACGCGCCGATCGCTGCGCCAGCTCAAACGGTCTCGCCAGCGCTTCCTGACGCACCGCGTCGGGATCGTATCGCGTCACCATTCGACAAAAATCTCGATCCGCCTCGAGCGTTTCCTTATCCTTCACCTTCTTCTCCCGCCCCGCGTCGACTTTCACCGGTTTCGCCTTCACCCTCACCGTCTTCCCGATCGCCCCTCCCCCGCCGCTCTTCGAGACGTCTTCCCCGCTCTCCATCGGCGGCGGCGCGACCGCGCCCGTGCGCGTCGTCGACCCTCTGCTCGGCGTCCGCGCGCGTCCCGCTCGCCGCGAGGTCGCCGCGTCGTCGCCTCGCCTCCCCACCGCCACCGCGCGCGCCCATCGCGCGCTCGCGCGCGCGCGCGCCGTCGTCGCGATCGCCCGCGTCGACGCGCGCGCGATCCGCGGCATCGCGCGTCCCGCGCGCGCCGTCGTCGCGCCCGGCGCCGCGATTCCCAACCTCGTCGTCGTCATCGTCGCCGCGCGCGCCGCCGTCGCGCGCGCGCCTCGCCCGCGTCCGCTACCGGCGCGTCGCCCGCGTCGTCCGCGTCGCCGTCGACGCGCGCGGCTCGATCCGCGCGCGAGTCCGCGCGCGCGTCGCGAACCCGCGCGTCGCGTTGTCGCCCCGCATTACGACGCGCGGATTCGCGACGCGCCGACGCGCGCCTCGCCGACGCTCGACGTCGATCGACGCCTCGCGCGCGCGACGCCGCGACTCGCCGCGCCATGGCGTCGCGCGCGCCGCGCGTCGCGACGCCGCGCGTCGCCGTCGCCGCGCGCGGATTTCGTGACGGCGCGCGCGTCCGACGCGCGACGCCGTGGCGCGCGCGCGACCGCGTCGTCGCCGCCGCGGACGCGCGCGACGGCGCGAGCGACCGCGCGGACGCGTCGCGCGCGGGCGGTCGCGGCCGAGGTGCGACCGCGCGACGCGCGAGTTCGCATCGCGCGCGAGCGTCCCTAACGACCTCGATCGACGAATGCGCGACGAATGGGCGACGACTGACGCGCGAAACGCGTGAAACAGGCGCTGCGCGACAGGGAGGACGCGGACGAGGACGCGGTGCGCGCGGGGGAGGGCGCGGACGGGGCGGCCGGGGACGGGTGCGGATACAGAGCGATGGGAAACAACACCTCGGGCAGACGCTCGAGTACGCGAAGGAGAAGGCGTTTCCGAGCGCGAGCGCGGACGATTCGGGAGATTTGATCGATGATCCGCCGCTGAAGATACTGCCGCTCGGTGGGTTGGGTGAGATTGGGATGAATTGCATGCTCGTCGGGAGCGGGGATCGATACGTGCTGCTCGACGCGGGGTTGATGTTTCCGGAGTGAGTGCGCGAGGGCGAGCGAACGCGGCGCGAGCGAGCGAGCGACGACGAGAGCGCGAGGACTGACATGGGTTGCTTTGCGCGCGCGCGAACAGTCACGAGGAATTGGGTATTCAGAAAGTGCTGCCGGACGTGTCGTTTTTGGCGCGTTGGAAGGATAAGATTGAGGCGGTGCTCATCACGCACGGACACGAGGACCACATCGGGGCGTTGCCGTGGGTCGTGCCCGCGCTCGACCCGTCGACGCCAATCTACGCGGGTTTGTTCACCATGCAGCTCATCAAGCGGCGCATGCAGGAATACTCTCTGTGGAACGATCAACGGTTCAAGGTTTTCGACATGAACGAGCGGTTTCAGGCTGGACCGTTTGAGATGGAGGCGGTTCGCGTGACGCACTCCATTCCGGATTGTTGCGGGTTGATTTTCCGTTCAGAACACGGGACGATCGTGCACACGGGGGATTGGAAAATCGATGAAAATCCAGTCGATGGACGCATATTCGATCGCACGTCGTGGGAACGCGTCGGGAACGAGGGCGTGACGCTCATGATGAGCGACAGTACCAACGTTTTGTCGCCGGGGCGCACGATCAGCGAATCCGCCGTGAGCGAGGGCATCATGCGTAGGGTGTTGGGCCATCGCGGACGGATCATCACCACACAGTTCGCGTCGAACATACATCGACTCTACGGCGTTCGCGCCGCGGCCGAGGCCACGGGGCGTCAGATTGCGTTCTTGGGCATGTCCTTGACGACGTACCTCGAGGCGGCGAAGCGAGCTGGCATCGCGCCAATCGATCCTGAGAAACTCATCCCGGCAGACGAGATCGACAACTGCGATCCCAGTAAGTTACTCATCGTCACCACTGGGTCTCAAGGCGAAGAGCGCGCGCAACTCGCCCTCGCTGCGCACGGAAGCTCGCGACTTTTGACGTTGCAACCGGAGGATCTGTTGCTGTATTCGGCGAAGATGATTCCCGGAAACGAAAAGCGAGTCATGCGTATGATGAATGAAATCGCCAAGCGCGGACCGGAGATCGCGATGGGACGCGAAGATTGCTTGCACTCATCGGGTCACGGGTACAAGGACGAACTAGACGAGGTGATCAAGCTATTGAAACCCGAGCACTTCTTACCAGTGCACGGCGAGTATGCGTTTTTACGAGCGCACGAGCAACTTGCACGACAATCTGGCGTACGACACACGACTGTGATCGGGAACGGCGAGATGCTTGGTGTGACACCTTTAAGGAAGAAGCAATCACACGGCACTATGGGTAACTTTCACCGCATAGGAAAGGCGCGTTTACAAACAATGTTCAACGACGGAGGTTGGGGGAGCGGCACGTCAGAGGACATGGCCATCGAGGAACGAATGCGCATCGCCGTCGAAGGTATCATCGTGTGCGACTACGAAATTTCCAACGACGGTAATAATTTAATCGCCGCAAAGGCGCGCGTGACGTCGCGCGGCATGTGGACCGACGACGGTCGTCTGCTGGAGTCTGTGCGGTCGAGCGCCATCGCCGCGTCCGCCGACATGCCCGTCGGTACCAAGCTCAGCACCGTCGAACGCGCTGTATCCAGCGCCATTCGTTTCGCCGTGAAGAACTACTGCAACAAGCGACCAGATGTCATCGTCGTCGCGCATCGTGCGGGCGAGTCTTCACGTCCCATCCCCAAACTCGACGCCGTGGAAGACGACGACGACGACGAAGGCGGGCAAAAGCGATACCCCAAGCGCACGATGTCCCCGACCGACGTCAGACCGCTTCGAGGCGATTACAAAGGACCGGGACCATCGGGAGGCGAACGCCACAAACGTCGCGACTCGGAGTATCAGTGAGCGAGCCGTCGCGAGCGAGCGACATTTTGATTGCGCCGAACAAACGGCGAAAATTTTAGTACGCAGACTGTGAATATTATTTTACATCTCTCGGAGTCACGTCGACTTTTGTCACATGGACTTTTCAACGTACTTCACCATCAGCGCGTCGTTCCCTCGCACCGTCGTCTCCACCGCCAAATCTCGGAGGGCTTGCCAATCGAAATTCTCCCGCGCGTAGGCGGCCCTCGTCTCCATCAACCTCAACGCCGCCAATCGCAACTGCGGCTCGTCCCGCATGAGCGCCTCCAACCACTCGTCTCCGTTTCGCAGCGGATGCGTCTCCAAAAACCCCGCGAGCGCGCTCGACAGCGCGGTCGATCCGCCTTCGTTGTCGTAGCTCAGCTCTTGGTCGAGCGTCGTGCGAACCGCGGCGACGGTGAACAGCGTCTTCAGCGCCTCGCTCGCCTTCATCTCGGGCGACACGCCGTAGCCGAACGCGTCGGGCAGCGTCGACGCGCGCGCGCGCGCTCGCGCGCGCCGCGGCGCCGCCAGCGCCGGCCGAAACGTCCACGTCAGCATGCGTGCGCTTTATTGCGCGACGCTTTATGCGGCTGATCGCGCGCGCGCGCGCGAGGGTCGATCGTCCGACGCGCGCGCGAACGCGACGCAAAGCGCGATCGAGCGCGCCGCCGCGCGGCGGGCGCGCGGAGGCGCGAAGCGAGGGCGCGCGCGCGGATTCAGACGCGGCGGCGTGTCGAGTGAAATTCGCATTCGAAGGCACGGCGCGACTGTACGGTGACGCGCGATACGAGCGGCTGCGCGCGGCGCACGTCCTCGTCGTCGGACTGGGCGGCGTCGGGAGCTGGGCGGTGGAGGCGCTCGCGCGCACGGGCGTGGGACGGTTGACGCTGATCGATTTGGACGCGGTGTGCGAGACGAACGTGAATCGACAAGCGGAGGCGACGGTCGAGACGATCGGGGCGTTCAAGGCGGACGCGATGATGGATAGAGTGCGAGCGATAAATCCCGATTGCGACGTGCGCGTCGTGAGAGATTTTGTGCAGCGAGAGAACGTGGAGGAAATCTTGGGAGGGGCGGCGAGAGAGGTCGGCGGCGGCGTCGATTACGTGCTCGATGCGATCGACAAGGAGAAGGATAAAGCAGCCATCATCGCGTATTGCGTGTCGGAGAGGATACGGATATGCTCCACGGGTGGTGCGGGTGGAGTGGATTCGTTGAGTGAGCTGCGCGCGGAGGACTTGGCGAACGTGACGTTTAATCGGTTGTTGAGCTCGACGCGAAAGACGTTGCGAAAGCGGTACGCGTTTCCCAAGGAGTCGGGCGACGGCGGGTCGTTTCCCGGGGCGAATAAGGGCAAGCGTAAGTCGCAGGGGAAGTGGGGCGTGAAGTGCGTGTACGCGCCGGAGAACGATAACACATTTAAAAAGGCCGGGACGAAGGGGCGAGGTGGGATCGGTTGCGAAGGCGTCGGCGGTTCAGCCGTGTTCGTCACGGGCGCCATCGGGTTCAAGGCGGCGTCGGAAATCGTGATCGATCTTGTGCAAGATTCGATGGCGGATGGTAATTCAAGTAATAAACAACCATCGACGGCGACAACTGGGTGGCGCTCGCGCGTGTGGCCGCCGAATGATACGTCCGATACCGCGGACGATTCGGCGCAAACGCCGAATGAAGACTCGCAAAAAGTTATCCCGGGGCGACAAGACGAACTTCAACCGACGACGGCGAGTCTCGAAGCCGCGCGCGCGCTAGATTCTGTAGAAATGTTCGATGCGCACTGTCACTGGCATTTGGACGGCGAACGCAAAGCCATTCGCAAGCTTTGCGCGAAACTCGCCGGGGCGGCGATGACGACGACGAGGCCGGGTGACTGGGGCGCTGCTCAAGCCGTTCGCGAGGGCGACGACGGACTGAACGTGAACGTCCCGATAGCTCTAGGCGTGCACCCGTGGTGGGCACACTTAGAAAAGGAAGGTAAAGACGACTGGATGCGAGAGCTACGGCTTAATATCGAATCGACGCCAAACTCCGTCGTCGGCGAAATCGGCCTCGACAAAGTCGCGACGCCACCAGATGGGTCGCAGCCCGATTACGAAAATCAGCTTGATTGTTTTAAGCGTCAACTAGCACTCGCAACGGATGTGCGTCGACCGGTCGTCGTACACAGCGTCAAGGCGACAGGGGACATGATGGATATATTCAGGAACTCAGCCGAGTTACCACCTCGAATCTTCATGCACTCGTTTGGGGGGTCCGAGGATTTTATGAAACAACTCACGAAGATGAAGAAATTCGGCGACCGTTTTTATTACGGATTTTCATCCGTCATTAACCTTCGCTCACCGAAAACGCAGGGTGTCATAAAGGCTGTACCTGACGACAGACTGCTCCTGGAGAGCGACTTGTGCGACCCGACGTGCGCCGAGGACGAGTTGCGAACGATGCTAGCAATCATTGCCGACGTAAAAGGGTGGACGGTGAAGGAAGCCGCGCGCGTGACGCGAGAAAATGCGATACGATTCTACTCGTCTAGCGTGTAATCTCATCGATCGTTTAGAATGTGTGTCGTCTGTTTCAATCTGTTGGTTGCTATCGTTTCGTCTAAAAGTAGATGCGTTGGACTTCGCTCTCGGCGAAAGGTAACGAACATCCTGGACACTTGCGCTGACGTGACACCACGCGTTTGTTGATGCACTCTTCGCAGAACATGTGCCAGCATCGGGTGATGATGACGGCTTTTTGTCTCTCGCCTTGACACACGTTGCAGTTCATCAACGTCTTGTACGCGTCCACTTCCGCGTGCAAATCCTTAGTCCCGCCCTCTTTGAGTAAGCGGTCGCATTTCTTTTTCAGGCTGGCGGCAGTAGTTTCAGCCTTAACTCGAGCGGCTTTTTCGGCTTCGAGTTTGGCGATTTCGCTTTCGCTGCGCTTCGTCAACGTCGCGACGTTCTTTTCTGATGCGGCGAGCTTATCGCGAACTTCAACGACTTGTTTCTCCATCGCGCGAAGCTGCGCCTTTGATCGGTCTACGTTTTCGCTGTTCCCACTGACTTGCTCTTGCATCTTCTCGAACGCCGTTGTGGCTTCGGCGAGTTGTTCCTCGAGCTCTCTCGTTCGTTGGTCTGCGAGCTCGAGATCGCGCTTGTAATACGCAGCCGTTTCGTTCACTCGCTCGCACTCGTCTTCGAACTTCTTGGCAGAAGATTGCGCCGCGATGCGCTCGCTCGCCGACTTGTTTTGCGCCTCTTCGCTCGACGCGATGCGACTGAGGAGACGCGTGCTTTGTTCTTGCGCCTCGGCGTACGCGCCTGAAATCGCTTCAATCTCTTCGACGTACATCATCACTTCTGCTTGCTTTTCTTCAAGCGCTGCGTTCGCCGCCGTGGCAGTCGCTTCAGCGCCCGCAAGCTGCTCCTTAAGCGTCACAATTTGCTTCTCTAGATCCGCCGTCTTGGCGGTCGACTTCTTCGCCGCGGACTTTTCGAGAGACGCGACGGATTCGGTGAGCGACTTGACTCGTTCTTCCGCCGCAGCTTTCTCAACCTTCGCCTTATCGAATAACGCGTACGACTCCTTGAACCTAGTATTTTCATCTTTCAGCACTTTGTTCTCCTTGAGCACGATTTCGAGCATTTTGAGCTTTTCCTCTTGCGCGACCGCGCCGCCTTGTTTCTGCGTCAGCGAACGCACTTTGTGATCCAATTCATCGCGCAAGGCGCTGATGTGCGAAATGCGCGCTTCCAACTCATCCACATGCGCTTCCATTGAGCTCAGACGCTTCATTGCAGCTTCACCACGCTCCGCAGCTTGCCTATCGCGGATCGATTCTTGCATGGCACCGTCCATTCGGCGACGGACCGAGCGCAAGTCTTCCGTGAGCTTGTCGTTCTCTTGCTTGGCGTTTTCGTATCGAGTGTTGAGCGCGACGTATGCGGCCGATTTTTCGATGTTCCCACCATGACTTTGCGCGTCACCTTGCGCGCGAACTTGCACCGCTAACGTTGACTTCTCCTTGTTCAACTCGGCGATGGTCTTCTCTTGAATCTTCACTTTGGCTTCGAGCTCGGCGATTTCACCGTTGAGCTTGGCTAGATCTCCGGCGGCTGCTTGCGGCGCCGCGGGCGTTCCGGGACGACTATCGGGACCGGCCCCGACCTTTGCTCCGTCTGCCACGGCGGCCGCCTTCGCCTGCGCCTCGGCACCCGCCGCGCGAGCGTCCTCCGCCGTCGCCATCTTGGGCAACCCCTCGATGGTGTCGTCGCCCCCATTCGCCTTGGCGATGGCCAAACGCCGTCGCGTCCCCAAGAGCTGCACCTCCATCTCGTCTAATTCAGCCTGCAACTCCTTACAACGCGCTGAATCTCGCAAGTACGCGTGCGTCAACGCGTCGTAATCCCGCATCGTCTTCAGCCGACTCGCCTCGAGCGCGTCGATTTTCTTCTTCAGCTCGGCGTCCCCCGCCCCCGAAGTCTTCGCCTCGATCGCATCCAACACCGCCGCCAATCGTGCCTTGGTATCGTCCGCTTTATCCCTCAAACTCTTCACCAGCTTCTCGCGATCCTCATCCTCAAACCTCGACGTCCCGTCCTCCAGTTCGTCCGCCGTCTCGTTCGTTCCGCCCCGTTCGTCGCCGTCGCCTCCGCGTTTCCGTTTCCCTGTCCCCTCCACCACGTGCTGATCCCCCGCCAGCTCGATCAATCGTTTCAAGAACGGATCGACGTACGCTCCCTCGTTCCCGTCCTCTTTCTTCGCCGCGCTCGTCTTTTTCGTCCCGTTCGCCTTGGCCGCCAACGCGTCGATCGCCGCGTTCGCCGCGTTCCACTCATTCGTCACGATCCCAAGCACGCTCTCGTACTTCTCGCGCAGCTTTTCGTGCGCCGCGAGTTTTCGTTCGAGATCGCGCACTTCCTCGCGCCGCGCTTCGAGCTGTCGCGCGTCCATCGTCGTCAGTCGCGCCGTCGTCCACGCTCGACTCGAGTTCGATCGCGCAATCTTTCCCCGCGTCCATCGCGCCGCGCCCTTCCGCGCGCGTCCGGGCGCGTCGTTCGCGCGCATCGCGTCGCGCGCGCACCTGTCCGCCGAGCTGTTGGTTTTTAAACCGCAACACCGGCGCGTCTTCGGCCATTTGAAGATGGATTTGCGGCGTCGAATGCCGCCACGCGCGCGTCTGGTCGCCACTGTTATGCGCGCCGCGTCGCGCCTCACTCGAACGAGCGCGAGAATCCGCGTCGAATCGTCGACGAAGTTCGCGGTGGCAGAATCGAGCGCGCGCGAGCGCGCGAGCGACGCGTTCGAGGCCGCGGCGCGGGCGTTTTCGTCGAGCTTTCCGAGGTTTCGAGGCGGCGGCGGCGGCGATCGAACGACGTCGGCGCGCGAGAAGCGCGAGAGAAGCGCCGACGAACGCGCGGGAGGGCGGGACGTGAGCGCGAGCGGTGACGCGCGCGCGATGGGAGACGGCGGCGCCGATCCGAAGGCGCCCGAGGGGTTTGAAGTCATTCGAGAAGGATGGGCGCGGGCGCTGCAGCGCGCGGGCGGCGACGACGTGTTTTATAATAAGCCGCAAGTGGTCAATCGCGATCTGTCGCTGGCGGTGATACGTGAATTTCAGAAAGTGCGAGCGACAGAGCACGCGAACGGGCAGTCGAAGCGGAATAAACGGGCGAAAGGGGCGATGTGTTTGACGCCGAGGGACGACGCGTTGCTGCCGCGTTTGCTCGACGAGGACGACAGAGCGGCGTTGTTTCGAAGCGCGGAGGAACATCGCGCGTGGGCGGCGGCGCAGGAAGAGGAACGCGCGAAAAATGGCGAATCAGCGGCGGGTGAGGAGAAAGCTGTGAAGCCGTTGAGGGATATTACGATTCTGGAAGGGATGTCGGCGACGGGATTGCGAGCGTTGCGATACGCGCAAGAGCTCGAAAACGTGGGGTGCGTGGTGGCGAATGACATGGATCCCACGGCCGCGGAGGCGATCGAGAGAAACAAAGCGTACAACGCGCTTTGCTCACCGGATAAGGCGGAGGCGATCTCGCGAGTGATTCCCCACAACGAAGACGTGCGAATGGTGTGCATGAAGCATGAAAAAATGTTTGACGTCGTCGACTTGGATCCGTACGGAACGCCATCGACGCTCCTGGACAGCGCGGTGACGTCGGTGAAAGAGGGAGGACTTTTGCTCGTCACCGCTACCGATATGGCGGTGCTTTGCGGGAACAACGCCGAGGTCGCTTGGGCCAAGTATCAGTCGTATCCGCTTCGTGCAAAGTATTGTCACGAAATGGCGGTTCGTACGCTCTTGGCGGCGGTGGAAAACGCCGCGATCAAGCACCGACGGCACATCGTTCCCGTGATTTCGTTATCGATCGACTTTTACATCCGTGTCTTCGTTCGCGTATACACGAGCCCGCTGCAAATGAAACAGACGCCGAGCAAGCTCAGCTACGTGTTTCAGTGCGTCGGTTGCGACGCGCACGAGCTCCAAGCCGTCGGTCGTCAGCAGACGAAAGGTAACGTCACCAAATATCAGCCCGGCGTCGGACCCGTGGTGCCGCAGCGATGTTCTAGCTGTGGATGGCACTATAACATGGGTGGTCCGATCTGGAGCGACCCAATCCACGACAAGACGTGGGTCACCAACGTCAAGAGCGAACTCGAGCGAAACAAGGATGCGTACCCGGGGTACGGGAAAGTGCACGCGCTGCTCACGATGGCGAGCGAAGAGCTTTTGGACGTACCGTTGCACTACGACTTACACGCCATGGGTGGAACGCTGAAGGCTACGCCACCGAGCTTTTGGTTGTTCAAGTCAGCCGTCATGAACGCCGGGTATCGCGTGAGCGGAAGCCACTCAAACCCGCTCGCGATTAAAACCGACGCCCCGGTGGACGTGCTTTGGGACATCCTACGATGCTGGGTGAAGGAGCACCCGGTGAAGCCGCAGTCGTCGCCGACACCAGGGGAAGCGATATTGGCCAAAGAACCGACGGTAATCGCGAATTGGACGCGACGCACCGAAGCTCAAAGCAAGGCGCAGAAAGACGGCGTGGCTCGGTTCCCGCAAAACCCGACGGCGGATTGGGGTCCGAAAAGACGCGCGGGCAAGTATCGCGAGGAAGAATTAGAAGCCAAACGGCGAAAAGAAGAAGAGGAAGATTAGAAGAAAGTTTTGTCATGCACAAATAAGGGTAGTCAAACAAAGAAGACTTCGTTCGACAAGAAGGATGCAAACTCGAGAGGTTTCGCGATGAGGGCGCGATGCGGATGTGCGCCGCCGCCGTCCCACCAGCGGCTGCAAAACGCGCCCGTGGTGTGCTCAGACCATCGCGCAATCATTTCGCGTGTCGTTCGCGTGTCATTTTCGATACCGATCGCCGTCAAAGGCACGTGTACTTTCTCGGTCGATCCCTCATACGATTCGCTCATTCGGAAGTCCTCTCGAAAGGGAGCGATCAACGACGTGGACACGCATCGTAACTCGTCACTCACGCCGTAGCGCCGCTCGAACGCTGCCCAAAATGCGTCGTCAGTTTCCAACTCTGACAGTCGAGGCGTCTCGACGTCGGTATCGTTGAGCCAGTGCCCCAAACATGGCGCTCTGGCGGCCGACACGTACACGCCCGAGACGCGCTCGCCGAGCGCTCGAGCGCATTCAAACGCGATCCACGCTCCGGCGCTATGTCCGTACAAATAAAGCGATTCACCTTTCGAGACGCACCCATGTTCGACGATGCGACGCGCAACATCTCTCGCAAAATCGACAACACTCCATCTCAGAGTTTCTACCTCCGGAACGCATCGCCTCCACCGGCATGGTTTGTCGACGGCGAAGCATCGCGCGTCGACGGCGCGCGTGAAATCTCCATTAAAGCACGACGCCGTCGCCCCCGCGGGCGGAAAGCAAACTAGAACCCGATCCATGTTCTGTTTTGCCGGCTGACACGTCACCAGGTCCGCCATCTCCGATCGTCGGCGTCGTCAAATGTCGCGTCGAGTCGGCGACGCGACTCGCGTTCGCGTCGCCGACTCGCGGCGTCGCCCATCGCCCATCGCCCATCGCCCGCGCGCGCCGACGCTCGAGCGCATTCGCGTCCGCGATCGGCGCCGTCCGACGAACTCACGTCTTCCGCCTCGAGACGCGTCGGCGCGCGTCCCGTCGCGTCGTCGTCGCGTCGTCGTCGTCGCGCGCGTTCAAACCGTCGCTCGGCCAATCCTGCGGCGACGACGCGCGCGTGAAGAGCGCGAGCGCGCTCGCGACGATCGCGAGCGCGGCGGTGACGATCGCGATGTACTTGCGGAGCGGACACGCCATCGCGATGGCGTGTGCGGACGGGGAGGGGTCGATGTGATTCGGGACGCGCGTCCCGGCGACGGCGCGGCGGAATCGACGTCCGATATGTGATGATTAATAAAGGAGGTTACGCGCTGTTCGCTAGTGGTGATCGAAAACGATCGTGGGAAATAATTATGACGGAGCGCCGAGGTAGGCGCACACGCGCAAGATGTCGCCGAAGACGCCGCCGGCGGTGACCTCGGCGCCGGCGCCCGGACCGCGAACGACTAAGGGTCCAGCGGACGTGTAATACTTTGTGGTGAAGGAGACGATGTTGTCGCTGCCCTTGAGCTGAGCGAACGGATGGTCGGCGGGGTAACGACGGAGTTCGACCGAGCCCGTGCCGTTCTTGACGTCGACGACACCGACGAAGCACAAGACTTCGCCCGCGGCGGCGGCTTCTTCTTGCTTGGACAAAATATCGCCGTCGTACTTGGGAAGCTCCTTCATGAACTCATCCACGCTTTCGATGTCACGCAACGGCTCGGGAACGAGAGATTGAATCGGGACATCGCTGAGCTCGATGTTCAAACCGCATTCGCGCGCCAAGATGGTCACCTTGCGAGCGACGTCCATACCGCTCAAGTCGTCGCGGGGATCGGGTTCGGTGTATCCCGCTTCCTTGGCCTGCGCCACGATGTCGCTGAACTTCTTGCCCGGTTCCAAGGTGTTGAAGATGTAAGAAAGCGTACCGGAGAAGATGCCTTCGATGCGCTCGACCTTGTCGCCCGAGTTTCGCAGGCTTTGAAGCGTGGCGATGATGGGCAAGCCGGCGCCGACGGTGCCTTCATAAAAGTAGTGCGTGTACGAATTACGTTGAATGGAACGCAATTCCTTGTAATACGCGAGCGGTCCGCTGTTCGCCTTCTTATTCGGCGTGACGACGTGCAATCCCTTGGACAACCACTCCTTGTAGTGACCCGCGACGACGTCGGAGGCGGAGCAGTCGACGATGATTTGGTTTGGCGCCTCCGACTCGAGCACGTGCTTTGTGAAGTCGTCCATGTTCGCCTGCACACCACTAGCGTATTCGTCTTCCCACGAATCTAAGTCGATCGCACCGTCGCTGAGCAACATCTTACGACCGCCCGTGATGGCAACCACGCGCAGTTCAACCGCAAACTCGTCTTGGAGCGTTTCGAGTTGTTCCTTCATTTGGCGAAGCAACGTCTTGCCGACGAGGCCTGGTCCCACGAGACCGACGCTAATCGCGGTCTTGGAGAGGTAGAATCGACCATGAGCGGCTTGAAGGGCCTTATTGACGTCCTTCTTGGAGACGACGACCGTGATGTTGTACTCGGACGCCCCTTGCGCGATGGCGATGACGTTGACGGCGCTCTGCGCCAGCGCTTCAAACAACATCGCCGACACGCCCGGCGTTTGGCACATGTTCTGCCCGACGATGGCCAAGATGGAACAATCCTTCAAAGGGAGGATTCGAGAGATGCGACCGGCGGCGATGGCTTTCTCGAACGTCTTGTTGAGCGCCGCGACTGCCGCGTCCGCCTCGTGCGAGCGAACCGCAAAGCAAATGGAGTGCTCCGAGGAAGCTTGAGAAATCATAACCACGTTGCAGCCAGCTTCCTTGACGGCTTTGAACACAGTGTTGGCCGTGCCCGGCACACCAACCATGCCCGTACCCTCGACGTTGATGAGGCACACGTCGTCGATGGTGGCGATACCCTTGACGAGCTCGCCGCTCATGTCGCGAGTCTCAAACTTGCCGACGTTGCCCTCATCCCCGGCGGGCAGCGGGCACGCCATGCCGATGGACGTCCCTGGCGCGGCTTGGTTGAAGTAGTTGCGCAACGTGACTGGGATGTTGTACTTCATCGCCGGTAAAGTCGTGCGCGGGTGGAGAACGTTGGCGCCAAAGTACGCGAGTTCCCACGCTTCGTTGTAGGAAATCGAGTTCAGGCACTTGGCCCCCTTCACGCGGCGAGGATCGGCGCTGAATACGCCATCGACGTCGGTCCAGATGGTGATATTTCTCGCTTGCGTGAGCGCACCGAAAATTGTGGCGGAGTAATCGGAACCGTTACGTTTGAGCGTCGTCGGCACGCCCTCCGGCGTCCTCGCGATGAAACCAGTCACCATGACCACGGCGCCCTCTTGCATATGCTCGTCGTACCACTTATCCAAGTTCGCGTTGGACAAGCTGTAGTCGACGTCCACGCCGCCGTCCTCGGATTCTGTGACGACGAGAATGTCTCGCGCGTCGATCCAGACCGCCTTGCCCCCCTTGCAGCGAATCGTCGCCGCGCACAAGCGCGCCGTCCAGAGCTCTCCGTGTCCGACGACGAAATCCCCGAACGCATCGGTCGAGCAACCGGCGATGTAAATAGCCTTAAACATCGCTCGTAAATCGTTCAATTCCTCGTTGAACGCCGCGATGTACGCGTCGTACTCGGCTTTATCCGTCAACAAAGCCTTCGCCGTGGACACGTGCTTATCCTCGAGCTTCGTCAACTCCGCCGCGTACGTATCGTCCCGTTTCGCCGCCATATCCGTCGCGTTTATCAAGCAATCCGTCACCTTTGGTTCACCCTTCACCGCGACGCCCATCGCGGACACGATCCCCATCGTCAACTTGGAATCATTCTTCATCAAGAGCTCGCACACGCCGCCGATGCGCTCCGCGCTCCCGACGCACGTCCCCCCGAACCTATCGTCGAACCGTTCGCCAGCCGTCAGTCTTCGCGCGCCGCGTCGCGTTCGTGCCCTTCCCCAAATCACCCGACCGTCGTCGTCGCGCGTCGCGCGCGCCCTCGCGCGCGCCCTCGCCGCGTCCGCGTCCCGTCCCGCCCTCGCGTTCAGGTTTTCCCCGCGGATCATCCATCGCGCGCGCTGTCCCGCGTCGCGTCCGTCGCGCGCGCCCTCTCGCGCGGTCGCGCGTCGCGAATCATCGTCCCGCATCGCGCGCCGTCGTTCGCACGCACTTGTGCACGTCCCAATCGCTTCCGCGCGGGATCGCCGCGCGCGTCTCGAGGTTTCGCCGCGTCGTCGTCGCGCGCGGCGCGCCTCGCGCGTCGAGCGCGCGCCGGCGCGCGAGCGCGCGTCGCGACGCGACGGGCGCCGTTCGGTGCGACGCGTGTGCGGACATGGCGCTCGGCGGCGTCCGCGCGGCGGAGTGTCGCGCGCGCGCCGGCGCGCGCGCGCGGGATGGCGTAGCTTTGTATGGGTAAACAGTGTGCGTGTATGGATATCCGCGGTCGGTCGGACGCGAACGGTCGCGCGACGCCGCCGACGACGACGACGGCGACGCGCGCGCGCACTCCGCGACGCGGTCGACGGCGCGGCGCGCACCGCGAGCGTCCGCGCGCGCGCGTCGGCGCTCGACCGCGCGATGCTCGCGCGCGTCGGCGTCGGCGTCGGCGCGCGACCGCGCGGCGGCGGCTCGGGGACGGGACGCGCGACGCGACGCGCGGCGACGGCGACGCGAGGACGCGCGAACGGACGAACGCGCGACGAAACGCGCGGTTTTGGCGCGCGCGCGCGCGCGCGCGTCGCGGTCGCGAAGACGCGAGCGCGCGAAGGGGCGACGCGAGGCGGGACGCGCGGCGACGGGACGCGACGCGAGGCGACGCGCGACGACGACGACGCGAGGACGCGCGATGCGGGCGGCGCGGACTCGGTGAAGGGCGCGCGCGGTGAGGACGCGCGCGATGGACGATTGCCGACGATCCCGCGAGGGACGTACGCGTCGCTGGCGACGGCGCTCGTGGCGCTCGGTTTTCCGGCGCTGTTGAACAGCGTGAACGAACCGGTGGTGTCGCTGTTGGAGACCGTGCTCGTGGCCAGGGTCGGGACGGTGTTTTTAGCCGCGCTCGCGCCGGCGTCGGCGTTGTTCGGGCTCGTCGAGGAGGTGTGCTTCGCGTTTAGCGTCGTGGTGACGACGGCGGTGAGTTCGGCGCGCGCCGAGTTTGAAGACGTCGACGCCGCGGTGCCGGAACGCGTGAAACAGACGGTGAGCATGAGCGTGATGGCGTCGTTCATCGCCGGTCTCGGGCTTGCGATCGGACTGCAAGCGCTGTACGGACCCATTTGCAAAATTATGGTGGTGCCGCGAGAGGTCGAGGCGCTGTTGCGCTCGTACACGGTGTTGCGGTGCGCGGGATTGCCCATGTTCGGCGCCGCAAACGCGCTCGAGGGGGTGTTTCTCGGAAGCAAAGACGCGCTGACGCCCATGACCGGATGGCTCGTCGCCGGTGTCATCACCGTCGCGCTGCAGCTGTTCTTCATTACACCGCAGATGAGCGCAAACGCGGCGGTGCGTTGGGCGGGCATCGCCCTCACCGTGGGTCAGACGTTCATTTTCTTCTATCTGTGGAAGATTGCGCATGGGCGCGGATTATTTTCAATGCGAAGCGTGTTCAAGGGCGCCGAGAGCGTGGGCGCGGCGATCGCGCGCTTGTACAGGCGTCTTGAGGAGGAGCACATCGCGAGCGAGTTTCGGTGGTTGGTACTGAGCGCGACGGCGCGTATGACGACGTACGTCATCATCACCTCGTGTGCCACGAATCTCGGGGTGATTTCTGCGGCGGTCAATAAGACGTTGCTGGATCTGTATATTTTATTAGGGTTATGTGCCGAGCCAGTGTTCACCGTCGGCAACGTCTTATTGCCGAGGAAGAGACGCAGTCTCGTCGAGGTCTTGACGTACCGACGCGCGCTGTTTTACGTCGCGCTGTTCATGGGGTTCAC
This sequence comes from Ostreococcus lucimarinus CCE9901, assembly GCF_000092065.1. Classification (NCBI taxonomy): domain Eukaryota; kingdom Viridiplantae; phylum Chlorophyta; class Mamiellophyceae; order Mamiellales; family Bathycoccaceae; genus Ostreococcus; species Ostreococcus sp. 'lucimarinus'. Next base: position 528,786 of record NC_009363.1, read on the forward strand.
GCTCGCATGCTTGGCGTACATCCTTTGCGGCTCAACTTTGCTCTCGCACGATCCACACGTCCACGCAGTGGCGACCTCAATGCGGAGCTTGGTCGCGGTGACAATCGGTTTGTCCACCGCGGCGTACGCCACCGACGGCTGCGTCATCGGTCTCGGCGGGGCCAGCTTCGTCGGTGCGGCGCAGATGATCAACACATCAATATTTGTGTTGGTTTTCATCGCGTTCAGGACGATTTACGGCGCCGCGACATCGCTCCAGCACCTCTGGCTGGCGCTCTTGCTGTTCCAGGCGCTCCGCCTGGCGGAGCACGTTTGGAAATTACGCCACGACGAGCGCGCGCTCGCGTTTCCTCGCACCGCCGCCTTGGCGTAGTCGACATCGACGGCATCGCCGCCTCGACGCGTAGACGTCTCTCGCATTTGCCGGTTTTATAATATTGTTCAACGTTGCTGTAGTCGCCCGCGCGCCCCGACACACGCCCGACACGCGCCCGACACACGCCCGACACGCGCGAACGCCCCGACACACCTCGCCGCTCCGGTCGCGCCCGCGCACCGCGGCGCGCCCGGTGACGCGAAAGGACGCGATGCGATACCTCGCGGCGTCGCCGCGCGCGTTCGTCGATGCCGCGCCGACGACGACGTCGTCGCGTCAACGCTTCATCCGACGAACGCGCTCGGATATCACCGCGCGCGTGTTCGGTAACTTCACGCGACGCCGCGACGACGCCGTGGAAGAGATGGCCATCGTGCCGAGCGAAAGCTCGGACGCGGACGACGACGCGCGCGGCTCGAAAGATTGGTCGAGGTCGAGGTCGTGGGAGGAAGGGGACGAGATGCCGGAGGCGTTGGCGAGCGCGATACCGAGCTGTTATTACAGCCTGTTGCAGGTCGACCCCGCGAGCGATCGCGATGAGATAAAAAAGAATTTTAGACAATTGTTGAAGGCGACGCACCCGGACGTCGCGGGAGAGGCGAGCGTGGAGATTTCTCGAATCATGAACGACGCATATAAAACGCTCCTGGACGACGTGAAGAGGGAGCTGTACGATCGAGATTTGGCCGAGTTGCGATACGCGATGGCGCTGGCGGGAGAACGCGCGAGCGAAGACTTTCGACCGTATACGGGAGAGGCGTTGAGTACATTCGTCGGGTCCGATCCGACGGGACAATCGCGCGCGGTGTTCGTAAACGAGTCGGTGTGCATCGGATGTCGCATGTGCAACCACAGCGCGGCGAAGACGTTCATGATGGAACAAGATTACGGACGCGCGCGCGCGTTTCAACAGTGGGCGGACAGCGAAGAGGACATTCAGATCGCCATAGACTCCTGTCCGGTGGACTGCATCTCGTGGGTCAACAAGAAGAATTTGCCCATACTCGAGTACGCGATGCAGACCATCGAACGCATCAATATCGCGTCGATGCGCGCTGGAAACGCGCGCGCCGCGGACCCTTTCGACATCGCCAACGGCATGATTCGCCGCGGCGAAGAAGCGAGGGCGCGCTTGGGTGATTCGGGTGACACGCTCAACGGCATCGCCACCGTAGGTTCGCAAGCGCTCGCCATTCGCGAGGCGTGGCTCTTATTGAACGAATCCACGCGCGCGCGATGGCGCACGTACGCCTTAGCGCGCGCGAGCGTCGAGGACTCCTACGACGAATGCGACGACATCGATTGCGAGATCCCCAGCGCATCCATCGACGAAGATTTCGCGTAGCGCGCCGTCGACCAACCTTGTACAAACCAAACCAAACCAACCAACCGCCGCACATCATGTCGTCCGCGCGCGCCTCTCCGCGCGTCCACGTGCGCGTGCGCGCCTCTCCGCGCGTCCACGTGCGCGTGCGCGCCGGCGGTCACCTCCACGCGTCCCGCCGCGCGTTCACCACGGCCACGACCTTCGCCGCGTCCTCGCCGGGCGATTTCTTTGCGAAACTTTTCGACACCTCTCCTCCGGGACGCGCGCAAACGCCCGCGGCATCGTCGCGGCGCGCGCGTCCGACGAACGAGGTCGTCGACGTGATCGAGGGCATCAGGCACAAGCGCTTGGGCGGTCGGTCGGACATCGTGGTGAGCGAGCTCGCCCTCGGGACCCAGCGTTGGGGCGGCGCGGATTTCAATTCGCCGGATGAAGCGACGTGTCACGAGTTCATGGACGAGGCCATCTTAGGGCGCGGGATAAATCTCGTCGACACCGCAGAACAGGTGAGTGATTGGTGTTTTTCGATCGACAGCCTGTTCGCGGACGGTTCGGATGGCTCGAACGGTTCGAATGATCGCGAAACGCGCGACTGACGACGGCTTTCTTCGCCGCAGTACCCGATTCCGAGCGATCGGCGGCGACCGGAAGGAAGGACCGAGGAAATCATTGGAAGCTGGTTAGCGAAAGATAAGTCGAGGCGTGAAAAAATGGTGATCGCGACGAAGATTACCGGCGGCGCGAACGTGACAAAGAAAAATATTGTGAAGGATTTGGAAGGGTCGTTGTTGCGGCTGAAAACCGATTACGTCGACGTGTACACGCTTCATTGGCCGGCGCGGTACACGCCTCAGAGTAATTGGGGACAGTCGTTGGAGTACGACGTGGATACGGAACGACAACCGTATTATCGCAACGCGGCGTCGTTTGAAGAAATCACCGAAGCCATGGGCTCGTTGATTCGTCAAGGAAAGATTCGCGGCTACGGCTCCTGCAACGATAACGCCTTTGGACTCACGGCTATGTGCTACGCCGCGCGGAGCGTGGGCGCGCCCGAACCGTGCTGCATGCAGGGCGACTTTAGCTTGATCAACCGTCGGAGTCTGGAGAATGGTTTAAGCGAGGCGTCCTCGCCCGTGCACGAAAACGCTGGGTGGATGGGATACAACCTGTTGGCGGGCGGCGTGTTAACTGGTAAGTATCGCGAGGTTAAGGCGGCGGTCGACAACGCGCGAGATCGCGAACTCGCGGAGAAGCTGCTCGCCGATCCCCGAGGTCGCATGGACGAATACGGTTGGGGCCAGACGTTGTACCGCTATCGCAGCGCTCCGGCGCTTCGCGCCGTCGACCAATACGCCGCGCTCGCCGACGCCGCCGGCATGTCGCTCACCGAGCTCGCCCTGCGCTGGGCGCAGCGTAAATCATTCATGACCACCGCTCTCATCGGCCACACCTCGATGACGCAGCTCAAGGAAACCATCGGTCATTTCGACTCGTCCAAGCCGCCGCTCGACGACGAACTCATGTGGGCCAGCGACGTCGTCCACATGCGCAACCGCCTGCCGATATTCTCGAGCGAGCGCGTCGGCCTGGACTGGAACGGTCGCGGTGAAATCGGCGAGCGCGTGCCCTGAGTGTAACGTCACCGCGCGCACAGTTTTAGCATTCATCCAGCACGAACGCGACGGTCGACGCGGTTGACTTCGCGCCCGCACTGCTCGCCTCGCTTGATGCCCGCGTCGCCCGCGTCGCGCGTCCGCCCTTCGCGCACCCACTCGCGCGCCGCGACGACGACCGCGCGCGGCGTGAAGTCAACCATGCGCAATCTATTCGCGCGCGCGCGCGACGCCGGCGTCGGCGAGCGCCTGCCCGGGTCGACGTTCGAGCGATGCGTGTACTTGGACTACAACGCCACGACGCCCATATGGCCCGAAGTCTCTCGCGCCATGGCGCCGTTCCTGCACGAACACTTCGGGAACCCGTCGTCCGGACACGCGTTCGCGACGCCGTGTCGAGAAGCGATCGACGCCGCGCGCGAATCGACGGGCGCGATGTTGGGGTGCGCGAGCGACGAGGTGACGTTTACTTCGTGCGGAAGCGAGAGCGATAATTTCGCCATCGATGGCGCGGTGCGTGGGTTTTTGAAGAAGAACGCCGGACGCGGATTGCCGAAGATTGTGACGACGGCGATCGAGCACCCGGCGGTGATCGAGCACTTGAAGGCGAAGGCGGCGTTCGGGGAATTGACGTACGAGTTGGTCGGCGTCGACGAGGAGGGGTTGGTGAACGCGGACGACGTGATCGACGCTATCGATGAGAACACGTGCTTGGTGACGGTGATGCACGCGAACAACGAAACGGGAGCGATACAGCCTGTGGCTGAAATCGCGAGACGGGCGCGAGAGCGCGGCGTGCTGACGCACACGGACGCAGCGCAGAGCGCCGGAAAAGTTCCGGTGAAGGTTGACGCCCTCGGGGTCGACATGGCGACGATCGTTGGGCACAAAATCGGCGCGCCGAAGGGAGTGGGCGCCTTGTACATCCGTCGGGGTACTGACTTAGGCGACGCCAAGCCGTTTTACGGCGGTGGCCAGGAGAGCGGGCGGCGTGCGGGCACCGAGAACGTATTGCACATAGTCGGTTTGGGCAAGGCGTGCGAGATCGTCGAGCGCGAGATGGATACGTGCCCGAAACATTTGAAGGCGATGCGAGACGATCTGCAGAAGCGGCTGGTTGACGCGCTCGGTGGCACCGATGGTTCGGGCGTGCGCGTGAACGGCCCGCGCGACGATGACAAGCGCTTGCCGAATACGCTGAACATCGGCATCAAAGGTTTGCTCGCCTCGATCACGCTTATGGAACTCAGCGAACTGCTCGCCGCGAGTGCGGGCGCGGCGTGTCACACACCAGACGCCGCCACGTCGGGCGGTGCGACGGTATCGAGCGTTCTAGAGGCGATGAACGTGCCCATGGAGTACGCCGTCGGCACGTTACGACTGAGTGTCGGTCGACACACCGTCGAGCGAGACGTCGAGCGCGGCGCGGCGTTGTTGATCGACGCCGCGAAAAGACAAAATGCGGGCGCGCCGCGGTGAATAGCGCCGTTAGAGACGCAGAAGTTCTTCTACCTAGCAATATTAATACACGATGAGTTATTCGAACGACGCGTCAAATTCGCAAGCTCTCCACGCCGAAATCCTCGTCTCGCGCGCCGCCGCGACTATGCTTGGCACCACCTTTTCCTTTTGATTTCTTCTTCGTCTTCACCTCGGCCCAATCTCCGGTGTCAAATTCCTCGACATCGATCCCATCCTCCACCGCCTTCTCCCTCGACCGTCGTTCTTCCTCCATCTCTTCCTCCAAGACGTCCGCGCACGCGTCCGCGTCGCCGCGACACGCTCGCAGCGTCCTCCGCAATCTTTCCGCGTCCACGCACCCCGTCCTGCGCGCCAACGCACACAACTCATCATCCCTCAACATCGCCACGCTCAGCGGTCCCCCCGGCTCGTCGAATCGCCTCGAATTCCTCAACCGCACGCTATTATAATGATCGCGCCCCTCGTACGTCACGTGATACGTCTTCGCTCCATCGTCCCTCGCGTCCGCGCCCGCCACCCATCGCGGCGACCCCGCTTGATGGATGCATATCCCCACTCTCAGCGCCGCCGTCGCCGCGTTCACCTCCAGATGTCCCGCCCACTCCCCGTCCCTCGCCATTCGTTCGACGTACTCGTCGAACGTCTCGTCGTCCTCCACGAACGGCGCGAACGCCTCTCGTCTCGCCTCCACGCGCGCCACCACGCGTCTTCGCACCTCCGCGTGTCTCGACTCGTCGCCGTACCTCTGATCCGCGAGCGCGCGAAAGAAGCAGTTCCCGTCCGCCTCCACCGCGCGTCGCTCGAGGTTCAGCGCGCGAAGCTGCCGCTCGAGCGTCGCGATCTCGTCCCGCGACGCCGCGTCGCGAGCGTCGCGCGTTATCGCGCCGTCGCGACGCGCGCGATCGCGACGCGCGCGTCCCTTGCCCATCGAGGCGCGCGATCAGCGGCGCATCGCGTCGGCGCGTCGGCGCGTGACGCCGCCGCCACTCCGCGACGCGCGCGACGCGATCGACATGCCGCGCGCGAAGCGATCGGCGTCGGAACCGAGCGACGCGACGCGCGCGATCGTCGACGCGCGCGCGCCGAAGCGCTCCAGGACGCGCGAGGACGACGCGCGCGACGACGGCGCGGCGCTCGACGGGGCGATCTCGCTGCGAGCGGCGGGGCGAAAGAAAAATGCCGCGCCGACGCGCACGAGCGCGCTCGCGGCGCCCATCATGGCGCTGACGAGGGGACACGAGGGCGGGGTGAACGCGGTGGCGTTCTCGCGGAGCGGCGCGACGCTGGCGAGCGCGGGACACGACGGGGGATTGGCGCTGTGGCGCGTGGGCGACGCGAGCGCGAGCGCGAATTTTATGACGGCGAGGGGGTGTAAAAACGCCGTCACGGACGCGTGTTACACGATGGACGACGAGTGCGCGGTGACGAGCGACGCGGATGGGGTCGTGAGGGTGTGGGACGCGGAGACTGGGGGGCAGGTGAAGTCGTACGCGTCGACGCGAGGGAAGTGCGCGAACGCGGTGAGCGCGGCGAGAGGGGATTTGGTGATGAGCGCGAGCGACGACGGGAGCGCGTGCGTGTGGGATTTGAGGGTGAAAAAGCGAGCGGCAAGGACGTACGCGCACGCGGTGCCGCAGACGGCGTGCGTGATGAGCGCGCACGGGGATCGCGCGTACGTCGGAGGCGTGGACGACGTCGTTCGCGCGTGGGACGCTAGAATGGAGAATAAATCGCTGATGACGCTCGAAGGGCACGAAGACACGATCACCGGACTAGACATTTCGCCGTGCGGGTCGTTCGTGCTGAGTAACTCGATGGATAACACGCTGAGGATGTGGGACACGCGCGCGTTCGTCGAGGGCGAACGCGAGACGAAGCGATTCGTCGGGCACTCGCACAATTTTGAAAAGGCACTCTTGCGATGCGCGTTCAACGCCGACGGCACGCGCGTGGGGTCTGGGTCCGCGGACTCTTGCGTGTACGTCTGGGAAGTCGAGAACGCCAAGCTGAAGTACAAGCTTCCGGGGCACAAGGGCGTGGTGTCCGGCGTCGCGTTTAGCCCGGCGGAAAACCCCGTCATCGCGAGCGGCGGCGCGGACGGCGTCGTCTTCGTGGGCGAATTGGATCGATGAGTCATCGTTTGTCATATAATTTACATGCAGTAAGTAGTCTATCGGCGTGCGTCGTCAGCCGTCGCTGCTATAATATCCAGCGCTCGCGCGCGCCGTAAACGCTTCGCCGTCCAATCCGCGCGTCGCCTCGATGACGTCAACCTTTGCGGGTCGACGTTTCGGTGTCGTCGCTTTGCTCGATCGTCGAGACGACGTGCGATGGATGCCGACGCGCTCTTCCCCGCTCTCTAACGAATCTGAGCGGTCACCGAGCGATCGTCGCGATCCGCCGCGAGACGAACGGTCGCGCGAGCGACGACTACGATCTCGCGAACGGTCGCGCGAGCGACGCCGTCGCGGTGATCTGTCTCGCGAGCGATCGCGTCGCCGTCTGTCCCGGTCGTCATATCGATCGTCGTAACCCCCTGGATGATGATATCCAGGAGGTGGAGGCATGCCTGGATATTGCGCCGCCATGTACATGGGATGCATCGGCATCATCGGCGCCGCGTACGCGTAGGGCATCGCCATGTACGGCTGTGGCACACCGTACGGCTGCATCGGAGGCGGATGCCCGTGCGCGCTCGGCGGTCCGCGCGGGTACCCTGAGGAATCGTACGAGGCGTGCGATCTATCGTCGCTGTATTCACTATTCGAGCGGCTGCGCGCGACGTAGCCGCCGGGTTCGCTTCGTTGTCGCGGGACGTCGTGTCCACCGAAAGAGTCCGCTCGAGTAAACGCGTCCGCGGACGCGACGCTGCGACTCGAAGATGGTACGCCTCGAGGATAGCCGTCGTGGTTGGCGCCCGGACGCTGCGACTCGATCCAACGCTGCATTCGAGACTCGTGCGCGCGCGCCTTCATCTCCGGCGTGGTGAGCGTTTCGCGCGCGTCGTTCGGTTCGAGCCCTTCGTAACAGCACAGGCCGTGAACATTCGTGATCGTGTCCGAGGCCCCGAGCGAGAGTAAGTACTCGCCGAGCGCCTGATAGCCGTAAGCGAAACAAAAGTGCAAACCGGTGTGCCCGTTGTTCGTTTGAGCGTCGATGAGTTCCAACCTCGGCGGCTTTGATTTATAATCCGTGCTCTTCAGCACCAATTTCGCCGACCGTCGCTGATTGTTTTGACACGCGATGTGCAACAGGGTCAGCCCGTTGCCGTCGCGAACTCTCGGATCGACGCCCGAGGCGAACAACTTTTGCAACTCCTTCACGCGACCGTGACGGGCGCGACTGAATGCCTCGATCACCAGCGCGTCGCCACCCGCGCTCGAACCTCCCCAAGAGCTGCCTCCGTCGTCGTCCGAGAAGTCGGAGCGGTCGCTCGAACGCTCCGATCCGATGTCTGAGATGTCGCACCTCGTCAGACGCGCTTGATTTCTAAACTGCGTGGCGAGCTCGTCCACCCCACCCTGGGTTTGCAGCAGCGGCCGTCGCGCGTTCGACGCGGTTTTATTCGTCAGACTTTCGTCTTCGCCGAAATTCGGCACGCCGAGGTCTTCGCGACGAGCCGCGCGCCGACTCGACGGGCTCGCCTCGGGCGAAACGGAAATCATCACGTGTCCGTCGTTGGCGCCGACGGCGCCCGCGCGCGTGGGCGTCGACGGTTCCGGAACGAACGCTCGCGCTTGAGACGCCGAGTTCGCGCGTCCGCGCTCGAGTCGCGCGCCCCCGACGTCGTCGTCGTCGTCGGTGTCGTCTAGGTTGCTCTCCGCGTCGTCGTCGTCCACCGCCTCCAGCGCTTGGTTCGCCCCCGCGCTCTCCGCGTACTCCCGCACGACGATCGCCAGCCCGCGCTCCCACATCGCCGCCTGCGCCACCGTCTGTCCCGTGAGCTCGACCACGTCCCCGTCGCGCTTGATCAACCGCACCACCAGCCCGTCGCCTCGTCGCTCCACTCTCGACACGTTTTTAAACGCGCACATCCTCGTCAACCTCGCCTCGTCCGCCGCCCCTCGAACCTCCCCCCACCGCACGCTCGCCCCGTTCGCGTCCACCTTGGCGAACACGCACCGCCCGCCGCTCCCGCGCGCGGACCCATCCGTCGCGAACTCTCGCGCCGCCGCCAGCGTCCCGCCCGCTCGCAGTCGCCTCGTCGCCTCGTCGTCGCCCTCGCGCGTCGTCGACGCCGTCGTCCCGTCCGCCTCGAACAGCGGGTTCGTCCGTCGCATGTTCGCGCGTCCCTCGCGGCGCTCTCGCGTCGCTCGCGTCGGTTTTCGCGCGCGATCGCGCTTACGGTCGTTCGTTCGCGCGCTTTCAATTCGCGTCTTCGACGCCCTCGCGCTCGACGTCGCGCGCCGCTCGACCGCGCGCGCGCTCACTCGACGCGCATGCCGCGCGCGCGCGATCCCGCGTCGCGCGCCCCGCGCGCGTCGCGTCGCGTCGCGTCGTCTTCTCCCGGATTCGCGTCGTCGCCCCGCGCGCCGAATCCCCAATCGCCGACGCGCGTGCTGGTCGCGCGCCGCGCGCCATGGTGGACGCGCGCACTTTTGCCGGCGCGCGCGCGTCCCTCGATCCCGCCAGCGCGCCGCGCGCGCCCGCGGACGTCCCCGGATTCGATCGCGCGAACCCTCGCCGGAGCGCCCCCGCTTCGGTGCTCGCCGCGCGCGAGGTCGCCGCGCGCGAGACCGCGGTCGCCGTCGAGCGCGCGAAATTGCTCCGCGAGAGCGTCGTCGCGTGTTATCGCGCGGAGGGGGTGAATCACCTCGAGCGGTGCGGCGCGCGCGTCAGGGCGTACCTCGAGGCGATCGGAAACGTCGGCGCGCATCGAATCAACGCGGGCGAGCGCGACCGATAGCGAGCGACGCGATTGTAACGAACGACGATGTAACGACGAACGATGACGAACGCGTCGGCGCGTCGACGGACGCGCGAATCGCGAGTCGCGCGGATTGCATTGAATTAAATTAAATCATCGAACGAACGACAGACGTCGACGCGGCGCGCGACGACGACGGCGCGACGCGCGCGACGCGCGCGCGCGCGAGGGACGCGGGACGATGTCGAGCGACGACGACGCGGGACGGCGTGCGCGGGGGGAGGCGAACGCGGGCGAACACCCTGGACGGGAGCGACGGACGGCGACGGACGACGAGGACGACGGCGACGCGGGGGCGGGGGGGGGGGCGAGGGACGAGGGCGCGCGGCGCGAGGGCGGGCGCGAGGGCGGGAGGGCGCGGGAGGCGCGGGAGGGGGCGGGCGACGCGCGGACGACGCGCGAACGCGAACGCGAGCGCGAGCGCGAGCGCGAACGCGAGCGCGAGCGCGAGCGCGAGAGCGAGAGCGAGAGCGAGAGCGATTCGGCGTCGACGTCGACGTCGGACGGATCGACGACGACGGATGGGGAGACGCGCGCGGGCGCGGCGCCGGCGACGGAGGAGTACGACGTCGAGGGCCGACTTCCGTCTCGAACGCCTCCCGCGGGCGATTCGCGAGGATTCTGGACGCGCTGCTATCACGAGGGCGCGAAGTTTTGCGGACTCGGGGTTTTGTTGGAGGAAATTCCGTCGGAGAGTTCTTCGAGCGAGAGTTCGAGCGATTCCGACAGCGAATCGGACAGCGAAGGATCTCGACGACGTCACAGGTTGCGCGCGTTGGATAGCTTTAAGAGCAACATGTCGGAGGGTTCAGAACTTGATGAAGCAGATCTCAACGACGAGGTTAAGCAGAGAGTTCTAGACGAAGGGAAGGCGAACATTTACCCGTCTCTGGCGATCATGGAGGTGCTGTTCAACAAAATGCAGGAACGACTCTCGAAGAAAGCGGTTCGCGACGAAATGCTCGAGGCGAAACGCGCGGACGAAGCTGTTACGGCCGCACACCGGAATCGCAGGCAACGGTCGAGAGCGTGGCTGTTGCATCAGTTTGTCTCGTCCAAGTTCTTTACGTTTCTCACCGCGTCGATGATTTTCTATTCCAGCATCGTGTGCGGCATCGTGTCGCAGGATCCCGACAAATGGTTTGACACGAAGTTCGAAGATGTTAGCTTCTTAGTGCTGAACATCGGGTTCGCCGTCGAAGCGGTCATGCGCATCATGTCTAGCGGCGTCATCATCAAAGAGGATGGCGTCAAACACTTGGTCGAGTTGAGGCCTCATTACTACTTTCACGACCCCGTTAACTGCGTCGATTTCGTCGTGACAGTGCTGTCGTTTATGGAGTACGTCGTCAGCGGTAATTCTCTGGACGCCGTGCGAACTTTCCGTCTCATTCGATTGCTTCGTCTGATTCAGATGGTCGAAGACATGCGTGTAATTTTGGATGGCGTCATCCAAGGCGTCCTGAGCATAGTCTGGATTCTCGTTCTCCTTACGGTCGTCGTGTACATCTACGCTGTGATCGGTGCGGTGTTGTTCGGTGAAAACGATCCGCGCAACTTCAGAAGTCTGAGCATCGCGTTCAAGACGGTTATATCGATGACGACGATGTCGGACTGGCTAGACTTTCTGTACATCAATTATCATGGCTGCGACCAGTACGGCTACGACGGAGCAGACGCGTCTTATTGTACGAACCCAAAGTCGCAGAAGGTATTGGCGACTGCGTACATTATGTCTCTCATCGTCATTCTCGGTAATATCATGATGAGCCTGTTCATCGGGGTCATCACAAACAAGATGGAGGACGCCGCGCTCGAACTGAAGGATTCCAAAGACGCGAAAAAGAGGAAGACGAAAGCCGCAGTCGCAGCTGAGGTGTGGGACGATCCGGCGTTAACTCCGTTAAAAATCGGTGCCGAGCAGTACGCGCAGTTGCTGTATCACCTGAATTTACTCTCCGGCGTGCGAGCGGAAGGGGTTGTCAGGCCGCTGCCAGATCTGCCAAAGTGGAAACGCGCGCAACTCTGGTTGAAAAGAATGGTCACGAACACAGTGTTCGAGTGGGGTGTCGTGATGATGATCATCGCCGTGGCTATTACTTCGGGTCTTGGTCTTGAATACAACCAGCAAGGCAAAGAATGGTACAAGACAACTGAGGCGTTTTTCATAGCCGCCTTTACGGCTGAACTCATCATAAAGTTTTTCGCCTACCTCGACAGAAGTCTTTCGTTTTACACGGGCAAGCAAAAGTGGTGGAACTTGTTTGACACATTCGTGGTGCTGGTTGGGCTCATACCCAGTTCGTATCAGAAGGCGGCGGTCGTTGTGCGACTTCTTCGGCTCCTTAGAATCCTGCGCCTCGTACGCGTGATCAAGCAGCTGCAAGTCGTCGTTCTCTCGCTCATCGCGGGAATGAACTCGATTGTTTACGTCGCGGTGTTTATGAGCGTCATCTTCTTTGTCTACGCCGTGGCAGGCGTACAAGTGTTTCGATTGAACGATCCATTCCATTTTTGCGATTTGTCCAACGCCGTGGTGACGCTTTTCACGGTATCCTTCTTGGAAGACTGGCGACCGGTGTTTGACATCAATTTTTACGGCTGCGACAAAAATTTGTTCGGCGATACCGATGGCGGCGTATATTACGCGTCGACGATTGATGTTGACATATCGAACGGCTCGACCGTGGTGTGCTCGCATCCACAGCAGCACAAGATGTTTGCGTTCTTCTTCTTCAGCTCGTACATTCTGTTGTCAGCCATGGTCCTCGTGTCCGCGTTCGTCGGTATCATCGTGACGAGTATGCAAAGCGCGTCCACGATGGTCCGCCAGCGCCTTGCCTCCGAAGAGCGCCTGAAAATGATCGAAGAATTCTTCCAACTCGACGAACACGCATCAAAACAAACTGTTTACGTATACAATCTTCTTGACAGCGGATTTGAAGGCGAGCTCACGCCGGAGAAGATTATGGAGAAGATGGCGCTCTTTGACATTCCCACGAACCCGGAACTCCTCAAACGCGCGCATCAAACCGTGAACGGGCTCATGGACGCCCCGTTCGACGCGGCCGACTTCTTGCTTCTCACGGTTCTCGCCGAACGCGCGAGAAAAGTACAGGAAAAGCTCGATGAAGACGGCCAAGTCGGCTCGCTCGAAGACGTCGATTTTATTCGCGCGCGCCTGAACCAATCGGGTCACCACGATATCGGTGCGCCCTAACCAATGCCCGCGTAAACATGTAATCACATCTTGGATTCTCAGCGATCCGATCCTCGTCCGATCCTCGATCGACGCCGAACGCCGCCGCGGGCGCGACGCCAGACCCAGCCTCGTGGTGAATCGTCACCCATGACGAAACGCACGGTGCGTCTCCGCGCTCGAATTCGCTCGCGGCTGAACGCGCGCGCGTCGCGCGGCGCACACACACGTTCGAGCGTCGCGATCGACGCTCACGAGCGTCACCGCGCGCGAACGCTTCGACGCCGTGACGGCGATCGATCGATCGACTGACGACGAATTCCCCGGGAAAACGCGCGCAGAAGGACGCCGATGTCGAAGATACCCCGCGACGACGCGCGCGTAATCACGTCGATATCCCTCCCGGCACGGAACTCCCGCTCGAGCTCGGGACGAAGGTGCACTGTCGGTGGCGAGGAAAGGATGAGTTTTACCAGGCAAAGGTCATCGAGCGACGACCGGGACGAGGGAAATCGGACGAGGATTACGAGTATTACGTGCACTACGAACAGTTTAATCGACGGATGGACTCGTGGGTGAGCTTGGGAGAGATGGATCTGTCGACCTTGGTGGTTGTGGAGAAGACAGAAGACGGGAAGAAGAAGAAGGACGCGCACGAGCCAGACGCCGAGCACGCGGAGTTTGATCCGAAGGCGTTGCAGGAGCACGAAGAGTTCACCAAGGTTCGTAACATCTTGCAGATCGAACTCGGGAAGCACGAGATGGACACGTGGTATTTCTCACCGTTCCCACCAGAGTATAACGACTGTCAAAAGTTGTACTTTTGCGAGTACACGTTGCAGTTTTTCAAGCGTAAAGAGCAGCTACAGCGTCACTTGAAGAAGAATGAGATGCGACACCCGCCCGGGGATGAGATTTACCGCAAAGGCAAGCTGAGCTTTTTCGAGATCGATGGGAAGAAGCACAAGTTGTTTTGTCAAAACTTGTGTTACTTGGCGAAACTGTTTTTAGATCACAAGACGCTGTACTACGACGTCGACTTGTTTTTGTTCTACGTCTTGATGGAGTGCGACGAACGCGGGTATCACATCGTCGGTTACTTTTCCAAGGAAAAGTGCTCAGAAGAAGGATACAACTTGGCGTGTATCCTCACGTTACCCCCGTACCAGCGAAAGGGTTACGGGAAGCTGTTGATATCGTTCTCTTACGAGCTGTCCAAGATCGAAGGCAAGGTCGGCACCCCCGAGCGTCCGCTCAGCGATCTCGGTTTGGTATCGTACCGCGGCTACTGGACGCGCGAGCTGTTAAAAATTCTCGGCGACGAGTCCAAGCAGTTCCTCTCCATAAAAGACCTGAGCGAGATGACGATGATCAAGACCGAGGACATCATCTCCACCCTCCAGCACCTCGGTTTGCTCGCCTACACCAAGGGCGCGTACGTCATCTGCGCTTCGCCCGAGCTCATCGAGAAGCATTTCAAAGCCGCCGGCAGCGGCGGCGTACCGTGCGATCCCGAAGCGATCATTTGGTCCCCGTACGACCCCGAGCGCGCGAGGGACTTGTAATTTCACACCTAGCCACGATAGACAGAACCTCCGTCGCGCGCGTAACCGCCGCAGTCGGCGCCTCGCGCGCGCTCTCCCCATGCGCGACCGCGCGCGCGAGATTCGCCTCGTCACCCTCGGTCTGTCGCCCCGGGACACGCACGCGAGATGCGTCGACCTCGCGCGCGAGCTCGACGACGCGGTGCGCGACGTGACGGCGCGCATCGACGCCCGCGCGACCGCACACGCGAATGCGCTCGCGACGCTTCGACGACGCATCGAACACCTGCGCGCGCGCGTGCGCGACGTCGGGTCGAGCTCGAGCGCGCGGACGGTGATGCACGCGGCGCGGTACCCGATGGGCGCGCGAAACGGAGACGTGGAACGGATGTTCGGGACGAGCGCGCCGACGACGGCGGCGAGCGCGGCGGAGGACGAAGGCGACGCGGAACGGAAAATGATGGAGGAGTTACTGGCGATCGAACGACAGACGGTACATCGAGAGATGACGGCGGAGATGTTTTATGCGAGCGAGACGCGCGAGAGCGCGAGCGGGCGCGCGCGGGTGGTGAGCGGGCGGGACGGATTGGGGACGTTGCCGGCGAGTTTGGAGAGCTTGAACGAGTGTTTGTTGTTTAATTCCGACGTGAATCCGTACGTGGAGTACGCGCTGGTGGATAATTTGATGGACGGTGAGGACGATGGTGGTCGGGGCGATGAAGACGGCGAAGACGAGGGAACGCGCGAGGGAGGGGAGTACGAGGACGATTGGAAAAATTTGGCCGAGGCGCCAAAGTCGATGCAAAACGCGTTGTATGATTCCATGCAAGCCACGCAGTTTGGATTTCGACCGACGATGGGCGCGATGCCGTCGCTGGATTTACCCACATCGCTGCCTTCGTTACGCTATGCGGCGGACATCAGCTGGTCCGGGGCGACGAAGACGGCGGCCCCCATAGCGCCTTCGTCCACGGCGACGCCGCTACCTGACGTCGTCGTGACGCCCTCGGTGCTGGCGCCGCCGCCACCTTTGCCACCGACGCCGCCACCACCGCCACCACTGCCTCGGGAAAATTTGCACGCGTCCGCGCCGCCGGCGCAGCTCCCACCGGGCGCGAACGTCGGCGACGGCGGGCGGAGCGCGCTCATGGACGCGATTCGCAACAAGGACAACAAATCGAGGTTGCGCAAACGTGGGTCAGCGGCGCCGAGCGCGGACGCCGCACCGCCGCCACCTCGCGGCGCGCCGATGGAGCCCGACTTACGAGGCGCGCTCATGGACGCTATTCGCGCGAAACCGATGCTGAAATCGTCGAGTCGCCCCGAGTTGAGCGACGGCGATCCGCCCGCCGCGGCGCCGCCCGCGCCGCCGCGACAAATGTCCATGATGGAGGAGTTAGCGAACAGTTTAGGACGACGTCGCTCCGCCATCGTGGCATCCGGCGACCACGACGTGCGCGAGAAGGTCATCGAGACGACGACCCAACGCCCGAGTGGCATCGTCGGCTTGGGCGATTTCATCAAGGCGAAGGAGAGTGCGACGAACTGCGACGAAGACCAAGACGACGACGTGAGCGATTGGGATAGCGACTAAGAATATAGAACTAGACGCGCTAAGATGCTACCACCGCCCCTGATCGCGACGATCAAAGCTTTGACCGCCGCGCGTTGAACGCGGCAAACTTTTCCCGCGCCACGGCTCTGTAATTCGCGAACGCGCGCCGCCGTTCCGCCGCGCGCGCCTCATCCACGCCCAGCCCATCGTGAATCGCGCGCTTAATCGCGCTCGCCCCTCCCGGCGCCATCTCGCACACCGCCATCGCCATCTCCATCGCCTTCGCCTTCGCCGACGCCGCGTCCTTCGTCGTCGCGCACGTCAACCCCAGCGCCTCCGCCCGCCTCGCGTCCATCGCTCGTCCGAACACCGAGCACGCCCGCGCCGCGTTCGCCCCGACGCTCCGACTCAGCTTCACGCTCAGTCCCCAGCTCGGTAAGATCCCGATCGTCGCGTGCGTGTCCACGAACCGCGCGTCCTCGCTCGCCACCAACGCGTCGCACCCGAGCGCGAGCTCGAATCCCGCGTTCACGCAGTCCCCGTGCACCGCGCCCACGATCGGCGCCTCGCACGCCTCCATCGCCAGAACCGGATCGCTCGCGACGTCCCGCTCGTCCATCGCGAACACCTCGCGCGCGGCGCGCAGATCGATTCCGCTGCAAAAGTGTCTCGACGCGCCGCTCCCGCACAGCACGACGACGCGCGCGCCGTCGTCCCGCGCGAGCGCCCGCGCGAGCGCGCGCACCGCGTCCGCGCTCGCGAGCGCGTTCCCGCGCGCGGGATTATCGATCGTGATCACGCGCACGCCGCGCGCGTCGAGCGTCACGTCGATCATCGCGTCGCGTAGCTCGCGTCGCGCGCGCGTCGAAGTGCGCGACGCGTCGCTCGCGCGCGCCCGCGGCGCGTCCACTCCGATTCCAATTCCAATTCCAACGCGTTCGTTCGCGACGCCGCGCGACGCGTCGAGGCGACGTCTCGCGCGCTCGCCTCGCGTCGCGTCGCGCTCTACTCGGTCGCCTCGCCGCGTCGCGCGTCGTCGCCGAACGTCGGCGCGGGCGCTTTCGTCGTCGTCGCGCGTCGCGCGGCTTCGAATCGCGCCGTCGCGGCTTTCGCCGGATCGTACGTCGATCCGGGGAGCTTGTACCGCGGCTCGCCGTTCGGCGGCGGCGGCGTGCACGGCGTGATCATATCGCACGTCACCTCGGCGCGCGCGGCGGACGCCGTCGCGAGCGTCGTCGCGAGGGCGACGGTGACGACGCATCCGACGATCGCGCGGTCGCGCGCGGCGTCGGCGTCGGCGTCGGCGGCGCGCGACGCGCGGGCGACGCGCGCGCGCGGCGTCGCGCGGCGCGCGCGCGCGGGCGTCGACGCGCGCGCGGCGGGGCGCGCGAGAGGCGCGCGGGCGAGCATGGCGACGGCGCGATGGGCGTCGACGAGTGCCGCAACGGTCGCGACGACACTCGCGCGCGACGCGATCGATGCGCGGCGACGACGGCGACGGCGACGCGAACGAGGAGGACGAGGCACGACGCGCGGCGGAGTGCGACGCGCTTCGCGCGATCTACGGCGACGAGCGCGTCGTCGTCGCGACGGTGGACGCGCGCGGGACGCGCGTCGTCGAGGTGTCGCTCCGGCGCGGCGCGTGGCGGTGTCGCGCGACGCTCGGTGAGAGATACCCATCGCGCGAACCTCCGGACGTGCGGTTCGTGTGTTTGACGACGCGGGACGCGCGCGCGCGGGCGTGCGAGCGCGCGGCGGAGGCGGGGGTGGAGGACGCGTGGGAGGCGACGGGGAGGGAGTGCTGCGTCTTCGCGCTCATCGAACGCGCGCGCGAACGCGTGGACGCGCTCGAGGACGGCGATCGGCGCGCGCGCGAGGACGAGGGTGCGGGTGCGGGTGCGGGTGACGTCGACGCGGCGCCGGCGGCGATCGCGGGGACGGCGGGGACGGCGGGCGCGGAGGACGACGCGAGACGGGCCGACGTGCGATCGAGGTTGACGTCTCGCGAGCCCGTGGTGGAGAAGAAGAGCGTGTTTCAGGCGCACGTGTGCGTGGGGGTGAAAGACGTGAGTGAAGTGGCGATCGTGATGGATATTTTGAACGAGTCGAGGAGGGTGCGAGCGGCGACGCATAATATTTTGGCGTATCGAGTGTCGAGGAACGACGCGTCGAAAACGTTTTACCAGGATCACGACGACGACGGCGAGACCGCGGCGGGTGGGCGATTGCTTCGGTTGCTCGTGCTCGCAGACGCGCGAGACGTCGTCGTAGTCGTCTCGCGCTGGTACGGGGGGATCCATCTGGGACCGGCGAGATTTCACGTCATAAACGCGTGCGCCAAGGACGCTCTCGTGGCTCTAGGAGAGATTCATCAATAGCGCGTCGTAAGACGTTGTAGCGGCTAGTACTAGTACACCAAGAGTAGATCTCTCGACGATTCATTCTACGTCGGCGCGTCGTTCGCGACGATGCGCGCCCAAAGCCTTCTCAACTCGCGTACCCCCAACGCCTCTAAATACTCGGCGTTGCGCTCGCGAATGTCCTCGCGTTCCTCCAGGCGATACCACGTGTCTTCCGCCCTTTCGATGTCGCACGCGCGGAGCAAGTGTACCGTCGGAAACGGACTCCTCGACGTGTAATTCGACGCCTCGCTCTCGCCGTCGAACGCGGCGAGCGGATGAAACGGCACGACGGTCACCGTCTCGCCGCCCGTCGTCGCCTCGCACGCGTCCTCCGCCTCGCGCACCGGTCCGCGCATGAATCCTTCCCAGTCATCGTTCCATCCGTTTTCAAACACGATGAGCGTCGTCGCGCTCTCGTCTCGCGCGCACGCCGCCAGTCGCCGCGTCTCTCGCGCGAGGACGTCCCCGTAGCCGCCGCCGCCGCCGTCGCCGCGCACGACCTCGATCGCGAACGTCTTCGCCATCGACGCCCTCGCGAACGGACACAAATTCATGCCGATGATGACGTCGGTCAACCAGCGCGTCGTGGCGTCGCGCGCGTCGCGCGCGGCGGCGCCGTCCGACGAAGCTCTAACTGTCCTGACGCGCGTTCGCGCCGCTCGTCGCGCGCGCGAACGGCGCGCGCGCGCGAGCGGGGGCGACGCGCGCGACGACGACGCATCGCGCGACGCCGCGACGCGCGCGCGCGCGAGGAAACGGGACATGCGCGCCGATGTGTGTGGATTTAAAACGACGCGCGACGACGCTCAACTAAAAGCGCGTCGGAGCATGAACAAGTGCAAGACGATGAGATAGACGGAAAACGCCGTGCGAGTCGCCCTGCTCTTCATGAGCATCTTTCCGCTCGTCAAACCGATGCGATCGTGAATCGGAAGCGAGGACGCGGAGTCTTCGACCTCCCGCTCGCGAAACGCGGCGAAGGGGTTCAAGCGCGCCAGGTATCGACGGCGATACCGCTGGACGACGCCGCCGGCGTCGCCGCCGGGGATGTCTGACTCGGCGTTGACGCCACCGAAACAACCGTAACGCGCGGCGCGGCGCCGCATGCCGTCGACCGCGGCTGCCGTACGTTCGCTTTCGATGTTGACCGTCACCGCGCCGCACGAATAACGCGCGTTCTTCGCGCTTTGCGACGGCGCCGTAGACGCCGCGACGGCGCCGTCGGTGACGGGTATGCCTTCCGCGTCGACGCGCAGGATTGTCGTCCGGCCACCCGACGACGCTAATTGCTTGGAATAGTAATTTTGCACGTACTGAAGTTTTTCGAACAGCTGCACGCTGTCGGCTTCGAGCTTTGCCTTCGCGTCCTCGGCGGCGATTTTGTCCTGCTCGAGCCTAGCCGCGCGCTCGTCCAGTTCACCCACCCTACGCTTGAATCGATCGCGTTGAGATGTGAGGATCGTGAGCAAATCTGTCGACTCCGAGGACGCCGCGTTCACTTTCATCGGAGACCCGTTCACGGCTCTATCCTCGATGATTTCCGAGAGTCGCGTCGCTAAATCGGTCTCGAGCGTCGCGACCATCTCCGCCGTTTCGGTGTACTTGCGCTCGGCACTCGCTTGCGCACCTCGTGCGATTTCAAGAGAAGTGGTCGCTTCTTCTGTTTCGCGCCTTGCTACCGTGAGTTCGGCGGCGAGCTTTTTGTTTCGCTCGCGCAACGATTGCATCGCCTCCGCGCCGCTCGCCGACGATTCGTCACCGCCCGCCGCGGCGTCGTCATCGCCGACCTCCAGGCCACTGATTTCTTGCAACATCTTGACGCGATTCGTTAGTGTGGCTATTTCAGCCTTTAACTTTAACGTCGCCGACTCAGACGGTTGCGCCGTTTCGCGCGCTTTCAAAACCTCTTGTCTAAGCGCGACGATTTGCGCGTTCAGCGATTCCCGTTCGGCGGCGTGTTTTTCTTCAGACTCCTTCGCACGCGCCGCGTTCGATTCGACCTCCGCCGCGAGCTGAGACACCATGCGTTCCTTTACCGCGAGCTTCTCGGCGAGCCTGGACTCGGCGTGCTCGTCTCGACTCGTCGTCGCCCTTTCCGTAGCGCGCGCGGCTTCGACGTGCGCCTCCAACGCCTCCTCGCGACGACGCAATTCCTCACCCAAAGTCACCAACTCTTCTTTTTCCGCCGCGTTTCTCGCCTCGTTCGTCTCCATCGCGTTCTCAGCGTCGAATAATTTACTCGCCATCTCGTCGTATTGCTTCTGTAAAGCACCGAGCTTTTGTTCCGCCGCCGCTTTGCCTTGTCGCGCCGCATCCGCGCTCGATTCCGCCGCGCGCTTCTTCGCCTCCATCGTCTTCATCGCCTCGTCAATCTTCTCCTGCATTTTCTCTTTCATCGCACTCATCAAGCTCTCCGCGTTCGCCCCCGACGTGGACGCCGCGAACGACGCCTTTTTCGCCGCGTCCCGTTCCACGCGCGCCGCCTCCAGCTCGCGCCGACACGTCGCCATCGTCGACAACGCCTCCTCCGGCGCTCCGGCCACCAGCACCGCCCCGTCCCCGATGATCGCGCGCACGCACGCTAAGTCTTCCTCCCTGCACCGCGTCAACCGCTTCACCTCCTCGGTGAGCGCCAGCGTCGTCGCCTCGCCGTCGCTCGCCGCGCGCGTCAGCTTCTCCTTCAATCGCCGTTTCTCCTCCCGTTCCGCCGCCGCGCTCGCGTCGCACCGCGCCCGCGCGTCGCGCATCGCCCGTTGCACCTCGTTCCAGTTCAAATCTCTCCATTGACGCGCCAGGCGCGACGCGTCGTCGTCGAACGTCGCCGATGTCGCGCTCGAGCGATCGTCGCTGAACAGCGATTCCGCCGCGCCGTCGATCGCGTCCAGCGCGCTCGTGATGGCGCTGTCGAAGTCCTCGAACGACGGCGCGTACGCCGCGAGCGACGGCGCGAGCGACGCCGACGCGGGCGCGGGCGCCGGTGGCGACGGCGACGGCGGTTCGGCGTCGTCAACCATGACGGGGCGTCGGCGCGCGCGTCGCGGTGTGGCGACGCGCGACGCGCGCGCGTCGCGTCGGCGCCGAGGCGCGTCGAAATGCCCTCCGGCGCCTCCCGGCGCGAAGGCGTCGGAATCGACGCGCGCGCGGTGGACGCGCGCGACGACGGCGTGGGAATCCAACCGACACTTCACGACGCGCGGCTCGCGCGGCGCATGCGCGCGCGCGCGCCCTCGTCGACGGCCTCGATCGCGGCGCATCGAACGCGCACTACTACACCGGCGCCGACGCGCCGACGCGTCGCGAGACGCGCGGAAACGACGACGGCGCGCGCGGACGAGACGCGCGCGAGAGGTCGAGACGGTCGACGAGACGGCGGGATGACGAGACGCGCGCCGAGCGTCGCGCGCGCGCGTCGACGCGGCGGCGGCGGTCTGTGCGGGCTGGGCGCGACGTCGTCCCGCGCGGTTTCGAAGGATTCCGTCATCTTCACGTTCGAGCGCGGTCGCGCGGACGGTGCGCGCGCGCGTCGCGCGTCGGGAGCGAACGAGACCGCGCGAACGAGACTGCGCGCGCGTCGCGCGTCGGGAGCGAACGAGACTGACGCGCCGCGTTCGCAGGTTCCAAGGACATGAAAGAGCTGCTCGGTAGCAAGGGCAGCGGGTTGGCGGAGATGGCGAGATTAGGTTTGCGCGTTCCCGCGGGTTTCACCGTCTCGACGCGGTGCTGCGAGCGTTACGAGCAGTCGGGAATGGACTTCGTGCGTCGGGAGCTCTGGGAAGAAGTTTTGGACGGCGTCGCGTTCATCGAGAAGACGACGAAGCGGACGGTGTTTCGATCCGGGTGCTCGTTGGTAGCCGCGCCGCCGCTGTTGCTGAGCGTTCGATCGGGCGCGGCGGCGAGCATGCCGGGGCAGATGGACACGGTGTTGAATCTCGGGATGAACGACGAGTGCGCGCAAGCGTGCGTGAACGCCGGGTTCGATGCGCGATGGGTCTACGATTCGTACCGCCGTTTGATCTCGATGTTCGGCGACGTCGTCGAACATCTTCCGAAACAAGATTTTGAACGCGCGCTCACGAAGGCGAAGGAAACGAATAACGCTCGTTACGACACCGAACTCGACGCCGAGGCGCTGAAACTGCTTTGCGGGGAATTCAAAGACATCTACGCGAAGCACGGCAAAGTCTTCGAGCAGGACGCGATGAAACAGTTGGAACAGAGTGTCGTCGCGGTTCTTGAATCGTGGAACACGCCGCGCGCGGTCGAGTATCGCGAAATCAATCGCATCACTGGTCTTCGCGGCACGGCGGTAAACGTACAGCAGATGGTTTTCGGGAACATCAACGACAATTCCGGCGCCGGCGTGTGCTTCACGCGCAATCCGGCTGACGGCGCGGATGAGACGTACGGTGAGTACCTCGCGCAATCGCAAGGAGAAGACGTCGTCTCGGGCGTGCGGACACCGATGGGGCTGAAAGCTATGGCGGAATCGCAACCGAAGGCGGCGGAAGAGCTCGAATCGGTGTGCGACGCGCTCGAGGACGATTTCAAAGACATGTTAGACATCGAGTTTACGATCGAAGATGGCGAGCTTTACATTTTGCAATGTCGTGTCGGCAAAAGAACGGGAACGGCGGGCGTGCGAATCGCAACGGAGATGTTTGCGGAGGGAATCATTTCAAAAGATGAAGCACTCATGAAAGTCAACGCGCAAAGTCTCGAGCAGGTTCTGCATCCAGTTTTTCTTCTCGACGCCGCGTCGCCGGATTACTCGTCGAAAATCGTCGCCAGCGGTTTACCCGCGTCTCCAGGCGCGGCCGTCGGTCGAATCGTGTTTTCTTCCAAGGAAGCGAAAGAGTACAAATCACAAGGGAAACCGTGCATTCTGGTGAGGGAAGAGACGAGCGCAGACGACATAGGAGGCATGTACGCGGCGGAAGGCATTTTGACCGCGCGGGGAGGGATGACATCGCACGCCGCCGTCGTCGCTCGGGGATGGGGCAAGCCGTGCGTGAGCGGATGTGGCGCCATCAGCTTTAAGAATGATCGCGAGATTCGCTTCGGGACGAGCGATCGCACGTATCGCGCCGGTCACACGATTTCCATCAACGGCGCGACCGGTGAGGTGATCGACGCAGAACTCGCGGTGGCGCCGAGCACGATTGACACTTTCTTACCTCTCAAGACTCTGATGCACTGGGCCGATGAGAAGCGCCGTGTTGAGATCCGAGCCAACGCGGACACGCCCGAGGACGCGGCGGCGGCGATTCGCAACGGCGCGAAGGGCATCGGATTGGTTCGCACAGAACACATGTTCTTCTCATCGACCGAACGCGTGCACGCAATTCGCGAGTTTATCATCGCGCAAGATGAGCAAGCGCAAAAGGTGGCGCTCGAAAAGTTGGAAAAGTTTCAGTACGAAGATTTCAAAGGAATTCTGAAATCTGCCGGGGGCTTTCCCGTGACGATGCGCTTGATCGATCCACCTCTTCACGAATTCTTGCCGTCCCGCGAAAAACTGCGCGAAGGAGCGGCGAACGAAATGTCCAAGTACATTCACGGAAAATCAGCGCACGACATCATCGAAATCGCGGAGAGCATGCGCGAGCACAACCCAATGCTTGGTTTCCGCGGCTGCCGATTAGGATGCGTCAAGCCTCGCATTACGCGCATGCAAGTCCACGCGTTTTGTCGAGCCGCGATCGATCTCATCGCCGAGGGCGTGCCCGTGGAACCTGAAATCATGGTCCCGCTCGTGAGCACAGTGGAGGAGTTTCACAACCAACGGGATTTGATCTGGGATGTCATACGAGATCTCGGGCGCGAAAATCAGGCTCCGCCGATGCGCGTGCAAGTCGGCGCCATGATCGAAACTCCGCGAAGCGCGCTCATCGCCGGCGAGCTCACGCGCGCAGGCGCCAGCTTCTTCTCTTTCGGCACAAATGATCTCACGCAAATGACGTACGGATTCTCCCGCGACGATAGCGACGCCTTCGTCAAGCCTTACAAAGACATGGGCATTCTCCAAAGCGACCCGTTCGAGATTCTGGACACCGTCGGCGTGCGCGAACTCATCTCCATCGCCGCCGAACGCGCGCGCGCCGTGCGCCCGGACGTCGAGCTCGGGATATGTGGCGAGCACGGCGGTGATCCAAAGTCTTTAGTCACCATCGACGCGCTGGACTTGGACTACGCCTCGTGTTCGCCGTCGCGCGTGCTCGTCGCGCGCCTCGCCGCCGCGCAAGCCGCCGTCGGCGGCGCGCCGTCCAAACAGCGAAAGCGCGCCGCGCGCTCGCACGCCTCCCCAGCCGCGTGATCCACCCTTACACTTTAGATTTTACGCTTTTACGACGCCATCACGTTTCTTCGTCCGTCGAATCGTCGAATCGTCGAGTCGTCGAGTCGTCTCGCCGCGGCCACCTGGCGCCAACGACCACATGACGACAGTGTTCATCGGGTCGCGTCACACCGCGGCGCGCGTCCGCCGACGCGCGGCCGCGTGAGAAACGCGCGCGATGGAGAGCTTCCACGAGCACTCCTACGAGCTCTCGCGCCTGGCGCGCGGTGAAAGCAGCGCCGACGTCGCGCGCGCCAAAGATGATTTCCAAGCGACGTCGCCCGCGAATTACGTCCCCACGCGCGCCGAACTCGTCGGAGGCGTCGTCGGAGGCTCGGAAACCGACGCCACGCACCTGCGTTTGCAACGCATGGCGGCGTTCGAGTCGCACGATTACGACCCGATCGATAACGATCTCGAGGAGGACGCGCTGCGGGGACGCACGCGAGAAGACTATAAACGCGAGCGAGCGTGGAAGTGGGCGACGAGCGTGATGATCGGTGCGGTGATGGGAATCGTGGCGTTCGTGATCGATGGATTGGTGGATAAGCTGAATTTGTTTCGGTACGGGGTGATCGGAGATAAGGTTGGGACGGACGGATACGCGCGGTTCGTCGCGTGGTTGCTGCACGCGGTGGTGAGCTGCGCGTTCGCGGCTGTCGCGGGAGGGCTGGTGTCGTACGTGGAACCGCTCGCCGCGGGATCGGGGATCCCGGAGTTGAAGACATACTTGAACGGCGTCCACCTCAAGGGGCTTTTGCGGTTGAAGACGGTGGTGGCGAAGCTGGGGGGGATTTCGTTTAGCATCGGCGCGGGATTAATCGCGGGCAAGGAGGGACCGTTCGTGCACGGAGGTGGGTTAGTCGGGGGTGGGTTGAGCGCGTTCGGGTCAAACACGCTCGGCTTCAAATTGAAATATCCCGCGTGGTTCCGAGATGATCGACATAAACGGGACTTTGTCGCCATCGGCACCGCCACAGGCGTGGCGGTGGCGTTCGCCGCGCCCATCGGCGGCATGTTGTTCACCGTGGAGGAGGGTGCGAGTTTTTACAACTCGGACATGTTATGGCGCGGGTTTTTAGCGACGTGCACGGGCGTGCTCACGATGCACTGGCTTGAACAGCTCGATTTCGACGCCGGAGACTTCGCGCGCGCGCGGTTCGGCACCCATCGCGACTTTGGATTGTACACGGACAGCGA
This sequence comes from Ostreococcus lucimarinus CCE9901, assembly GCF_000092065.1. Classification (NCBI taxonomy): domain Eukaryota; kingdom Viridiplantae; phylum Chlorophyta; class Mamiellophyceae; order Mamiellales; family Bathycoccaceae; genus Ostreococcus; species Ostreococcus sp. 'lucimarinus'. Next base: position 554,748 of record NC_009363.1, read on the forward strand.
GGCGGATTACTCAAAGAATTATTGGTGGTACTTTTGGGAGGTACCGATTTTCATCGCCATGGGTGTGTGCGGTGGTTTACTCGGCGCTGCGTTCGTGAACTTGAACGTGAAAATCACGCAGTGGCGCGCCAAGTACATTCCCGTGACGGATCGGAGAAAGCGCTTGCTCGAAGTGATCGCCATTGCGGGGATCACGTCGACGCTATTTTTCTTCTTCATGTCCGTGTCGCCGTGTAAGGATATCCCTCTGCCGTTGCGAGCTGGGACGGCGGACAGTCTCGACGACATGTCCAATTCGAGCTTTGAGTACGGGGTGGAGACGAGAGACGAGATTCGCAACGATTTCTTCAAGCAGCTGTATTGCCCGGATGGTCAATACTCGGTGTACGGGCAATTATTTTACAACCCACTGGCGACGTCGTTCAAGTTTTTGCTCCATCTCGGCGAAGTCGGCGAGTTTGGCGGTGACAGTGCGCACCCTTTCCCGATCGGTGCGTTGATATGGTACTTCCTCTTGACGTTCTGTTTGATGACGGTGACGTACGGCATCGGAGCCCCGACGGGGCTCTTCGTGCCGTCGCTCGCCGTCGGGGCTTCTTTCGGTCAACTCTGCGGACGCGTGGTGGCACACATCGCCGCTTCGCGAGGAAGCGATGTGAAGATTAACTTGCACGCCTACGCCATCATCGGCGCGGCGGCAAATCTCGGCGGGGCGACGAGAATGACCATTTCGATCACCGTTTTAGTCATGGAAACGACGGGTTCGATGCAGTTAATTATTCCACTCATGTTGACGATTTTCACCGCCAAGGCCGTGGGTGATCGATACGGGCACGGCATTTACGACACGCACATCAAAATCCGCGGAGCGCCGTTCTTGGAAGAGCCCGAGCTCGCTGGACCGACTGGAGACAAGCTTCGAGTGAACGAAGTCATGAGCGACGAGTTGGTGACGCTTCAGCCCGTGATGCGCGTGAAGGATTTGCTACAGATCCTCACTCAAACCCCGCACGGGGCGTATCCAGTGACCGAACACCCGCCCGCGTACGCGGGCGAAGATTTCGAGCTGCACGGCTCCATCACGAGGAATCTGTTGCTCAAGATGCTCCTGCACAGAATTTCCTTCGTCGACGCGAGCGGCGGTGGACGCGTGGGCGGAGACAATCTGTTCACCAACCCGCGCGAACGCGACGATTTGCTCGAGCAATTGAAGCAAATTCCGTTCAAAGTGCCGAGCGCGCGCGAGGTGGCCCATCGCGTGTCGGAAGAAGACATTCGCACGATGTCCGTCGACTTGCGAAGTTTCATGCAGCGCCACCCGTTCCTCGTGCACGCCGACGCGCGCGTCAGCCGCGCCTACCGTCAATTCCGAACGATGGGTTTGCGTCACATGTACGTCATGCCTTCCCGCCCTCGCGTCGTCGGCTTGCTCACGCGCAAAGACATCATTCAAGAGCGCACGAGCCTGACGTTGGGCTTGTACGCGCGCGGCTTGGCGCGTCCGCCCGCGCGACCCGTCTCCCGCACGTCGGAGCCCCCCCACGACGCTCGCGACGCCGCCGTCGCGTCCACCGCCACCGCCCTCACCCCGAGCGCCGCCATCGACGACGACGACGACGCCAAGCTCCCCTACATTCCCTACTACGCCAACAACTCGGCGACGACGGACGACGGCGACGACGCCGCCGCGAGCGCTCGCGCGTCCCACGCTTCCGACCTCGACGCCGCGCGCGCGTCCAACCCATTCATCGACGCCGCGTCGACGCTCCGTCGTCGATGAGCGTCGAGAATAGCGCGCATCAGCATCGTTGTAACGCCGCGCGTTCGCGTCTCGCGTCTCGCGTCTCGCCTCGGCGCTCAAACTCAAAACCCTAACCGGCTGACGTGGTCGACGCGTGTCGTTTCTCCGGCGTCAAATCGCCCCTCGCACAACGGCGCGCTTTGACGCGTCGCGCGCGATGGGGGCGTACCTCAGCCAACCGGTCACGCGCAAGGACTCCACCGACGGCGCCGACGCGCGCTTCGCGTACGGCACGACCGCGATGCAGGGGTGGCGAACGAACATGGAGGTGCGACGACGACGAGATGACGCGGACGCGACGACGCGACGACGACGGCGCGCGCGTCGTCGCGACGAGCGGCGAACGCGACGACGACGGACGCGCGATGGGAAAGAAACGCGACGCGACGACGCGCGCGCGCGAGCGATGGAGACGACGACGCGCGAGGGACGGCGAAAGAGCGCGACGGCGGGGACGACGACGACCTGGCGAAGACGCGAGGCGGAGGCGCGAAAGCGGAGGGACTGACGAGCGCGCGACGCGCGATGAAACAGGACGCGCACGCGACGATATTGGATTTGGACGCGGATACGGCGTTTTTTGCGGTGTTCGATGGACACGGGGGGAAGGAGGTGGCGATGTACGCGGCGAAGCGCCTGCACGAGACGCTGAAGGAGACGGAGAGCTACGTCGCGGGGGACGTCGCGAGAGGATTGGAGGAGAGTTTTCTCGCGCTCGACCGGAAAATGCTGGCGAAGGAGGCGGCGGGAGAGTTGAAGGCGTTCAGGGCGGGCGGAGAAAAGGACGATTCGAGCGGGTTCGGGGGATTGCTGGGGGACGGCGCGAGCGCCGAGGAGCAAAAGAATCGGCGAGCGGAGATCAACGCCAAGCTTCGCGCGGCGTTGATCGAACAGGTCAAGGAGTCCAACCCGGACATCGATGAAAATGATATTAAATTTGATTTTGAATTGGAGGATGGAGATTTTAACGAAATTGCGAGCTCGAGCGGCGGCGACGGCGCCGACGACGCCTCGCACGAAAATTGGACGGGCCCGCAAGCGGGCGCGACCTCGGTCGTGGTGTGCGTTCGCGGTGACAAGGTGTATTGCGCCAACGCCGGGGACTCTCGAGCGGTATTCTCGCGGAAAGGCGGCGAGGCTGTCGAGATGAGTGAGGACCACAAACCGATGAATGACGGCGAGCGCAAGCGCATCATAAACGCGGGCGGTTTCGTCAGCGAAGGACGAGTCAACGGCTCGTTGGCACTGTCTCGCGCGTTGGGAGACTTTGAGTACAAGATGAACAAAGAGCTCGACGAAAAGCAGCAAGCGGTGACGGCGTTTCCGGAGATTAGAGAATTCCAACTGCAAGAGGGCGATGAGTTCATGATTCTCGCGTGCGACGGCATTTGGGATGTCATGTCGTCGCAAGAGTGCGTGAATTTCGTGAGAGAGCGACTCGTTGCGAAGCTCAAGTCGGGCGAGAGCGACTTGAAACTGAGTCAAATATGCGAGGAGCTTTGCGACAGGTGTCTGGCGCCCGACACCAGAGGCTCGGGCCTGGGATGCGATAACATGAGCGTCGTCGTCGTCCTACTGAAGAAATTTTGTTCGATTGCGTGAGCGAGCATCGAGCGGAAGGCGTAATCACGCGTAGACTTCTTAATACTGTTGTTGAAACCATACAAGTACTACTACTACCGCACCCGCTCCTCGTCTCTCGCGTTCAACACGTCGACGCCTTCTCGCTCGAGCTCGTCCGCCAGAGCCATGACGAGGGGTTTGTGGAACCGAGCGCGCGCGTTGATGAAGAAGTTGCCGATGGCAAACTCGCTCGACCCGATCTCGCGCGCCAACCGCCGCTTCTCCTCCCGCGTCGGGAACGGATGATCGAAATGGGCCAGTATCCACGACCGCAGCACTCGCTGCCCCTCCTTCGACCCGAGCCTTCGACGCCGCGGCTCGGCGTCCCTCGACGCGACGGCTCGCGCCTTCTCCGCCCGCAGTCGCGCCGACGCGAACGCCGCGCGAATCCCCGACCTCGCGCACTTCGTGATTCCCGACGGAAGCGTGAGCTCCATTTTCGCCCGCAGCGTCTCGAATCGCCGCTCGACGTCGTCCAGTCGCCGCTCGTACGCCGCGAGCGCGTCGTCGCGCATGTCGCGTCGAGTGTCGATTTGAGTCCTCGAGCGGCGCGCGCGACGCCACTCGGCGACGTCCCTCGGCGACGATCGCGCGCGACGAGCGTCTCGCGCGCTTGATCGAGCGTTTCCCGCGCGGTCCTCACGCGCGCTCCCGCGCGTCGTCGCGCGTCGTCGTGTGTCGAGTCGAGCGTTGTGAAAAAGGTGTTCAGTGTTGGCGTCGCGCGCGCGCGGCATCGACACCATCTCGCGACGCGCGCGACCGCGCGCGACGGTCGATCGCTCGAACGCCGAGTCTCGCGCGCGAACGGACGCGACGCGACCGCGGTACGGTCGCGACGCCGCCGCCGCCGCCGACGACGACGACGGAGACGGAGACTCGACTCAACACTAAAATGTTGAGCGGCGCGCCGATCGACGGCGCGCGACGCGAGGCGAAGGGCTCGAACGACGTCGCGACGGGACGACGCGATGGGAAGGATTTGGACATGTCGCCGGTGCGAGCGTCGACGAAGCTGGCGACGCGGGCGCGGTACGCGGCGATCGACGAGGACGCGGGCGAGGAGGACGCGGCGAGCTTCGTCGACGCGGATGATCGAATGCCGTTCGGTCGCGCGAGTGATTTCCCGCCGTCTTACGGCGAGGCGAAGGCGTTGAAACGCGTTGAGGGCGAGGCGTCGGTGAGCGGGGAGCCGTCGAGCGAGGAGGAGGATCTCGAGGCGGCGACGCCGAGGGACGAACTCGGATTTGAAGTTCCGGAGAGTCTGCGGGAGACGCACGAGGCGCGACGCGCGGTGCGCGCGGATCACAGGATTCGACAGATGGAATATTTAGAGGTGTATCGGAACGTACCGGAGAAGCAGAGGGGCGTGGGCGGAGACGCGTGTTTGGCGCTCGCGGTGAATGGAATTCATCCGGACCACCGCGCGGAGATTTGGGCGGAAAAGCTCAAGGCGCATGTGAAGCAGTACTCGAGTTCGCATTCGTTTTATCAGTACTTGGAACTCGGGCAGGCGTCGTTGAGCGACGCCGAGCGAGAGCTCATCGAGGGTGACGTGCGCGCGGCGTGCCCGACGCATCCACTGCTTCGCTCGGATGTCGCGGAATCGACGTCCAGATCGACGTCTTCGTCTTTCACGCACGCGTTCGCGAACACGGCGAGCGAGGGGTTCGTGCTCGGTGGAAAGGGCGTCGCATTTCAAGATTTCCCTAGGACGCTGATAAACATATTGATAGCCGCCGCCGAGCGGAGTCCGCACGGGTACTGCTCAGGATTCGTCGTTCCCGCCGCCGTGATGCTGTTGCTCACCGAAGACGAAGAGGCGTCGTTTTGGATGCTCGCTGGGTTCACGGAAGACGTGCTGTCGAGCGTCATCTCGCGCTCGTGCATAAATCTGTACGCCGAAGCCAAGTACATCGACTTGGACGTCATGCTCCACGAACCCGAATTGGCGGCGCATTTGAACGAAGGCGACTGCCGACCGAGCGTCGTCGTCGCCGGCTTGCTCACGCGCGTGGGCTTGGGCGTTCTTCCCACCGAAAGCGTGCTTCGATTGTGGGACGCGCTCATTCTTGAAGGCGGCCAGGTACTGGCACCGTTTAGCATTTTGGTGATGAAGGCTGCGAAGGAGCAGCTTCTCGCCGCCGCCGTCGGCGACCTGTGCGAGACGTTTGACGCCGAGGCGGCGCGGATGCACGACGTCGGCGATACTTTGATGGACGCCATCGTCGCCTCGAGGGAAATGAGTTCAAAATTTGACTCATTGAGCATAAGATTGGGCGAACGCGAGGTCACTGCGGATGTGTTGAACAATCTCTTCAACTTTAGAGACGTCGTACGTTCGCTCTCAGAGAGCGCCGGCCCGGAGGGCATCGGGCGACAGGAAATCATCACTCGCGAAGAGCTTGAGGAGGTCGTGTGCGCGACGTACTGCCTCGAGCAGTTCACCGACGTGGACACGGCGGTCGACAAAAAGTACCAGAGTCGTGAGTTGCTCATGGCGTACGATTTAGCCGTGCGTCACAAAGAAGAGCTCAAGACGAAGGGCTTGCGCTTCGACGAGTTCATGAAAGTGTTACGCGTCAAGTCGAGCACGTCGAGCAAGCTGAAGATGCTCGCGGTAAAGGGTGACACCGTGGAAGCGCGGGTGAAGAATTTCATCATCGGTGAGACGAACGACGGTATGCCTACCGAAAAGTCGGTCAAGTTGGCGCTCTTTGTCGCCAACGGCGTCATTCCCACGCAGCGCCTGAGCAGCGCGCCGGTGGAGAGCAAGATTTTGAACGGACTCGCTTCGAGCGAAAATTGGTACTGCGAGATGCGCATGAACGCCCGCGCGGCGTTAATTCTCGCAAATTTCGCCATTCCGCTCTTCATAACCGAAGACGCCGTCCCGAGCATGGAACGCGACGACGCGAGCGACTCGAAAGACGCCTTTGACGTCTCGATCATCGCGTCCAAAGCGAAAGCGCTGGACGATTCTCCGCGCGCGTTCGGCGGTCTCGTGCCGCTCGCGCACACCGAGTATCACATTCTCGTGCAAACGCGAGAAGGCCCGCCTCGAGTGGTGAAGAAACGCTTCAGCGACTTCAAATCGCTTCACGAAGAGCTCCGCAAAAGCGGATGCTACAACGTCACTCGCGTCGCCGAAAACGCCATCGGCACCGACGCCGCGCTGAGCGTCGACCCACACGTCGTCGCCTCACGTTCGGTGAGCTTACAGCGATATCTCGATCAACTCAACGCGTGCGGCTTACCGAAAGTCCATCGCTTTTTGCGCGCGTTTCTCGGTTTGGACGAGCCCAAATCCCGAGTCTCGCGTCTGCGTTCGCTCTGCGCCGCGTGTTCGCCCGCGCGCATCGTCTGCGGTTTCACCGCTCGCGCGCGACGACGATAATGTACAACACTCTGCATCAATACAATCTCTGACGTCTAGCTAGCCCTCCGCGAGCGCCCACGCGTCCACCGCGCGTTCGCCGTGCGGATCCAGTCTCCTGTCCTCTTTCCGCTGCGAGAAATCGCTCTCGATCCTCCTGAGCGCGCTCGTCCGCACCACCGCGTCCTCCGCCTCGTCCGACTCGACCCACACGTGACGCTCGCTCTCGCTTCGCCGCAGCGCGCGCACGACGGCCTCGCGCCCGTCGTCGCGCGTCTCCACGACGGCGTACTTCCCCGACCGCCCGCTCGAATCGTCGACGAATTCCACGCAATCGTGCGCCGCGATCGCCGCGCGCGCGCGCGCGGACCCCCTCCGCGCGCGCACAGACGTCCGTCGTCGCGCCGCGGCGCGCGACCTCGCGCCCGCGCGCGTCACCGGCGCCGCCCGCGCCATCGCGCGTCGCGATGCGGCGCTAGGTCACGCCCCGCGTCGCCGCACACGCGCGCGCGCGCCGCGCCGACGACGCGATGAGCGCGCCGATCAATCCCAAGCCCTTCCTCGCGTCGCTCACGGGGAAGAAAGTCGCGGTGAAGCTCAAGTGGGGGATGGAGTACCGCGGATTCTTGGTGTCGACGGATGCGTACATGAATCTGCAGCTCGCGTCGACGGAGGAGTACGTCGACGGCGAGCGCCAGGGCGCGCTGGGAGAGGTGCTGATTCGATGTAATAACGTGATGTATCTCAAGGCGGCGGACGAGGAGGCGTGAGAGAGCGTCGGGCGAGCGCGTTCGGGAGGGAAAGAGGGAACGATCGAGGGACGCGGCGGCTGGCCGAACGAGGAGAACGAGACGCGACGAGACGCGCTCGAGAATAAACGTGTTTGTAGTGATGATGAAAACGACGTGATCGTCGATGAATCGTTAACGGGCTACGCGGAGGCGTCGAACGGGGACGCGCCCGAGACGCCGTCGAATTTGCAATTCGAAAAGTCCATCTCGGGGTGCGCCGCCATGAATTTTTTGAGCGCGTCTTGCTTCGTCTGCTCGTCCGCCGTGGGCAAGCCCATCGCCTTTTGCCTTTGATCGTACATCATTTTTTCCACCGTCGAGCGCGTTTCGCCGTCGAGATCGTCCAGGCGGCTGTTCTCGGGTTCGACCTTTTTGGTGTCGATTTTCGGGTCGTCGACGAGGACGTGCGGCCACCACTCGGCGCCGGTTTTCGCTTTTTGTAAAAAGCACGACACGTAGGCGTTGTCCTCCAGCGTCCAGTAGCACTCGTCCGGGGTGATGGCGGCGTAGAACTCGCCCTCGATGCGCGGCTCCCCGCTCGCCGTTTTAAGCTTGAACGAGAATCTATTCTTCGCGAAGGCGCACTCGATCTCCTTCGACTTGGTCCCCGGCGGCACCGCCACGCGCACCTCCAAATCATCCAACGTCTGCGTCCACACGTACTTCTCCGCTTCGCCGCCGTTCCCTTTATTCGGCATCATCGTTCCCGGCGCGAGCGCGTGCGGATCCTCCTCTTCCGCGTCGTTCGTCGTCGTCGTCGCCGTCGCCGCCGCCTCGGCGTCCTCGGTCACCTCCGTCAATTTTCCCTTACTTTTCTCCATCTGCATCTCCAGCGTTCGCGCTCGCAGCGCCTCCACGCGCTGTCTCTCCGCCTCCTCCATCGCCCGCGCCTTCGCCGCGTCTCTCTCCGCCTTCAACCGCGCCGCGTCGTCGTCGCTCGCCGTCGCCGTCGTCGCCGCCTTCGCCGCCTTCGCCGCCGCTCGACCCCGCGTCGTCTTTCCCAGCGCCTCCCGCACCGCCGCCCCCGCGCGCTCGGCGTCGACGAAGAAATCCGTTTTCTCATCCAGGAACGCGAAGAACGCGTCCAGCAGCGTCGCGATCGGCGTTTCCCCGGGCGCGGCGTTCGCCGCGCAAATCTGCGCCGCATTGATGAAAAGCGCGTCCGTCTGCCGTCTGTGCGCCATCGCTCGCGCCGCGCGCGCGTCCACGCGTCGCGTCGATCGCGACGAGGCCCTCGCGCGCGCGCTCGCGCGAACGCCGTCGACGTCGCGACGCGACGCGCTCGATAGTGCCGCGTCGTGGATTCGAATCGCGTCGCGCGCGCCACTCCATCGCGCCCGTCGTCGCGCGCGCCGCTCGACCGCGCGCGGGCGTCGAGCGCGTTGTCGTCGACGTCGGCGCGCGCGCCGCGACGCCGCGACGCGCCGTCGGCGGCGGCGAACGCGCGCGAAAGATTCAAATCCGCGACAGCTGCGCGCGATGACGACGACGACGATGGCGAGCGACGCGCTGAAGGCGCTGGAACCGGCGACGAGGGACGCGAACGCGTTCAAAGCGCGCGCGGCGCTGATCGCGATGCGTGAGATCATCGATGGGACGACGGAGGCGACGGAGGCGGGCGTCGGCGCGCGAGCGTGCTGGTCGGGCTGCCGCGAGTGGCTGGGATCGGGAAAGAAAGACGCGAGAAAAGACGCGGTGAAGACGACGCTGGCGCTCATGCGGTGCGGAATAACGAGGGAAGAGATGGAGGATAAGCTGTCGTTCGCGTGGAAGCACGCGAACTGGCGGTTTCGAGTTTCGGCGATTGAAATTTTGAGCGCGACGATGGCGACGACGGAGGACGACGCGTTCGCGAGACGATGCTTTGATGCGTTCGCGCGGACGCTGGGGGATCGCGAAGGCGAAGTGCGCGAACAGGCGATGGATGGAATCGCGGTGGTGTTTGAAAAGTTTCCGCGCGTCGGGCGAGAGGCGCTCGAGGCGACGAAAGACGCGATGCGACCGCAACACGTCAAGGAGATCGAACGACGGTTGGACGGCGCGAAAGCGGAGACGAACGAGATGGAGACGTCGAAGTCGGCGAGCGAGAGCATGAGCGCGAGTGCGGTGGTGAAACCGCTGGGCGATGGATTGGTGCCGCCGCCGCCCGAACGTATATCCAACGAACGAGAATTCACGCGCGCGATGGATCGCGTCACGCGAGACTTGCGCCCAGACGTGGATTGGCTGAAAAGAATCGCGGCTATGGTGCGTTTAGAGGCCATCACGCTCGGCGGTGGCGGAGAGGTTTTCGAAGACGCGTTCACGTCGTCGCTCGGAAGAGCCGTGGAGGTGCTCTTGGCGCAAATTAGCGACAGACGAAGCGCCGTGGTGAAGCAAGTTTCTCACCTGCTCGTCACTCTGGCGCGCGGCGCGACGAAATCTTTCGCCCAATACGTCGATCATTTTGTCATGGCGCTCCTGAAAACGACTGTGGTTACCGTTGGTGTCATTGCCGACAGCGGAAATGCGTGCATTCGAGGCATCATCGAGCACTGCCACGCGCCGAAATTGGTCCAAAGATTAACGGACGCCGTCGTCGCGGAGCGCGCGCCGAAGATGCGAGGCTGCATCGTGGAGTATCTTTCAATCATTTTGAAATCGTGGGAGTTGAGCAACCGTCACATCGACGCCATCGGCGACGCTCTTCGAGTCACGTTGTCTGACGCGGATGCTACGGTTCGAGCGAATTCGAAAGCTTGCTTTGAGATCTTATCCGTGACGTCGCCGACGGCGAGCGGCGATCTCTTGACGCGCGTAGACTCGAAGCTCGCGAGAAGTTTGTCCAACTTGACCAACGACAGTGAGTCCGAAGAGACATCTTCCGTCGCTAGACGCGGTCGAAGCGGTTCGCTCTCGAGCGCGCCCAGTCGAATCGCGCCGGAAGCGCCTGCCGCCAAGAAACTGCCGACGCCGGCGCCCACCGAGGCGCGGGACATCGCTTCGGCGGTCATGTTCGCCGAACGCGTTGAACGCGCGGCTGAAAGAGCGAGTCGAGCCGAGGCAAGTTCGAGATTACGCGGCGCACTCGACGACGCCGATGCACGCACGCACGGTGCGCGGGCGGCGCAGTTTGAGGCGCAGGTGACCCTGCACGCAGCGCGCATTGCCGAGCTTCTCTTGGGCTACATTTCTGACTCCAACGCCCTCGTTCTCGATCCTGCGCTCGAATCGATCGCCACGCTGGTGTACATCGCTTCGGAAGACTTGAAGCAAGTCATGCCAGATTTGTGCTTGGGCGTATTCGAGTGCTTGACCGACCACCGCGAGTCGACGCGCTCTCTCTCCTCCGAAGCGCTCACCGCCATAGGCGACGTGCACAAGCCGAACGCTCTCTTGCCGGCGCTCTTGCGCTCATTACATCTCGCCTCGACGGCAAAAACAAAAACGGGTGTGTTAGAGTTCGCTTTATACGTTCTTTCCGGGCGCGGGGGCGGCGCGGATGAGGTCGTACACACGCCGGCGTCGGTATCCGCGAACTTGGAGTCGTGGATCGACCTCGTCGTTGAATTGGCGTGCGACGTCAACGAACCGCTAGCCAAGGCGGCGGGGTCAAACTTGGGGGCGATCCACGTGCACGTCGACGGCGCAGTCGTACCGCGTCGGTTGTTGGCGAGCTCGGAATATAAGCGAGTTCGGTTTATGGAAGCCATCGAGCGGCGCGTGCCTAAGCTCGCGGAAATGTTGCGACCATTTCTCGAAGCGCCGCCGACGCCGCCGCCAGCGCCGCCGCCAGCGCCAGCGCCCTCGCCACCGGTCGTCACAGCTACGATGCACGACGTTGGATACGACAGCCTTGACGAAGAACACGGGTATGAAGACCAGAACATGGGGTCGCTGAACCGGTCCTATGAAACGATGCGTATCGAGGCGTCCGCAGGCAAGTCTCGCCACGCCGGCGTCGGCGAGCGAATCGTCGAGGCGATGGAAGGCTTACGCGATGAGAATATCGACACGGTCGTGCGTTCGCTGCGCACGATCGCCTCGAGTGCCGAAGACTGCTTCGCACACTTCAAACCGTACATGCCGTTGCTCGTGCCTACCGTGTGTTCGGCGATGGACGATGAGAATGAACTCGTCGCCGCTCACGCCTATGGGGCACTTCGTGCAATTTTTCAACATCGAGAAATTGATACTGAGGACGCGTTTACCGCGCTCGCACCTTTGATTAACGCATATAGCGCGTCCACAGCGCCGCTCATATGCGCGCACATGATCATCGAAACCGCCGATGCGGCGAGCGTGGAGTCATCGTTGCCGCTCGTCTTGCCGAGCGTCGCGGATGTGTGCGCGAGCAAGACCGTCGCCATTCGCCATCGCGCTTTGAACGCGCTCGGTGCGTGTCAACGCACATTCGGCGCGGCTTCGCTTTCGCCATACGTCGAAGCGTTATCGGTCACCCATCGCGCTGTGCTCGCCCATTACGCACGCAATTGACTTTGTAAATATTAAAAACAACCTGCTTGCCGAAGAGTTTACGCGACTGCACACGCTCCGTCATCCGTCGCCTCGCACGCGTCACCGAGCGCGGGTTTCCAATCGAACGGATCAACCCACGGCCCGAACGCGATAGCGTCATTAGCGTTGCCCGCCTTGCGCGAGGAGAGGCGACGAAGATGGATCGAATTTAAAACGGTATCGCGCGCGATGCGGTGGCGCGCGCGTCATCGCGAGCGAGTGCGCGGAAATATCATCGCTGAATGACGACGGCGCCGGCGAGACCGGCGTCGGCGATGACGGCGTCGTCGTCGGAGAGCGTTTTCGGCGGAAAGCCCGAGAGCTGCAGCGTGTACGCGAAGGATTCATCCGGGCGCGATCTCGCGATGAAAGAGTGGATGTGCGCGACGGTGTGCGTGGTGTTGAACTTGGCCACCAAACGGCTTCCGTCGCGAAGTCTGATTTGAATCGACGTCGTCGGTTGGGACTCGTCGACGTTCCACTCGACCGTCGACGCGGGCGCCGTCGATGCGGGCGCCGGTTCGCTGTCGCTCGCGAGCGTGCGCCCGGATCCACCGAACGCCCTGTACTTTGGCTCTTTCGGCGGTACGTACGGCTCGTGACGCTGCACTAAATTGATGTTCACCCGTTCGGTTCTGCTCCGCGGCGCGAGCTCCGCCGGCGCCTCGCCGCGTCCGATGGACTCCATGAACGCCACGTTCGCGGGGTCATCGAACGTGCGCAGCGGTCCATCATCGACCGTGAACCCATTCTGCCAAAACGTGACGACGCGACTGACGATCCCATCGTCCGCGTTCGCCGCCGTCGCCGCGCTCGCTTCCTCTTCGTCCGCGGCTTCTTCCTCCGCGCTCGAGTTCAGCGTTCGCCCGCGTCCTCGAAACGCCGTCGCCGCCCCGCCTCGCGCGCCTCGACTTTCATTCGGGTTCAAATCCTCCGCCGTGCCGTCCATCGCACCGTGCGCGCGAGCGCTGTCGAACATCGACGCCAGTCGCGCGTCGGGTCGCTCTCGCGGGTCGATCACCGCCTGCCCACTCGACGCGCCGCCCGTGTACCACTCCTGCGGATCGGGGCCGTTCGAGTCGGAGGCATCGTCGTTGCGTTCGTTCACGTCGCGCAGGCCGCGAACGTTGGACTGCGAGCGCGGTCAGTCGGTTGATTTCGATGTCGTTGAGATTACTGAGATGACCACGCGAGCGCGCGTCGCGCGTCGATCGGGACGAATCGCGCGCGCGCGGGCGTACCATGTCGCGCGTGTTTCGTCGTGCGCGCCGTCGAGCGATCGGGAGACGTCGCGTCGCGAGGTGAGGTTCGTAACTGCTCCCGACTGGAACTACAATGACAAAGAGAAGAGTCGCTAGGCGTCTTCGTCGCCGGCGCCAATGCGGCGCCAAGGTGTCGGCTATTTCTTACCGCGGCGCTTCTTCTCCGCGGACGCCCAGCCGGCTTCGTTGTCCTCGCCGTCGGCACCGGAGAACCCGGGACCGGCGCCTTGAGCGGCCACCTTGGCGAGCTCGCCGTTGCCCAAACCTTCGGCGAGCGACGGGTCGGCGCGCTTTTGACGGATGAGCTCGACCGCGAACGCGCTAGCCTGCGGGGTTTTGCCCAAGTATAACGCGACGTACTCTTGAACCTCGCCCGCGGAGGGTAAACCGAGCAAGAAATCCACCAAAGTCATGTCGTCTGAATTGTTCAACTGGGACATTTGCGCCTTGCACCACGCGCGCAGGGCGTTTTTGTTGTTCAAAGGAGGCAAACCTGAAGGCAAGGGGGCGCTCGACGACATCGCGGACTGCGTGAGAGGGGCGACCGCGTTACCGATGACGGGTCGAGCCTTTGGCGCCTGCGACTGAGGCACAGACCTCGGCACCACCATCGGCGCGGACGGACGCGGCGCGACTTGACTCGGCGCCGCGGCGGCGGCCCAGCCTCCAGAAGTTTGCATCGCCTGGTTTTGCTGGGCCATCGCCGCTTCAGCCTCGTGTTTCGCCGCGGCGCGCAACGCTTCCTCTTCCTGGATTTGCTTCAAGCTCTTGCCACCGCCGCCAGCGTTGCCACCCCAAGCCCCGCCGAAAGCGGTGTGCGTGCTCGGGGGCGGCGCGTTCTTCGCCGCTTGCGCGGCGCGCGCCTCTTCCTCGCGTTGAATATCCAGGAGCGTCTTACCGGCGACCGCCGCTGGTAGTGCAGGAGCGGCACCACCCCAGGCTGGTCCAGTCGGCGCCGCCTTCGCGGGTTCTGGTGCGGGTTCGACGCGCGGCGGCATCGTGACGGGGGGGGGCATCGCCGGCTGCGGCGGCGGTTGACGCGGCACATCTCGCGCTGCCGGTGGCGCGTCCCACTTCGAAGACGCATCCGCGCTCGCGACTTCTTGTCTACCACTTCTATCGTGCATGTGTCTGTTCTCGATGTCCGCGAGCGTCATACCGCGAGCTCGTGGCGGCGCCCCGCCCGCTTGACTAGATATCCCCAAGCCCGCGGCAAAGTTGGCGAGAGCGTTCGATCTCGCCGCTTGCTGCGACATGGCTTTAGGAGCGATGCCGTGCGACTGCTCTATCTCTTCTAACGTGAGACCTCGCGGTGGAGGCGCTCCGGAAGGTTGCGCCTGCTGCGAGAGCCACGGTGGTAAACCGCCCTGCTGTCGCGGCGGCGGCGCCTGTTGTTGCGGCGGCGGCGCCTGTTGCATCGGGATGCGGTAGCGCCAGCCGTTTTGCAAGAGTTCGATTAACGGCATGAAGGGCGCACCGGCCGGAGCGTCGATCGGTTTGCACGGTAAATCGTTCGGAAAGAAGCCGCCTTGATGCCATTCTATGAGCTCTTGACGCGTGAACGGGCCCTGTTGCTGTCCCGAAGGATCGAGATAGAGCCAGTCGACGTTTGCCGGTACCGGAGGCGGCAACTGCTGCTGCGTAGGCGGCATCTGTTGTCGTTGCTGCGGTGGGATCTGTTGCTGCGGCGGCGGCATCTGCATCGGCGGCATCTGCATCGGCGGCATCTGCACCGTTTGTTGCGGCGGCGCCTGCATCATGCCTCCGATGTGAGAGAGGTGCGGCATGAGCGTCTCGTCCTCTTCTAAAGCGACGAATCGAGATGTTCTCGATTGTTCTTGCGCTGGAACCGCGGGCTTGCCGAGACCAGCCAAACCGAGTCGTTCCTCCGCCGTGAGCTGCGGCAGCGCGGTACCCAAGAAAGAATCGTCCGTCAAGCTGGCGTCAGCCAAAGAGTTGCCTTCTTGAGCCCACTCGGGGACGTCGTCTTTCGCCTTACGGGTCGTCGTCGCCGCCGACGCCGCCGTCTTCGGTTCGGGCACCGGTTCCTTCTTCTTCTGCCAGTCGCCGTGGCGACCAATCATCGTCAGCTCCCACATCGGATCTCCCGGTTTGATCGCCTTCAACGGCACGTTCGTCCCGCACACGTCTTCTGGCAACTTACACGTCTGCAAAGCCTCCATCTCGCGCAGAATCGTCACCAACTGGGCGGCATCGTAGCGATACTTGGCGCCGTTCTCCTTCTTTTCTGGCGGCGTCTCCGCCGGCGCCGCGTCGTCGCCCGTCTTTTCGCCGTCGTCCGCAAACTGCCCGCTCGCCGCTTTTCTCGCCATCACCGCATCGAAGAACGCATCGCTCACGCTGCTCACTTGCAACGCCCCCAAACTCAGCTCCAACGCCTGCCCGCCGCTCTTCCCGCGTCCCATCGTAAAACCGCGACCGGCGGGTCTCGTCGGAATCCCTTCCCGCGCCTGCGCGCGTCCGCTTCCGTGTCGTCCGCGCCCTTCGCCTCCCTCCGCCTTCGCATCGCCTCCCTCCGCTCGCTTCCCATCGCCGTCGATCCACGCCTTGGACCCCCACGAATCCCTCGCGTCTCGCTTGCCCCACCCCGGCGGTCCGCCATCCTTCCCGTACTTCTCCCGTCGCTCACCTCGACTCGCGCGCTCGCGTCTCGACCCCCCGCTCGCCGCGCCCTGTCCATCGCCATCGCCTCGCCACTTTACCTTCGCTTCCTCGCGCGTGTCGCTCTCTCGTCTCGCGCCGCCGTCGTGCGACTTTCGCGCGTCGCCGTCGCGATCGCGGTGTCCGTGCCCGTGCGCCGTGTGCCACCCCCCCCCGTCGTCCTGCCCGCGCGCGCTCGTCGCCCTCGACCCATCGTCGCCTTTCGCGTCGCTCATCGCGCGATTCGCGCGTCGTCAGCGTCGTCGGCGCGCGGATTCTCCCGCCCGCGTCCGATCGACCGATTCGATCGAATCCGGCGTCGCGTCGCCTCGCGCGCGCTCCGCGGTGGCGCGGCGCGCGTCGTCGTCGACCGCGACGTCGTCGCCGAGAGCGCGTCGTCGCGACGCCGTGCGCGTCGCCGAGTCGCGCGCGCGCGTCGAATTGTCGCGCGATTCGATGCGTCGTCACTCCGCGTCGTCATGCGCGCCGCGGCGCGCGTCGCCGGGGCGCTCGCGAGGCCCGGGCGCGCGCGTCGTCGAGCGTTCGCGCCGCGGCGCGCGTCGCCGCGTCGCGCGTCGACGCGCGCGGGCGCGGGCGCGCGCGACGACGGGGACGGCGGGCGACGCTTCGTCGCGCCGAGCGAGGGCGCGACGGCGGCGCTCGCGCGGGCGCTCGCGCGCGTCGCGCGCGAGGGAGACGTGATATGCCTGCGCGGCGACGTGGGGGCGGGAAAGAGCGCGTTCGCGCGGGCGTTCACGCGCGCGGCGACGGGGGACGACGGGCTGGACGTGCCGTCGCCGACGTATCTGGTGCAACAGCGGTACGACGCGCGCGAGGGAAGCGATGGCGGGAGAGGGATGCGCGTGCATCACTACGATTTGTATCGCCTGCGGGACGCGAGCGAGATCGAGGCGATGGTGGATCTGGAGGAGAGCGCGGAGAGCGCGGTTTCGGTGCTGGAGTGGAGCGAACGGTTGGGACGGTTGACGCCGGAGACGCGGTTGGAGGTGCGAGTGCGCGCGATCGGGGCGGGAGAGCGCGCGTGCGGTGAGGTGGTGGATGACTCGGGCGAGACGGCGAGCGAGGAGGGCGACGAGGAGGGCGAGGAGGAGGAGGAGGAGACGGACGCGGCGTACGTGGACGTCGCCGCGCGATCGTTTCGGTTCGTCGGTTTCGGCGGCGATTGGGCGGATCGAATCGCGCGGATATCGCCGTAGTGCGCGCGATGAAAAATATGTAGAATTACTAGTCGACGTTCGATCGCACGAGATCGTCGAGATCTTCCGGCCCCCAGTCGTCGTCTTCGTCCTCGCACGCCTCGTCCCAATCGCCGTCGACGCACGCGACGTCGTCGTCGAAATCGATTTCGTCGCACGCGTCGTCGCGCGCGATGTTCATTTTCGCCGTGAGCGCGCGTATTAAACTCGCCTGCATGGAGTTGAGCGTCTGCACGTTTTCAATCGTGCCTTCGAGCGCGCCCGCGTGCACGGCGGCGCCGAGCGCGACGGCTTCGTCGGGGTTGACGAGCGATACGTTTGGCTTTCGACCTAGAGTGTTTTCGACGAACCGTCGCACGCACGGCGATTTCGTCGCGCCGCCGACTAGGAGAATTTGATCGAACGGTCTTCCCGCCGCGCGTGACGCACCATCTTTCTTCAGCGAGTTCTCCATGATGGCTTCCAAATCGACCCCCGCGCTGTCCGCGGCGGCGCTCACGGGACGCCGCATGCGGCGAAGGACGTCGATGACGAGTT
This sequence comes from Ostreococcus lucimarinus CCE9901, assembly GCF_000092065.1. Classification (NCBI taxonomy): domain Eukaryota; kingdom Viridiplantae; phylum Chlorophyta; class Mamiellophyceae; order Mamiellales; family Bathycoccaceae; genus Ostreococcus; species Ostreococcus sp. 'lucimarinus'. The sequence continues at coordinate 572,510 of NC_009363.1, forward strand.
TTTCAAACAGTGAGCGAGTGATGATGCGCTTACTCCCATCAGGCATCGGCACCTCGACCTGCTCTTGATCACTCAACGCCTCGCGCGCCTTGCGAGCGACGCTCAACGCGCCTCTGGGATCGACGTCGGCGCCGAGCGATTTCGCCTCGGACGCGAGCCAAACCGCGATGATGCGATCAAAGTCGTCCCCGCCTAAGTTTGGGTCGCCACCCGTGGCTAACACCTCCACGGTTCCACCGCCCACCTCCAGCACGCTCACGTCGAACGTCCCTCCCCCGAGATCAAACACGAAGACGGTTTCGTCTTCGTCCACGTCCACGCCGTACGCCAACGCCGCGGCGACGGGTTCCTTCAGCAACCGCACGACGTTCAACCCCGCGAGATGTCCCGCGCGCGTCGTCGCTTCCATTTGCAAATCATCAAAGTACGCCGGCACCGTTATCACCGCCTTATCGATCGTCGTTCCTAACTCGGCCTCCGCCGCGTCCAACAGCGTTCGCAGCACGTGCGCGCTCGCCTCCTCCGGTAGCACCAAGTACTCTTCCCCGCTCTCATCCACCGCCGCGATCGCCGCAAACTTCGTCTCGGGGTGTGGGACGACCCTGTACGGCACGTCTTTCGCCTGCGCCTTGCATTTTTTGTACTTTCGTCCGATGAACCGTTTCACGCTGTGCAGCGCGTTGCGCGAATCCTTTTGCATTCTTTTCTTCGCCTCTACGCCCACCGTCACCGCGCCGTCGGGGCCGAGGGCGACGACGGACGGAATCGTGCGAAGGCCTTGACACGGCACGATCTCCGCGCGGCCGTCGCGGACGATGGCGACGGCGCTATTCGTCGTGCCGAGGTCGATGCCGCAAATTGAGCATCGAATCGACGCGGGCGCGGAGCGGCGTGAAACCGGGGCGCGCGAGCGCAGCGCGCGCGAGGGGGACGTCGACGACGTCGCGGTCGACGCGCGGTGAGGGGTGACGGCGCGCGAGGGCGCGAACATCGCGCGAGTGTGTGGGGGCGGGGACGACGCGCGCTGACGAGGCGAGCGCGGCGACGGACGCGCGAAACAATCGTGGCTAAATGTCGCGCAATACAACGTCGGAGCGCGCGCGAACGGTGCGCACGTGGTCGCGAAACGACGTCGAGCGTCGCGATCGCGGGGCGTCGCTAAGGCCCGCGCGATTTGATTGGCGATTGCGCGGGCGTGTTCGCCGCCGACGGCAACCGACTCGACGGGCGCGGGACGACGGCGAAGGCGTCGTCACCGAGCGACGATCCGATTTGAACCTTGACGGGCAGCGGCACGGCTAAATTGAATTCGTTCGCGACGGATTCCATGGCGTGTCGCACGATTTGTGCGATGGCTTTGGCGCTGCGCGCGTCGCACTCGAAAACGCACTCGTCGTGCACCGTCAACACGAGCTGACATCGTTCGATGAGATACTTTGTGCGCAAAGTATCGATGACGCGCACGACTGCGGTCTTGAAGATATCTGCCGCGCTGCCTTGGCACACCGTGTTCACCGCCTGCCGCTCCGCGGCGGCCCTGTCGTCGTTATTCTTTGAGTGCAAATCTGGAAAATATCTGTGCCGAGCGCTGATGGTCGTCACTCGAGCGATTGGCTTTTCCTCTCGCGCGCGGATGACGATGCCGTCTAGCCATTCCATCAGACGTGGAAGCATAGATTTGAATCGAGCGACCTCGGATTTCGCCGCTTCTTCGCACATGCGCAAATCAGATGCCAATTTCTTAGCTCCGCTGCCGTACAACAATCCGTATACCAAATTTTTGCAATTCGTTCGCTCTTCGGCGAGCACGGTGTCGGGGGCTTTTCTGTACCACTTGCTAGCGAGCATCGTAAACGGGTCGTCTTTTAAGTTGTTTGGTTCAGGATTTTGAAGCATGTGAATCAGCGTGCGATCTCCACTGAAGTGCGCCATGATTCGAAGCTCCAGCTGCGAATAATCCGCGCGAACGAACACCTTGGCCGCCGGGGGCACGAAGGCGGACCGTATCGATATCTTCGGCGCGTCGAGGCCGTAGAATTGATCACCACACGTCATGTCGTGCGCTAGCGAGTGAAAATTTGGTTCGCTGTGCGCCAACCTTCCACAGTCGTGATTGGTTTGAAAGATGGAATAGCGAATGCGAGAGTCATCGGCGTACATGCCGAGAATGGTGTCGGCGAAACCGCGTCTCTTGAACACGCTCCTGTGTTCTATGATGAGCAACGGAAACGGATGATTACTTTGCTCGTAGAGCTTGCGCAAGTTGTTGGCGTCGATACTGGTCTTCGCGCCCGGCGGCGGCGTGAGTTTCAAATGTTTGTACAGACGATCTTGCAGGTAGGTGTTGTTCGTCAGCGCTCTGCGTGCGATCGACACCGAAGAATCGAGAACTATCCATTTTTGTGTCAAAGCGTATTCCTCTAGCTTCTTGAGACGATCATCCATCGTCGCCATCTCCTCGCGCATCTTGCGTGCGTCGAAAGGAATTCGGACGGTTTGCATCGCCACGATCGGAGCTACAAACGGCATTTCGATCTCCATGAGAGGTCGGAGAAGCTCTTTCTCTTGACACTCTTTCCAAGTTAGGTGACCCATGGCGTAGCACGCCGCGGTTGCTCGCGATAACGGTTTTAGATGGTCTCGATCTTTACCAAATCGATCCACAATATGACACGCCGCCTCGACGCCGCTCGTCGCTTCGCCCAACTCGGCGCTAAAGAGTTTCATAAGCGGATCGGTCGGGTCTGTCCCACGCATCAGCGCATCGTGTGCGCTTGCTTTGACTTCATCCGCACTTGGACGAAGAAGCCACGCGGCGATACGCACGTCCACGCACGGCTGTGCGAAACAGAAGAGACGGGCGGCGTACGTACTCGCTCGCGCGTCGACAATGTTGCAGAGCTGTGACTGCAAGTCGATCGTAAACTTTCTTGGGCCTTCTTTCGATAGAATCTCGAGCGCACGCGCGATAGGGATGCCGACTATCTCGCGATTTCTGATCGCATTCTTCTGCTCGTGCCTGTCGTACAAAAGCTTGGCGATGAACACAGCGCGCGAATTCAACGCCACAGCGATGCGCGTCGGCTCCTCGAACGCTCGACGCTCCCCCGACGACTCGTGAACGCTTTTCGGCTGGAAAATCACGGAATATGCCGAGGAATCCTGCCATATGCTCAAGAACGTCTCGATATCTTCCGAGGTTTCGAGCAAGGTTGTGCCGACTGCCGTTCGCACATCGAGTTCAATCGCCAGATCTAACGAGTTCTCATTCGCCATGCCGGCTTCGATTTCTCGTATCTCGGCTAATCTAGTCTCAGTCTCTTCGCGTTCCTCCCGCGTCTGCTCTGCTACAATTTCTCTGGCGCGAGCTAAAATCTCCCGAGCCGCTCGCACGATGGCCGAGGGCGCCATGCCGTTCTTGTTGTACTGCTTCAACACGGCGGCGATTTTATCGACACTACCCAAAGTCACGATGGCTTTCGGCGTCGTGATGCCTCCCGTGTACAACGCTCTGGCGCGATGAATTCCAATGTACGGAATTTTCGTCAATTCTAATATCTCTTCCTGTGCCCCAGCGGTGATTCGATCGCTGATTCTAGTGATTAAACCCTCCATGTCGCCCCAACCGAGAGTACCACAAATCGCCGCTACGTACGACGCGAAACGCGCACACGATTTTTGTTCCTCTAAGACGTCGAACGCACGAACACCGTACTTGCTGGTGATACTTTCGATTGGAACTTCTTGTATCAAGTCCGTAAGAAACAATGCGACGTGAAAGCGCTGACATGCGAATCGCTGAAGCTGGTGAGCAATTGTGATGTCACGTTTGTTCGAGCGCAACCTTTGAACATAACGCTCGTCTATGCCAACCTTTTCCGCGATCCGTAATTGCTCCGCGTTCAGATTCGACCAGAGCACTGCGAGTGCGTCCAGCGTCCTAAATTTGTTCAGATTCACCGGCGCCCCTTCGTCGTCGAGCACCGGTGGAGCAGTCAAGAGATAGAGTAAATGCAGTGGCGTGCTCAGTACCAAATCTTCGCGAGCCGTCTTCACGTCTCGAATGATTGGCTGCACTTGATCCAGAGGCATCATACCTCCAGCCACGGCGTTTCCGAGCGCCGATGCGCTCCACAAATAAGCAGTCACATTCCAAACGAGAAGTGCATTCTTTTGGCACCACCGCAGCGCGTCGATGGCGGTTTGTCTCACGGACTCGTCAAAGTCGTTTAGCGCCGACAGCAAAGTACACTTGACGTAGTCCTGCACATCTGTGGGTATCTTCACTAAACCAGCCGCGACCGCTTCGAGCATAATACGCCGCATGCCGACTTCGGCCACCGCGCTAGTGAGCTCATCAGACGGACCGTCGACGAGAGCGCACACGTTGTCTAATTCAGCGAGTTTCGGGCAAAATATGATCGCAGATCCACTGGTATCAAGTCCGGCACGACCGGCGCGACCTGTCATCTGCTGGATGTCTCGCGCATTCAGCTTTTTCCATCCCATATTCGTATCGCGAAGAATGACGCGTCGAGCTGGAAGGTTGACGCCGGTGGCGAGCGTACTGGTGCAGCACAAGACGCGAATGACTCCGCGTTTGTAGGCGTCGGCCACAGCCTCGTTTTCCTCTCGAGAGAGTCCAGCGTGATGAAACGCGACACCATCTTTGATGTATGGAAGCACATCGCTCTTAGCACCGAGTGCGGTTTCATAGCCAACGACGATCTCGTCTCGCGACAACGTAGCGTTGTGGATTTGGCGCGGCACGGTGCACTGCATCATATTTCGAAGCTGATCTGCCAACGTCTTACACGCTGCTCGCGTCGAACAAAACACCAAAACCGATCCATCTTCATCGATCGTTTCCTGAGCGAGCTCTGCGATGTGTGCGTTGTCTGAATTCGGCGATTTATTCAGCATCGTCCGAATCACGTGCTTCGTCGCCGGATGGAAAATCTCGCAACCAACCTTGACGCACACTTCTAGTCTGATTGGACGAAAGTTCGTCACATAGAGCCGAGCGAACAACCAATCAGCGAGCGCTTTCAGGTTTGGGATCGAGGCGCTCATACCTATGATTTGCATCGAACGCTGATCGCGCGTGCCACCGCGAGTGTTCCCGACTGAGTACGTTGTCTGACTTCCATCTTCGTCGCCTACAGTCGGCTCGCCGCTCGCTCGCGCTTTACGCCTCCACAATCCACTCGCGTACACGAGTTTGGTAAGGAACAACTCCATCGTTGCCCCGCGATCATCGTCTTGAATCAAGTGCAGCTCGTCGACGATGACGGCGCTCAGTTCGTGTAGCCGATTCTCTTCTAGCAGTCTCGACGTCACTTGGTTCGCCCGCTCTGGCGTGAGCACCAATAAGGTGTTCATCTTTGAATCGCTCGGAAACGCTCCGCCTCGCCCGCCGTACATCCTTCGCAATCGAAACTCCGTTCCCGCAAAGAGATTTTCTAAACTGTCCGCGCGCTCTTCGCAAAGAGCGACAAACGGCAACACAAACATCGCCACGCTCCCCGGTCGCTCGCGAAACCGACGCATCAATAGTAAGTCCGCGACGAGACTTTTACCCCCGCTCGTTGGTGCGCTGTACAACAAATTCACGCGCCCCTCCATCACCCCCGGCAGAGACAGGCACTCCATCTGCCACGGGTACAACTCTCGCACGCCCTTCGCCGCGAGCGCTTCGCGCGCAGACTCCGGCACGCCCCAAAACTCCAAGTCTCTCCGCCCCGTCGCCGTCACCGGACGTTCGATCGACGTCGACGCCTCATTTCCACGACTCGCGCGCGCGTCATCCGTCGTTCTCGACCGCGACCGCGCCGACCGTTCCGCGCTCAGTCTCGCCGCGACCTCCGCGAGCGCTTCGTCGTCGACGTCGTCCAACAGCGTCTCAAGCCTTTCCGGCGTTTTCGCCCCACTGTGTCTCGAAAACCGCGCGGAATCCTGCGTCAACCCTCGCACGCGATCGCTGCGCGCGCGATCGTCCGACCGTTCGGCGCTTCCGTCGTCGCGCGACGCGGCGACGTCGACGCGAGGCCGTTTCAACCGTTCATCGCGCGACTCGCTCGAAAACGCCTCGTTCGCCGCACGCCGTCGCGCGTTCTCGTCGTTCTCCCCCACGGTGTCGCGCATGAGGTCGACGATCATGGTCTCCGGGTCGAGCGACCGTCGACGGCGCGACAGGCGACGCGCGGGCGTGGAGCCGGGCATGATTGATGCGCGCGCGTAATCCAGGCACCTTTCGTCGCGCGCGCGCGTCTATCGCTCGGCGCGCGCGCGCGGCGCGCGCATGCGCCGAAGGGTGCGCGGCGATACGTTTTCGCGACGCGCGCGCGCGCGACGACGTCGCGGCGCGGCGCGGTGTGCGGCGCGTGGGTCTCGTCGGTCGAGTTTTTATGTGGATTCTGGAACAACGCTACGGCGCGGACGCTCCGGCGTTCGCGGCGTCGACGCCGGTGACGTCGCGCTTCAGGAGGTAGTGGGCGAATAAGGGTAAGTCTGGAAACGTGTGCGCGATGTAAGCCTCGACGATTTTGCGCGAAGACGTCCAAGGATCGGCGGCGGTGTCTTCGGGACGCAGGAGCACGGCGACGTTGGATCCGAGCGCGCGGAGCATCTCCGCGCGTTCGGCTTCGAGCGGCGGATGCTCGTGCATATTACGCGCGAAGCGCACCAGATCGAACAAACGATTGCCGTAAGAGTAATCCTTGGGTTCGTTTTGTCTCGGCGGAGGAACGACGTCGGCGGCGCGCTTGCCGCCGCGGCGGCGGTTGCGCTTTGAATTTGTCTTCGACGCAGCTTCCGCCGCGCGAGCCGCGCGGGCGTCTTCCCACGTCTGCTGCATGTTCGCCGTGCGTTGTGCGTACCTATCTGCGCGCACTAGTAGAGATGGAACGACGAGAGACTTCCAGTTGCGAATCGATTGCGCCGCTCGCTCGGCTTGTCCAGGTCGCCCCTTCCAAACCGTCTGCGCGAGATCTGCTTCGTCCTTTTCCGAAAGAGAGTTCACGATGCGCCGATCGAAAATTTCTCGAACGGCTTCCATGCACTCTTCAACGTCCCAAAGCGCGGGGTGCTCGCAAACCTCCGTGGCGGTGGGACGCTCACGCGGATCCGGATCCAACATCCGGTGAAGGAGTTCGCGCGCCGCGACTGCGGTGTGCGACGGTAACATCGCGGTCTCGATCGCTTGAAGACTGAATTTGCCTTTTACGATGCGTTGATTTTCAAATCCAACGTCCAGCGCGGTGGATGCGCTCAGATCGAGTTCTTGCGTTGGGGATTTGTTTCGCGAATCCATCTTCCTCTCTTGCTTGTACGGCGATTGCAAACCAGTCATGATGGTGTACATGAGACATCCAAAACTCCAGACGTCAACCTTGGGCGTCAGGGGAGCGTTAAGCAACACTTCCGGTGGTCGACCTTGTAAACCAATGTTCACCCCGTACCCTTCAAAAGTTGTGAGCGAGTACGTGTTGCCATCCGTCGCCTTGTTTGCGTCCTTCAATCGCACCCCGAGGCCCAAATCCGCGAGCTTGAACTCGCCGTCCGCGCTCCGAAGGCAGTTGTCGGCTTTGATGTCGTTGTGTGTTACACCGGCAGCGTGCACGTCTTCCACAGCTTGAGCGAGTTGTCGCACGGCATCCATGCGCTCGACGTGCGAGATCGCCGGCGCGCCGCCAGCAGTGCCCGCATTCTTCAGCCACGTCGCCAAAGACTCGCCGCACAGCTCCATGGCGGTGTAGATTGCCCCATCACCGCGGTCGACGTCAAGTTTACTACCCAGTATATGCGTCGCCCGCGTGCTTCGCTCGTTCAAGTGCTTGTGAATGGCAATCTCTCTTTCAATCAATGACTTCATGTTGTCTCCGCGCTCGCCCGGCGGCAAGGGGATGCGCTTGATCGCGGCGTCGCGACGAACGACTCTGTTGCCCGCACCCTCGTCGTAATATCCCTTGAACACGACAGTTCCGAGCGATCCTCGACCGAGAATTTCAGCCTCGTTATACCAAATATTACGTCCGGCGTTCACCCACCGATCACTATCCGAATCATTCCCAGACGTCGGCGCCGGTAAAAGTGAATCCGTGATTCGATGGGCACGAATGAACGCCTGTATCTGACGCTCCAAATTCTCTAGCTTCGTCTCCGCGCTACGCACAATGTCTTCGTCCACTCCCATATCTTTGGCTTGCGCGATTCGCTCGCGCAGCTTCACAGGGTCAACATCTTCTGCGGCGTGTAATAAATCTCTCGCCGCGCCTAGAGCGAGAACGCGCGCACGTCCAAGCTTGCTCGCCTTGGCTGCAGCGTCGACGTCCTCGGCATCCATTTGCAGCGCATCCATAAGCTCGGTAGAGATATCCTCTTCTTGTAATTCTTCCATGTTCTCATGCGACACTTGCAAAGCGCTCCCAGCCAGGCGCGCTTGGATGCGCGAAGAGAGCTCGTTCATGAGCTCCTCCATCTCCACCCCTTGCGCCTCGAGCGCCTGAGGTCCGCCCTCGATGGGCATGGGCGCCCCGGCGAACTCGTTGATGCGGTTGACTGTGTCTAAGAACGCCTGTCGGTGCATTTCTCCAAGCGCCGCGATTTGCTCGAGCTTTCCTAATTGCATACTAAACGCAGCCACGGACGGTTCGATTTGCGGCAGGTGTACTTCTGACATCCTTCCCTTGGCGTTCCACATCTCACGCAACAACACCTCAGCCTTGACCACGTCCGCATCGTCGCGTGTGTCCGTGATTTCTCTCGCGCGCGCCGTGAGCGCTTTCAGTTCAGCTCGAAGATCCGCCTTGCGCACCGCCGCTCTAAATTCGCGCAGCGCGTCGAAAATCTTTGTCACGGGCGGAAACACCTTCGCCTTGCCCTCGGGCGTACCGTGGAACGCGATCAACTTGCGCTCTTCTTCAAGAATTTCTTCATCCGTCATCTCACCTCTAAGAAATCTGTGCGTGTGCTGCGTCGTCTCGACGATGGAATCACCGAACGATCTCGTCCTTGATCTCAAACGATTGATGAATCGCAAGCCACCAAAGATGGCGTTCATCAGAAACCATCGAGAATCGTGTTGCTTTCCTAAATAGGGCGCCGTATATTCATCAAACCACTTTCTCGCGCGCACGCTCGTCATCTCGCCAAACTTGTCGAGCTCACCCGCGGACATCATCTTCGTCACTTCCGGTAGCGTGAGGCCGTTGTGCGACCACTCGTTGAGCCACTGCTTTTGAATGTTGTCCAGTTGCCCGATGAAACGAGCGCTATGTTCTTCGATCGCAGCCGCACGCGTGAGATCGGTGAGATCGGACATGTACTCCTCCCACTGTTTTCCCACCGGCACGTTCGAACCGCGATGACCTGCAAATTCCAAGCCGCACACGACGACGCGGACGTCGGTCGTCTTCGCTAATCGCAGCGCTGTCTCGATATCTTGCTTTATCATCTCCCGATTCTCCGGCGAATTGTTCACCGGAGGCAAAACCCAAACGAATAATTGCGGCGATAAGCTATCGCTAAACTCAGAGAATGCGAGCTCGTGCATGGGGATGACCGTGATCGGCGTATCCGGTCGAGCGTCGACGACGCGGCCCGATTCCTCCATGCGCCGGACTAAAATCTGATGCAAGCGTAGCCCTTCCCAGTCGCGCGGTAAGCCGGCGAGCGTCATGTACGCGTTCGGTCTGAACATCGATAACAAAGGCGAGTACCTCGCTCTCTTCGTCGCTTGCATGAGCAGCATGTTGGAGATCATGTTATCGAAGAGGGCCTCGCCGCGTTGCGTGAGCTCGATATCCATCGTTTTATTGCTTCGAACGTTGTACAGAAACGTTGATTTTCGCGCGGATCCTTGCGTAAACGTCAAGAACTTCGACGCGCTCCTAGATTGACCGACTATGGCTCCCAGAACGGCGATGTTTCCGCGCATGCCCTCCATCGCCGACGCGCTCAACCAGTTCCACAGCGCCGGCGCGAACGAAGGCGTGAGCGCCTCCTTCGCCACCGGTTCGCGCCCACCGTACCATCGCGCCAGCACTTTCGGCGCGCTCAGCTCGGGTTCGTACGTCTTCTGCACCGCTAATCTATGCTCCGTCATCTCGTTCCCCGTGAGTTCCGAACTCGCCACGTTTTCCCGCGTCCAGTCGTAATCTTGCGCCAACCAACCCTTCAGCAGTTTCGACCCCGGTCTCGGCGTCTCCAACCCGAGCTCGCGCGCGCGCTGCGACTCAAAACTAGACGACGCCGACGTGGAGTACACCCCGCGCGGCGTCCGATCGCGCGCGCTCGTCGACGCGTCGAGCCCCGAGCGCGCGCGCGCGTCGACGCCGCCCGCCGTCTCGCGTCCCAGTCCCACCGCCGCGCGCGCCGCGCGACGACGCAGCATCGCGCGCGCGCGCTCGATCGTTACCTACGCGTCGCCCCCCGCGCGTCTCTCCCGCGCGCCCGCCCCGCGCGCGCGCCGCGCCGCCGCCGTCGTCTCGCGCCAATCCGCCTCGAGCGTTCGGTCCGCGTCCGGCGCGACCGAACGCCGGCTCGAGATCGCCGGCGCGAGCGACGTCGAGCCCGCGTCGAGGTCTTCGCGTCGACGCGCGCCGACCGCGCGCGCTCGACGCCGCCGGCGCGCTGTGGGGCGGCGACGCGCGCGCGCGCGTGTTTCGTATGGCGTCAGTGAGGAGACGAATTTCTGGAATTCGGCGCATTCGGAACGCCCATCGAATCACGTATAGTAAACCGGAGACGCGCGCCGAGGGTTCAGGCGCCGCGCGCGCGTCAGAAGGCCGCGCGCGCGACGCGACGCGACCGTCGAGCGCGCGGACGGTGGGAGCGTCACGTCGGTGGCCCTCGGCGAGGACGCGCGCGCGCGACGCGGCGAAGACGCGGCGCGCAGAGGGAGAATTCCCGAACGATTCGGTGACGTAGATCTGGCGCGAATTGTCGGTGGGAAATCGCGAAACCGGCGACGGGGCGCGCGGTGAGCGTCGACGGTGACGAGATGCCGGCGTGCGCGATGGGAAACGATGCCGCGGAGCCGTACGCGAGCGCCGCGGGACGCGCGACGCAGGAGGTGCGGAAAGCGAGCGACGCGACGCGCGGGGGACGGGGAGAGATCAGAGGAGAGACGCCGGATTTGCCGCTGTCTTACGCTCGAAACGGCGGGACGTGCTCGACGAGCGATGACTCGAGGCCGAGTTCGAGGATGGCGATGGGCAAGGATGGGAATTCGCGCGCGAGCGGGGACGGGACGACGTCGGGAATGGAGGAAGAGCGCAGACGAGCGAGAGAGGCGACTCGCGCGTGGTTCTCGGAGCGCGCGGCGAACGGAGATCTGGAGCTCATGCGCGCGGAGTTACACTCGATGGGACAGAAGGAGTTACAGCGCATGTTTGTCGAGATGTTTGACCGCGCGACGACGAGCAACAATAATCAGTGGTTGCGAAGACGAATCGCCAACGGGTTGGGCTTGGAGGACGTCGCCGAGCACGTCGTGAGCTCGCAAGCCAAGTTGGCTTCGGCGACGAACGAACGCGTTCCATCGAAGAGACAAAGTGCGCGTCGCAATGCGGTGGAAACCGCGGCAGTAACACCGGCGGCACAGGCGACGCCGAACACGCGGGGCGCGGAGTCCCCGGACGAGGCGGCGGAGTTCACCCCTGATGGCGTTCGCAAGTCTCGTCGAGCGGTGAAGCCGAAGGCGATATTTGATTCCGACGCGTTTCCTTCCGCGGCCAAGGTGAGTGAGGAGCGTAGGCGAGAACGAAAGCGACAAGAGGCATTGGAGCAGGCGGCGACGTGCGCGAGTGGTGTAACGACGGATCATCACGGCGGCAAGGCCGCCGTAGGACGCCGCGTGCGAGTGTACTGGCCTCTCGAAGGCAAGTTCTTTGCGGGTGTCGTCACTGCGTACAACGCGCGCACTGGCTTGCACCACATCGACTACGACGACGGCGACAAGGAAGAAATCAAGCTGGCGACGCCCGAACAGCCTCGCAAGTTTGAGGCCATCGAGCACCCGGCGTTGGCGTCGACGCCTTCTCCGGCGAGTGACTGGCCTGCACTTACGAATACTGTCGATTCATCGATATCGTTGTCTATGCCGCAGCCGGGACGACCTGCTGATATTCTCAGTACGCTCCCGTCAAGCTGGCCGGCGGTGGGATCGCTTGTGTGGGGTCGGGTGCGCGGTCACGGCTGGTGGCCCGGAGCGGTGCACGACAAGGACGCGAGTCACGACATGCAAGAGATCAGTTTCTTCGACAACAGTAGGGCTCGACTTCACCGCCACGACTTGTTGCCCTTTCAACAGTATTACATGGTGCTGCGCGACGCGAAAAAGACGCACGCGTACGCCGAGGCGGTTTCTCGAGCGGCGGAAACGTATGAAAGCCGACGGCAGCGAACGGTGAAGCGACGTTCGAAGAAGGAAGAGCAATCAAACGTCGAAGAGTCGAGTGAGCCGCCGAGAATATGGCATTTCGAACGCGAGGGGGCAAAGAAGTCGCACAAGCGGTCGAAAGACGTTGACGTCGACGACGCAGGCGCGGCGAAGCGAGGCAAAGTGAACGAACACTCGACGACGGTATTCGGTTCGATTGAAGCTCCGAAGACTCTGAACGATCTAAATAAGAGCTTGGAAGAGATGAAGGCCAAGATGTTACCGCTCGCGAAAGAGAGCCGAAAGACGCTCAACAAACATCTGGTAGACACCGCCAGAAAAGTGAAAACGGAGGCGGCTGACGACGACGAAGAGACACTGATCGCCGCCGATGAACGTGTCGTGGTGCTCGACGAGTTGGCGTCCATCGAATCCTTGATTGCGTGGAGCGAAAACAAAGCTGCGAAGTCGCCCGCCAAGACTCCCGATTTGTCCTTCATGACAAAACGCGGCGATGACATTTCACCCTCGGACCCGAAAGGGCTTCTACGACAACCGAGTGAAAACTTGTTGTGCTTGGGTGAGATTAGTGAGTTTTTCGACGGTACCGCGCGAGCGGATCCCTTGGGAATCGACGATCCAATTGTCGCCGATTTGGGCGCGGACGAAGTCGCCAAGATGACCGCGCCATCCACGCCCGAGCAACACGGCATCGAAGGCGAGGGCAGTCCGTTCGCAAAAAGCAACATGAGTGACTCGTGCACCACGCTTCACGCCTCTTACGGTGACAAAAAGATTAACGTCTCAGAGACGCCGGTGACGAAAGGAGCGCTCTCCGCCTGAGCGTAGAGGCGATAGATTACACAACATTTTCCACCACCGTCCTCTTCGGTGGGTCCACTTTCGAACGTACCCTATTTTGACATTTAATACTAAAAAGCCGTGTACACTAAAAGAACGAGCGCGCGAACCTGCGCACGCGCGACCTCTTCTCTCGCCTCACAGTCAGCCTCGGGCGCGCGAACGCGACCTTTTCGACCTCGTAAACATGCCCAAACGTTGGCTTCCGCTCGAAGCCAACCCAGAGGTGATGAACGCATTCGCCCGTCACCTCGGTCTGAGCGACGACTTCGCGTTTCACGACATCTACGGCTTTGACGACGAACTGTTGGACTTTGTACCGCAGCCGTGCGTCGCCGTGTTGCTCCTGTTCCCCATCACCCCCGCCACGGAAGCGATCGAGGGCGAGCCGAAGCCCGAGACGAGCTCGAGCGGCGAGCCGTGGTTCGCGAGACAGACGGTGGGGAACGCGTGCGGGACGATGGGGGTGCTGCACGCCGCGCTGAACGGCGCGGGCGCGACGAAGCCGGGGAGTTACTTTGAGCAGCTGCGAGCTCGCTGTGAGGGTTTGGACGCAGACGCGCGGGCGAAGATCATCGAAAGTGACGACGCTTTAGAAACCGCGCACGTGGGGGCGTCCGTGGAGGGTCAGTCGGAGGTGCCGCGCGAAGACGCCGAGGTGGATTTGCACTTTGTCGCGCTCGTCGAGGCGAACGGAGGAATATGGGAGCTCGATGGACGCAAACCGACCGGACCCGCGTACCACGGACCGAGCTCGGATAAAGGTTTGTTGCGCGACTGCGTGCCCGTGATCAAAAAGTTCATGAACGCCGCGAACGGATCGATCCATTTCAACGCCATCGCGCTCGCGGCGAATCTCGGCTAGCGAGCCGACGCGTCTCACCGAGCGCGCGTTGTACACTGAACTCTCGAATCGCACTACAACGTCGTCATCGCTCGCGTCGTTCGCATCGCGATCGCCGCGGATCGATCGCGCGAGAAACTATCTAGATCGCGACGCGTCGCCGTCTCCGACGCCGGCGCGTCGCCGTCTCGTCTTCGCCCCCTCGCGCGCTCAATATCTCGTCCCCTCCGCCGGTTGCGGCGCCCTTCGACACTCCGGTCGCATCATCGCGTGATACACCGCGTTCAGCGCGTCCTCGATCGAGTTATTCCTCTTCCACGCCTGCGCGACGCCCAGCGTCTTCAAATCCACCGTCCCGTCGCCCTTCACGAATGGCAGATTCACCTTCGTCTTAAATCGCATCTCCGGCGGTCTCTCCGGGTACGCGCTCCCGCACTCGATCGCGAGCTCCAGCACGCGCATGTCCAGCGTCGTTCCCGCGGGTCCGAGGATCGTCCCCGTCCACGCGCGCATGTCCTCGTCCTCGTCCGCGTCCGCGAGTCCGTACGAGAGGTACGGCGGCAGGCCCGCGCCGCCCTTCTCGCCCTTCTCCAGCTCCTTCAGCAGCTTGAACGCGCGCGGCACGACGACGTCCTCCGAGGACGACCCGAACATGGCGCTCGGCGCGCGTGGCGCGCGCGGCGCGCGGCGATGTGGCGATGTGGCGCGTCGTTTTCATCGACGCCGTCGCGTTCGCGCGCTCGCGGCGCGCGCGCGCGCTCGGCGATGTGGCGCGCGCGGCGTCGATCGCTCGATTGAATCACAACGCGGCTAGTCGCGTCGAGTCGCGCGTCGTCGCTCGATCGCGCGCGTCGCGGTCGTCGATCTATCCGAACCGACGAATCTCAAGCTCGGCCGAGCGTCGCGTCTCGGTCGCGTCGCGCGCGCGCGCGACGCTCACTCGACGTTCGCGAACGCGCGCTGCGCGTCCTCGTACGCGCTGCCGACGCCGACGCCGACGCCGAAGGCGAGCGCGGCGACGCGCGCGCGCGGGCCGCGCAGAAAGATGAAGGCGCTCGCGCCGCCCGCGAGGGCGCCGTAGCACGCGCGACGCAGGCCCACGTCCACGGCGCGCTCGACGGCGACGTCGTACGGCACGCGCGCGTCGTCGTGCGCCATGGAGGCGAGCGCGGCGCGCTGTGCGGGCGGCACAACGCGACGCGGCGCCGCGATTCATGGGGTGCGCGCAGAGCAAAACCGCGACGGCGCGGCGCGGGGACGTGCGCCTGGTCGACGACGACGACGCGACGACGACGACGACGGAGGTGCGCGTGAAACTGGTGCTGCTCGGCGCGAGCGGCGCCGGGAAGACGGCGCTGTCGACGCGATTCGTGCGCGGGACGTTTGACGGTGAAAACGCGAGCGCGACGGTCGGCGCGGCGTTCGCGTCGACGACGCGCGCGCTCGACGACGCGCGGGCGCGGATAAAGTTTGAAATATGGGACACCGCGGGACAGGAGCGATACGCGAGCCTGGCGCCGCTGTATTATCGAGGCGCGACGGCGGCGATGATCGCGTTCGACGCGCGCGACGGCGCGAGCTTCGAACGCGCGAGGTATTGGGCGGAAGAACTGCGCAAGCACGGCGACGCGCGGTGTCGGGTGCTGTTGGTGGGGAATAAAATCGACGCGGTGCGCGACGACGAGCGAGCGACGGCGCGCGAGGCGTGCGAGGCGCTGGCGAGGGAGTACGGGATGGCGGCGTATCGCGAGACGAGCGCGAAGACGGGCGAGGGCGTTCAAGAGGCGTTCGAGGACGTCGCGCGCGCGGTGATGACGCGGGAAATGAGCGCGCGGGAAGACGCGACGGTGGTTGACGCGTGAGGCGACGCGCAGAGTGTAAAATATGACGATGTAATCGCGCGTCGCGTCGTCGCGCTTTTAGACGTCTAACCGTCGCCGCAGTTCGCGACGCCGCGGTCCGCGAATGCTGCGCGTCGCTCGCGCCCGAGCGCCGCGCGCGCGCGTGAATGGCGCTCGCGCGCGTCGTCGCGCGCGCCGAAGCGCCGCGCGCCGCACCGAGGCGACGGGAAACGGTGGCGAACACGAACCGCCGCCGCCACCGGGCGGCGTCGTGTCCTTCGTCTTGTGCGCGCCCGAAGGACCTTTGAACGTCGGCGCGGCCGCGCGCGTGATTCAAAACTTTTCGTTGCCGAGCTCGCTTCGCGTCGTGCGTCCGAGCGCGAGCGTGCTGCGCGACGACGACGACGGCGCGTCGGCGCCGCGGTTGCACGAAGACGCGTACAAATTCGCGGTGCACGCGAAGTGGATGCTGGACGATTGCTGCGCGCGAGGAGAGAGCGTGCTCGAGGCGGTGGCCGAAGCATCGCTCGTCGTCGCCACGACGGCGCGTCCGCGGGAAAATTTACCGCTGTTGACGCTCGGCGCGGCGTGCGAGAAAATGCGAGACGAAATCGCTCGAGGCGGCAAGTGCGCGATTCTTTTCGGGAACGAACGCACCGGTTTGACGAACGAAGAGCTCGAGCTCGCTGAATTCGGTGTTTCCATACCGACTTCGGCGACGGTCGGAACGTCCGCGATGGCGCGTCGAAACAAGTATTCCGGCGGCGCGGGCGTCGACGGATCGCAGACGGCGACGTCGCTGAATCTCGGCATGGCGGTCGGCGTCGTGGCTTACGAGCTATTTTCACAAGTGCACGCGGTGCGAGAAGACGACGAGACAAAGTCCATCGGTGGGTTCAATCAACCGCATCGCTTGACCGTGGGCGAGCGCGCCGCGCTCATCGACGACGTCGTCGCGGCGCGGCGAGCCGTCGATGTCTTCGCCGACGTCGACGCCGAAGAGGACGTCATCTTTGCCGAAAAGGAACGTCGCGCCATCACGGCGGTATTATCTTCGGGACCGATCGCGACGCGAGATGCGACGCCGATTTTCATGCTCGCGCGGCGCGCGCGCGCGCTCGCCCGGCTCGCGGACCCGAACGCGTTAGTCGCCGACGCGGCGCGCGCGTACGCGCGAGCCAACGGTGGCGCCGTGCCGAGCACCAAATCTCTCAACGCGTACATTCGCGAAACATTAGGCATCAGTCTCACGAAGCGCGAGCTCGAGCGCGCCGCAGCGTTGGTTCGCGACGACTTGCCGCCTTGAGCGCCGCCGCGAGCCGCCACAGTTCACCATGCGCGTCGGCCCCTCGTGCGCGCGCGCCGCGTCCAGCGCGAGCAGCGCGTCCAGCGCGTCGCGGTCGAGCGCAAGCAAGCAAGTGTTACGCCTGAAGCACCGCGGACGGGACGTGTTTTTGATCGGGACGATGCACTACAACACGGCGAGCATCCGCCTGTGCGAGGAAACGGTGTCGACGCTCCGCCCGCGGCTCGGTGCCGTCGTCCTCGAGACGTGCCCGAAGCGGTGGGAGAAGACGCTGACGTATCAGCCCGCCGGGAGCGTCATGCGCTCGGTGTTGGATAACGAGTTTCAAAGCGCGGCTGAAGCCGCCGGGGACGACGCGGAGATCGTGCTCGGCGATCAAGAGATCGCGGCGCTCGGAGAAAACTTGGGACGGCTCGTCAAGGAGACCGCGTTTGATTTATTGTATCCGCCGCGCGCGTTTACGGGTGGGTGGAAGAGCTACGCGGACGACGTTCGCGAGGCGGTGGCGACGGAAATCGACGGCGGCGACGAGGGCGTCGACGCGATGGATCTGTTCGGCGACGGCAAGCTGTTGCTCAACGCCCCGGTGTCTTTGATAAGGTATCCCTTGGCGTGGCTTTTGAAGTCGCCCAAGTTGATTGTTCCGTTGGCGTCGTTTTGGTTGACAATCGCGGCTTTGCCCGGCGCGGTGGAGGCGCTACCGGAGGGCGCCGCGCAGTCGAGTGCCGAGACGCTCGTCACCGATTTGTTCTTGATGCTCGATTTCTTGCAGGTCACGCTGCTCTCGCGGTGCTTTTTGGTGGCGTTATTGCGCGATAGAAACGAGATATTGGCACGGAGCATCGCCGACGCGTGCGAGCGCGTTCCCGAGGGAAACGCCGTCGTCGCCGTGCTCGGCGCCGCACATCTCAACGGTGTGCGCCGTCGTCTCGTCGAGTAGTGCCGTCCCCATTTCGCCCGCAGTCGAGGCGTACGCGCCGATTTGTAGTTTATTGAATTTTAGTCGAAAAGATGCCCGCGACGCCCCGACCCTCACGTCATGACGACCCACGACGCCCTCGTCGGCACGCTCCCCGGCGTTCGCCTCGAAAATGACACCCACGTGTGTGAAATCACTCGCTTCGGCGCGCACGTCGCGTCGTGGCGCGTCAAACGCACGAGCGATGAGCTTTTGTTTCGCTCAAAGTTGGCCAAGCTCGACGGAACGAAAGCCATTCGCGGCGGCGTGCCGGTGTGTTTCCCGCAATTCAGCGACATGGGGCCGTGCGCGCAGTCGCACGGGTTCGCGCGAACGTCCGTGTGGGCCGTGGAGGCGCTGAGCGCGACGGAGGTGACGATGGTGCTGCGACGCGGTGACGAGGCGGGCGACGGCGACGCGTTCGGCGGCGACTACGAGGCGCGGTTCACGGCGACGCTCGACGGTGACGCGTTGCGCACGGCGTTGCGCGTAACGAACGCTGGGAAGAGTTGTTTCGAGTTTACGTCGGCGTTGCACACGTACTTCAGGGTTTCAGATTGCGCGAAGACCAAGGTGCGCGGGTTGCGCGGGACGACGTATTTAGACAATTTGCGCGCGAGAGCGAGCGCGAAGGACGACGAAGACGCGGTGGAGTTTTCTGGCGAGGTGGATAGGATCTATACCGACGCGCCGAGCGTGTTGACTATAGACGATGAGGCTCTCGGGCGGAGGTTTCGCGTTGCAAAGACGTCGACGTTTCCGGACGCCGTCGTGTGGAATCCGGCGTTGACGGACAAGACGCGAGGCATGAGCGACTTTGGCGACGAGGAATACCGCGAGATGGTGTGCGTCGAAGTCGCCGGAGTGAAGGATAAGATCACCGTGGAGCCAGGAGAGACGTGGGAGGCATCGCAGACGATTAGCTATAGCGCGATTTAACTATAACAAACGCGCGGTTTCTACTTCTAGCTGAAAAAGTACACCGAGTCCTGAACGACGTCTAAATCCAAATCGCCAGGTGCGGGCGGCTGAGGGAACTCGTCCGCGACGTCTGGGTAATTCGCGCGGAACTCGTGATAAAGATTTTCGAGAAGAGGCTCTTTGTGAACCTCGATGAACTTTTCACGCAGGATGACATTCATGGTGTCCACGTCCGTCGCGTGCGTCCAAAAGGAATCGTGAACGCCGGCGAACGTCAATCCGGCGTCCACGCACGCGATCGCCGTCCTCATCATATGAGAACTGTCGATACTGTGAATATAATTCGGCGGGAACGCGCTCCTTTGCTTCACTTTCATAACCGGCTGTTGTTCGTCGTGAACTTTTAGCGAGAATGACTGCAAAATCGTCCGCACGCGCTTGGTTCGCTGACTGTGATACGGCTGCACGACGGGCAATCCCAGAGGCGTGGTCCAACGCACGGGCTCGCCCGCTGAGGTAGCGATCGTGGCGCAGGTCGTGAGCCATCCCATGACATCTCGGGCGTTTGAAAACATATTATTCAACGCGTCGAGCGTCCTTTTCGCGGCGTAGTTGGACACACGATAGCGAAGAAGTTCGTTGTCCTCCATCGCCTCGCGCTCACGGAGACGGCTATATATTTGCGCTCGCGCCCCGATGAAAGTAACGCCGTACACGGACGTCATCACCGTCTGCTTCACAAGCTTACGGTCGATGTGCTGAGCGAGTGACATCGCGAGCTTGGCGTTGTTAACGTCTTCCTCGTCTTCGCTGTCGATGAGTTTAATATCCTCAGCAACGATGCGCTTCAACACATTCGCGATGCCGGTGTAGACGTCCGCACCTCTGTCTGCGGGGACCAAGTTCACGGCTTCACCACCGTGTAAGTCGCGACCGAGCGCGGCGTAGTGTTGCAACCCGTTGCACGACCCATCTTGATGCACGGGTAAATTACTCATGAACTGCGTCGGGTCCGAGAGCTCGAGCGCTTTGTCGAGCTCGATGCACGTCGCCAAACACTGCCAGGGCTCTTCCGCTTCTTGCCACCACGCATCCTTCGCGAGCGGGTCTTGAGCCGACGCTCGCACGTCTTCTATGCGATCTTTGATGAACTGCACTCTCTCATCCATCGGAAGCTTGTCGGCGCCGTTACCAAACAGCGTCGCGCACTGGATGTGCATCCAACGCAGGCCGCGCTCGCCGAGCGGCTTCTTTTCGTTAAATCGAAGCAAACCGCGACACAAATCACTTCCTATGTGATTCAAGTGCACGTGCATCGTGTACGCGCGCCCTCTAAAATCCAAATTGTGCGGGAAATAAATATTTGGTTCGTTTTTCATCTCTCGCGCAACTTGCAATTTAATGAGAAAGTCGCAGCGCTGAGAGTGGAGCTCCATGTTTGACTTTTTCGTCTTTCGCACGCTTTGCAAAAAGTCGATAACCTCACCTTTGCCCGGAAGTCCACTAGCGAGCAGCTGCAAACGCTTTTTGTCGCTGCGAAGCGCATATGACCCGCCGGGCCAGCGTGGGAGTTGCAACTCAGCGCGAAGCGGAACCTCAGCCACGCCACCACCTCGAGCCCAGACTTCTTCCACGATCGGTAACACATCCGTATTGATTTGCCACGCGGTTTGCCCCAAAGCATTGAGAGCGTCTAACACGGGTTGGTATTGCACGGGCTCCCCCGATGCGTCCGCCTCGCGCGCTTTCTCCTCCAACGCCGCGATTTGCGCTCGACTCGGCCCTTCGTTCGAGTACTTCCCTCGCATGCATAGATTATCAGCGCGCAAGTATCCTCCCTTATTGTACCTCTCCCAATACCGCGGCGGGATAACCATGGGAAAGTGTCGCACCGGTACGAGCGCTGCGCGAGTCATCGTCTCCGTGTTGATGAATCTGTAAATGCTATCGTGCCAGTGCAGCATTCCGTACCCAGCCTCTTTGTAGTCGTGATAAAAGGCTGGAAGCGTCAATAATTCACCTTTTTCGTCCGGTACGCCAATCTTTGCCGTGTTCATGAGCGCGGTCAGCAGCACTGTTCCGATTTTAAGGCGAATCTCACGACCCCACTCCGCGTTCTCGAGCGCTTGCCGAGCGTGCTTGGACACCGACTTGATGGTGTTCATCTTTGACGTATCCAACGCCAAATTAATCCTATGCTCCGCCGCGTCGTCTATTTCCTTGACGTTGCCTTCGGTGTTCACTAGTCTAGATCGTCTAAATGCCTCCTTGGCCGCCTTTTCCGCCGACCGCATGCGCTCCAAGTTCACCTCAGCTTGCACCGCGCTTCCAACTTGGTCGGCGACGCTGATAAACTTCGCGCTCCCCGCCGCGGTCTGGTCGCCCCTTATGAACGACCACGCGCCATTATTCCTACCGTCACCCTTCATCAGCGTGCTGAGCGTCGCGTGAAGCGTCAACACCGCGAGTTTATCCGGTTCGAGCAAGCCCAAGTAGTGCCCGTACACGCGTCTGTCGACGCCCGGCACGTTGCCCCGTATCTTCTCTTGTTCTTCCGTCAGCGCCTCCACCAGAGGCACGTAAAACGACGCCAGCAACTTTTGCACCACGGGTAACTGCGCCCCAATCCCCGCCGCGAACGTCTTCCTCGCCAACTCCTTGTACCGCATCACCTCTCTTTCCACCGCCAAATTTTCCGCCTCGCGCTGCTTCCGCGTTTGCGCCCGTCTCTCCCCCTCATCCGCGTCCTCCGCGCGCTCTCGCGCCTCGTGCCCCCCCGCGCGTCTGAGCTGTCGTCTTCGCGCGTGCAGCGACTGCAGCGCGAGCTTGATCTTCGCCCTCCGCTCGTCCGTAGTTTCAAAAATACGATCCTTCACGTCCCCGAACGCCGTCGCCGCCATGGACAACGGTCGAAGCTTCGGCCCCGGTCGCGGCGCGCGCTCGACCGCGTCCGCGGCGGCGGCGAGCAGCAAATCGATCTCTTCGTCGTCCTCCATCAACTCCGCGGACCATCGCTCGATGGACACCGCGTCGCGCGGCGCGATCGACGACGTCGCGCTCGACGACGACGCGCTCGACGCGCGCCTCGCGCGCGCGCGACGATCGACGGCGTCGACGCTCGACGCGCTCGACGCCGCCGAAGACGACGTCGCGCTCGCCGCGCGCGACGCGCGCGACGCCGCCGCGCGCGCGGCGCGCCGCGCCAACATCCGCCCCGCACTGCCGCATCGCGTCCGCGTCGCCGATCGACGACGACCGATCGCGATGCGCGCGCGCGAACCTCACGCCGTCGATCGCGTCGCGCGCGCGAACCTCGCGCCGTCGATCGCGCGAGCGACGCGCGAGCGATCGCGAGACGGATCGCATCGATCACACACGGATCATCGCGTCGCGGCATCGCGTCGCGCCATCGCGCGTCGCGCGCGGTCTTTCTGCGACGCGTCGAGCGAGACGTGACCATGGCGTACGTGGCGATGCGAAGCGCGCGATGCGACGCTCGATTCGCGCGCGACGGCGGGGCGATCGGGGCGCCGTGGACCGCGGCGCGCGCGCGACGGCGGGGCGGGGCGTCCGTCGGCGTGAAAGCCCTAGCGTTGGGACGAGCATCGCGTCGCGCTCGATCGAGCGCGCGCGGGGGGGCGGCGACGCGCGCGCGATCTCGCGGATTTGTCGTGCGAAATCGTGCGCGCGATCTCGCGCGCGCGCGGCGCGCGGGCGGCGCGCGGCGGGCGAGGTCGGGATGAAGTCGCCGACGCGGAGGGTTTCGCGCGCGCGATCGGGATGCGCGCGCGACGACGGCGACGACGCTGGAACGGTGACCGCGAACGAGACGACTGACGAAAACGCACGTTTATTTCACGATGACAGTAAGACGAAGAAACAGGTGAAGAACGGGCAACCGAGCTTCTACCCCGCCGATGACATCAAAAAGCCGCTGAAGCGCACGATCGAGCACAAGCAGACCAAGCTTCGCGCATCCATCGCGCCCGGTCAAGTGCTGATCCTTCTCGCTGGACACTTGAAGGGTAAGCGCGTGGTGTTCTTGAAGCAGCTCGAGTCTGGGTTGTTGCTCGTCGCCGGTCCGTACGGTGTGAATGGCGTGCCGGCGAAGCGCGTGAACCAGCGCTACGTCATCGCGACGAGCGAAAAGGTTGACGTGAGCGGCGCCGCCGCCGCGGCGGCCAAGTTCACCGATGCCTCGTTCAAGAAGCCGGCGAAGGATCGCAGTAACAAGAAGAGTGAAGAAGAATTCTTCAAGGTTGACCTCGCGAAGAAGGAGCTTCCGGCTGATTACCTCGAGAACAACAAGGCTCTCGACAAGGCGCTCGGCGACGCCATCGCGAAGACGCCGTACCTCAAGGAATACATGTCCACGCTCTTCACTTTGAAGTCTGGCGACAAGCCGCATGAGATGAAGTTCTAAGCGGTGTGGCGTAAGTAAGGTTAGTGTTGGTGTCTTGGTGATGTGAATGGGGCGTTTAGAACGCCCCGAAACTTCGGAGACGGATTAGTGGTGATGTAAACGAAAGAGCTCTCGAAGAAGAATCTAAAATCTTTTTACATACCGCTCGCCTAAAACCATTCGTTGTGCTCCTCTGCGTCCGCGTCTTCGAGCTGCGCGCGCTCTTTCAATTCGCTCTTCTTTCGGAACATTTTTGCCTCGAAGCCCGTGCCGCGGTCGACGCCGTCCCAGTGACGGCCCGGTTTGATGCCGTAGCGGTTGTGCGGCGCGACGACGCCGCGACGAAGCCAGCTGTGCGGTGGAACCTCTTGCGGGATTCGGAAACCAGACTTTTTCAAATCATCCATCGACAACCCTAAGCCGTCGACGACGGATGGGAGATTGAGCGATTCAGCGTGACGCTTTTTGCGGCTCAAATGCGCCATCGGGTCGCCGAAACGCATCGCACTTCGCTGTTTGTCTTCATAATCGGCATCGATGTCGGCGTGCGCGAACGGAGTGTCTTTTGCCTTGACTAAATCTACCTCGTACTGCTTCGCTTGTCTCGCCTGTTCCACACCCGTTGCCCAAACCGGTCGTTCGCGCTCCTTTGGTTTGACATTCTCCGAGCGACGCTTCATCTCCTCGCTATCCATGAGCTTCCCAGTCGCCTTGTCCCGGTAGTTCGTCGCCGCCCCGCGACCACTTTGCTCGTCCGTCATCTTAGCCACGCGCGCTTGCTCAGCTTTGCGCTTCAACTCAGCTTCCATGATGACTTGCGCCGCGCTCACGAGACCGGTGGACGTGCCATCCGTCATCTTGTGCTCCTTCGTCTTCTTTTCCTTCGACTTCTTTTTATTATCTTCCGCGGGCGCTTCCGGCAAGGGATCGGGCGGTAAGATCAAGTCACCGTCGCTATCGTACTGCAGCTCTTGCTGCCCGGAAGGCTCTTCAGGCAGGATAAAATCGCCATCGCTGTCGTATTGCGGCTCACCCGCCGCCGCCGCCGCCGCCGCCGCCGCCGCGGGCTCCTGAGGAATAATCAAGTCCCCATCGCTATCGTACTGCAGCCCATCGCCCGCGCTCGTCGTTGGCGCATCCTCGGGCGGTACCGAAGCATCACCGGCGTCGTCTTCGCTATCGCTATCGTGTCTCGCGCGGCGACTCGGCGCCGCCGCCGCCGCCGCCGTCGCCTCTTCCGAATCCGAATCGTGTCTTCGTCGTCTCCCCCCAGCCCCGCTCCCATCTTCCTCCACCGCCGTCCATCCACTACCATCGTCCCCGATCCCCATGTATCGCACCGCGCGCGCCTCGATCTCTTTCGTCGCCATCGCCGCCGCGTCCACCTCGCGTCCGCGCGCGTCCAAAACCACCGCGCGATCCTCATCCTCTCGACCCTTCTTCGTCCCCGTCGCGTCCGCGCTCGCGCCCGCGTCGCCGTCGATGATGCGAATCGCGTTCGAGTGCGTCTTCGGGCGCTTCTTTTTGCGCTTCTTCCCGTCGTCACCGCGCGGGTCGGCGCTCGACGGCGCGCTCATGTACTTTTTGAGGTAGTCGAGTTTGGAGCTCATGGCGGCGCGTTCGAGCGCGCGCGCGCGTTGGGGGCGTCGATCGTCGACGTCGACGTCGCGTCGCGTCACGTCGTCGCGCGCGCGCGGCGTCGATCGACGCGACGAGTCGAGGTGTGACGGTCTGGTCGCTCGCCGCGACGGTTTCGTTCGTTTCGCTCATCTAACGCGCTATGATTTCAGCTATAACTTGAGCTAATGCGGTCGTCGCGTTCACGCGTCGACGCGACGCGCGGCGACGAAAATCGAACCCTTGTCGCCTCTGCCCGTGCGCAGATCGTCGTCGACGTAGGTCGTCTCGATCCAGCCGCGCGGATCGACAAAGTCGAGCGACGCGCGCAGCGGCGGCAGCGACCCTATTCGAAGCTCCACCGAGCGAAAGCGCACGTTCAAACGCGTCGGATGCGCGACGGGATCATCGAACGCGCACTCTCCCGCGAGATTCACACCGAGATTCACGCCGAAAGGTCCTTCGAATTCGGCCCGATTGGACACCGTCGCCGCGGCGACGTCGATGTCTTGATAGTTCCCAATCGAACGCGCGAACGACTTTTCCGACTTTTCCGACTTTTCCGACTTTTCCGACGCCACCGAGCGCCCCGAACTCCCTGAGGCTTCCGTGAGCGCCGCGCCCAGAGCGCCCTCGCGTCGTCGTCTCGCCTCCTCCGCGGCGTCGTCCGCGGCGACCGACGCCAAGAGACTCCACGCGCCCGAGACCGACGCCCCCAGCGCCGCCGCGTCGTCCGGCGCGCGTCCCGCGCGCTCCAGCGCCTCGACGAGGTCCATCAGCGCGCGCGCGTCGTCCGCCGACGCGCGTCGTCCGCCTCGCGTGCGCGCGCAAAGTCGTTTCAGCGCGCGCTTCGTCGTCTCGACGTCTTCGCTCGACGCCGACGCCGCGACGCGCGACGCGCGCGCGACGCGCGACGCGCGCGCGCGCGCGGCGCGACGCGACGCGTCCAGCGCGCGGCCTCCGTCTCGCGCGCCGCGCGCGCGATCGGCGCTCGCGGTCGCGCGCATCGCGCGGCGCCGACGTGTGGCGCCGCACTCGACGCCTCGCGAAGCGTCGCGGCGTCGCGGCATGCCGGCGTCGAGCGATGCGCCGTCGACGACGCCCGCGACGCGCGACGCCGACGCGCGGTCGCGGCGCGTCGTCGCCAAGGCGCTCGCGGATAACGCGCTCGTCGCGCTGTGGGTCGGGACGAGCGCGATCGTCATCTTGTTCAATAAATACATCCTCACCGCGTACGGGTTCCCGTTCCCGGTCGCGCTGACGATGACGCACATGCTGTTCTGCTCCGTCGTGGCGTTCGTGATCGTGCGCGCGCTGAAACTGGTGCCGGCGAGCGAGGGGGTGACGAGGGAGGTGTACGCGACGAAGATTACGCCGATAGCGGCGCTGTTCGCGGTGTCGCTGTGGGCGTCGAACACGGCGTACGTGTATTTGAGCGTGGCGTTCATACAAATGCTGAAAGCGCTGAGCCCGGTGGTGGTGTACGCGATCGGGTGTTCGATAGGCGTGGAACGGTACTCGCACGAGCGATTGGCGAACATGGCGGTGGTGACGCTCGGGGTGATGATCGCGTCGTACGGGGAGCTGAATTTTAATTTTTTTGGGTTCGCGGTGCAGCTCGTGGCGGTGCTCGCGGAATCGTGTCGAATCATCGCCGTGCAGCTGGTTTTGGGGAAAGCAAATCTGAAGTTGAACTCGATCACGACGCTGTATTACGTTTCGCCCGCGTGCTTTGTGTTTTTGATCGTCCCGTTCGCGATGCTGGAGCTTCCCAGGCTGGCGTACGGCTTGGAGGTGACGCATTCGGTGCGTTACTCCGCGGGCATCATGCTCGCCAACGCAATGTGCGCGTTCGCTTTGAATGCGGTGATTTATTTGCTCATCGGTCGAACGAGCGCGTTGACGCTCAACGTGGCGGGCGTGGTGAAGGACATGTTCCTCATCGGCATCAGTTCGGTGATTTTCGAGGCGCCGATATCTGCCACGCAGCTCGTCGGTAGTTTGATCGCGTTCGGGGGCGTGTGCTACTATAATTACCGCAAACTGAACGATGCGTTCGCGGCGGCGGCGGCGGCGCCGACGCAAGGCGAAGTCGGGCCGAAGCGAGACAGTCAGGCTTAGGGTGTCGGTTAGTAGTGTATCCTTCCGTAGAATTTCGTATAACACGCGTGATTGTTACAAATTTGTGTTTTATAGTAGCAGTTCAGAGAGTTCATTTCCTTCGTCTTGTCCATCGCCGCCGAGCGAAAGTTGTGCGAGTTTTGCCGCTTCGAATTCCGCGGACAACGCGCACAGTTCGTCGTAAATCAAACCTCGAACATCGGTATCTGTCAGATATTGGGCACCGTCTTCAAAGTCGAAGGTGAACGGCGACTCAGCGCACGGTTCGTCGACTTCATCGTGAAGCGATTCCAGGTATGGATGCGCCAACGCCTCCTCGACGGTGATGCGCCTCGCCGGGTCGAGCACGAGCATCTTATCCACCAAGTCCACCGCCTTGGGCGAAGCGTTGGGGAACAACTTTTGAAAGCTACATCGCGCGGTGACTGGAAGTGATTTGATGTAACGCTTCGCCTTTTCGTTGTTGATGAAATCAAGCTCGGATGGGTTTTGCGGCGTTCCGATGACGCGCATGATCAAATTCAATTGGTGCACGTAATCTTTCCCCGGAAAGAGCGTCTTTCGCCCGAGCAACTCGGCGAAGATACAACCGACGCTCCACACATCGATAGCGCTCGTGTACTCGGCGCAAGAGAGCAACAGCTCGGGCGCGCGATACCACCTCGTCACGACGTACTCCGTCATGAACTCGGACGCCTCCGCGTCCACGAGCGCGGTGCGCGCCAATCCAAAGTCACAAATCTTCAAATCGCAGTTCGCGTTCAATAATAAATTTCCAGGCTTCAAGTCTCGATGCAGCACGTCGGCGCTGTGAATGTACTTTAACCCGCGCAAAATCTGATAGACAAAGTACTGACAGTGCTCATCCGTCAGCGACTGCGAACTGCGAATGATTTGGTATAAATCGGTGTCCATGAGATCGTACATCAAATAAACGTCCTCAAACGCATCCTTCGCGCGAGGTTTCACGCAATCGATGATATCGATCACGTTCTCGTGCCTCAAGTGTCGCAACAGCTTGATTTCCCGCAGCGTCCGCTTCGCGTCCACCACGTTCTCGAACGCGTTCACAATCTTCTTAATCGCCACCTTTCTATTCGTCTCCAACTCTCTCGCGCTACACACCACCCCGTACGCCCCCTTCCCGATCGGTTTTATGGGCGCATACTTGGCGTCCACCTCGAACACCGTCCCGCACACGGCGAACTTGGACGTCACCGCCGCCGTCCCCCGTCCCGACCGTCCTTCCCTCTCCCGTCGCGCCTTTCGTCGTTTCGCCCTCGCCGCGCGCACGACGTCATCCCCACCACCGTTCTCGTCCCCTCCCTCGACCCCTCGTCGTCGTCGTCGTCGTCGTCGTCGTTCGCTCGCGTTCGCGTCTCGCGTCCCCTCGCCCGCCTCCGATTCGCTCTCGTCCGTCGTCGTCTCCGTGCGCGACGCGCTCTCCGATCCCGTGCACTGCGAGTCGTCGTCCTCCGTCGTGCTCATGTACGCCCGCGCGTCGTCGTCGTCGCCGTCGTCGTCGTCGCGAATTCGCGTCGCGCCGTCTGCAATCGCGTCGTCGTAATCATCGTCGCTTTTCGCGTCGCGCGCCGCGGCGCTCGCGCGCCGCGCCGCGTCGTCGTCCGCGAACGCGCCTCGCCCGCGTCCCGCGCGCGCGTCGCGCGGCGACGGCGTCTCCGCGCTCGACGCGCGCGCCATTGTGCGCCACCGCGCGCCGTCGTCGGTCCATCGCGGCGTCGCGATGCCGGCGCTCGTCCTCACGCGCGCGGGCTGGGCGCGCGCGAGCGACGTCGACGACGACGACGACGACGCGACGCGCGACGTCGCCGCGGCGCTGTGGACGACGACGACGTGGCTGGACATGCTGAACGACGGGCGGCGAAACCGAGCCTTCGCGCGGGCGATCGAACGCGACGTGACGCGAGGCGATCGATGCGTGGACGTCGGCGCGGGCACTGGGATACTCGCGGCGATGCTCGCGCGGGCGTGCGGACGCGAGGGAGGCGTGGTGGCGGTGGAGGAGTACGCGCCGTGCGCGGCGCTGGCGAGAAAAATCGTCGGCGGCGACGGGATCGACGTGCGGTGCGCGCGAAGCGATGAGGTGGTGTGCGAGACGGAAAACGAAAGGTTTGACGTGATGTGCGCGGAGTTGTTGGACTCGGAGCTCGTGGGAGAGGGATGGTTGAAGACGGCGCGCGAGGCGAGACGAAGGCTGACGCGCGGACGAGGCGCGACGATACCGAGACGAGGGAGGACGCACGCGAGGTTGGTGCGATGCGAAAAGGCGGCGAAATATTACGGTGCGATCGGTGACGCGGCGAGCGCGGCGGGGGAGGGGGTGGTGTGGTGTCGAAGCGCGAGGCAGGCGCACGCGCGCGCGTGGAGACGAGAGATGGAATCGTTATCCGACGACGTCTTGGCGCACGAGTTCGATTTCGAGAACGTGCCGGAGGAAGGACGCGCCGCGACGTGGGAACGCGAGTGGAAAGTCGTCGACACCGCCGGGCGCGCGGATGCGGTTTTGGTGTGGTGGGAGGTGGACGTCGATTCAGAGGGCGATGCCCGGTATTCGACGCGTCCGACGCCCGACGCTCCCTGGACGCACCATTGGCGGCAAGTCTTGTTCGTCGTTCCCGAACACGCGCGCGGTGGAATTTTGAATGGCGATGGAAAGGTGCGCTTTGTCGCCACGCACGACGATTACTCGCTGAAAATCGGGATTCAAACGTCCGAGACTCTCGGCGCTCGGGCGGACGCCGCCGGCGTCCCGGACCCGCCCGTCGAAGCGCCTTGGCTCGATCCATTGAGACGGTGCGCGCGGGGAGAGAGCACGTCGTACCGTCTTCGCGCGGTTGGGATGCGTTTGCCCGAATTCGTCGCGAGCAAGGCGCGACTCGGCGTCGTGTGCGGCGTCGATTTGTCGAGCGCCAACGCGCTCTTGCGTCCTGAAGACGACGACTTGCCCGACGACGCACCGATCGGGTGCGAAAAGTTCGACGCTCCGATTTCATGGTTCCACGTGTTTGAGCTCGGTGGCGGTCCGCACGACGCCGACGCCGTCGCGACCTCGCCCGAGACGCTCTTTGAATTCGGCGACGAATCGTCCTCCTTCGCCGTCGGCGCTCGCGCCGTCGCGACGCTCCGCGCGGACGCCCCGTTCGACGCCGTCGTCGTCTACATCGACGCCGAAGACGATGTCGATCCGTTCGATCCCGAACGCGACGCGTTCGCCACGCCCTTTTCCATCGCGAGACGTCGTCAAGGCGTTCTCATCGTTCCGGAACGCTCTCGCGCTCCATCGCTCCAAGTTTGGTGCGCCGCCGTTCCCGGCGACGAGGGATTCCGATTCGGCATTCTCGCCTCATCGTAACGACGCGCTCGAGCGTCGACGTCTCGATCGTTTAGTTTAGGATTCAATCGTTTAGTTTAGGATTAGCGTTGGCTCGTTCGGCGCACCGCCGGCGCGCGTCACATCGCGCCGACGATGTCGCTCGCGCGCGCGCGCGCCTCCGGCCCGACGCCCGCGCGCGCGTCGACGTCGACGTCGACGTCGTCGTCGTCGCGCGCGCGCGTCGTCGCGCTCACGCGTCGCGCCGCGCTCGTCGCCGCGGTCTCGCTCGTCGCGCCCGGCCGCGCGCGCGCCGACGCGTTCGCCGACGCCGACGCGTTCGCCGACGCCGGCGAATCGCCCGCGGTCGGCGCGTGCGCGGATTGCATCGGCGAGTACAACGGGTACCTGAACTCGTGCGATCGCGCGTCGTCGTCGTGCGTGTCCTCGCAGAACGACGACGCGGAGAGATTCGTCGCGCCGTGGGCGTACGAGGGCGACCGCGCGACGGCGATGCGACGCCTCGTCGACGTCGCGACGGGACGCGCGACGCCGCGAGGCAGGGCGCTGTCGCAGCGCGGGAGCGGGATCGGGGCGAGGACGGGCGACGGGCGCGCGCGCGACGGGTTGTCGTTCGTCGCTCGCGCGGAGGCGTACGACGAATCGAGCGGATACGTGCGGTTGGCGCTCGCGCCCAAGACGCGAAACGACGCGAACGGTGGATTCGGGGCGAAGGTCGCGCTCGACGGGAACGACGTCGACGTCGCGGGCGTCGGCGTGTTCGACGCGGAATTTCTGTTCATCGCGAACGACGAAGTGGTCGACGTGCGCGTGGCGCAGCGCGGCGGTAACGCCGAGAATCGCGGGGTGTTTCGATTGAGTTACACCGATGGCGTGGCGTTCGATACGAATCTCGCGAGGGCGCGCGCCGAGGAGCTTCGCATCGCGATCGGGTGGGAAATCCTCCCAGTCATAGCCGCGTTCGATCCGAAGTGGAGCGACAAAGAGCGACTTTGGTTTGAGAAATTATTCGACGCCGCCGCGGGGCGTCCGGCGCCGGAGACGAACGATCTACGCGACATGCGCGACACGTACTCGTACGAGTGATCGCCTCGCGTCGCGTCGCGTTGTAGTGTTCATCGATTTGTTTGTACCGCGCCGTCACCGCGCCTCGATTTGTTTGGACCGCGAGCTCGAGCTCGCGGTCCCGAAGCTGCACACTTCAAACCTCGGCGACGATGGCGATCTCCGAGCTCGCGCGCAAGGTGTTCCTGACGTACTTCGTCACCCACATCCCCGCCACGATGCTCATCGACGCGCAGGTGGTGTTGCCGCCGCGCGTCGTCCCGACGTTTGCGCGAAACGCCCTGCGTTGGCACATCTCCACGAATAACGACGTCTTGATGGCGCACCAGCCCGCGTGGTTGCGGAGTTTGGTGATGTGTGAGCTCGTGTTCCAACTGCCGTTCTTCTTCGTCGCGATATCGGCGCTGCGTCGAAGAGATGAGGGCGCGAAGGGGTGGTTGTTGGCGTACGGCGCGCACACGGCGACGACGCTCGCGCCGATTTTGCAATACATTTGGGAGAGCGACGCGATCGCGAGCGAGCTCGAGCGATGGAAGTTGATTGGGGTGTATTCGCCGTATCTCGTCGTAC
The DNA here is from genome assembly GCF_000092065.1 of Ostreococcus lucimarinus CCE9901. Classification (NCBI taxonomy): domain Eukaryota; kingdom Viridiplantae; phylum Chlorophyta; class Mamiellophyceae; order Mamiellales; family Bathycoccaceae; genus Ostreococcus; species Ostreococcus sp. 'lucimarinus'. Next base: position 604,750 of record NC_009363.1, read on the forward strand.
CGCTGTGGATCGTGTCGTGCACGATCGGAGAGGGGAAGATTTTCGTCGACGCGAAGACGGCGAGGAGCGCGTCTTCGAGGCGGAAGCGGGCGTAGGTCGCGGTGAGTTGACGGTCACTTTTAGTATTGAAAATGATCAAAACTGCCGAGTGGTGTTGGTCACTCGTCATGAGGAAAACTGTTCTTCGTTCGAAACGAGACGTCCCTAGTTCGGGACGTTGTGGATCACCTTGCCGGCGTCGATGGAGATGATGTTCGCGGGCGCGTTGGCGGCGCGAACGAAGCCACCGCTGTCTCTGCAAGGAAGGTCACAGCCCCAGAGATTGCCGTTGCCGTCGAGAAGCCAGAGCGCGGTGGCGCCGACGGTGATTTGACTGATCGTTGCGGTCGAGAGCGCACTCGGAATGGAGATTGTGGACCAGTCGCCGGTCATGTCCGAGGCTTTTCGTTTCAGCGTCCTTCCATCTTGGTATACGACGAACGCGTCCGAATCGCCGACTTCGACCTGCTTGACGGTTTTTACGTGTTGACGAACCCATCCGCCATTAGGCAGTTCCGCGCTCCACATATTGTGTTGCTTGTTCATGTGAAAGTGGTGCGTGCGACCGATGGTCACTTGGACACCTTTTCCGCCGCCGTCATCGGCGAAACCCCAATCGCCCGAGCCGTCGACGGGACGACTCCACATGTATCCGCCGGAGGTGTGTATACTCGTGTCCGTGACTCCGATGAGCGCATCGTAGCCCGCGTCAAAGTCAACCATGGTGCCTTGGGCGACGCCGTTGGCTACGGGATTGTTGGTTGCCGTATTCCAGTTATCGCGAGAGAACTGATTGAGGTCGGCGTTACGCGTCCAGGCGAGAGTTCCAGTCACGGTATTTAAACCCCACGTGTTGAACTCTCCCGAACTCACCGAGGTAAAGTGACCTTTGTAGTTACGCCAGACATCAGTTTTCGCCACCGATTCTTCGATTCCCCAGACGTTGTCCGCGTCGCCGGTCGCCGGACCGGTGCACGCGATGAGCTTCACCGTCAGCGGGCACCGCTCGAGACATCCAGCCCACGTCGTCTCGAATCGACGCACGCCGTCGACGAGCCGCATGCTCGACCTTTTCGGAATCACGCGATTTCTGTACGCGCCCCCGCCCGCGGGGACGTTTGCCAGGCACGTCGCGTTCGCGAGTTCGCCCGTCGCCGGAAACCGCTTGTTGTGCCCCAGTTCGAAGATGGTCTCGCCTCGCGCGTTCACCAGCCCGAACCCGATCTCCTCTCCCGCGCGCACGCGCGCTCGGCCGACGTATATCGTCGACCATCCGCTCTGCGTCAGCTCGACCCCGCCCGCGCGTCGGCTCGCGCCGCCGAACTCTTCAATCGGATCGTCCCCTCGTCGCAGCAACCGCACGCTCGCGATGTCGGACGCGTAGAAGTCCTCTATCGGCGAGCGATCGACGACGTCGAGCTCGATGCACCCGACGTCGACCTGAAACTGCACCTCGAACGGCGCGCCGGCGCCCTCGCGAGACGCGCGCCCGCGCGCGACGATCGACGCGACCGCGACGGCGACGACGGCGACGGACGCGATCGTCGCGCGGCGTCGGCGGTGACGCGCGACGTCGAGCTCGTTCGCCGCGCGGAGCAGCGCCGTGGACTCCGTCGCGTCGCGCGCGGGCGCCATGACGCGTCGGAATGTGCGGAGTGGGGTGCCATGAATGACGCGTCGTCGGAATGGGGTGTTACAACGGTTGGCGGAGCCCTGACTGACCCGGCGCGGCGCGCGGAGGATTTCGATCGATCGCGCGCGCGACGATCGAACGATGGGCTACGCGCGAACGGCCTGTTGAACGAATGATTTCGACGCGCTCGCCACGATGAAGACGTCGGCGCGCTCGAGCGAAGCGCCGACGATTTCGCGGGGCGAAAACGACGCGGCGGCGCGCTCGAGCGCGACTCGCGCGGGCGCGAGCATGCCCGGGACGAAAGAATAAAGCGCCGGCTCGTCTGCGCAAAGAAACACGAGGCGTGATCTACCGTCCAGGTCGTCGTCTTCGAACCACCTGAAGTCGATGATTGGTTTTCTGTGAACGAAGACGGCGAGCGGAGCTCCGTCGTCGGCGTCGTTCCCGGACGCCGGCCATAGAAATAAAACCTTGTCGTTGTGGCTCGCGCACAGAGTCGCGAGCATCGTCTTACACGAACTCAGCGCCAGTCGCACGCCCGCTCGTTCGATACCTCGCGCGTCGCACGCCAAAGTTTTCTGTTCAAACCGCGCGACTTTTTCGTATCCGTCTCCGCGCTGAGACTCGCGGAAAATTCTCGTCGATGCCGTCGCGTCGCACGTCAGCGGGTGCGTGAGCGCGCGCGTGATCCGCCAAGTCAATTCATCGATCCATAAAAGGGCCTCGTTCGACACGCACGTGACGATGAGACGTCCATCCTTCGCCCGAACGCTCGGCGCCGACGCGCCTCGAATCGTCGCTCGCCGGAGGCCTTCGGCCGAAAAAATCTCCAGCGCCGGTCGCGCCTCCACCGCGCACGAATCGTCATAAATTAGAATCTCCTGCCCCCCTGCGCCGCCAAACTCGATCATCTGCGCATCGAAGCCCGGAGGCAAGCGAAACGAGATCGCGCCTTCGTACGGCGCCGTCGCCGAGAACACCTCCACGCGTTCGCGCGCTTCGTCGTCGCGCGTCACGAACGCCATCCACCGTCCATCTCGCGACCGCGCGTGCGCGCTAAATCTGGAGCTACTCTTCCTCGCGTGCGCGATTCGAACGAAGTCGAATCCGTCTCGGTCGTCGAGCATCGTCGTCGACGCGTCGCCGTCGCCGGCGAACGCGAGCGCGCCGTCGCCCGCGCGGAACGCCCGCGAGCACGCCCCGATGCCGCGCGCGACGCGCTCGAGCGTCAACCCGCGGTCGTCGACGGTGACGACGCACGCGGTGCCGTCGTCGAGGACCACCGCGCAGACGTCGCGCGTCGCGTGCCAAGCGACAGACGCGATTGTGCTTTCAAACTGTATCGCCTTCCCGACGCGTTCGTCGACGCGCGCGGCGCGCCGGAGCGTCAGATGGACGCCATCGCGCACGAGCGCGCGCGTGCGGTCGGGGCTGAGCGCGACGGAGCCGCGAAGATCGCGGTCGTCGAGCGCGAGGGCGGGCATGCTGTGCGGCTGGCGCCGGCGCGCGTCGCGCCGGCAGTCGGTGGCGCGGTCTATCTCTCGCATAAAACTACGGCGCGGCGCCGCGCGGGAGCTATGTCTAATAACACTGGCTGCGTCGATCACTCAGACGTTGCCGTCGGCCTGGACGCCGTCGTAGGAGACTCTGTACGCCGGGAATTGGCTGGCGTCGATGACGCCGCAACCGATGTCTCGCACAGTGACGTTCAAGCGACCGTTGAGCATTTTCCCACGCAAGTGACCGGGCATCGATCCCGGGTACACGTTTAACACGCTGTGCACGATCATGCGCGAAGGGCCGCCGAAGAGCAAGACGTCGCCCGAGTTCAGGCGCACGACTTTGTGCTCGGGATCGTCAAACGAATATTTGTACCCAAAGTCGCCGCTCAGCCCTACGGAGAAACTCACGATGGGCGGACCCGTGCGCGATTTTACGAGCTTTGGATCTTCACTATCTTTGTGCCACTTGAACTCGGCGCCGTCTTTGTAAAAGTTTACCAGGCACGTCGTCGGGTTCATGTTTGTCGGCATCTCGGCGTCCGCGGCGCACGCCGCCGCCACCGCGTCCTCGCACATCTGCGTCAAAATCCCGTCTGGAAACGCATCGGGTTCGAGGATCATCCGCCCACGACTACCTTGATTCAGCTTGAACGTCCCATCTCCCATCTTCGCGAAGAAACCTTGCCCGCGCGCGGCGTCGTCGGATCCTGATTCGCCGAGCGCGAACGATTCGCTCGCCAACCACATTTGCGCCTCCACGCTCAAAAACTTCCTCAAGCACACCAATCCTGGTCCGAGACGCTCCGTCTTAAATCCGTGCGGCTTTTTCTCTCGTTCACGCGTCGATTTCACCGCCGCGTCGTCGTCTAAATCCCGTCCGACGCACTCTCGCAGCCGCCTCCGGTCCAACGCCGACGGCGTCGTCGCGATCACCTCTCGCGCCGTCGCCCTCGTCACCCCCCCCGTCCGCGCGCACTCCACCAATACTTTCGCGAACTCCGACGTCGTCACCTCCCGGCGCTGAAACGCCCGCGCGTGCGCGCGCAGCGCGTCGTACGCTTTCTTCGCCAGCTGTCCCCGCAACGCCTTCGCGAGCTTCTGACACCGCCCTCTGGCGCCTTCGCCGCCCGTCGCGTCTCGCGCGTCGTCCATCGCGGTGTCGTCCGCGCCTCGACCGCGCGCGCGTCGACGCTCGACGCCCGCGCGCGCCGCTCTGTCGCCATTCGTCGACGCATCGCGTCGCGTCGCCGCATCGTCATGACGGACGCGCGTCGCTACGACCGCGCGAACGACCCGTACTACGTCGTGCGCGACGAGATCGCGCGCCACGTCGACGACCTCGCGCGCCGCGCGCGGAGCGGCGCCGCGAGCGCGACGGTAAGCGCGGCGCTCGAGCGAGACATCGAGAGCGCGCGCTGGGAGCTCGACGAACTCGACCGCGCGATCGCGGTCGCGGAGCGCGAGAGCGCGCGGTACAAGCTCGACGCGCGCGAGATCGACGAAAGGAAACGGTGGAGCGCGCGGGCGCGCGAGGCGGTGGACGAAGCGATGGCGACGACGCGCGCGAGGGCTCGAGCGGGACGCGCGAACGGGGACGGCGACGGCGACGCGAACGGGACGACGACGCGAACGGCGGGAGACGCGGGCGTCGGTGAGGCGGGATTCGACGATCATCAACAGTTGCTCGTGCGAAGGCAAGACGAGGATCTGGACGACATATCGGCGAGCATAACGCGCATCGGACAAGTCGGTTTGACCATCGGCGAGGAGCTCGCGTCGCAGTCGAAAATGTTGGAGGACTTGGACGAAGACGTCGACGGCGTCAACGCGAGGTTGGCGGCGGCGGAGCGAAAGATGCGAGATGTTTTGAAAAAGGTCGGTCTGCGCGGACAGCTTTGCGTGATTTTCTTCTTGACCGTCGTGTTGTTCGTCTTGTTCGCGATCGCGTTTCAGTGACGCACGCGGCGTCGGCGCGTCGCGGTTCGCTAGTCTAATACTTGCAATATTGTACTGTACAAACACTTCCTTCGTCTTCGTCCTCTCTAATCGTCGCCGCGCGCGCTAACATCGTTTATTTAATCGTCCCACGACAACACCTTGGTGGTGTCCCAACGCGCGACGCCGCTTCGCGTCACCGCGTCGTCCACCATGCGCTCGGCGTCCTCCAGCGCGACGTCGACGATTTCGTATCCGAGCATCCCTCGCATCGTCCCTCGCACGCGTTCGAATATCTCATCGCGCTCGTACCCTCGATCGCGCAATCGCGTCACGAAATCTCCGTGCGCGCGTCCGTTCCTGTACGCCGGCGCGCGTTCCGGCGTCTTCAGCGTCGCCGCCATCGCGTCCTCGTCGTAGTCGTACAGAAACGACGTGTGGTGCAAAAACCTTCCCCTCGTGATCGCCTGCGCGTTCCCTCCGAACTTTCGCGTCCCGAACGCGTAATCGTTCTCTCGCAGCGCGAACGTCCCGCACTTATCGAACACCCGCGCGTACACCTCTCCCGTCGCCGCCATCACTCTTCGCGGGTGCGTCTCGCGTTCGCGCACCATCGCGTCGTCGCCCGCGTTCATCGTCATCCCCACGAACAGCGTGTCGCCGTCGCACGCGATCGTCCCACCGCCCGTGAATCGTCGCACGAGTTTCACGTCGCGCCTTCGCGCCTCTCGCGCGTCGACCAAGCGCTCGACCGCGCCGGAGACGCCCAACACGACGGCGCGTCGCGCCGCGCCGTCGAGCGTCGTGAGCCAATCCTCGCTCGCGCGGTGTCGCAGCAGCCCCTCCTCGAGTCGCAGGAACCGCGCGATGTCGACCGATCGCGCGTGGACGTGGTACAGCGCTCGCGACGCGCCGCGCGCCATGCGCGTCGCGCGTCGCGTCGCGATGTGTCGTCATCGGCGGCTCAGCCTTCGTCGGCGTTCGCCACTCATCGGCGCTTCGGCGATGACGGACGTCGAGCTCAAGGCGTCGCGCGCGCTCGAGGCCGCGCGCGCGTTCCTCGCGCGCTCGCCCGCGAGCGCGCGCGCGCCGAGCGCGACGACGCGCGCGAGGAACGCGCTGAATGTGAATCTCGACGCGACGTTTTCCGCGGCGACGAGCGACGACGCGAGGACGGACGCGGACGCGGCGACGACGGGACGCGCGCCGGAGACGCCCGCGTCGGTGGCGTTGGAGCTGTCGAGCGAGAGCGACGACGACGACGACGCGGCGACGGGCGGCGACGACGCGCGGGAGAGAGGCGAGGAAGGGCGACGGGTGAGGCTCGAAGTGGACGAAGACGAGGACGTCGACGACGGCGCGCGCGATGGTGGGGAATCGGACTCCGAGGGCGTGTTCGCGGTGGCGATCAAACGCGAGCGAGACGAGGCGGAGGCGGAGGCGGAGGCGGAGGCGGAGGCGGAGGCGGAGGCGGAGGCGGAGGCGGAAACCGGCGGCGAGGCGGAGGCGAACGCCGAGACCGCGGCGGCGTTGCGAGCGAATATCGACGCGTTGCGCGAAGAGTTGGAAGAGTCGAGATGGGCGCGCGAGGCGCTGGAGACGCGCGTGCAGGAGGCGGAGAAGATCGCCGCCGAGGCGCGCTCGAAGACAATCGAGAGCGCGTTGGATCCGCAAAACCAGTTGACGAACGAGCAAGTGGCCGCGCTCAGGGCGGAGATCGAACAAGTGGAGTATTTGAAACGTTTACTCGCGCGCGCGGAGCAGATGCGTAACGTCGCGCGCGCGGAGACGAAACAGGCGCGCGACAAACACGAGAGCGATTTGGAAATCGTTCGCAAGGAAGTCGCCGTCATGGACGCCGAGATGGAAAATTTACGGCGGCGCGTGAAAAAGGACAAAGCGAAAATTGAGGCGATGGAACGCACGACCATCGAGGCCGCGGATGAATTCGCGACGCTGTACTCGCGACAAGAGAACACCAGACGTCTCCTCGGCGCGTGCATCGTCGCCATCCTCGCCCTCGTCGTGCGCCTCGGTCTATCGGGGCAAACTTTCATGATGAAAAACATGTATCAGTACTGATGTAAGAACATAAACGCGCGCTTCGTTCTAAACCCCCATCGGCGATCATTTGCCGCGCTGACCCGCGACGCCGCCGTCGACGTCGTGTTTCCAGTCGAGAAGTCTCTGTAGCGCGTCGTCGCTCATCGAACGCGTCTCCGGGACGACGTATCGCAAATGTTTGATTTCTTCCACGGCAGAATCATATCCGTGCTGCTTTGCGTGGACATCGCGCAGTTTTTTTGATATCTTGCGTAGTGACTCGAGGTCTTGTTCGTGCACGTACGCGGCCTCGGCGGCGCGGTCGCGAGCCTTCACCCAGTCTGTTGCGCCGACGCCGACTGTTTTCGAGTAACACCGCGCCGGCGCATCGCGAACGAGCGCGCGCCGTGCGAACCGAGTCGTGATCGCCGTGAGTGACATGCGTTTGCGTTTTTGAAGCGCGAGCGGTGTCGGCGCGAGGCGAGGTGTGCGGCGCGCGAATAATTGAAAACAACGAGATGGGATTAAATCACGGCGCCGCCGAGGTCGCGTTGGAGACGCCTAAAGGCTGGACTTCAGCTATCGGGCCTTCGCGAATGAACGCGGCCCAGTAATCGGGCATGAGAAGGGCAAGAATGTGCGGCTCGGTGTCGCGCTCTAACGCGACCTCGAGCGTCAAGACGTCTTCGAGGAGCTTCTCGAGAGATTTGCTCACCTTGGAAAACATCGGACCGAGAGTCTGCGCGGCGCGAGAAGCGTCCGCGGGAGAAAGCCAAAGATGTTCGCGCAAAGCGGGGAGAGAACCCCCTTGAGCGCCTCGCAAGGAGTTGAGTTGTGCTGTGAGTACACCGCGCAAATTTTTCGCTTCGCTGAGCAATCGCGCGCACTCTTCGGCGTCGCCGTCGGCGCGGCAGGCGCGGCCGAACAAGCCCGCTAATAAATACTGCACCTGTTTCGTCCCACGATCCTGCGCGAGACGCTCTAAAATCCAATCTTTGATCATCATTGCCTCATTCGGGCGCTGCCACAACACGTTCACGAGCAACAAGGTGTCGAATTCGCTCACCTCGTCGCGGTTGTTCGTGTACGCCGCGACGCGCAACATTTGCACCGCCTTGAGCAAGCGACGATCGGAAACGTACACCGGCGGCTCACACTTGTCTTGCAAAAACGTTCGTAAGTCAGTGATCAGCTCGATGACGTTCGTCGGTACCTCGGTCTCCGCCGCGGCTTCGTATCGAATGTTCGCAAAGTCCTCCGGCTTGAGTCGGGTGTCGCTCGTCGAGACGCCGCCGTGATCGTTCGCCTTGGACCCGATCGCCGCCTCGCCGCCGAGAGATAGCAACTTCCCGAGCCCACCGGCGGATACTTGTTCGACGCTCGATCGCAATAAAAATCGATCGTACAGCGCGTCCAACTCCTCGCTCTCCGGTAATTCATTCGAAGCGCCGACCAAGCACAACAGCGGCACGTCGACGCGTTCGCTCCCGTTATCAAACAACCTCTCGTTCAATATCGTCAACAGCGAGTTCAAGATGGCTGAATTCGCCTTAAAAATTTCATCCACAAACGCCACGTTGGCGCTGGGCAGATATCCATCAATCTTCCGCACGTACTCATCGTTTTCCAGCCCCTTCATGCTCAGCGGTCCAAACAACTCCTCCGGCACCGAAAACCGCGTGAGCAATCGTTCAAAAAATTGCCCTCCCTCGCACAGCGCGCTCAGCCGGCGTCCAAGTTCGCTCTTCGCCGTCCCAGGCGGTCCGAGCAACAGCAAGTGTTCTCCGCAGCACGCCGCCAGCAGCAACAACCGCGTCTCCGTCTCGCGTTCCACCAAACCTCGCTCCAGCGCCGTCGTCGCCGCCGCGATCTTCCTCGACAGTTCCTCCCTCCGCGCGCTCGACGACGCCATCCCGTCCTTTGCGTGCGCGTCCGCGTCGACGTCGGTCTCTCCGCTCACGATCGGCGCCATGCGCTCGCGCACGCGCTCGCGCACCGCGCGCTCCTCGGCCGATATCTGCGCATCCTGCTCGCGCTGTCGCCGCTTCCACTCCGGCTCGTCCGCGTCCGCGGCGCGCGCGATCGCGCGACCGCGCGGTCGGACCTCGCGTCGGTCGCGCGCGCGCGCCGGGATCGCGCCGACGCGCGACGCGCGCGCCATCGCGAGCGCCATGGATGAATGCGTGCGCGCGCGGCAATCTGACGTCAGCGCGTCGTCGTCGTTATCCGCACACGCGCGCGCGATGCGAGGCGCGCTCGCGACGCCGCGCGCGACGCGCGGCGCGCGACGCGACGCCGCGACGGTCGGTCGACGCGGGCGCGCGACGCGCGCGCGCGCGGCGACGCGCGGCGACGCGACGACGACGACGACGACGACGACGACGCGACGGCGCGCGCTGGTCGCGCTGGTCGCGCTCGCGAACGCGCGACGCGCGAACGCGGGTCCGGCGACGCGACCGTTCGTCGTCGACGCGGTGAAGAACGAGCGATGGGTGGCCGTGGACGCGACGTTCGAGGTGCCGGCGACGTGGGCGAACAGGCCGGGGCAACGCGCGAGGGTGGATAAATACGTCCTGTACACGGATACGTACGGGCCGAATTATCGGTACACGACGACGGTGCCGAAACTGCTCGGCGACGGCGAGGCGAAGATCGATCAACTCGCGCTGGTCGTCGTGTCGAGGGAGGGATTGGAGAGCGTGGGGGATTTGGGGACGATTGAAAGGATCGATCCCGCGCGCGCGTTCGGCGTGGAAGGTTTCGAGGGATTGGCGGCGAGCGAGGTCGCGAAGGCGAGCGTGAGAGAGGACGCGGGCAAGCAAACGTATTATCAGTGGGAGCTCTTCGATGGCCAACATCGATTTTTGATGTCGGCGTGCGTGTCGGGAGGGGGGTTGTATTGCTGGGTCGCTCAAATCGACGGCGCGCGGTTCGACGCCGACGCGGAGACGTACAGGGCGGTTTTGGACTCGGTGAACATCCCGCTCGTGGAAGAATCGCGTAACGATATGTCTAGTCGTATTTATGAAACCCGCTAGTGATTGGGATGCAATAATTATCGCGCTTGTTGTTGTTTCATCGACTCGTTCATCGACTCGCGAAGAATCGCTTGCGCGCGCGACGCCGTGCCTCGATCGACCCCCTCGGTCTTACCGTCCACCGCCGCGTCTAAGAGCTCGAGCACGGTCTCTGCTTTCGCGACGTTTCGACCGGCGCCGATGTTCATCGCCGTGGCGCTTCCCACGTGCGTCGCGAGCGTCGCGGTGGTTTGCAAGACTTCGCTCAAATCCAACGCGTCGTCGGCTTGCTTTCGCAGGTATCCTAAGACGTACGCGCCCGCGCTGCTATCACCGCACCCCACGGTGTCGCCGACTTTCACGCGTGGACAACCGACGCGCGCGCTTTGACCGTCGCGCGTGACGACCATCGCGCCTTCGGGACCGAGCTTCACGACGACCCACTCCGCCGCGGATCCCGGAAAGTCGAACACAGCCGCGGCGTAGTCCGTGGGCGGCGCATTCGCACGCACGCCCGTGAGCGCTGCGAGTTCTTCCTCGGTCGCGAGCACGACGTCGGAATTTTCCAGCGCCACTCTCAATGCCTCCATGCGTGACGGATTCGTCTCGTCGACAAACGTAAACGCGCGAGGCCCCGGATCGAAAAACACCCCCGCGCCGTTCCCCTTGGCCAATTTGAGCGCCTGCGCTACAGCCTGAGGCTTGAGCTCGTCGAACACAAAACCGTTGAGAAACACCGCTCGACACGAACGCAACGCCTCGCGCGCTTCGTTAGAGACGTCGCTCACGTCCCGCATCAGCGGCCACGGGCCCAAATCGTACCTACTACAAAACGCGTGCGAACCGGCGCCGTCGCTCAACACGAAACAAATCAACGTCTCGGCCAAAGCGCTCACGCGCACGCCCTGATCGTCTCCTGGAATCAATTCCACGTGATCAATTCCCTCCAGCGCGAGCTCATCGATCAAAAACTTGCCGTATTCATCGTTTCCGACGTGTCCCGCGCACGACGCTCGCAAGCCCAGCCTCGACGCCGCGATTAAAAAATTACAATTCCCGCCCAGTTCCCACGACTCTCGCGCCGGCGCCGTCCTCGCGAGTTCACCGAGTGTTTTAGTCGTCTTCAGCGACGTCGCGTCTGGGATCGGGCCGGGCGGCAGTAACACGTCCACGCACAGGTTACCGAGCGCGACGACGTCGTACTCTCGACTCGCGCGCCGCGCCACCCTTCGTCGCACCTCTCGCTCGCGCGCGCCCGCGCGCGCGCGGGACGACGCACGACCACTGTGCGCGCACTCTCCACACGCGCGTCGCCGCTCGACGTGCGCGTGCGCGGCGACTCGCGTCGAGATCATGGTGCTCTCGATGCCGCTCGCCGAATCAATCAATCGCGCACGTTTCGCGCGCGCACGCGTTCGTGTCGAACGCCGCGCGCGATGGAGAAGACGAAGACGACGGTTCTACGTCCCGTTCGACGCGCGCGCGGACGTGGTGCGCGAACGCGTCGGTGCGCGCGTCAAAGTGTGGTTTCGACTCGGTGCTGGTTAAGGGGAAGAAGGAGATATTTATTCGAGTCGAATAATTCGACGCGCGACGCCGAAAAGCTAAATCAACGAGCCGCCGGTAAATTTTGCCGGTGACATTGGAGGGTTTTGAGATCTAGCGTCGTTCGACGACGAAGATCCAAAACCGAGATCTTTGGTCAAGGCGGCGAGCGCGTCCAAGGAGTCGGTCGCGAGCGGCGGCTTTCGCGGCGACGAGCCGCCGCTCAGTCGCGGGGAGGCGCCGGGAGAACCGAAACTGGATAACCCAAATGGATCGGCCGCAGGTTTTGGAGGACTTTGGGGAACTTGCGCAGCGTGTGGATGCATCGCCGAAGCCTGCGGGGGCGGTGCGAAACCGAATTGATTCGCCGGCGACGGCGCCGCTCGCGGCGCAGGCGCGCCAAACGACGCGAGCGGGTCGGCCCCCATCGCTGGCTGCGGCGGCGCGTGCGCCTGGTTCGGGGCGTTGAACAAGTTGTCCAAATCGCCCCAACCAGAAGCCACCGGCGCGGCCGCGGGTGCAGCCGCAGGCGTCGCCGCGGGCGCGCTCAAACCTCCGAGCAAATCGTCGATGCTCGACGTCAGCGCCGGCGCCGCGGACGAGGCGGAGGAGTAATTCACCGCCATCACCGCGTTCGTCGCGCGAGGTGGCGGCGCGAACGCCATCACACCCGGCGCCGGCGCGACGCTCGGTACGGGAACGTCTCTAAAAACAATCTTTGGCGCCGCGTTCGCCAACGGCGCGTCGTCTTCGTCGTCGCTCGAATCCGCCTTTTGTCGTCCCGACGCGAACGCCGGCGCCGGCGCGCTCGGCGGCGCCACGGGAGCGCGTGGTTTCACGTCTTCGTCCGCGCGATTCCACGGCGCGCCGCCAGCGCCACCGCCCGAAGAAATCGACGCCGTCGACCGTCGCTCCGAGTCGCCGCCGAGCGCGCTCCCTCCCGAAAACGACCCACCCGCGCTCGACGTCGACCCTCTCCGCGCGTGCGTCCGCGCTTCTTCGCTCGACATCCCCGCGTACTTGCCGCGATTTCTCTCCGCCTTTTCCCTCGCCTCCTCGACCGATCTCGGATCTTCCACCAACGCCTTGATCTTTTCCGCTCGATGTCGCACGTTCACCCCCTCATCCTTCCCTCGCGCGTCCTTGTACTCGAACCTCAGCGCGCCGTCCATCATTCGCCTTCGCCTGACGTCCTCCGCGATCGCTCGATCGCCGTTCGCGACGAGATACTCGACGACGGTGAGCGCCTTGTACGCGCGTCGCCACTCCTCCGGCGCGCTCTTCAAGCGTTTCTCCAGCACCTCGCGCACGACGTCCCACTTCCCATCGCGCGTGAGCCGCGCGATCGCGCGCAGCTGCTCCCCGTGCGGGCCCCAGGGCTCGGAGTTCGTCGCGTCGCGGACGAGCGCTTCGTCGTCGCCGATGCCTTTCCATTGATTGACGCGCTTCTTCGCCGCCTGCGCCACCTCGTCCGGGATCGCGGACTTGATCGTCGTCAGCGCGGCTTTGAACATCGTCGCCGTCGCGCGCGGCGCGGCGCGCGACGCGACGGCGCGCGACGCGACGGCGTGTGACGCGACGTCTCTTGCACCGCGCGACGCCAAAACCAAAACCAAAACCAAAACCAAACACGGAACGCGAAAGCGGGCACGCGTCACTCGGCGACGCGTCGCGCGCCGGACCGGCGACGCGCGCGCGCGCGACGCGTGCCGATGAACGCGTCGACGTGCGTCGTGTGCGGCGCGACGGGACGCGGGAAGACGACGGTCGTGAACGGATTGGTGCGGGAAACGCTGCGGGAAGAGATTCTTCTCGGAACGGACGACGAGGACGCGCGCGCGACGGAGCGGGCGCGCGCGGTCGTCGATGAGGTGCGACGAAGGACGACGCGCGACGACGCGAAAAACGCGAATGCGATGGTGCGCGCGCTCGAGACGAAGCGCGGCGAGTGACGCGCGCGCGGGACCGATGCGACAGAGCGAGACGACGCGGGCGAGGCGCGATGGAAATCGGCGCGCGGCGAGACGCGAAGGACGGACGACGAACGGAGGGGATTGGAGGTGGCGACAGCGCGAAGAAGTGCGAGAAATGATGTCTAGTGATGAGGGGCGACGAGCGATGGAGGCGTGCGTGCGAAAACAGAATGCGTTGGATGTGATGCCGACGAGCGCGAGGACGGGGTGCCCGATAGCGATTCGACGCGCGACGTTGGACGACGAAGATGAAAAACAGGCGGCGAACGGCGTGTTCATCGCGCGAGTCGTCGTGCGATACCGAGAGGAGCATGAACTGGAGCAGGCGTTGCTAGATGTGGCGATTCAGTCGCGCACGGCGGGAGAGTTGGCGGGGAGACTGTGCGCCGGAGGGACGCCGCCAAGAAGAAATCGCGCCGACGAGGACGAGGCGGAGGCGAACGACGGATCGATCGAAGAACTCGCGAGCGTGCTCGGTGAAGACCCAAAAGACGTGAAAGCGCGTGTGTTGGAGTGTTACGATCGATGTGAGCCATTTCTTCCAGCGCGCGTTCGAGATTTGCTCGGACGCGAACGCGTGTACGAAGTCCGAAGCGCTTGCGCCGGCGCCGCACTCACGGCTATTCGTTCTTTTATTTTACGCGTGGCGACGGCGGGTAAGTGGACGCACTGGGGCATCATAGAAGGTACGGTCGAGGTCGAGCTTCCGTTAGCGTACGACGTCAAGTTCGTGGATACGCCCGGGATTGATGCGTCGCAATTCTCTCTCAAGCGATTGCGCCGAGTAATTGGCGCTGAAGCCGAGGAGCGATTCGGGATGTTCATATACGTGTGCGGTAAAGATGCACCGAAAGAGTGGGAGTGGAGCGCTCTGCATGCAATGGGTACGCTAAAGAAGATCGTCACCGAGGGTCCGCGGCTGTGTTTGTGCTGGCCCGTGGAGCTCGTGGTGAACGCCAACGGACGTCCAGATGGCTTTGTCACGAATCTCCAAATCAAAAAGTTCCAGGATCGCACGTTGAAGATGCTGCGATCGGACTCTAATCATTGGCGCGAACGTCTTGATCAATGTATCGTCGCATCCAAGGTCGATGGCTTGCGCGGTGATTTAAGACGCGGCATGGCGCTGGCGTTTGTTCGGGCGTTTAAGCCCGACGCCTCGACGATTTTGAAGTATTCCATGTATCAGCTGGCGTTTTCGGTGGAAGAAGAGCTCAAACCATCACCGCCGAGCGATAACGGCAGTGGAGTCTTACCGAGCACCGCGGTGGTCGCTGACGCAAAACCTTCGACAGACCCTTGTCCGAAGACCAAGCGAAAGATTGACGAAGAAGCCGCGACGAAAGCGTCGCCACCAAAGAAACGCCTTAAGAAGCAACCACGCCAGTGTACCATCGCTGATCCATTCGTGTTCAACGAAGACGATGGTCTTTTTGCCGACGAAGACGCCGCAACACCTCCAATGTTCGGCAAGCACATCGCAAAAACCAAATCAACGCGCTCGCCGCTCGTCGACGCCAACGAAAAGTCTCGCGCGACGGCGGCGGCGCGACGCAAAACCAAACCGTCGAACACCGCACCGAAGCGACCGCTCGTCTTGACGTCGACGACCGTTTCTCCGCCGAAGTCGAAGCATCGAGGTGCTGAAGCACCGCAGCCGAAGCTTTCCCCTCAACTCTCCGCGACGCCCGCGTCCAAGCCTGCGCGAAATCGGCCAAAGTTCGTCGTCGCCTCCGTCGACGACGGTCCCACCCCATCCCCACCCCCCGCGCGTCCGAAACGCCCGCGCGAATGCACGAAACAACCTTGGTGGGTCGTCCAATCGCATCGATAGCTCCATCACGACGCATCGCTTCTATCAATTTATCCATCGCTGACTCGCCGACAGTTACGCCTCGCGCCTCGTCAGCGTCCCCGCGCGCCTCATTCCGAGGCGACCTCGACGTCGCGTTCGACGCCGCAGATCGTCGGAATCGATCGACAGCGCGCGCGTTGCGTTTTCGATCGCATCGCTCGCGCGAGACGCCGCGCGCGCGTCCGGTCACCGCTCGGAACCGGCGCGATTCAACAATCGCTCATTAATCGCCCGACGCGATCGACCGAGCGATGTCGTCGAGCGAAGGCGCGCGGTCGCGCTCGCCCAAGCGCATCGCGCGCGTACACGTTACCGCAGACGCGCGCGCGCGCGACGCGCGGCAAATGCTCGATCACGCGTGGCGGGAGTGCGAAGGAAAGGCGCGAGCGCGGCGCGCGAGAGCGTCGGCGAGAGGCGAAGACGAAGCGGACGACGAAAGGATGGAAGATTTGCACGCCATCGGAGACGTCGTGCGTGAATTGTGCGCGGTGGATGATGGGGTGCTGATGCGATCGACCCTGGGGTGCATGGATGGGTTTAAGGTGGCGTTGCGCGCGGAGCGAGAGGACGACGACGAGGCGAGGAGAGAAATTTGCGTCGCGGCGTTGTTTGGATTGAGCAAGCTCGCGACGACGGCGAGGGAACAAGTCATCGGGGGGGATGTGGAAGAAGATGTGGTACTTGAAATGCTTCGCGTGCAGTGTAAGGCGCCGAATATGCGATTTTCAGAACGCGCTCGGGCGATGTCGACGTACGTCAAGGCGGTGGGCGTTCGGGAAAACTTGACAAACGTCAACGTTCGGACGCCTCCGGCATCGCCGAAGGATAAGAGTGGTAGAACTATAGGTGGCTTAGCGCGAGCGTTTGCATCGCAACAAGAGATGGCAGATTTCAACACACCAGACGTGAGCGACGACGAGGGGACAGAGGAGCGCAGGCAATCGATGAGTTCGCTGTGCGCGTCACCGAGTAGAATCTTCTACTCGCCGAAAATTTTGAGCGGAGATGGCACGGTCGTTGATGAAGCGATCACACCTCCAGGCACAGTTATATGTCGCATCTGCGAACAGCCTGTCGCCAAACGAACTTTTGCCGGTCACAACGCGACGTGCGCTGGATTTCGTCCGTCGTCGCTGGGTTCGAGTGGTTGCGCGTCTGCGCGCACTTCTGCCTCTCTCGCACAAGATGATTCGGAAACTTCAGACCAGATGTCTATTGATGACTTTCGAATCATAAAACTGATAAGTGGGGGCGCGTACGGGCGAGTCTTCTTGGCGCAGAAACGCGCGACGGGCGATTTGTTCGCCGTCAAGGCGTTGCGAAAGCGCGATCTCGTGTACAAGAACATGATGGATCAAGTCGTCGCCGAACGTGATGCCCTGATAGCAGCTGCGAATCCGTTCACAATCAAATTGTACTACTCATTCACCTCTGCGAGGCACGTTTATCTCGTCACCGAATACGCAAACGGTGGCGACTTGTACAGTCTGTTGACGCAGCTCGGTCGATTGAGCGAAGAGCACGCTCGCCAGTACTGTGCCGAGATCGCACTCGCGCTCGAGTACGTGCACTCGAAAGGAATTACGCACCGAGATTTGAAGCCGGGTAATTGTCTCATTGCGTCGGATGGGCACATCAAACTTGCTGATTTTGGTTTATCGCGAATCGACCGAGACGCCGGGGACGCAGCGGGAAGCGGTAGCAACTCGCCCAGCCCTTACAGTGGCACGGGATCGCCCATGTCGCCGAGCAGTGGAGCCGCTTCGATCCGAATCCCAACGCAAGATCCCATGACGACGAATAGTCCGATACATAGAATGACTCTAGCCGCAAACGCGAGACAGAGCCCAACTCAGAGCCCGTCGCGAAAGGTGCATCGACGCTCGGCGTCAAGACACGCTTCTGGAGCTAAGGGTACTCCAGATTACTTGGCACCTGAAATTCTTTTATGCGAACCGTGCGGCGAGGGTGTGGATTGGTGGGCGTTAGGAGTGATGGCGTACGAAATGCTCGTGGGAGTTCCTCCGTTCAATGCGTCGACGCCGTTGGCGATTTTCGCAAGAATCATCAACGGCAAAGTGGAATGGCCAGGAAGTGGCGCCGCGCTGAGTGACGAGTCTAAAGATTTTGTTAACGCTCTACTCGTGCACGATGTAGAAGCGCGTCTGGGCTCGAACGACGATGCAAATGATATCAAGGCTCATCCTTGGTTTGCAGACGTCACTTGGGAACACGTCTACGACAAGAGCGCTGCGAGCGTGTTCGTGCCAAAGCCCGAAAGTCGACAAGATACGTCGTACTTCGTTCCCGCGTCGGATTTAAGCTTAGGTGTGGAGTATCCAGTCGGAGAGCGAAGAATGAGTGAATCTCACGCAAGTGAAGACAGCTCGAGCATGAAGGAGGACGTAGTCATTCCTGTCCCCACGCCAGAGGAAGTGGATGAAATCGAAGATTGCGACGAGGAAAAGTTACGGGCATTCACGTATAAGAACCTCGCCGAACTGGCGATGCGAAACATGAGGGTTTCCGGAGGGTCTGTCACACACTCAGCCGCCCAAACGAGCGGACTTCCTCGTCGAGGCTCGGTTGGCAAAGACTTAGCGCACCAAAATTGATACTGTAGATGAAATTCTATGCGTCACACTTCAAAACTAAGCGCTCGCTATCGGACAGAAGACGAGGATGTTTCCGGCGTTCAATTGATGTGCGTTCTGCGGGGCTAGAGCTAATGGATGCGCAAATCGCGGCGTAGCAAGACGCGGGCGGGACGGCCGAGCGACGACTCGGCGCCGGCGGTTTCTTGCGCTTCGCGGATGAAATCTGAACGTTCGTAAAGAGCGATCGCGGCGTCGTTGTCGTGCTGGACGTGGACGTACAGCGTGTGCACGGCGTATTCGTCCCTCGCGATGATGGACGCGCGCTCTATCATGCGCGAGGCAACACCGGTCCGTCTCGCGGCGGGCGCCACGCCGACGTTTGATAAATACGCGCGTCTTCCGAGCGAGCGCGTTCCAGCGAGTTCTTCCGCCGGTAAACGATCGCCGATGTTAATGTCTAACGAACCGACGATCAAAGACGTCTCGGCGCCGTCGCGCACGCTCAACGATGCCGGATCGAACTCTCGTATGTCGTACTGCGCCGACGACGCGGGCGCTCGAGCGACGATGAGCACCACTTTCACGTTCTCGTAACCGACCTCAGCGCCGCACAGCTTGTTCGTCAGCGACGTGGTTTCGTTCTCAATCTTCATCGCGACGTGCGCGCGCTTGGCGAACGCGCTTCGGTCGCTCGGGACGTTTTGGCTGAAACTGAGCGCTCGACACGCCGCGGCGCCTACGACGTCGCTCGCGTGCGAGGAGACGTCGATGGTAATCGCGGAGCACGATGGGCTCGTCGTAGCGCGCGAACATTGTCGAGCGCGCGCGCGGGTGAAGACGGGCGAGACGCCGCGCGACGGCGCGACGACGGAGGACGCCATGCAGTGCAGTGCGGCGACGCGCTGGGCGATTTACAAGTCTAAGTCATCGACGCGTAGCGTTCCACGACGTTTCGCCGGTCTTAGCGTTGTAGTAATATGTTTTTCCCTCTGGAGTTTGCGCCGTCATCCAATCGCTCGGTGGCGCGGAGTACGCGTCGGGGTAGTATTGCGCGCCGGGCGCCGACGTCGGGGCGTCGAACGCCGCGGAACCGGCGGCGGAGGACGGATGCGCGAAGGGCAGAGGTGGCAACGTGACGTACGATGTTCCTTGCGTAGAATGCATCGCATCGCGCTGCTGTGGCGGCGCCGGTGATGTGTATCCTTGGACTTCGATCTGAATGTTTGACGGGTCGGCAAAGCGATGGGGCGGCGTTCGCTCTGGCGCTAACGGTCGAGAAGCGGATGGGGGTGTCGCGGCTTGCGCAAACCCTTGCCGCAATTGCTCCGTCGTTGACGCTTGCCCAGTCGAGGTCGACGTGCGCTCGCGCATGGCTTTCTGTAAAGCTTCGAGCCATTGCGATCGCTCGCGCTCGGAATCGGCGACGAGATACTTTGTCCCGATTCTCGCCGGTAGAGCGCCTTCGAGATGGATCGCGTAAGGCTTGCCAGCCGCCGCCTCTGACGCGACGGACACACTGTCGATGGATTCTATCGGGATCTCTCCTCGAGTCACCGCGCGCTCGTTCACGACGTTGGTCTTGAACCACACCAAATGTCCTTGCTTCAACACGAACCATCGCTTGCGCCACGTTCGCAACATCTCTCCTTGCTTCGTGAGCCATCCCGAGTACTCAGGGGTCTCCCAGAATCGAATCCCCGCGGCCGAAGACGTTGCCGTCGCGCCTGATCCCACCGTCGTCGCCTTGAGATTCATCCAATCCGATCCGCTTGACACTATGGTGTCCATCGCGTCCAAACCGTTCAACTCGCACCACTGAAAAGCCGACGTCGTCAACACATCCACGAGCGCCGCGATCGTCTTTACATCTGCGCTCAACGCTAACGACGTCTCGCCTGTGCCTTCTTTCGCGTGTATGCTCAAAATCGTCGGATCCGTCATCGACCATTTCGCTATTCTCGGCAGCTCGAACGCTCGTCTGGCTTTCGTCTCGTCGCCAACCGCGAAGCACTTCACCCCATCCAGCCCGACTTGCGCGATGACGTCTTCTATGTCGTCCCCGTCGTTCACCGGAAGTGTCATGCATCGATAACGCACGTTCCCAGCGGGTGCACCGGGAATTTCTCCCGCCTGCGCGTCGCGCGGTCCGCTCGCGTCTCGCGGCGTCCCGTCGCTCCTCGCGCCGGCACCGTTCTGTCCATCGTACGCCCCTTGCATCACCGCGCTCCCGTGCGAACTCGGCGTGAGTGTCACGTACGATGTTGTCGGGTACCTCACCGGCGTCGACGCGTACGGGTCGGTGTTATACGGGTCCATGACGAGATTGAGAATTCACAGCACGGGCCTGGTGCCGTGTGATTCGTCGCCGTTTGTCGCGCGTCCACGCGCACGAGACGCGTTCGTGCGTCGCCACGAAGGGTTTAAAGGGTTTCTGGACGCGTGAGCGCGCGCACAGCTCGCGGGCGTCGCGCGCGCGCCGATTTATGAGGCGATGAAGCTAACGACCGAGATTCTGGTGTGGTCCCTCTCTGAGGCGTGAGCGCCGCCCGCGCGAACGCGCGCAGAACGCACTTCAAATTGTCGATTTAAGTAATCAAAAAAGGGTATGTTACATGTGTGAGTGTGTCGGTGTGACTATACTAGCTATCGTGCCGTCGATCGCGAACAGAATAAGCAGAAAGCGAAGCGTCGCCGAGCTCGTCGAGCGGCGTCGCTCGTCGCGAAACGCAAATTGAGCGGAGCAATCTTGGATGCGCACAGAATGATACTCGCGTCAGCGAATACTTAAAGATTTACTCGTACACGTCAGGCGTGCTGAGCGGAATGGGTGAAGTGAACGTGGCTCGCAACGGACCGTCCTTCGCAGCGTCGTGCATGCCGCCGAAGACAGTGTTCGTCTTTCTGTCTCGCGGCGTCTTGAACTCACCACCGTGGCCGCTATCCTCGTTGAAGAGCGGTACGGGCGCTTTACCGCGAGATGACGAAGACCGAATGCTGTACTTGCCCGGACGCATGCCCGGCGTGAGCGGAGACATGAAACCGTGGGATGGCGTTGGACGAAGCGGAGACATCTGTCCGGCGCGAAGAGGAGACAACGCAGTCGCGGGAAGTGAGCTCGTAGAGAAGAAGGGCGAGAGTTGAACGCCTTCGGAAAGTAGAAGAGTTCGCAGCGGTGACTGCTCCACAGACTTGCTCAAGTTCGAGTATTCACTCGATAAGTCGTCGGTATGCTCAAACGCTCGAAGCGGCGACCCCATCACCCCCGTCAACTTGAAATCCTCTATTATGAGGTCATCTTGCAACTCCTTGGCCGCCATCGTCGTTGCAGCGACGGTCTCTCGCGAGCGCGCTTTAGATTTGGAGACTTTCGACGCCTTCGCGGCTCCACCTCGTGGAAGCGCGGGGGAAGGACCGTTGTCGTTGTTCTTGCAACCTTCGCACTTGCAGTAATCTTGGCACTTGACGCCCGCCTGGAAGCACTCACAATACTTCTTCAAGCACGCGCTCTTTTTGCAATGGCAACCCTTGGTGTGACGCGCATCGTCGCCTGCATCAGCCATGATTTTGCTCTCGAACGCATACGGGTTGCGCTGCTCAATCTGCTGTCTCGTCTTCGTCACGATAGCCTCGTTCTCCGTCGTGTTTTGGCACTGCTGACAAGAGCAATCCTTGCAAAAGGCGCCGGCGGCGAAGCATTCGCAGTACAACTTGAGACATTTGCTCTTCTTGCAGTTGCACTTCTTACTCGCAACGAACTCTCGGCACGCACTGGCATTCTTCATGGCACTCGCGTTAGATGCCAGACTGGAGTTCTTCGCCGTCGCGACGCCGCGCTTCGCTACGACAGCCTTGGATGCCTCCACGCCGCCGCGCGGCGCGCGAGCGCTACGCGTGCCCACGCGAGGAGAATCCGCATCGAAGTTCTTCAGAGTCTTCGTGTAACCTTTCGTCCATTCGACGCTCGCGCCAGTCGTGCTCGAACGTTTAGACGCAGAATCCTCGTGACCGTCCCCTCGCGACGCCCCTCCTCGACGTGGATACGAGCCTTGCTCTTCGACGCCGATGACGGAATCATCAAACTCGTCGTACATGTTTTGCAAGACGTATCGATCATCTTGAAGTGCTTGGACGTCCAACTCACCAAATTCAACATCGAGTTGCCTTCGCGCGCGCCCACCACCGCCGTTTCCTCGTTGAATCGACGCCTCCGCGCTCAGCGCCAAGCGCGCGACGTCCGAAACGCCGCCGCCGTTTGTCGCCTTTCCATCGCCATCACTGCGTCGCCGAGCGTCATCCGATGCATTCGTCAGTCTCACGCGATTCATTTCGATCGTGTTCACCGCCAACTCGCGTCTGACCACCCTATTCGAGCGCCCTTCGCGACGTCGATTCCCCTCTCTTCTCTCGCGCGCTCGAGGCTCCCACCCGCCCGTCTCCCGGAGACGGCCACCGAAACGCGCGCAATCACCCCGCGGCCGCGCTCTCGCGCGTGGACGACTCGCGACGTACCTCATCGGTCTCGATGGAGAATTAAAGCACGGAACTTCCGGCGATCGCACGCCCACGGACGAGACGTAACGCGTCGTGCTCGCGTCGCTCAACTGCGCGCGCGACATCGCGATCGGGCTCAAACTGGATGCGCAAAAATTGAAGAATCCCGGCGACCCGAGCAACGCGGTGACCTGCGACGCGAACCGATCGACGCGTGATTTTCGTCAGTCCCCTCCGCATCGCGCGGTCCGTCGTCGCCCCTCCCTCGCGCGCGCGACGACGGTTTAAAATCATCACATCGATTTGCGCGGGAAAACTCGATTGCGCGTGTTCGCGCGCGAACACGCACGTCTTCGTCCGTCGTTTTCGCGCGTCGTTCGGGCGTTTTGCACCCATCGTCGCCCGCGACGTCGCGCGCGATTTCTTCGTCGTCGTCATCGCCGCGCGCGCTTCGTCGCGTCCGCCGCGTCGCGCGCGCGGTCGCGCCCATCGTGCGCCGCGCGGAGTGCGGCCGTCGTCCGGCCTTTGGCGTCCTCGCGTCCTCGAGCGCATCGTTAAATACGAGATTTGATGGCGTTTTCGGACGCACGGCGCGATGGATTCGCGCGCGATCGTCGTCGTCGGACGTTCGGACGTTTCGGCGTCGGCGCGAAGGGACGCGCGCGACGCCGACGACGACGACGACGGCGACGGCGACGACGACGACGACGACGACGACGACGGCGTCGACGCGTCGTCCCGACCGCGCGCGTCGGCGGGCGAGCGACGGACGACGACGACGACGACGGGACGGGCGGCGACGCGACAGCTCGGGAGAGGTTTGAATTCGAGCGGGACGCGCGAGACGCGAGGAGGGGTCGGACCGAGGCGCGCGACCGGCGAACGGGTTCGAACGGGCGAGGATCGAGGGAGAACGCGCGGTGGGATGGCTAGGGTTACCTATTTCTGCTCGCGGGGCGACGGGCGCGAACGACGCGGCGACCGGGCGCGGGGTCGGCGGCGGCGCCGGCGGAGAACGCGAACGGCGTCGCGCTCGGCGCTCCGACGGTGGGGGGCTTGGAGAAAGGATTCGCGGTCGACGATGACGGTGGCGCGGCGGTGAAGGTGAAACCACCGGTCGAGGACGGTGGGTTCGACGTCGTCGTCGATTTCGCGGGCTCGGCGGCGGCGGTCGCCGCGGTCGATTTGAACTCGGCCAACGCGGCGCCCAAGCCGCCACTGTCGTTCGATTTCGGTCTATCGCTCGCGACGGTCGTCGCGTAAGACGACGGTAAGCCGAGCGCGGGCGCCCGCGTGGCTTCTAAGCGCTCTCGCTCGGCTTTGTCCTCGGCCAGTTCATCGAACTCGACCCGAGCGCGAACGTCGACGATTCGTCTTCTCCCTCCCAAGCCGCGGCGGTTCGTCGGGCCTCGTCGCGCGGGCGCCGCCACGCGCGACGACATCTTGGGCAGCGCCTTGAATCCATCTAATCTACCGCCCTTCAAAACCTTTTCCGCGACCAGAACAGGCGTCGCGCGCGCTCGCGGAGCTTGAACGCTCGCGCGCTCCGAAGTTCGCCGACGGTGCGCCGCGGGCGTCTCCGCATCCTCTTCGTCCTCTATCCCCCGCTTGCGCTTCGCGCTCGGCCAAGGCGCTAGATCTTCGTCGCCTCGTCCCGATATTTCTCCGCGCACGACGGCGACGTCCACATCGTCGTCGTGTCGAGGTCGTTTACCGCCCGCGCCGTCGTCGTCGCCGCCGCCGTCGACGTCGCCGTTCGCGCCCTCACCGTTCGTCCCGCTCGATTCGCGCGCGCGTTTACCGCCGACGGCGTCTCTGACGAACCGCGACATCGCGCGCGACGCTTGGTTCCCGTTCGTCGCGCGCGCGACGCCATCGGACGACGCTCGAGCGAAGGACAAACGACGCGGAACGAGCGATTTCACGCTCGACGCCGGCGAACTGCCCGCGATTTCCCCGACCGGGCCGCTCAGGTACGCCCCCAGAACGCGTCGAACGGTGTCCATGGCGCGCGCGACGCCCGCGCGCGAGCGCCGAGCGCGGGATTCTGCGGCGCGTCTCTTCGCGCCGCGGCACGGTCGACGGCGACGGCGAACGAAGGCGATACAAACGGTGAACAATGCGTAACAAAGCGAGCGAGCGAACGAGCGGGCGAACGAATAACGCGCGACGCGACGCGACGCGCGCGCGAGATCGCGCGCTCACAGACCGTCGCCCTCGGCCCAACACTGGTTCAAGAATTCGACCATCTCGCGAAGCGGAATCGGCGCCTTGAACGCGCGATCGACGCAAACTCTGTCGACGCCGAGAAACGAGTCGTACGACGCGTTTCTCGGAATCTGACGCTTCGTCGCGCGATCGCGATCGACGTCGCCCTCCGCGCGCCGCCGCCGTCCCGGATTGGTCCACATCTCCCTCCGTTTCAACCACAACAACAACGCTCGATTCGTCGCGACGCCGTTGATTCGGTTGAACCGGTACGTCTTCGCGTCGATCCCAAAATCCGGTTCTCGCCCCGACCCCGACCCCGAATCATCGCTCGACCGCACCGTCGTCGCGCTTTCGCTCGCGCGTCGCCGATGGTTCCCGTTCGCGCCCCCATCCGCTCGCGCGTTCGCGTCGCCGTCGCGTCGCCGCCGCGCGCGCGTCGCCGTCGTCGTCCTCCGCCTCTGTTCGCCCGCGCCGCCGTCCTCCCGCGCGCTCGCGCCGCCGCCGAAGCACCCGCTCAGCAGCGTCGTCCATCCCGCCCCGTCGCGCGTCCCGTCGCGCGCGCGGCGCGTCGTCGCGTCGTTCGTCGTCGCGCGCCGTCGTCCGTCGTCGTCGTCGTCGTCGTCGTCGTCGCCGCCGTCGCGCGTCGTCGTCGTCGTCGTCGCGCGTCGCGCGTTCGAGGCGTCGGCGACGCCGTCGCGCGCGTCCCGCGTCGACCGCATCCGTGTGACGCCGCGCGCCGTTCGCGGGAGGCGTCGCGCCGTCGCCGTCGCGAATCGAATTGTCGAATCGTCGAATGGCGTCGCGTTGAATCGTCACACCGCGACGCTCCGCGCGCGCGATCTCGCGACCCGAACGCGAGCTCGAACTCGAACTCGACCGCTCGCGCCATGGTCCGCGCGT
Source organism: Ostreococcus lucimarinus CCE9901 (assembly GCF_000092065.1). Classification (NCBI taxonomy): domain Eukaryota; kingdom Viridiplantae; phylum Chlorophyta; class Mamiellophyceae; order Mamiellales; family Bathycoccaceae; genus Ostreococcus; species Ostreococcus sp. 'lucimarinus'. The sequence goes on from NC_009363.1 coordinate 630,494, forward strand.
CCACGCTCGCGCTGCACCTGAACCTGGTCGAAACGATCGCGGGCGCGGAATTGGTGGCGCTCGCCAATCCGCGGTCCGCGCTTTCGGCGATCCCGCGGTTGACGAACGGCGGAGGCCTCGGGGATGGGCTGGCGCGCGCGTGCGCGCAAAACGCGGTCGTCGCGTTCGTGGTCTCGCTGTACGGCTCGCTCTTGGTGGTGAGCGGCGCGTGCGCGGCGATGAAAATTCGCGACCGGACGCTGCGCGTGGGCGAACGACAATTCGCGGGGACGCACGCGGTCATCGCGGCGAACTGCGTGGCGTTTCGCGCGCGCGTGCCCGCGGTCTTTCCACTGGGGGCGTTGTTCCACGCCGTCGTCGCCGCGCTGTTCCATCTCGGCGACGGCTACAAGTTGCCGCTGAAGTTTCCGAGCGTGCTCGGACGCGCGAAGACGACGAGCGCGGCGGCGCGCAAGGCGGCGAAGAAGCCATCCAAGAAGTCTTCGTCGAACAAGGCGAAGCGAGCGCCGGCCAAGCGCGCGTCGTCGAGCAGAAAGAGCCGGCGTTGATCGAAAGTCGATCGCAAGTCGATCGATCGTCGACGCCCGTCGTCGCGACGACCGGCGGCGCGCGGCGACGGTCGCTCGCCCGGGCATCGACACATATTTAACAGGTTTCTGGGCTATATAATAACACATAAAAACTAATATACACCAATAACTCAATGCGCATACCCGAAGAACGGACCGAAAATCGCTCGCCCCGGACGCTCCTTGCGCGCGTCGTCGTCACACCCACGCGCTCGACATCGTCATGTCTGCCTTCACCACCTCCTTCACCGGCGTTCGCGTCGTCTCCAAGACCACGGTCGCGAAGAAGACCGTCTCCACCAAGGCGTGCGCGTCCATGGACTTCAAGAAGGTGCGTCGCGAATTCGCACGCGCGCCGAATTCGCGCCCTCGATCGCCGTTCGCGGGCGACGCGCGGATCGATCCGGCGTCGCGAACGCGCCGGTCGAGCGCGCGTCGTCGCGCGTCTGCGCGCGCGCGTCCGCGATCGAGAATCTTCGAATTTCGCCTCGCGCGCGCGACGGACGCGCGCGCGACGAACGCGATCGCGCGCGCGACCGACGACGCGTCGATCGCCGACTGACGATGACGCGACCTAATTTCCGACGCGCGCAGGCTGCGGTCGTCGCCGCGACGACGCTCGCGATGTCCTCCCCGGCGTTCGCGGCGACCATCAAGCTCGGCGGTGATAACGGCGAGCTCGGTTTCTACGTGCGTGACCCGACGCGACGCGACGCGACGCGACGCGACGCGCGCGCGACGCGACGGACCCCCCCGAGCGAACCTCTAGATACGGTTAGCGCTCGACGACCAATCCTGACTCGAGGGGACCCGGCGCGGGTGGATGACGAGGACGACGAACGAGCGCGAAGACTGACGGACGCGCGCGATTTCCCGATGAATAGCCGCCGTCCATCACGGTCAAGGCTGGTGAAACGATTGAATTCGTCAACAACAAGGCGTTCCCGCACAACGTCGTCTTCGACGAAGACAACGTGCCGGCGGGCGTCAACGTCGACGCCATCTCGCACGAAGACTACTTGAACGGCCCGGGCGAGAAGGTGACGAACAAGTTCGACACCCCGGGTACGTACGGCTACTACTGCGAACCGCACCAAGGTGCGGGCATGGCGGGTAAGATCATCGTCCAATAAATTGGCCAGCTATGATGGTTTGAAACGCGCGAACGACGCGGTTTCGGCGCGGTTTGGTTAAATGGCGCCGAGGGCGCGCGCTCGCGCGTCGTCGGTACTACGGCGCGCGTCGCTCTTTCGTTCGACCGCGCACACAAGAGTGTCTTTAATAAACGATGAATTAATTTCAAGTTCAATGTTTTCGCAAGCTCGCACGATGCGCGCGCTCGCGTGCCTAAATACATCTACATCAACTACGCCTCGACGCGAGCAAAATTTGTCGAACCGGCGTGCGGGTCGGCGTCGACAAACTTTAGCGTCAGCGTCTCCCCCAACACCGCGCCGCGATCGAGCTTCACCACAGTTTCGTAGCCAAGGTCGTCGAAGATGACCAAAACTAAATCGTCGCCGCGAATAAACTTGACCACCGTCGCCGTCCAACGCGCGTCCGCGGGCTGGGCGTCAAAGTACGCCGAAGCCCAATACTTTGACGTCTCGCGTTGAGAGCGAATCGCGCCACCAACGGTGGTACCGACGTCTTCGATGACGTTTTCCATCGATTGTTCGTCGAATGGAAGCGGTTCGCCTCGTAAGTACGCCTTGATTTGATGATGCGCCAAGACGTCGGCGTACCTGCGAATCGGCGACGTAAACTGCACGTACGCGCTCAAGCCGAGACCGGAGTGCGGACGGGGCGTAGCGCCACTCGTCGATGACGTCATGCACGAACGCATAGCCATATCCTGACATATCCCTTCGGGGATTCCATCCCACTCGTCGTCGGACATCAAGCGCGGCTCGCCCTGACCTCGGAAAGGAAGCGGGATATTTTCTCTCACGCCAAAGCGCGCGACGACGTCGCCGACGAGAACCATGAGCTCGGAGACGAGCATGCGCGCCGGCGTGTGACCATTGATTTTTGACATTGTTATAGCGACGTCGCCGTCGCCTCCGCGCGCGGTGGCTCCTCGCACGTTGACTGAATTCTCGGGAAGAATGATGGTCACCGAACCGTCTTCGGCGCGACGCTCGTCTCGCGCGCTCGCCACCTTGTACAACAATCGAAGTCCTTCATCGCACGTCGCGCTGTCGAGTTCGACGTCGACTTCATCGTACGTCCAACGTCGATCGAGCTTTACGAAACTCGGCATAATTTCAAAATCCATGATGTTACCCTCGCGATCGATGTCGGCGCGAACCGTCATCGCCTCGCTCGCGACGTCTGACCTCGAGCCCAAAGACATCGGACCCGCGGCGATTTCCAGAGGAAACATCGGGACGATCTCCGTGGGGTAATACAGCGTCGTCGCGCGCTGACGCGCGATGGCGTCCAGCGGCGACCCGAGAGGGATCCATCGCGTCGGATCGGCGATGTGCACCCACACTCGAATCTGTCCGTCGTCGCCCAGCGCCTCGGCGCTCACCGCGTCGTCCACCTCAACCGTTTCAGCGTCGTCGATGGCGTACGCTCTTAGGTAAGTTAAATCCACGCGCGACGCGGCGTCGGCGTCGACTGGTTCATTAGACAACACCTCCGCGCACGCTTTTGCGGTACCTTCGGGGAAATCAATCTGCACCCCATACTTGCGCACGGATAAATTTTCGTGTCGGCTCCACGTGCCGGTTGAAATCAACGTCTTCAACGCGCCCTCGGATGAGCGCGTGAACCCTAGTTTGCCGAGTAAATCGTCCGCCATCGCCTTCTCTCCGGCGGAATGGAATTTCTCGCCGAGCGCGTACGCTTCCAGCGCCTCTAATCGACGAACGCGCGCGTCGTTATCCTCGTCGCTCGGTCTCCATAGCGCGTCGCGATCGGGCTTTACTCCCGCGGGCGCCGCGGCGGCGGCTTTGATCTCATCCAAAAACGCTTCTTCCACCTTTGCTGCGCGAGATTCAGCTTCTGCTTTACGCTTAAGCGCGTCTATTTGATCCGCCGCGCGCGATTCGTACGTCCCTTTCGCCTTCAGTTTGAAATAAATACCCCCCATCGGCGAGCTCAACAGACGATGCGCGGCGAATTCCCTCGCGCCCGCGGGCGCGTTCGCGTCGTCTTCAAACATCAACTCGCTCACGTACGTCGCATCGCACACCTCCCCACTCTCTAACCCAAACTCATCGATCAGTTCCCACGCCCCTCGCAATAACGCATCCGCCTTCGCGCTCTCCGCCGCGTCTCGCGCGAAGCGTTCCATCGCTTCGCAGTCGCACTTCGCGCCAAAGTTAAAATCAATCGCCTTCGCGTTCACCTTGACGCTTTCGCGTCCCGGCATCTCTCGCACCACCACTCCCGTTTTCCCGTCTCGTCGCTCCACCGTCCCGATTCGCACCTCCCCGCGCCTCGAGTACGCCACGCCGTCGCCCGCCTCGACGTCGCCGCTCGCCGCGCGCGCCGCCGCGCGCGTCCCGCGTCCCCGCCCTCCCTCCGCGCGCGCCGACGCCCGCGTCGCGCGCGTCGTCGTCGCCGTTCGTCGTCGTCGCGCCGCCGTCGCGCGTCGTCGCCCGTCGCTCGCGTCCGCGCGCGCGCGCGACGCGCTCGCGGCGCCGAGCGCGCGGTCGACGCTCGCGCGCATCGCGAGCGCGCGTCGAGCGCCGATCTCGAGCGCGCGTCGCGACGCGCGGCGCATTCTGAGGCGTCGCGCGTCGTCGCGTCGTCACGTCGCGACGCGCCGATTCGTTCGGCTTCGCCATGCCGCGCGCGCCGCGACGCGACGCGCGCGGTGAGACGGCGTCCGCGCCGAGCGTCGACGACGGCGCGACGCGCGACGGCGCGCGAACGGCGTCGCGCGACGAGGCGAAGGAGGTCGAACCCGTCGCCGATCGCGCCGACGACGACGGACTGCCGGGACACGCGGTGCAGCGCGGCGCGAACGCGAAGGAGAGAGCGGATGAATATTACGGATACGCCGACGCCTTGGCGTTCGCGCAGAAGGAGCGCGAGCGAGAGAGGAGCCGACGAAGACGGGCGAATCAGTCGTCGGCGGCGCGGGAACGCGAACGCGCGCGGTCGCAGCGAAGACGAGACGCGCTGAGCGAAGAAGCGAGACGCGCGCTGGCGGAGAAAAAGGTGCGGAAACGAATGGTGGAGAGACAGGAAAGGAATCACAACACCGCGGCGGCGGTGCTGGCGTCGCGATTGGACGACGAACGCGCGGCGACGAACGCGAGAGCGGCAAACGCGGAGTGACGACGCGGCGAAGAAGCGTCGATCGGTGGTTGAATTCACCGCCGCGATCGATGTCGGACTACGTATATGAACTATTTTAAATTATGTGTAAGCGTGCAGTTTAGTTTAGTTTACGCGCGCGTCGACCCACCGCGCGAGCGACTTTGCCCGTTTACGGCGTCGTTTCGCGCGCGCGTCGCCACTCCACGGCGCGTCGACCGAGCGCCCGTCGCCGTGACGTCTCGCGCGCGCGACTACTTGTCCGTTCGTCATGCCCGGCGCCGCCGACGCGCGCGCGGCGGCGCAAAAGGGTGATAAGCAGCGCCAGAATGTTTTTGAACCGATGAGTGGGACGCGAATTTCAAATCGTCTCGTGTCCGGCGCCGTCGTGCGCGCGCGATTCGACGATCGCCGACACTGCGCGATCAAAGATTTAGAAAAGGAAATCGTCGGCAAGCACGGATTCGTGGGCGTGGTGACGGAGGCGAGGATAAAGGTGAATGGAAGAGGTTCAAAGTACGCGCTGTGGACGGTGAGCGAGCTGCGCGGCGGCGGCGCGAGCGCGACGGTGTCGGTGTTCGGAGACGCGTACGCGGCGCACGGTGAAGACGAAAAGAAGGCGATAGGATTCATATGGGGAGTGTTTGATACGAAATTCTACCAATCGCGAAGCGTGAGCGTGGAGGATGGAGGACAGTTGATGAAGATTGGCGCCGCCGCGGATTTCGGCGTGTGCAAGGCGACGAGGAAAGACGGGACGCCGTGCACGAAGGCTGTGAACGTGTCGGAGTGTAAGTTTTGTGAATTTCACGTCCCGAAAGCGATTCGTGAGGTGGCGAACGCGCAGCGACAGATGACGGGGAAGAGAAACGCGAATGGAGACTTCAAAGTCGGCTTGCAAAAGTACGGAGCGTCGATGCAACCGACGAGCGCTCGAGCGAGTCATTTACAGCGACCGGGCGAAGGCTTGATGAATGGCGGTCCCGCACCGAGCGCGAGAGCACAAGCGATCTTGAAGCAATCCAACGCACATCTCCCTCGCAACGCGTTCAAACCTAAGCGAACGGGAGAGGAATTCGCGGCGAGACTGCACGCCAAGGCGCCGACGACGATGGCGCTCGAAGAGGAAGATTTGGACTTTGAAGACGATAAAGAGGCGCTCGCGACGCTCGCGAGGCAACACGCGGCGTCTATTGCTCAGACGCGTCAGGACGCGTCGCGTGCGAAGCAACGCGAAGTGGCAGAGCGGTTGAGAGCGACTGGACTTACGCTAACAAAGCCAGACCCGAACGACACGTCGGCGAAGAAACCGACGACGACGGTGCGAGCGGAACCCAAACCGTTGCCCGAAACCCTGAAAGCGCATGGTTTACAGATGGCCACCGTGCAACAGTTAGAACGTAAGCTCAAGGCTGAGATTGCGCGTAGAGAGGCGCTGGAGAAGGAGAACGAAGAGTTGCGACGTCAACTCGCCGAAGCGCGCGGCGCGCCTGCCTCGAGTTTCGCTCCAGCGCGGCCGGCGATGCGAGACGTGTCGAACAACGGCACCAAGTCCACGAGCGCGCCGTCGACTACGGCTAGATTATTCGGTCACGTCGCCGCGCCCGCGTTGAAGTCTCGATACGCCGCCGAAGCCGAAGAAGAAGACGTGGATCAAATGATGAAGAACATGGACGCGTTGGAAGAACGCGACCAGCTCGCCGCACAACTCGCGCTGAAACGCGAGGTCAAAGTCAAGGTGTACCATTGCACGGTGTGCGAGAAAAAGACCCGATTTTTTGATGTTGCGACTTGTAGAGAGCATCGCGACAGCGTGAAGCACGTGGATTCCATCATGCGATACTTCCGCTGTAAGGGGTGCAACCGAACGAACACGTCGTTCGACTCGCTGACACCCAAGCACTGCGAGAAGAGTGGGTGTATGAGCGTGGCATTCGAGCGCGTCACCGTCGCGGACGTCACCACCGCGGCGAAACCACGCAAAGAAGATTTGGTCGCCGTGGAGGGCAACGTGGCGAATCGAGACGCCCTCGCGCCGCGCGGCGTCGAACATGGTTTTAGGTTGGACACCATACACAATAGCGCTTAGATCTAGTCTATAGTTTTCTAATACAAATACGCTGCTGAAGTAAGTATTCTTCTAATCGTTTCTAATCGTTTCACGCGCTCGTTCTGCTCGCGAGCTCGCGTTCAAGTGGCTTGACGTAGCGCTCGTCGATGTCCGGTTGCAACTCGGCCGCCTCGCGCAAAATTTCCAAAGCGCGTTCTGGATCACCATTTAGCTTCAAGGCGCTCGCCAACGCCACTTTAACGCTAGCATCGGTTGGATTCAAACGATTAGCTTCGTATAACGCCTCGCTGGCCATGCCAAGATCACCTAGACGCGCGCGCGCGACGCCGGCGCCCATAAGCGCGCGCGAACGCCGTAAAGGATCCGGTTCGGCCCGCGCCGAATATTCATACGTCAGCGCCGACTTTTTCCATTCTTTAAGCACGGCGTACGTTTGACCGAGCGCGAATAGTACCGTTGGATGTGATTTACCCAAATCTTCGCCTCGAAGCGCCGCCGCGACGTCGCCACCACCGCGAGCGGCGCGCAGCAACAAGTTCACCGCCTGCGCGTTGTTGTTCCCGGCGCGCTCCTTCGCCGCAGCCTTTACTAACTCTAAAACTTCCGGCGACATCGCCACGTCCTCGCCACCTAGACCTTGGCTCGCGGCAATTTCACGCGTCACCTTGGCGAGCGCATTTATCCCGAGCGCTTCTCGAGCGAACGTCGTGGACAGCGCTCGGTTTTGCGCCAGCGCCCACGCGCTCGACGTGAGCCAGTAACAGTGCACCGCCTGCGGTAGCTGCATCCCGATCACCAACATCGGCAGCGTCATCCACTCTAACACCAACTTGACAATCGTCATACCCCGAGATTGCGCCGCCGCGGACGCGAAATTCGCATTCACGTTCGCGAAGAGCGCCGCCGCCGTGAGCACGGGCAAAATACCTCCGTACGGCCCCATCGGCGCCGTCATCATCGCCACATCCACCGCGGGGACGGTCAAATCTTGAAACCACAGCGCGCCACCGGTGACGAGCCCATTGTTCGCCCCATCCGCCGCCAATCGACGCACAGCCATCACCGCGCACAGGAAGAATGGAATTTGCGCCAGCGGCCCCGCGACGAGCCACGCCGGGTGCGCGCCCGTCCCCGGAGCTTTCCCTCGCAACTCTCCGATCGCATCCAGAACATCTCGCACCCCCACGTGTTCGGAGTTTCCTCGTTTTCTAGATTTCGCCAGCGCGCTCGCCGCGCTCACCGTCGCGCTCGCCTTGATCGTTCGCGCGGATATAGGCGCCGTCGCCGCTCGAACCAACGCCGCGCTCGCCGCGAGCGCGACGAACCAAGGCGCGCCCGTCGCCGCGTGCAGGTGCGTCATGGAATCGCTCATGAGCGACACCGCGTCGAACGCCGCGCTCGTGGACGCGCTCGAGGCGAAGCCGCGGCGCGAGGGCGTCGCCACGACGCTCGACGGTCCGACGACGTCACGACGCGACGACGACGACGACGACGACGACGAGGCGCGCGCGCACGCGATCGCGGGGACGGCGGACGACGGGAAAGGCGAAGCGAGCGGCGCTTGGACGTCGCACAGACGACGCAAGGCGCGCATCGCGGCGCGGTTTCGATGAGCCATCGCGGGCGCGAGGTCGCGCGACGCGCCGCGAAGTGCGGCGAGGCGACGCCTTCACGCGCACGCGAAGCGACGTTTCGGGATGCATGCGGTGGTTTCTATCGTGAGAAATGAACTAAGTGTACTAAACATTTCTATCTTTCGGGGCGACGTAATCCAATTGTAATGCGTCGAAGATGTCTTTTTCGTCGCGAACGCGAACGCGCGAAGCCGCGGCTTCGGACCGGTCGCGGAACAAGCCTTTGTCTTGCAAGGCATAACCTTTGCGCTTAGCCCACAATCGCATGCTTCGATTAAACTTGTCGCTACCGGTGAAGTAGAGCAATGCCGTGGGAAATGCGTCGGTTTCGTAGACTTTGATGTCGATTCTGCGATGCACGGGCGGTGCCTGGTCATCCGCGCGTAGGGGCTGCTGAAGAGCGGCGACTCCCATGTACTGCACGTCGCCGACTTGCAAGTCATCCGTCAAGATTCCACTTCGTGGGCTTGGGCTACCCGCGCGCAAGTCGTTCAGTATGTGCATCAATAGGTCGTTGGCGAGAGAGACGTCGCGACACTCGACCAAAACGTCGACGTCGCCCGAATCTGCTTTGCCTCTGCGGAAAGAGCCAACGCAGTAGCATCGCACTTCATCCTTCATGAACGTATTCGCCGCCTCACGAACAGCGGTAGCGATGTGACTGACTTCTTCGCGTGGTATACGTTGCTTGAATTCTTCGTAATACTTCAGACCGATCCACTGCGTCGGCGTGAGAGTGTCACGCGGTACGCCCGGCGCACGCAAGTCTGCGAGGGATTTGTACCCTTTGTCGAAGAGCTTTCGAGCGGTGACAGGGCCGACGCCGTGGATCCCGGAGAGTTCTACGCACGATTTCACATCTGGCCTCTGACGTAAACTTTGCAGCGCCGTCAGCTTACCAGTGGTCAATATCTCTTGCACGTACTTGCGTATCTTGCCGTCCCGTTTTTTCAACATCGGAATCACGTCAACTTGATCGATTGATTGCACTTCGAAATTCAAAGAACGCAACGCACTCGCCGCGGCGGCGTATTGCTTTGCTTTGTACACTTCTCTCAGCGCGTCCTGGTTGATTTTCGCCATCTCAGAGAGTAAATCTGCAACCTTCGAGTTGCATTCCAAAGGCATCGCTTTCGCATTTTGCTCGCTCGGTTGACACGAAAAGAATTTCCGGCTCGCCTCAAGTTTTTCGTGGTCGACTAAATCGCTCGTCCAAACGACACCGAAGCCTTCAGAACGGCGCACCGCAACAGCACTGGCGTGCTCTTTGCGTTCACGAGCCGCGAGTGCTTTTCGCTCGGCTTCGCTCGACGTCTCCGTGTCTTGAGAATGCGGCCGATCTGGAAGCGCCCGAATGAGCACTCGCGGCGCGAATTCGGGCGCATCCACGGGAAGCGCACGATTTTGCTTGTAGCTCTCCGTGATCCATTCCGGCGTGATCGTGATCACGTCCTCTAGAGCGATCAATTCCAACGCTTTCGTCAACGGCGCGTTTCGTTCGCTCGCCACGACATGCGTGACGCCGCCGTCGGCGGCGCTCGTCGCGACGGATCCACCCATACGCTCGAGTGTTCGCCCCAGCGCATCGGCGCGTTTGCTCGGTATGTTTATGAAGCACGCGTGAACGCCCTTCATGAGCGATGATACGTCGACGACGAGAGCTTCTGAGTCGTCGGCGTCGTCCGAGCGATCGCCGCCGACGTTCGCCGCCGCCGCGCATCTCGCGAGCGCTCGATACGGGTCGTCCACGGCGACGTCGCCGCAACCGATGGCGTCGGCAAACATTGCCGCGTTTCGCGCGCAATCTGAAGTGTTCATGGAACGGCTCTCGTTCGTCGCGCCTTCCGAACTCTCCGCGCGGCGCGCCGCCCTCTCGCCTCGCGCGCTCGTCGTCGCCTCCACTCGCTCTAAGTCTCTCACCCGAAGCGATTTCGGCAACTCCAACGTTTCCGTCGCCTCTGTGCCCTCGTCACCGACGCTCGCGCGACGGCGCCGTCGCCGTCCCGCCGTGGCGGCGTCCTCGCTCAACAGCGCGCGCACCAAGCGCTCGGCGTCGTCGCCCAAACCATCCTTCGCGACCGCAGAGACGCGCCGTTTACCGCCCATGATCGCCCCACTCGCTCGTTCACGGCGTTCGATACGACGCGTCGTCGTCGTCGTCGTCGTCGTCGTCTATATCTTCCAACGCCTCGTCCGCGTCCTCGTCGTACGACGACGTCGTCGCCTCCGACCGCAACTCCGCCTCCAATCGCTCCGCCCTCGCGCTCGGCGTCTCTATCGGTCCTCTCCCCGTCCCGTCCAACGACGCTCGTTCGTCGTCGTCGCCGTCGCTTCCGTTCCCTCCCCGCGTTCCGAACGTCCCTCGCGCGTCGTCCTCGTCGTCGCCGCGCTCGTCGTCCTCGTCGCCTCGCGCGTTCGTCCCTCGCCGTCGCGTCGCGCCGTGCCTGAACGACGCGCTCCGTATCGCGATTCGCGCGCCGCCGCCCTCGTCCCGCCCTCGCGCCCCTCCCACGGCGTCCAATCGCGCGCGCTCGAGCCGTTCGAACCGTTCGACGTGCGCGCGCGACGCGTCGTCGTGCGTCGCGCTCGCGCTCGCCGATCGCGCGAACGCGGTGCGCGCGCCGCACGCGTACCGTCCACCGTTCGGCGGCGCGACGCGCATCGACGCCTGCGCGAGCGACGCGCGATGCCGTCGTCGCGCGCCGAACGCGGGCGACCGCAGAGCGACGCGCGTCGACGCATCGCGCGGGCGTCGACGCATCGCGCGGGCGTCGACGCATCGCGCGGGCGTCGACGCATCGCGCGCGTCGCGTCGGTCGCGCGCGTCGCGTCGGTCGCCATCCATCCATCCAACCATCCGACCGGGACATCGATCCATCCATCCATCCATCCGTCCGGGACATCGATCCATCCATCCATCCGACCGGGACGTCCGCGCGTCCGTGCGTCCTCCGACGAACGGGCAACATGACGACGGGCGCGAACGCGCGCGCGCGATCGGGATCGAACGCGACGACGACGGCGAGACAGACGACGACGAAACAGAGCGCGGCGCGGACGACGACGCGGGACGGCGGGACGAGCGAAGGCGCGAAGGACGACGGGGAGACGACGGCGAGACGAGTGAAAAAGAAACCGGGAGAACGACGGATGACGCACGCGCCGAGCGTGATGTGGTTCGCGACGCTGGCGTGCGGCGGCGCGCGCGTGTGGTCGAGCGGCGCGGTGGGGGAGAGGGCGCTCAAGGCGAGCGCGACGGCGCGATTCGGTTGGATGGACGACGTGTTTTCGAGCGCGATGGGACCGGCGTTACCGCTGACGTGCGCGCTCGCGAGGTGGTTCGCGGCGTCGTGCGTCACGGAATACGATCGAGGTAGAGAGGGGTTGGTGCCGCTGGGGACGTGCGCGCACATACGCGCGGACGTGGAGGCGTACCTGTACGTCGCGGCGACGCGGCTTTTGGCGTACGCGACGCTTCGGCGCGCGTGGCCGTCGGCGTTTATGAGCGATCACGTCTTCTTGGCCGCGAGCGTGTTCACCGCCGTGCACGGGGAAGTGTTGAGCTGCGCGGTGGACTTTCTCATCCTCGTCGAGCGACGGGAAAAGCCGTTAAGGCGAACCGCCATCATGTGCGTCGCCCTGTACGGCGTCGCCGTCATGGCGGCGACGTGCGTCGAAGTCTTCGTCACGGCGAGATTTTATCATCGCGGTCTCGAGACCGCGGTGGCCGCCGTCTTGGGTTGGTTCGTCTTACAGCGTCCACTCGTGCTCGCCGTCGTCAGGCCGCGCGCGAGAGAATTAGCCGCCGCGTTAGCCTTGTAAGCGTCGCGTCGTTCGTCCGCCGGCGCGTTCGAGTCAGTCAAAGCCACCGCTCGTCGCGCGCGCTGCGTCACTCAACGACGTCCGGTCCCGCGTCGCGCCGCGACGCGCGAGGCTCAAAGTCTGCGACATCGGACATGGCGTACGCGACCCAACACTACGCCCCGGGCGTCGCGCACGCGCGTCCCGGCGTCGCGCACGCGGTGCCCGGGCAGTACGGGGTGTACGCGCCCGGCGCGCAATACGCGAACGTGGGCCACGCGCAGTGCGTGGACGGGGCGTACTTGACCGAGAACTACGTCGGACCGATCACCATCGTGTTGGGGTGCTTTCTGCTCGGGCCGTTGCTCTGCCCGCTGGCGCTTCTGTGTCCGGTGCGTCTTCGCGACACCTGGCGAGACTGACGAAGGCGACGCGGAATCGCGCGCGCGCTCGGCTCGTTCGCGCGCGAGGCGCGAGCGACGAACAAACGCGCGGAGACTGACGAACAACGGCAACGCCTTACGCTTTACCGAACCGCAGTGCGATACGCGAACGAGATTCGTGCCCGCGACGCCGTACGACGTCGCGACGCAACAGCAGCCGCAGCAGTGCGGACAGGCGCAGCCGTACGGACAAGCGACGCACGTGGTCATGATGCCGCCGCAGAACGTCGTCATCGCGGAGGGTAGACCGGCGACGCCGACGAAATCGTATTATCCGAGCGTGTAGCGCGGAGGAGCCGCGAAAAGGACGTGAACGATAGCTTAGCTCGTAATGTCAGAATACTCGCGCCGAACGCGAACAAACCACGCCGACGTCACATCGTCGCGCGCGATAGCGACTCGTGCGCGGGACGAAGGGCGCGATGTCAGAACAATCATCCAACTACGTCGTCGTGCAAAACGGCATCGACGCGCCTCGCGCGGCGATGGAACCGGCGAGCGATGACTTTGGTAAGGAAGGTGTTGCCGACGAAAATGGCGCGCAAACGCTCGACGACGACGATTTTGAGGCGCGAAAGCGCGCGATGCGACGCGATCCTCGATGGGCGTCGAACGCGGCGGCGGAGTACGACGCCAACGTGGGTGCGAAAGGGCGAGAGGTGAATAAGTTGCTCGTCGAGCTAAAGGAGAGTCAAGACAAAATGGCGCAGAAGATAAGAGACGCGGAGGAGGCGACAGCGTGGGTGGACACCATCGAAGGGGCGAAGGCGACGATGGATAAATTACCAGAGTATACTTTAAAGGCGCGAGAGGCGAGTCGGAGGATGCAGGAGCTGAGACAACGATTGGAGAAGGTGGAGGCGCGCGTGAGCAAATTTTCGTAAATCCGAGGACGACGACGGCGACGTGTTTTGCCCTCGGCAGACCACGACGTCGTCGCGATGGTACGGAACGGTGTCGCGATACCATTGCGATGGGTCGTCGTCGTTGCGCTCTCGAGCGCTAGACGTGCGCGAGCGCAGGCGTCGGACACGTTCGTCGCCGAGTGCGCGGCGGAACGACTTGAGGCGCTCGTGTCCGCGTGCGACGCGAACTCTGAAGCTACGTTCGATCGAAACGAGTGCTGCGTGAGACTGCGAGAATTGGACTCGCGCGATTGTTTTTGCAACGTCAATCTCGGCGCGGTCGATTTCGAACTTCGCCGAAGGGCGCTGCCGGAGGTGCTTCGCGCGGAGCGCTTGTGCGACGCGAGACTCAAGTTTGGCAACGAGTGCGCGCCGTTGCCGCGGTTTCCACCGTTGAACGTGCAGCCACCACCACAGGCACCATCACAGGCACCACAACAACCACCACGGGCACCATCAACGCCGCCGCCACCGCCCGCGATCGTCTCGCCCGCGATTATCTCTCCGATTCAAGCCACGTGCTCGGTCGACGGCTTGGTGACTTTGATTCAAGCGGGATGCGCGTCCATCGTAGATTCAACGGATTCTGTACTCAGACAACGCGTTACCTCTGAGTGTTGTAGAGCTCTCGTTAAACTCAACGACGAGCGGTGCTTTTGCTCGGAAGGAGACATGATTCAAGAACTCCTTCGAGAGTTCCCCGCAAACTTTGGCGGCATGTTCAAGGCTGCGCCGAACGTGTGCGGGTCGACGATCGTCGGTGGTTGGCAATGTCTCCCGTTCGTCGATAGGACACCACCACCGTCGCCGCCGCCACCGGCGTCACCACCACCGTCGCGAGCGATTCAACGCGCACCGTTGCCCCCGTTCATAGGTCGCACGTTTGGGTTGGAGCGAGACGTCGTGGAAACGATCACGCGAGACGTGCAAACTCGCGTGTGCGGTATTTCGGCGTATGCCAACATTCTAGACGCTGGGTGCGCTCGCTTGCCATTTCTCGATGTTTCAACCAATCGCGCGAAACGGTGTTGCGAGCTCATCGCGCTGATGAACGCGGCTCTTTGTTTCTGCGAATCGGCGCTCGCCCCGCTCATCGCGAGCACGAGCGCCGTCGTCGAGCCCATGTTCGCCGCCACGACATCGAAGTGTCGTCCTGGTTTTCAAACTTTTGCGCGTGGACTCACGGAAGATTCATGTCTCGCCGTCGACGCCCCGCTTCCGGCGTCGCCGCCGCCGCCGGCCGCGCCGCCGGCCGCGCCGCCGCGAAATCCCGACGGTTCCGTCGTCTTCGGCGTGTGGTGGCCTTTCGCTCCGCGATCGCGTCAAAGTGATTCGCCTCCATTGTGGCCCGAGCGTCCTCGCGTTCCCCCGGTGCTCATCGGTTAGCGTTCGTTCGCTCGCTTGTATTGTAACTGTCACGCAGTGTCAACGACCTTTGCGCGCCACACGCGCGCGACCGCGACCGCGAGGCGCGGCGCGCACCGGACTCGCGCGCGCGATGACGACACGCGCATCGGTGTCGACGTCGTCGTCGACGCTCCGTCGTCTCCCGCGCGCGGTGCGATGGAACGCGCGCCGGACCGCGAGGATTGGGACGCGCGCGGCGTCGACGCGAAAACCGCCCAACGCGATGACGTCCACGAAGCGCGCGGTGTCCATGCCCGAGATCCGCGAGCGACGCGCGTTGATACCGTACTTTAACGACGCGCGAGAGCGACCGGTGTACGTCGGGGACGCGGCGCGCGCGAAAATCGCTGCGAGGAAAGTGGAAGATTTTTTGGCGCTTCCGCGCGAGGAGACGAGCGACGCGCTGCGAGCGCTCCGGGCGATCGTCGAGGACGGATGGGCGACGCACGAGCGCGAGGGATGCGGACACGCGCGACAGTGGCCAGAGATTTTCGTCGCCGCGAGCGCGTTGATACGCGAACAATTTCCGCAGTTTGGCGTCGCGTCCGAAATTTTACCGGGCACGGGGTGGGGGACGGAGAGCGAGGCGATCGATTGGGTGATTCGGCGACCTGAGAAGCACATCATCGCGTCGAAGATACATTTCGCCACGCGTTTACATCGTGATCCGGATTCATGGACGAATCCAGCGACGACGCAACGGCCGCGCGACGGGTGGCCCGAGTTGTCGATGCCAGACCGCAGTCGCTACCAGTACCGCTTCATCAACGTGCACCTCACGACGAGCGCGCTCGATCCTACCGGCAACGCGTGGCAAAGCCCGTTGGTAGTAATGCTTCCACGCGATGGCGGCGCGCGAGAGTGGGCTTTCGTGAAACGAAAGCTCGAGATGACGAGCGAAGGTGCCAAAGACGAAAACAACTTTGACGACAAGCTCAACATTTTCGATCCCAAAACGTGGATCATCCGCGGCAACCGCCTGACGCGAGGCGCGTACACGAAAGAATCGAAAGTCAAAGACGACACCGATACGCGTGGTGCCGATGGAATGACGGACGCTGAACGTGACTTCGAGTTCCCCGAAGTCGTTTCGCAAGACGACCAAGAATTCGTGTCAAACGGCGCGATTATGTTTGACTCGTTTGATTGTTGGCACGGCGCGGCGAAGTGGCAAGAGGACAAAGCTTTTAAAAAGACGCTCACGGATGTCGACCCCAAGGGTCGACAGCCGTTTCATTCAGCGCGATGTTCGATCGAAATGCGATTTCGCGTGCGCATAGACATGAACGCCGCCGGCGCTGAGAAACTCCAGTGGGGTCCTTTCACTTCGGCGGTGCGAGACGGAAAATTCCTCGACGAACCGCTTCGAGATTCCGAGGCGCGATACGATCTCGCTCGAGGGCGTATCGTTCGTGCGACGCGTTAGAGATGGTGTACTTTTCGTATTAATAATAAATTACAGCTTGCGTTCGATGGAGATGGTGAACACCAACGCGTCGCCCGGTTTAATAAATCGTCCAGAGCCTCGCGCGCCGTACGCCAGCTCCGAAGGACAGAACAGCTGCCACTCGTCGCCCTCTCGCATCAATCGCATCGCCTCCGTCCACGCCTTGATGACTTGCTTCGGCGCGAACGTGATCGGTTTCCCGCGCTTGTACGACGAATCGAACTCCGTGCCGTCGATCAACGTCCCCGCGTAGTGGCACTCGCACGGCGTGTCCATCTTGATGTTCCCCGGCCCCGTTCCATTTTTTATCGCGCGATACTGCAGCCCGCTGGCCAGGGTCACCACGCCCTCCTCCCGCGAATTCGCCTCCAGCCACGCCCGATCGCGCGCGTTCGTCATCTCTCGCCCCTCCGGCCATCGCGCGAGCTTCAGCGACGCCGTCTCCGGTCCCTCCGCGAGGCGCGCGACGACTTCGTCGAGCGACATCCCTCGCGCGTCGACGCCGTTCACCTCTCGCACGACGTCACCCCGTCGCGCGTCGAGCGCTTCGACGGCGACGTTTCCATCGGCGCTGACGTCCGCGATCCACGCCCCTCGATCGCGCGCGCCCTGCTCGAGCGTCAGCCCCAGCGGTTTTCGCGCCTCGATCGCGACGACGCGCGGGACGTCGTCGGACGCGGACGACGCGGACGCGCGGGACGCGCGCGCGCGGAGACGCGCGCGTGGAGACGCGCTTTGAGACGCGCGAACGCGCGCGCCGACGCGCGTCGTCGTGAACGTCGTCGTCGCCATCGCGCGACGCGACGTGCGGGACGTTCGATCGATCGATCGTTCGCGACAGAGCGCGGCGCGAACGGCGCGACGGCCGACGGCGACGATGGCGCGCGCGGACGACGATGACGATTACGATGACGACGTCGATGACGACGATCGAGGACGCGGCGCGACGTACGCGGACGCGGGGGCGCGAGACGACGACGACGACGACGATTACGACGGCGCGTCCGAAGACGCGATGGACGCGAGCGACGACGGCGACGCGTACGAAGACGAGAGCGAGAGCGAGAGCGAGGACGATGATTACGACGAAGACGTCGGGAAGACGAAGAAGCGCGGGAAAACGGGACGGACGACGCGGGCGAGCGGGGGGGCGGTGGTGGTGGTGCCGACGACGACGGGACGCGGCGAGCGAGGCGTGAAGGTGGCGTCGGTGAACGCGGACGACGCCCTGAGGGCGCAGTTGAGTGGGAAACAGGATCCCATGGCGTTCGTCATCTCGAGCTCGGTGCCGGAAACGGGAGAGGTGTTGAAGTTTACGTCGTTGTTGCACAACGCGCGAGACGGACGAACGTACGCGGCGGCGTTCGGGGACGCCAGACGAGGCGCGGGAGAGGACGACGCGTCCAAGGCGACGAATCGAAGATTAGACATGGAACAACGAGAAGACGACGGGGGGGGGAGCGAGAACGACGAAGATTACGATGAAGACGCCGAGGACGGGGACGAAGACGACGCCGCGTGGTTCGCCAAGGTTGACGAAAATTTTCCGCTCGAGCGGTACGCGACTTTAAATCCCACGCTGAGCGACGACGAGGACGACGATGAGTACTACGCCGATAACGAGGCCGCGCGGCCGGCGTTAGACGTCGGCGAAGCCGAGGCTCGCATGAAACCGCGTAGAGGCGAGAGCGGGTTGGAAAACGAAGAGTGGGAGCGCGGAGTGGTCTGGGGCGCAGATTCCGACGAAGACGAAGAGATTCGTCTCGCCGCGGTCGGTATCGACACCGTGGGCGCGTTCAAAAAGCCGCGACGCGGCGAAGAGACGGACTTGTCATCGCAAGTGACGGTTCCGTCGTTACCCCCGGCCACCGCGCTCGCGTCGGCGACGTCGAGATCTTGGGGAGAGCTCGACGGGGAGAGCCCGAGCGGCGGCGCGAGCTCGTTCGATAGCGCCGTCTCGGATTACATGCGACATCTCAGCTTGTACGGCGTCGTAGACGAGAAGCAGCAGAGCGGTGATGTGGACATGACGGACGCCAACGCCGCGCGTGGGGCGGGTGAAATGCTGCGCATGCGAAATCACGACTTCGCGAACGGGCGTTGGTTGGGCGACGTCGAGTGGGAGGGTAAACCGCGTCAAGTCATCGATCCACATCGCAAGTACATCTTGCCAAAGGTGCAAGTGAACCCGAACGATCCGAGATTGGTGTTGCAGTACAAGGGTGATTTAGAAGCGACGGTGTGGAAATGGGCCAACGCCGTCATGGCGCCGAGCTGGGATCTCGATCCCGTCAACGACATCGACGAGGCGTTGAATATCAGCATGGATGACAAGTACAAGGAGGAAAACGAGCAAACTGTAGACACTGGCGAGCGTCCCCCGAGACAAGGACGAATTGACGGCATTCAACACGCCGAATTCCTTCTCACGTCGGTGCCCCAACTCGTTCGCGATCCCCTCAACGATTATCCCGCGCCCAGGCCAATGCTGCGACCGCCGACGGTGCTCCCGAAACACGCCACGGCGTCGATGAAAATTAAAATCGCGGGGTCGGAGTTGCAAACGTTTAAGGTTTGCATCAAATCGCTCAATATTCACAGTGCGGTGATAAACTTGAAAGTTCGCGGTACCGACACCATCGGAAGCGTCATCCCTCGCATTCGCAAGCGCTGGACCGACTTAGACGGTCCTATTCACTTGTACTACCCGGGAAGTCCGAAGCCGAACGAAAAGTTGAACGAAGAAATGACGCTCGTCGATGCGGGCTTGCAAGCGCAAGTCGGCTTGCCGATCATCTATCTCGTGGCTCCGAAGGTTACGTTCATCAGCGAAGAGGCGGCGTTGGCGCCCCTCGCTTCCGACGCCGTTCTCGCGCCCCCGGGCGCGTACAAAAAACCCTCGGATTTGTCGGCGCGAAGTGGTACGCTGATGATGGTGCAGTACACAGAAGCGCGCCCGCCGCTCATCGCTAAGCCTGGTATGGGAGCAAAGAAGGTTGTGTACTATCGCAGAAAGACGCTCGGCGATCAAGGCGCGCGTCCATACGCCAACGCGACGACGACTGTCATTGATCTCAAGCCGAACGCGCCGTCACCCTTCCTCGCCGAACTTCCTCCTGGGCGAGGCATAACGGCCCTTGAAACGAGCATGTTCAGAGCACCGTTGTTTCAGCAAGCAAAGTCTGATGACTACGTTGATTTTCTTCTCATCAGAGCTCCGAACGGCAAGTTGACGCTTCGCGAAGCGCCGTCGCTTCACCTGGCTGGACAACAAGAGCCACACGTAGAGATTCCGGCGCCGGGGAGTGACATGCTCAAAGACTTTGAAGAGCGTCTCGTCAACGCCACCGTACTCCGCTACTTCTTGAACCTGCAAGCGAAAGGGCTCATCGAACCCGGCACGATGCCGACGGTGAAATCGACCGACGTCGCGGCGACGCTCTCGCACGCGCTTTCCGTTCGAGATGTTCGCAAAAATATTCGCCGAAAGATTTGCGCGGTGCGCCGCGGCGCCGAGGCAAATGAGGATGAGTATGTTCTCAATCCTTCGTACCGATTCGAGCACGAAAAAGAGGTGCAACGGATGGCGACGCCAGAAGAAGTGTGCGCGTACGAGTCGTATCGTCACGCGGTTGCTGTACTCTGCAAGGACCGCGATCGCGACGAACAGGAGCGAATTTTACGATTGTCGTCTCTTTCGCTTCAACAGTTGAAGAATGCGGTGACCATCTTGATCCGACACAGCGAGGGCAAGCGCAAGCGTCAACTGGAGAACTTGGAGTTGTGGCTGCAAATTCAGCCGTGGGCGCAAACGCACGAATTCCTTCAGGCTTCGCTGGGCACGAAGGGAATTTTACATCTCGAGACGTCGAGGAGAATCCAGCGACTCACTGGAAAGTTCTACAACTATATTCGACGTATGACTGTACCAGATCCTCCGGAAGATCGTCGACCTCGCCGCGAGCCCGGAACCGTGACGGGGACGAATGCCGATCTCCGTAAGCTTACGATGCCTCAGGCGCAACGCATCCTTGAAAACTTTGGGGTAGAGAAGGAAGTGATTCTCAGGCTTGAACGATGGAAGAGAATCGGTTTGATTCGTGAATTGTCTGGTGCTGCGACCGCGGATGGCACGAACTCTCACGCGGGCATGGCGCGTTTCGCCCGTCGCTTGCGAGTGAGCGAAGCGGACCAACTCAAAGAGATTCGCGAACATTCTGATTTGCTCTTCAAAAGACAGATGAAGCAATATTCTCAGCGACACACGCGTCACGAAGATTCTTCGAGCGGTGGCGAGACGGATGAAGACGATTCGTCGAGCGACAGTGAAAGTGAAAGCGATTCTTTGGCAGATGAGTTGGAAAAGCAACTCGAAGAAAAGGCTGCCAAGGATGCGCCGAACGAAGAAGACGAACGCGCCGAGCTCGAGGCGCTTCGTAACGCCCTTAAGGACGGTAGTTCCATCGAGCCATCCGTTGACCCGATGAAGGCTTTGGCGCAAGGCATTTTGGTGCCCGGAAAGAAGCTGAAATTGAAGCGAGTTTCGACCCACATCTTCCCAGACGGTCGATCCGCCAAGGTGGAGGACGACATCACCGAGTACGCGGGAGAGGCTTGGCTTCAAGCGCGCGCGCAAGGTGTCGAAGCCGCAGACGCTGCGACGACTGCTGCACTCATCGCATGCGGCATGGATAAGCCGCCAGAGCCGCCGAAGGAAGCCTTGGAGAGGAAGGAGCTCGACGACGAAGAAACTGGTCTTACTCCGGAAGCAAGAGCGCGTTACGAAATGCTTCGTCAGCGGAAACGTGCCAAGGAGCGCGTGCGACGAGCCGGCGAGAAGATCAAGCGTTTGCAGTCCATGGGCGTCACCGATGAAGGCGCGGACTTGGCGAACGCGCAAAAGTCGCCCGGAATCACGCCAAGCGAGAGGCCCGCACCCGTGGTTCCAGGTCCCGGTGGACTGAAAATTAAGCTTGGCGTCAGCAAGAAGACGATGGATAAAGTGTTCAGCTCTGGCGCGACGCCGCAGAAGAAATCCACGCTCGGTCGCAAGTTGCCTTGGGATAAAGTACTCATAAAAGTCACCGAAAGCGCAATGAAACATGGAACATACGGCCAAGTGTTTACGCCGGCGGTGACGTTGTCAGACTACGCAAAGTTTGTTGAGCAACCCATGGATCTGGGCGCCATCATGGCACGCCTTCGCGAGGGCTTGTACAATGATCCCAGCGACTGGGCATCGGACGTCAAGTTGATCGCAGTCAACGCGCAGGCGTACCACGGGAGCGAAGAACCGGTTGAGCTTCGTCTGGATTGGGTTCCTGGGATGGCGGCGGACATGGTCAACTACATAGCCGATCAAGCGAAACGTCACGAAGCGGACATCAAGGCTTCGTTTTCGGATTTCTCCGCCGACTCTCTGCGCGTTGCGCGTCAGGGAGCCACGGCCGGTGGTGATAGCGCTCCAGCCGAAGTCAAAACCGAAGTTCCAACAGAGCCCGCGGCGCCGCCGAAGCCGCTTCCAAAGCTCAAGTTTTCGTTTGGAAAGAAATCGTAGAAATAACTCGGTCGCACGGCACACGCATGCATAGATTACGCGTTGTGACGACGAAACACAAACGATTAGAATAGATGATTCGGCGTTTCCCCCATTATTACAAAACGTTAAAACGCACCCGAGCTCGATGCGATGGCAAGTCTACACGCCAGGAGGCCACGAAAGTTGTTGCCCTCCGATGACGTGGACGTGCAAGTGATACACGCTTTGACATCCCTCCACGCCATCGTTTATCACGCACCGGTATCCCGCATCGAGGTTTTCTTGCTTCGCCACCACGCTCGCGGTGTACATCAAGTGCCCTAAGAGCGTCTTGTGTTCCTCCGTAGCCTTGCTCAGGCGCGTCAACCCGGCGCGAATCTTCGGAATGACCAAAAAGTGCGTCTTCGCCTGCGGGTTCACGTCTCGAAACGCCATCGCCAGCGCGTCTTCGTACAATATCGTCGCCGGGATCTCTTTCGCGACAATCTTATCGAAGATCGTGCGCTCATCCGCGTCGTCCAGGCCGCGTAAATGCGCCTCTTGCGCCGCGAGCACTTCGTCGTGCGGCGTCGCCATCGTCGTCCCGAGCGTTCGTTTCCAGCGTCGTTCGCGCGCGCGTCGCGCGAGGGTGCGGCGTAAATGCGAACACGCGCGCGCGCTCGTTCGTTCCGTGCACGCACGCGCGGCGCGCACCAACATCAACCGACCACCGCGGAGTGACGGGTCGGACCGTCGCGCCGCGTCGAGTCCGCGGGTCGTTGGCGCGCGCGGCGACGGCGACAGAGCCGGACGCTCGGACACTCGGACACGCGTCGTCGGTGCGCGCGACGCGACGCGACGCGACGCGAACGACGCGACGCGCGCGCTCTCCGCTCGCGCGCGCTCTCCGCTCGGGTGTCAATAATCCTAACGACGGCGACGCCTCAAAGCCACGTCCGCCGTCGTCTTGTAGCGCACCGACATTGAATGCGAGATTAGGCCCTCGCGCCGCGTCGCGCGAAACGACGCGTCGCACGCGAACGACGATGACTCGGGCACGCCCGCGTCGTCGTCGATCATGGACGCGTCATCGCCGACGCGGGACACGCGATGTGAATGGAAAAGGACTCGCGCGGGGTTCCAGCGGCGGCGGGACGCGCGACGCGCGGGACGCGTTCGGGTCCGCGATCGCACTGACGCGATTCCGACGTCGAAACCGCGCGAACGGTGACTGACGATGCGTGCATTTTGCTTTTTGTGCGCCCTCGCAGACGGTCGGCGCGTCGTCATGGCGAGCGAGAGCAGCGAGAGCGAGGACGACGGGTTGCGACGACGGGCGCTCGCGGTGGACGGCGAACCGGACTATTCCACCGGGCCGCCCATGGATGGTTTTGAGTATCTCAGGCGGGTGGCGTTCGAGGCGAGACAAACACCGGACATCATGCGGGCGGAAAATATGGATTTGACCGCTCTGGAGGAAGAGACGGCGACGAGCGGCGGCGTAACGGCGGACGAGGAGACCGAGTTCGCGCCGCCGGCGTGGGCGAAACCCGATCGCGCGTGGGTGAGAAGGACGGTGGGTGATTTTAGTGATTTGAGGGTACGATTATCACGGATATTAGCGCGCTTTCCGACAAGCGTGAGACGCGGATCCTATCCATCGAACGCCGATAAACGCGACTGGGAAAGATTTTGCGTTGACGTTCGCGAGCCTCCACTCGGGGCCCTCGTCGCCATGGACGCCGTGACGTGTGCGTATTTACTACGACATATCTCACGCGGATTGTTCAGATACGACTACGACAGCGACGGCGTGGATGTCGACGACGTCATCAGACGTTTGCGGTGGTTTCACGCCCTCGTCGCGCGCGTCGATCTTCCGCTAGATGCCGACACCGAAGCGTCGATACGATCGGCGATGAAAGGTGTGGCTCGAGGTAGGCTGTCGACTTCATCTGAGGACGACGAGCTGCTGCCGCACTTGAATTTAGCCATCGCAATAGGGGGAGGGTATTTCAAACAGTGGCGCGGTGAGTAACGCCGTGCTTCCAAAAATAGATCACGGCGGCGGCAAATTCGTCACACACGGGCTGTCGGTGGCGATATGGAGATTCACGCTACGTCTCCTGATTTACCGTCGATTATTGACGCCGTTCAGCGTGGATCCATCGACGACGTAGACGACGCACTGCGGCGCGAGACGAGCCGAATCGACGAGACCCATGAGTCAGAAGACGCGCTCATCTTTGCCGTGCGCGGACGCAATTCAGACATGGTGAATCATCTTCTCGCACGCGGGGCCAATGTTCGTTTTGCCAACGCGCACGGTGATACGGCGCTTCACCTGGCGTGCTTATTGGGCGAGGTAGACATCGTCAAGGCTTTGCTTTCTTACGGCGCAGAGTTGGAGCGAAGAGGCGCGAGCGCAAATCGCCCGATCCATCTCGCGTGTTCCGGAGGATTTGAAGACGTCGTGACGACTTTGATACTTCGTGGGTGCTGTGTAAACGCGACAAACGCTAACGGTGCTTTACCGAGCGCGCTTTCACAGAATTTCAAGCACATCAAAGCCATCGTGCGAGGCGTCGAACAGGATGGCGAAAAGGCGAGAGAACAGCTGCGGCGTGATGTCGCCGCTAGACTCGCGAATGAAGCCATCAAGAGGCGCGAACGCGAACGTGAACGCGTCGAAGCGGAGCAACTTCGCGCGCAGGAAGATGCAGAAAAAGCCGCGGAGGCTAATCGCGAGCGCATCGCGTCGGAGCAGCGTCTTGCAGAGGAACGCGACCAGCTCGCAACAGAGTTGGTCGCGTTGCGCGAGAAGGAAGCGGAGCGATTGAAGTTGGAGGAAAAGAAGCGGGCTAAGAAAGCAAAAGCGGCGGCAAGTAAGAAGGGCGCGGTAAAAAAGTAGCGAGTGAACAAGTAGGACGTAGCGCTAGTGTCGATTTTGTTACATCGATGGTAAATTTGATAGCAGAGTGTACGCAAACTGCGCCAGTTGCCCCGCCGTTTTCGAGGCGCACACTTTCGATCTCCACAGTTGCCGACAACCGTCCCATTTCTTCGCATCGAGCAATTGCAGATTATACACCGCGACTTCGAAGTTCCACAAAACCATGCGAAGCTCCACGAAAGAAGACGTGTGGCATTGTTTCATGAGGCCAACGATGTGCGTCGCGAGCCAATCGAGTCGTCTCCATCGATGAGACGAAATCTGCAAGAAGTGCAGTATTTCGGCTCTCGTCTGCGCGATCGTCGGGTGATCTTTGACGGCTTCTTCGGTCAAGTGAGCGTAACCATCAAATAGCACGCACTTTCTCTCTAGATTGTCAATCATGGACTTCTCGTCTCGATTGTCTCTCGGAGGTTTGCCTTCTTCATCTTCGCCGCGGCGATCGGAGAGAAAGCGATGGAACTCGCGCTGTTTCAGCGTCAACGCCACGAGGGCCGACATCGTGGCTAGTCGCATTCGCGGCGTCAGTTGAAAGTAATCGGCTTTCGCTAATAATGAGCTCGCGCGCGATGCGGCGAGTTTGACGTCCATCACGTTGCCCTCGTCGTCAATCAACTCGCGAGCAATCTCCGGCCACGCGTGGACGTGAAGTTCGGTTTCGAATCTCGCCACGCGCGTGGGGGCTGCCGTGGGATCCGCTCTTCGACCCTCGACGACTATTTGCTCGATAACCGATATCGATGGAGTCACTTGTCCGATGAGTGCGCAGTGAACGTCGCGCAGGAGCGTCCAAGATGCCTTCGAAACCGGGCACATCACCGCGCGCATGAAACGATGGAACGAAAATAACGGAAGGCGCAACACGTCGGCGTGTTCGGCACAAAACTCCCAGACTTGGAGCGCTTCCTCGACGATACACGACTTCGTATTGTACTTTTCTTTCACTTCTTCGATCCACGTCGCTAAAGTGTCCTCGTCTCGCGCGTCACTCAAAATTGGACGAGCGTCAGCGCACGATTTCCACCCACCCTCGCCGAAGATGCGCTCGAGGTCTTCGTCGAGGACATCGACGACGTTGGCTTGATGAGACATCACAAACTCATCGCGCGTTTCTCGAATCATATCATACATCGTGTGTGTTTTCTTCATCAACGCGCTTATCATTTGCGCGCTTCGGCGGTTTAAATGATCCAATTCATTCATGCACAGATTGCAAAGCGTCGTCTTGCACGCCCACACGTCGGCGATTTTGTAATCGGTCCACGTCTCACCTTCGGCGTCTCTGTCATTTACCATCCGCAATGCAGCTACGTCTGCGGGCTGTCGCGTCAAAAGCTCGGGAATTATAGACTCGAGCGATGATCGCGGACTTCGCGGCAGCGCACGCGCGGTTCGGCGAGCCAAATCATATCTCATTTGAAAGCTTCGGTTGTACAGCATCGAGTACGTCGCCTTTGGTTTCAAAAGCTTGTACGTCGCCGTGGACGTTACGAGGTAGAATCCACGAATCTCCGGCACCGTCGCGACGAATGAATACTGATACGCGACGATATTACCAACTTCAATCTGTCGACCGCCGTCTTCT
This sequence comes from Ostreococcus lucimarinus CCE9901, assembly GCF_000092065.1. Taxonomy (NCBI): domain Eukaryota; kingdom Viridiplantae; phylum Chlorophyta; class Mamiellophyceae; order Mamiellales; family Bathycoccaceae; genus Ostreococcus; species Ostreococcus sp. 'lucimarinus'. The sequence goes on from NC_009363.1 coordinate 657,102, forward strand.
TCGTCGTCGTCACCGAGCGGCGCCAACGCGTCGGATCGTACCTCTCGCAATCGACCTGAGATGCGAATCGTCGCCGCGACGTCTGGATTTTCGAACAAATCTTCGTGAAACTTTATGCAGCGCCGTCGAGCGCGAGTATCACAGCTAGCCGACGTAGTCTCGCACTGAACGAGCTCGAAATCGTCCAATAAACGTATGATGCCGCCGTGTGCGCCGTCGCCTAAACGCTCGCACGCTCGCTCGCTGGCGTTGTACTTTTCCGCAACGTCTACTTCGTCATCGTCTCCGAACCAGCCATCGCGAACGGCGAGCCTGATTCCCTCCGCGCGCTTCTTCGATCCTCTGCTTCTCGTCGCCCCGACCCTCTTCTCGATCAAACTTTCGACTATTTCCTCGATAGCTCCCCACGCTCTCAAAGTCAACGCGTCGATTTCCATCCGCGCCGTGACGTCCGCCGCGCATCGAGTCGCCCTCGCACGTTTCGCCTCGCGCACCGCCTCGCGCGCGCTCCGCACCGTATCTTTCACCCTTGTCCAGATCTTTTGATTCATCGCGTCTTCGTCGCTATCGTCTTTCTTTCCCCGTTTTGTCTTCGTCTTCGTCTTCGTCTTCGTCTTCGCCGTCTCGTCGTCGCGTCTCGTCGCCTCGCGCGCCAGTGTTATCATCCTCTTCGCGATCGTCTCCGTCATCATCGACCCCGAAGGCGTCGGCGCATCGCAACACATCGTCGTCGTCGTCGAGGGCGACCCTCTCGCCGCGCCCTCCCCCCGTCGCCCCTTCGCCGCCGTCGTCTCGTCGAAGTCAGCACGCGTCCGAGGCGTCGATTCGTCGTCCGAGTCGTCGTCGAACGCCATCGCGCGTCGTAACACCACCCATACGGCGCGTTCGACGTCCATGAGTCGGGATGAAATCGAGTCCGCGCGCCGCGCGGATCTCCCGCGCGAACGCCGCGCCCTCGCGGCGCTCGCCCGCGTCGTCGTCGGCCGTCGAGTGGCGTTTCGTCGTCCCGCGTCGGACTTTTCCCGATCTGGGTTCTTTCTAACTGATTGCCCATACGTACGCTTCACGACTCACGAAGACCCCCTCGCGCCGCGGCGGGCGATTGGCGTTGCCGGCGCGTCCGCACACACTCACGCACGTCGACATGTCGGTTTCCATGCGCATTTCCTCCACGGCCGGGTGCGTGTTCGCGCTCGTTCGTTCCGCGTCCGCGTCCGCGTCCGCGCTCGCGCGTCGCGCGTTCGCGCCCGTCGCGCGCGGTCGCGCCAGACGGATCGTATCGAGCGTATCTTCGATGCGCTCGAGCGTGCGATCGGGGGCGCGCGCGCGTTCGCCCGGCGCGCGCGCGCGTACGCGCTCGGGTCGCGCGTCGATGACGATGCGAACGAATCGAACGCGTCGCATCGCGCTCGACGCGCCGCGTCGTTCGCGGCGTGGACGCCCGATTCCGTCGACCCTTCGATCGCCGACTGACTGATATCCCTCCTCGCTCTTCGCGCTCGCCAGGCTCAAGACCCGCGTCGCGACGAAGACTCGCGCGTCCCGCGGCCCGGTGGCGGTGTCCGCGAACGCCGACCGTCCGGTGTGGTACCCGGGTAAGGCGCCGGCGGCGCACCTCGATGGGTCCTTGCCGGGCGACTACGGCTTCGACCCGCTCTCGCTCTCGGCGGATCCGGAGATGCGCCAGTGGATGGTGCAAGCCGAACTTCAACACGCGCGCTGGGCGATGTTGGGCGTCGCCGGTTGCGTTGCCCCGGAGCTTTTGACCAAGATCGGTGTCGCGGACTTGCCGAACTGGGTCGACGCCGCCACTTACCAATACTGGGCCCCGGGCGGGACGCTGTTCTTCATTCAAATGGCCATGTTCAACTGGGCCGAAATTCGCCGCTGGCAAGACATGAAGAACCCGGGCTCGGTCAACACGGATCCGTTGTTCGGCTACAACTCCAACGACACCAACACGGACGTTGGCTACCCGAAGGGCTTGTTCGACAAGTTCGGCTGGGCTAAGGATGAGAAGACCACGGCGGAGCTCAAGTTGAAGGAGATCAAGAACGGGCGCTTGGCGATGCTCGCCTTCCTCGGCATCTGCGCGCAATACGTCCAAACGGGCGTCGGTCCCGTCGAGAACTTGTTCAGCCACATGGGTAACCCGGGTCAAGTTGGTGTTTTCATGTAGATTGGACACTTTGCGCGGGTCTTTTCGGGTCTAAACTACTCTTATAATGAACGTCAGTGAGACTGTAAACGTCGCTCTTCGCTCGCCTTCGTCAAGTAAGAAACTGCTTGTTTTACATCGTGCCTACATAGAATTACTACCGTTCCCGCGCCGTGGTGCTACTCCAACATTTCGCCGTCATCGTGCAGCTGCTTCCCGATGACGGATGCCCACTCACCCTGAGAGTACGCGAGCTTCACTTCCTCTTCGCTGAGCTCGCGGATCCTCGACATCGGGCCAGCCGCGCCGCGCCCCGTGGTGGCTGATATTGTCGTCCCTGTGAGTTTTTGAACGAGCGCGCGCGTCTAAAGTCAGTCTTCGAGTGTGCACGAGTCACGGCGCGACGATGACGCGTGCGTCGACGCTTGAAACTGACGTCGCGTTCGCTTCGCTTCGCTCTGCGTCTTACCGAACACGGTGGCGTTGGGCGCCGTCTCCAACACCGGTAAAGGCGGCACACCGACCGCAATCATCCCGTGTTGCAAGAAAAACGAGTGAAACGTCATCAAACAGATTTCGTGCCCGCCGTATCCTTGTCCCGCGCCCCCTACTTCGGTGAACGAGCTCCCTATTTTCCCCTTCAACGCGCACCCGTTTGAGTGAAACGCCGCGAGGCGGTCGAAAAACGCGCTCATCTCTGGAGCCATGCGACCGTGTCTCGTCGGTGAACCGAAGATGATGCAATCGCTCTCTAGTATGTCCTCGGGCGTCGCCACGGCGCAGTCCAGAATCCCTCTGTCGTACGCCGACGCGTCGTCCTCGCCGCGGATCGTGTCTCGCACGCGCAGCACGCGCACGTCCGCCCCCTCCACCGCGCGCGCGCCCTCGGCGATGACGTTGGCGAGCGTCACGAGCCTCGCGGACTTGCTGAAGAAGACGACGGACACGCGGAACACCATGAGGCGCGAGCGCGGCGAACCGACGCGCGCGAGACGGCGCGGCGCGAGAGACGCGCCGACCGGTGGCGACAGACGCGGACCACCGGCGCGATTTCGGAGGTCGGCTGTCGCGCGGGACGTGGGGCGGCTAGGGTCTAGCGTTCATGACGATCTACCGCTTCGCGTCTCTTGAATACGACAAAAGTGCGTGGGACGATTTTTTTATGGGACGACGCGATATTCGCGATATTCGCGCGGATGGGTGGCGTCGTCGCGCCCGCGACGCGCGCGCGCCACTCGTCGGCCGAAACCGCGGTCGTTCGACGACGGGCGACATGGCGAACGCATACGCGACGCACGGCGCGTGCCTCCGCGTGTGCCCGAAGTGTCGAGGGTGCGGGACGACGACGCGACCGCCGACGATGGCGGTGACGACGACGTCCAAGATGGCGACGCGAGGCGCGACGACGACGGTGACTCGCGCGTCGTCCGTTCGCGGAGAATCGGACCACGGTGAGGACATGCGTGAAGTCGTCGCGCGCGATGCTTCCGCGCCGACGACGCGGCGACGGGCGCTCATCGCCCTCGGCGCGGCGGCGATGAGCTCGAGCGGCGTCGTCGCCGAGCCGGCGAACGCCGAGCTCGGGCCGAACGATTGCTTGGAGTGCGGTGGACGAGGCGTGGTGGCGTGTGATATGTGCGGAGGAACGGGTAAATGGAAGGCGCTGAACCGTAAGCGGTCGAAGGATACGTACGAGTTCACGGAGTGCCCGCAGTGCTTCGGGCGTGGTATTCGAGTGTGTCCGGTGTGCTTCGGCACGGGCGAACGCAACGTAAAGGGTTTATTGCGTAGAACCGAAGCGACAGAGCTCGTGAAGGCGATGCAACGCGGTGAACTCCGACCGGGTGACGTGCAAGCGCTCATCGAGGAGGGTAGGTCGATGAACACCGAACGCGGGGGCTTCGACGCCGCCCCCGCGCCCGCGAAGCCAGCGGCGCAGCGTGAATTTTTATAACGCCGCCGCCGGCACCGCACCGCGCACGGTAGAGATGTGATGGTTTACTAGAAAAGGGCGAGTCCACGCGCGCACACGGCACGACCTTTGCTTGATTTTATTGTAGTGATTTGATGAACGCATTTCTAACACAACTACTGTAAGTCCATCTCGGCTACGCAGCGAGTCCTCTCTGCAACTCGTCGATGAACAGACGCTTCACACCTTCGTGGGTCGTTGTTTTCAGTGATTTCGACGCGAGCTGCAAGAAATCTCGCTTCCTGCGTCGTAACTCCGCGAGCGTGAGCACGCGCGCGCACCGCAACGTGGGCATACCTTCGCCGAAACCGTACACCGAACAGCAAGATCCGCCGTTGCTCTGTTGAGCCGACATGATGGTTTCGACGACATCTTGCGCGGCTCTATCCATCTCATAGCGCAAATTGGTTCCGCTCAAAGGTGAATTTTGCGTCGCTTTGTTCGGGACGAGCGTTCTCGCTTGTTTTGTAGTGTTTGACGAGTCTCCTCGTACGTGAGCGCACAACGCGTCGTACAAATCGGCTTCATGTCCCGGCGCGTCCAGGCCCGGTCGAAATGTAAATAAAGGCGAATCCCAGCGATTGTTCGCGATGGGATGTTCAAACCGAAAACACAAGTCTCGTAGTATGGTCTCGTCGTACGCAGACTCTCCCGCCTCGTCATTCATTTGCGCCACGCGTTCGTCGCTCGCGTCGACGTACACGACGCAGTATCGCGCCGCCGCCGCTCGAGCCGCGCACCAGAGCTCGTATCGAAAGCCTTTGATCGCGTTCAACGAATCTAATATCACGCACGGTCCCTGAGCGTGCAGAATTCTATCGCAAGCACTCCTCAACGCGCCTCTCGTCATCTTTTCCTTCGCCGCGTTCTCATACGCCTCGTTCCTCGCGCCGGCGTTGACGCTCGCCTCGTCCACTATCGTCACCTCAGCGTTTGCTCCATCGGGCGCGGGCGCGCGCAGGCGTTCGGAAAGCTTCGAAACGACGGATGACTTTCCTGAACACGGTTTACCGCACATCACGATCAAGCACGCCGAAGGGCGCGCCGTGGAGGCCTTCGTCTGTGTCAGCTCGCGCGACACGTCCATTCGGGTGGCGGCGGTGACGCGCGGGCGCGGTTCAGACGACGATGATGCTCGAGGCTCGATGCGACGACGCCGATACTAAATGCGTCGTGCTTTGACAACGCCGCTTCGCGCGCGGCGACGTGTTACGAACACGCGTCGGTCTGAGGCGTACCCGCGGTGCGGCGACGAGTGGCGCAGCGTCGGCGCGCTCACGGATGTTTTAGAGAGTGCGACGTTTGGACGCGCACATAGCGGCACGCATCGACATCACTAGCGTGCACAGTTTTCATCACACGTTCTCTACGTCTACTCTTCAGAGCGACTGCTACGCGTACTCGCGCGAAGGATATCGCACGCGTATGGCCATCGTATCGCCGCCCGGTTCGTTGTCGCATTCTAAAACACCTCCAGCGCGCTGGATGAGACGGCGAGCGATGCGCATGCTGGGAGCGTCTGTATCCACATACACTGAACCGTTCGCAAGCGATGCGTCCACCTTAACTTCGACGCCGACGCCAGTTTGGACGTCTCGCGCGTATGGTTCTTCCACGGCGACGTCTATTACGGCGCCGCGAGGAGCAGCCATAAGCGCGAGGTCGATGATCTGCGCTAGAGCAGAGCGCACGTCTTTCGGACTCGCATAGACAACTGTTTCCGGATTCTCACTTTCGGGCAGCGTCGCTCGCATCGCCAAGCCGCTGCTTGTCGCGACGACGTCTGATGTCGCGAGAAGCGTTATGACGACCTTGGTGACGTCGCACATTTCATCGCTCGAGACGACTGTCAACGCGTCGGTCCTCATCGAATTCGACGTCACGCGCGCGCGTGTGCCGTCAGTTAGAAACTTTTCGCTGACGTCCGTGCGGCCACCGCTCGCACCGTACAACACGCCTCGTTGCTCGATGGATGAGTTTGGATACAGAGCGCTCTCCAACTTGACGCTGAGCTCGGCGAGCGCGTCTCCTTGCTGCACTAACGCCTCCGCCATATCACCCGCCGGATCGTCCGGCTTCAAGTAAGTCTTCAGCATGCCCCCGAGCGTTCTCAGCGCGGTTAGAGGTTGCCGACTCTCGTATAAATATCCACCGACGGTTTGATCGGCGCGGTACGCGGCGGCGACGGCGACGACATTGTTCCTATGAATCGCCCATGCGTCTACGAAGGCGCTCGCGGAGACTTCGAGAGACTTACGCTGTTTCTTCGTAAACGCCACCGAGGCGTCGCCCACGGCGTCTCGTCCCATGCGTTCGACGACGATGAGCCCGATGAGAGACTCCTCGTACGCCAAGCACGCCACGACGGCGTTCGCTGACGGCAAATCGAAAGTTTTCTGAGACGCCAACGTGTCTTCGGGTGCGTCCCAATCAATCGCGCTCGCGCCGTCTTCGTCGTCGTCGACGTTTTCACTAATATCCGTGTCGAATCCCCCCTCGTCCCAATCTCCCGTGAAGCTGAGAGTTGATTTTTTATTCGTCGACGCCGTTGACGCCCCTCGCCGCGGCCAGGCGGCGACGCGCGTCAACCGCATGCTCGTCGTCCCACCGGACCCACGCAAATAAATCATACATTTCGCGTCATCGCCATCGTCGTCGTTGGACATCATTCTCGCCACCAGTTCCGCGTGCGTGTGCGCGAATCGCGCGAAGAGGTCGACTTCGCTCTCGCGCGCCGCCGTCAAAGTCGTCGCCTGTGATCCCCCGTCTGATCTCGAAAGCGCCAGCGCGTTCGAAGGTGCGGTCGCGTTCGCACCCGTGGGCGTCCACTGCGCCTCCTCGTCGTCCGACGCCACGGCGTGAGGCGGGCGTCGTCCTCGTCCTCGCCCTCTCTTCGCCTGGGCACCGCCGCGCGCGCCGCGTGCGCGACGACGCGCGCCGCGCGACGGCGACGACGACGGCGGCATCGCGCGCGCCGTCGTCGATGCCGCGGACGAAGCCATCGCCATCGCCCGTCGCGCGTTCGCCGCGTCCGAGCGCGCGCGAGTGCGACGACGACGCGCGCGCGCGTCGACCCTCCACCCTCGTCGCGCCGCGGCGACGGGGGTGCGCGTCGAGGCTTTCGTGTCCTCATTCGTCGTCGCGCGCGCACCGTCGACGGTGCGATACGGACCGCCGACATGCCGTCTCGAGGAATGTCCGCCGAGGTGCGACTCGCGCGGATGGGCCATCGCCGCGCGCGCGCGATCGAGCGTCGAGAACGCGACCGCGACCGCGACCGCGACGCGCGGTGCTCAGATTTGAATTGAAATCGATTGAAATCCATTCAATCCAACGCGACGGGCGAGCGAACGAGGCGACGACTGACGGATGTCGACGACGCGCGTCGATGTGGCACGCGTAGGACAAACGTATCACCGTGCTCGCGATGCTTCACGAGTCTCGCGAGCCGTGGTTGCTTAAAGACGTAGAAAAGGCGGCGTCCAAGCGCGGCGTCGTGATACAAGCGGTGAAAGACGTCGTGCAATCGCTCGTGGACGACGACTTGGTGCACGTGGATAAAATTGGGACGATGAATTGGTACTGGGCGTTTCCGGGCGAGGCGACGAACAAGGCGCGCGCTGCCCTGGAAGCAGCCGAATCGACAAAGGCGCAAATGGACGCCGAAATCGCGGCGTTGGCGAAGGGAGTGGCGGAGGAAAAGAAGAAGAATCCAGTCACTGCGGAACACGAAGAAATGAGCGCGGGCTTGAGCCAGGCGAGAGAATTGAACCAGAAGCTGCACGTCGAGCTCGAAACGTTTTCGAGCTCGAACCCAGAAACCGTCGATGCGATGCGCCAAGGCGCGAAGATTTCAAAGCAAGCGGCGAACGTGTGGACTGACAATGTCTTCATGATGAAATCGTGGGCGGAGAACAAGATGGGAGATAAGGAACAAGTGGCGCAGTTCTTTAAGACGGAGGGGATTAATTTGAATACGTTCGACTACATTGAGTGAACGCGCTGAACCCACGACGATGACGCCGACGACGAAACGACTGATTGATTTTTTGTACAACCTGTAACTTACTTCATCGAAAATCACAATATCCTTCACAACAACTATCTACGCTCTATAATTCGACACATTCCAATCACGCAGCGCCCTCGAGGACGAGAACGTCGTCTTGTTCGATCCGCGCCGGAGCCGCTGGTGGTTTTCGATTAAACACCGCCGACGCCGCGGCTTCGGCGCTTCCGCTCTTTCTGAAGACGAAAGTTGTGTACAAGTACGCCGCCTCCCACTCTTCATCCGTCATGCTCATCGAATCATCACCCATGATTTGTGACCAAAGTGCCGACGCTCGCTCGCGAGTCTCCACCCCGCTCAATTGCGAATGAACGTAATCGTGAAAATTTCGCCACTCCACTAGCTCGAGGCCGTATTCAGCCGCCAACGAAACCCACACGTCTTTCGGCACCATGCACTCGCGACACTTCGTGACGGCGTCGGCGAGTGTAAACGTGTACTCGATGCCGAATCCATCGGTCTGGTTCGTAGGAAACACTTTGCTCTTGAACGCGTCGTCGAACTCAACTTCGTACACGGGATTCCAAAAAGCCAAACCATCCGCTTCTCGAAGTTTTCTCACCAGGACGTTGGAGTCCACCGTGGTGCCTATGAAATATCCTCCCGGCCGTAACATCGTGCACACGTTTCTCAGCGCGCGACGCGCGCGCTCTTCGGTCGACAACGAGTAGTGTATGGCAAACTGGCACGAAATCACATCCAGCGTCCGCACGTACTCCGGCAACACAGACGCCAAATCGACGACAAAGGCGTCGCCGGCGACGAATTTTGCCGGGAACTCTCGCGCGTGCTCGGCGTTGTACCGCTTCACGGCGTCCCGTCGCACGCTTTCTAACGCTATATCCACCCCCAAATACGAGGCTATCTTCGCCCTGGCGTACTTTTTCAAATCGCCACCCTTCCCGCACGCCAAATCCATCACGCGGTCGTTTTCGCGAATCTTCGACTGCAACAAGTTGGACTTGACCCAGTTGTTCAAGCAACGCAAGCGATAAATCGGTGATTGCTTACGCTCTTGGTGCGTTTGATTCGCGCGTCCGCTGTAATGCTGCGCCACCAATCGCGCGGCGTCGTCCTTCGTCGCGGTCGACGACGCCACCGCGCCGGTGTCCTCGTCCGCCGCACCGCCGTCGCGCGTCGACGGCGCGTCGGCGCGTTCGACATCGCCGGCGTCGCCGGCGTCCTCACCGCTTCGTCGTCGCTTACCCGCGACGACCATGTCGCGTCGTCGGCGCGCTGGTGAGTGATGAGTGAACAACGTCGCCCCGGTGACGAGATGATGACGCGACGGACGGACGGATTGGATTGCGCGTCGATCGACACGATCGGCCAATCGTCGGCGGACGTCACTTTCGTGCACGCACGAAACGCTCGACCGAGTGAATCACGCACTCGCTCAACTCTTCGCATGTCTCGCGTCTCGACGCTCAACCTCACGTCCAAGCTCGTCAACTGCGCGGCGTTGAAACGAACTTCTCGACACGCGCCGACCGCCGCGCGATCGATCAAGACGATGGCGTCCATTGAAATCACGAAAGGCGTCACTTTCGACACCGTCGCTCGCGAATGGCGATGCAAATGGAGCGAAGATGCCGATAAGGCCTCGCTCGCGGCGGCGCAAAAGGTGCTCGACAAGCACTTGCCGGCGATGAAGGCGAAAGGCAAGGTCCAACGCACCGTGTGCGGCGGTTGCCTCGACTTCAAGGCGAACACGTCCATGAGCGCTGACGCGTTCGGCGCTTGGGAAGCCGAAGGATTCGCGCCGGAAAAGCAATTCTTGGAAGAGCTCGCGGCGATCCCTGGAATCTCGAGCATCGAAACGCAAACGTTCACTTTGATGTCCATGTAAGCGCGCGACTCGCCGACGAGACTCCTCGGCGTCGAAAAGCTCCTCGCGTCGTCGTTGTCGTCGTGTTCCACCGCGGCGACCGTCGCGCGATCGCGGCACTTTCGTAAAGCACCAATCCTACTTAAAACGACGCGCTCGTTGTAATCTTAAAGCGCAGCCGTCATCAGACCGGCGAACGCGCCACTCGACGAAAAACCACTCGACGAGACTGATAATCTGGAGTCAAGCAGAATTCTTTATTATCCCGCACTTCGCGCCGCACCTCGGACGCGCGGCGCGCGTTATGGACGAAGATGAAGCGATTGATACGCTCGCCGCCATCCTAAACCTCGAGCACGATCGCGCGCGGTGCAGGGAGTTGCTCGAACGAACTGGTTTCGATTTGCAGAGCGCCGTCGACCGAGGCTTAAGCGGCGACGACGCGGCTGCTGACGTTGGGTTACGACAGCGTCGACGACCTAATACTAGTCATGGTGGCACGAGCGCTAGACGCGATGCTCCCCGCGCGCGCCCAACGTCAGGGTCGGGGCGCGTTCGACGAAGCGGCGGGGGTTCCAATCCAGTCTCCTTCGTCGCCGCTCTCGGCTTCGGCATCGTCAAGGCTGCGGTGAAGCTTTCTGTGGGCATCGTTGACGCCGCATTGCGTGTGGTTCTTCCCTCAGGCGTGTACTCGCGATTCTCGCGACCGCTATTGCTTCTCGCAGCCAGCTTCGACTCGTCCAGCGCGCTGCCGAGAGGCGAAGGGGGCGCCGAGTCTCGCGCGCGCGAGTTTAGCGAGTGGTTCTCGGAAATGTTTCATGATGGCGATACATCGCGTGGCGTGCATTTCGTGCAGCTGTCACATCGCGAGGCTGTCGCCTTTGCGCAACGAGAGACGAAGCTCTTGTTTGTCTACCTGCACGCGCCGGCGCACCACGAATCGGAGCTTTTCTGCGCTCAGGTTCTCGCCGATCCCACAATGACGGCGTATGTGAACCAAAATTTCGTTGCATGGGGTGGAAACGTGCGTGACGGTGACGCGTTCTCCTTGTCCGCAGGGCTGAAACCGACGGGGTATCCGTGCGTGGCGATTTTAGACTCTGTGTCCGGCGGAAGCGGAAGCGCGAGTTTGGTGATGTCGTGCGAGGGGTTCATTGATGTTGATGTTTTGATTAGTGCGTGTGAAGAGGCGCTCGCTGGTCAGAACGCTAGCTTAGATGACGCGCGCGCACGACACGCCGAAGTCGACGCCAGTCGGCGATTAAGAGAGGAGCAAGACGCGGCGTTTGCCGAGTCTCTCGCTCGAGACGCGGCGCGCGCGAGAGAGTTGGACGCACAGCGTGAGGCGGAAGAGGCTGAACGTAGACGTGTGGAAGAGGAGCGGCGCGCGGTAGAAGAAGAGACAAAGAAAGCCGAAGAAGCCGAGCGTCAACGCGTCGAGGAGATTGAAGCGCGGCGAGCCTCCAAGGCATCGAAACTTCGTGATGAACCAGCCGACGGCGCCGACGGCGTGTCAAAGCTCGCCGTCCGACTCCCAGACGGTTCTCGCGCCGAGCGTCGATTTCATAGCACGGATACGATTGCCGACGTCTACGATTTTGTCGATACGTTGGAAGAGCTCGACGAGGTCTCGTATTCGTTGGTGACCAACTTTCCTCGACGAACGTTCGCGCGAAGCGAGCGCGTGTCTCTCGTCGACGCAGGAGTCCACCCGAATGGCGCGATGTTCGTACAAACTGAGTCTTCGTGACGACAATGTAAAAATGCTCCTCCCTACGCTAGCGATGTCGATGCGTGCCGCGATGTGCGTGTCCAAACGTCGCACACTCTAAAACGTCCGTGAGCGTGATGACATCGAAAGGTGCGTCGCTCGTCTTGCTCACTATGTAGACGCGTTGCTTGTTGAGTTTTGAAAACCATTCGTAGCGAAAGCACGAGTCAATCTCGACGGTAAACACGCCCGCGGGCGGGACACCGCTGAGCAAATCTGTTCGTCGAGGATCAATAGCGAGTGCTCGCTTTCGTTCGTGCTCGTATTGCTCGCGGCGAAACGCTCTCGACTTCTCAAAAAACGCGCTCTTAAAGCCGCCTTCGGCGTCATCGTCCGGTGCGCTGGCGGCATAGCCGCTGTAACTCGTGCCGTGCGTCAGCGCGATGAACTCGGCGACGGGCAAACCCAGCACGCTAAAATGTTCACGCGTCAACGTGCGCAAGTCGCCATTCGTGATGTCTGCAATGATTCGACCGTCTTTCGAGACCACGGCGGCGCCAGAGACTTGTTTTTCTCTCATTTTACGATAGCACTCGATCGTTGGAGTGCTCGCGTCGACGGTGACGAATTCGCGTTTGCGCGCGTCGCTCCCGAATCCGAGATCTCGCAATGTGTAAGTTTCCAAAGAGTGGGTTAGCTTGCGATCGTGCTCTGCCAGCCACTGCAGTACATCAGTTTGCGAAATCAGGCGGCGCAAGGCGCCATCGGCTTCGAACAGCACGACGCGGTGCACAATCGTGCTTCTGTCCGCGTCGCCACCGAAGAATCCCTTAACGATTAAATCGTACACCGATGTTGCGGCCGCGTTAGGCGTGTACATGAGATCGGCATCGTAACCAAGAACTTTGATAAGGTGTGTGTCGGCGACAACTCTTTCAACTTTTTCGATCTCCGTCATCGCGGACAACATCGTCGTCACGGGTTTGATGATGTCAAGCAGAGCTTTGACGGCGTCACGTACGTCGAAAACTCCGATGAGCGTTTCGAGAGGCTCGTTATCTTCGGGTAAGCGCGTATCGAGAGTGTCCGCGACGATCACCACGGGCGCGCTCAGGATGTTGTGGCGCGCGAGAACTTCAAGAGCCGTGGCGACGTCGTCGTCATGCCGCAGCGTCACCACGCGCCTCGGAAGTTGTTCGCGCTCGAGCTCGGCGACTTTCGCGCTCTTCAGGAGTAAATCGCGAGCGTCGATGGTACGACTCATGGCGTCGCGCGTCGCTGTGAGGTCGCGCGTCGCTGTGACGAGGATACGGGGACGCCAACGGGCGTCGCTGTGAGGTCGCGCGTCGCTGTGACGATGTCTCCGAGACGTCCCATGTTGGATTTCACATTCGCGAGCGAGCGCGCGTGAAGATACACATGCGCGAACCACACGGGGATCGCGAATGAACGATCGCGGGCTAAAAATAGAAGAAACAGGAATGCGAAACGATTGACCGACGTCGCAGTCGTCGTCCCGCGTCGTCTCCCAGCGCGCGTCGCCCGCACTCGCCTCCCTGAACTAGGGTTAGAAACTAGGTGTAGAAACTAGGGTTAGCAGTTTCTCTGGAACATGACGCTTTTGCCGCCCTGAAAGTTGCGCGAGTAAAGGGGTCACCGAAACCACTACACTGGCGGTCGACGACGCTGGAATTTTGCGTACACGCATGAAACACGCATTTGCATCTGTGTACGCGCGCGTTTCGCGGAACTCTGGGTGCCGGCGGCGACCCGGACCTTTACGTCGTCGCGGGCGTAGGCCGCGGTTTGGGTTTTTTTGGAAATGTGTGATACTGGTTTTGGGTTGAGGACTACGTTAGTGAGGGCGGGGTAAACGAGGGTTTGGAGGACTAGGGTTTAGGGTTTAGGGTTTAGGGTTTAGGGTTTAGGGTTTAGGGTTTAGGGTTTAGGGTTTAGGGTTTAGGGTTTAGGGTTTAGGGTTTAGGGTTTAGGGTTTAGGGTTTAGGGTTTAGGG